>NC_071499.1:43125000-43750000 GCF_028408465.1 Anastrepha ludens | reverse complement strand
CTACTACTTTTTCCCATCTTTCTGGCAATTCACGGATTCCCTTTGTGAAAAATTCGGTCGGTTTTGCCGCAATCCACGAATCGATCCATTTTTTGACTTCATCGTAATTACGGAAGTGCTGGTCAGCCAGGCCATGTTGCATCGATCGGAAGAGATAGTAATCGGATGGCGCAAGGTCTGGACTATACGGCGGGTGGGGTAGGACATCCCATTTGAGCGTTTCTAAGTATGTTTTGACCACTTGTGCAAAATGTGGCCGAGCATTGTCATGTTGCAAAATAACTTTGTCGTGTCTATCGGCGTATTGCGGCCGTTTTTCTCGCAGTGCTCGGCTCAAACGCATCAATTGTCGTCGGTAGACATCCCCCGTAATCGTTTCATTCGGTTTTAGTAGCTCATAATACACAACACCCAGCTGGTCCCACCAGATACACAGCATAACCTTCAGGCCATGAATATTCTGCGCCGACGTCGATGTTGAAGCATGGCCAGGGTATCCATACGTTGCCCGACGTTTTGGATTGTCGTAATGGACCCACTTTTCATCGCCAGTCACAATTCGATGCAAAAAACCCTTTCTTTTGTGCCGTTGAAGCAGTTGTTCGCATGCCATAAAACGGCGTTCAACGTTTCTTGGCTTCAATTCATACGGCACCCAATGGCCTACCTTTCGGATCATTCCCATGGCTTTTAAACGTTTGGAAATGGTTGATTGATCAACTCCCAAAGTTTTTGCAACCTCTTCTTGCGTTTGAGCCGGATCTTGATCGAGCAATTCCTCCAATTCTGTATCCATGAACTTTGGCGGCGCACCCTCGCGTTCTTCGTCTTCCAAGCCAAAATCACCACTTTTAAAGCGTGCAAACCACTTCTGGCACGTTCGCTCAGATAGAGCATGCTCACCATAAACTTCCACCAAGATACGATGACTTTCGGCTGCTTTTTTCTTCATATTAAAATAATGAAGAAGAATTCCCCGCAAAAACACATTATTTGGCACGAAATTCGACATTTTCAAGTGTGGTAAAAATATTGTTGTTTACGCTTCAAATAAAAATCTTATACTGACGTTTGTGCCTTACGACAGTAGCTCTCCAATGAATGTTTGGAAATGTGGATCGATGGAATAATAATCAAGTTACGCCATCTGTTGTAAAACCGAAACGAACTTATTCATAGTCCTATTAGATTTTTCCCTTAGTTTTAAGAGCTCACTGCTCCACCAAGGAGGGTGAGTTTTTTTGCTAAATTTTATGGGGCAGGACGTTTTGTAGGCCCTACTAAATGCCTTTTCCAGTGTTATGACCCTACTCTCAAGGTTTTCCGTGAGAGTGATTTGAGGGATAGGAGTCCCTCCTATCCTCTTGTTTACTGCATTTTTGAACCTCTTCCAGTTGGTTCTTAAAGGATTTCGTTACGGTAGGGGTGGATCTACCTTAAGATCCAAATCGTAGAGAATCCAACTATGATCAGAAAAGGACCTTTTATTGGATACCCTCCAATTATCTACCCTTACTAAGCTATTTTCAGACAGTAGAGTAACATCAATCACTTCCTTCCATCCTCTGAAGTACTCCGTACTAGGAAAGGTGAAAGTGGGAGTGTTACCCCTGTTACATACCGATAAGTTAGTATTAATAATAAAATTATATAAAGACTCACCTCGGTCGTTTGTCTCGGAACTTCCCCACAACGCATGCCTCGCGTTGGCATCGCATCCGAGCAGCAGGTTCTTGTTTCTGGCTTCACACACCAGCCGACGAGCCTCCTCGGGTGGTGCTGGCCGATCATGTGCCATGTAGATGGAAGCCAGTATGATGCCGACACCGTCAGCGGCTTCTACCTCCACAGCCGTCACATCCTGTGAACAATATGATGGGATTAAAAATATGTTCAAATGTTTCTTAGCTACAATACAAGATCTGGGGTTACCTTCAGTCCGTTTGTAGAAAAGGTTGTGGTTGTTCCCAGTGAACCCCTTCACCTCGGTGCTCCGCACCCAGGGCTCCTGGATTAAAGCGATGTCGACATCCTCCTCCGACAGGAGAACGGTTAGGTTGTCCGTTGCAGTCCGCGAGTGCTGCAGGTTTATTTGGACAACCTTGAGACCCATGCTGCTGGTCGCTTTACAATTTGACGGCGTCGCTAAGCTGCACTCCCGGGTGCTGCTCATTAGCGCCATCGTTTTTGGTAGACGCGGCGTCGTCAAGTTGCATGCCTGTGAGCAACTCGTTGGCGCCGTCAACCTCGTCCTGTTCATCCTCCGGATTAGCAGATCGGAATATCTTCAGTTGCGTTTTCCTGACGCCGAACCGAAGTTTATTGTCCACTTTCCCGAGTGGCTCGATACTCTCCTCCGATATTTGGAGAAGGAAGGACACACTGTTCTTTTGCGGAGCCTCCGCTTTGATGATGCTCCACTCATCCATCGGAACAGTGCGGTTGTGTGCCTGCAAGTATGGAATAAGTTGCTTAGCTTCGAATTCCATGTTCGGGATCCAGATGCGAGCCCTCGGCCGTCGAGGGATTTCGCTGGCCGGGATTAGTTTGAGCCTCAAACCTTCCCAGTCGTTCTGGATCTTGCCCACAACTGTTTGCAGGAAGTTAAGGGAGAGTTGATCATCGCACTTGATCACCCTGTATCCGCGGACCACCTCCATTGAATCAAATCCTGGCACATGACCCTCCGGGTTTGCCATGACGTGATCGACGACAATGCGGGACAGCCGTGCCTCGATTTCGGACCACTTATCCGATGCAGGTTTACCGCGGTTTGTTATTTCATCAACCAACGCTATTTGCAGGTGATCCCGTGCCACCTCATTAAATGAGCGTTTGGTTGGTTTTGGTATTGAAGCGGTGTGAACCGACACTTTGTGCTTCTTCGTTGGTTTGTCGCTTTCGTCCTGCGAACGATTGCGTTTTACGGCTTCTGCCTTCTGGGTGGCCTGGAACGCCAGGTACTCATCGACCACCTTTTGGCACCTTGCCTTATCGGCCGCGTCCTTGGGATGAGTTTTACCTTCAGCCTCATTTTTATTTATTCTTCCGAGAATAGTCAGAGACCTCTGGTAAAGCTTATACCTGGACGGGCCTTTTTTAACGTTTTGGCGCTTTTGCCCCTTGGCATCAGCGGATGTGGATGGTTGATTAGATGTTGATGGCGTGCTGTGGCCCACAGCTTTGCCATCAACCGTCTCTTGGCTGGAGGCCAAGAGTTCGTCCTCTGAGGAAGTTCCCAACTTCCTCAGTTCGTTGGTGTCGGTCCGAGTTGTCCATTTGTCCGTCTGTTGTGTCAATGGGTGCGTCCGTTTATCCGTTCGTTTTGGGTCTGTGTCCGTCCGTTTGTCCGTCTTCTTTATAACCTTATCCGAAATTTTTTGTTTTTGTTGTTCGTTCATTCTGTTTCGTACGGTCACCTGCCCTTCCAGAAGGCTGCACATGTCGCCATGTGCGGTGACCAATGAGGATTTAGGGGAAATAAACAGTCCGCCATGGCAGCGCCCCATACCATGGTAAGGCCACCGTTACAACCTGAGGCGGCCTGGTGTCAGGAGGGCTCCGTTAAAAGACAGCCTAGTTTTATCCCCCGGCTGCCAAACCCACCCAGTAGGCACGGGTCGCGTTACACCTTGGGTTGAGGGAGTTTTTTAACGAAGTTTACGTCTTCGACCTGTGTGGTTCGCGGGAGACCTACTCTCCTACCTTCCATATCTGGGAGGCGTTCCCCTATCCACCACCTGAGGACGCGCCCTATAGGGATAACAGGTTCCCCCAAGGGTGGGCATGTTTACAGGTTAAGATTTTATGAAGGACTACTTCCAGATACTTCATATCGGCGGATAAAGATAAGTTGGCGTCCCCTTGTTTTAGGATCCTTAACTATAGTTTCCTTCTTTGAGGTGAAGGGTACCACACATGTCCTGTACGGACTTATCGAAAGTATTTTCTCTTGACACCAGTTTTGCCTAATGTCAAGAGCTAGCTGCATGCGATCAGTTTCAGTGGAGCCAAACTTGCCTCTAACGATCGTCAGCAAAGCCTTATACCTCGAATCATCGAGTGTTCATAAAAGCTCGTCAATGACCAATATCCAAAACATAAGTAATTGTTCTAGCCAAGCACTGTTTTACGCATTTTGATTTATTCGCATTCAGTAAAAATTTCTGACCAATTGGAAACTTAGAATAGAGTAGAATAAAAGGAAATCAATAAATTGTGAATGGAATTGGGTTGGTATGTGCCTGTCTTTTGACTGTACCAGGTCGCCATCTTCTTGCTATGGTATCGCATTCGAAACGCCAGTGTGGAGGGTGTATTAAACTTAATTTCCATTAAGATCTTGGAGGCGTTTCCATACAAAATAAAATAGAATTCGCATTTTGCGTCGGGATTGGGATAATTGCCGCTATTTAAAGTGTATACTACATGAATGGAGTGTAATAATTTTGAAAGGAACTTTGCCGCTAGGTGATGCTAAGATCGATATACTTTATAAGACTGCACTGATGCTCTGATTTGGTTCATATCCAGCCTATATAAATTTCCTGGAATCAAATAAGTTCAATAGATGTCTCAATCAAAGGTAGCAATCTGGCTTTCGTAGACTATCGCAATGATTTAGGTTGATTACTAACTTAAGCAGAAAAGGATAGTTGGTCTTAGCTCCTCCGTTTGCAATACTTGCAGCTTTCGTAAGAAAAAGTTGCTCAAATTTAGCACACAACTGCTTGTGATAACAGACGCAAAACGAACGAGTGCCTAGAAATGGTGTGCAAAATCAGAGTAGAAATGTGTAAATGAGACTGCTAGTGCGTCAAAGGCGATGTATGCAGCAGGCAGCCATAGCGAGGGAGCAGCGGAAAAGCTTCACGACAGTTGTCGTCAAGAAGCGCATTCTCGACTATGCGAAGTGACATTTTCGCAATGGCGGTTGACATTTTCGTTTAAAATGAGACAAGACAAAATAATATCACACGATGTTATTGAGGCAGGGGATGTACTTGTTTAATACGTATGCATATGTATCTAGAAGGATGTCTGTGAGTGACGATGTACAGCAGTTGCCGTGTAGCCACATGTTTAATATAAAGGGTGGCTGATATGAAAGTTCATGTGATATTAATCCATCTAGAAATCACATAGGAAAGATAAAACAAGATCAAAGGAATTCTATTTAGGGCGACATCCTTTTAATGGCTCAGCAAAACATAAATTAGGGATTATTTTGGGAATATGGAAAAAAACTAGGGTCTCTTCTCAAAAGTTAATTATTGCCTATTAAGATATGAAGGAGGATGATTCCATGTGTAGAAGTCCACGCAAGTGGGAAAAGTTACTGACCGCCATTCACTTGGGAGTGGCCAGGACTATTCTTCTGCAGCTCTCAACGTCCGGGACTAGCTCACGTACCCTCTGGGTAGCTTCCGAACACTCGTTCGGGAGAGAGCTAACGTGAAAAGGCGAAACATTCCAGGATAGCTGGTTGTGTGCTGGGTTTGGGACCAGCTATTTAAACCACCTCCAATGAAAATACTTACAAAGCTTTGGATGAGAACTACCTTTACTGATGGCGACCCCTGCAAACGAAATAAGGAATGTGATTTGAGAGCATGCACCTGGAATGTCCGGTCCCTTAATGAAAAAGGTGCCTCTGCCCAGATGGTTGATGTCCTCGAGAGAGTAAAGGCTGACATCACTGCCATTCAAGAAATGCGATGGACGGGGCAAGGCAAGAAAAACATAAGACCTTGCGACGTCTACTACAGCTGCCATGCAAAGGAGCGTAAATTCGGTGTCGGATTTGTTGTGGGAGAGAGACTTCGTCGCCAAGTACTGTCGTTCACTCCGGTGGACGAGCGTCTCGCAATAATCCGCATCAAAGCGCGATTTCTTAACATCTCGCTAATTTGCGCCCACGCCACGACGGAAGAGAAGGACGATGCGTCCAAAGATTCCTTCTATGAACGCTTGGAACGTTCCTATGAGCGCTGCCCCCGCCACGACATAAAAATCGTGCTTGGCGACTTCAACGCCAGGGTGGGCAAGGAAGGAATTTTTGGTCCAACAGTCGAGAAAATTCAGCCTGCACAACGAAACATCCGGTAACGGACAGAGGCTGATCTACTTCGCCGGGGGCCCAAAACATGGTAGTCTGTAGCACCAGATTCCAGCACAAAAATATACACCAATCTACCTGGCTGTCTCCTGATCGAAAAACGCGAAACCAGATCGATCATGTTGTGATGGATGGAAGACACGCTTCTAATGTATTAGATGTACGTACGATCCGAGGACCCAACATCGACTCGGATCATTACCTTGTTGCAGCCAAACTGCGCACACGCCTCTGTGCAGCGAAAAGCGTTAGATGGACGCAAATAATGTTCGACATCGAAAAGCTGCAATCCCAACAGACCGCCAGAAGATTCGCCACTCGACTCTCACTCTTGCTCTCAGAGAGTACTGCCCAACAAACCGGCATGCATGAGCAATAGAGCAATATTTCTCGTTCTCTACTTACCGCCGCCGAAGAAGAAATCGGATTCCCGCGAGCCCAAAAAAACAATTGGTACGACGAGGAATGTCATACTGCCGCCGAAAGAAAAGATGCTGCCTATAGAGCCACGCTGCGATCGGGTGCAACGTGAGTCATGTGGGATCGCTACAGAGAGCTAAGAAAAGAAGAGAAACGTATTATCCGAAAGAAGAAACGAGAAGTTGAAGTACGTGAATGCGAGGAGCTTGAGATGCTGGCCAATAGGAACAACGCCCGAAAATTCTACCAGAAAGTTCGGCGGCTTACAGAAGGTTTTAAGACCGGGGCGTTTTTCTGTAAGAACAAAGACGGTGATCTGGTGACTGACATCCAGAATAATCTTAAATTATGGAGGGAACACTTCTCGAACCAGTTAAACAGTGATAGCTGCGCATGTCATAGAGAATGTGAAGATCGCGATACCACAATCGTTGACGACGGAATTGTCGTTCCGCCACCCGACCATGACGAGGAGAGAATGGCAATAACGCGGCTAAAGAACAACAAAGCCGCGGGCGCCGACGGATTGCCGGCTGAGCTATTCAAACGTGGCGGCGAGGAACTGGTAAGGTGAATGCATCAGCTCCTATGCAAAATATGGTCGGATGAAAGCATGCCTGCCGATTGGAATTTAAGTGTGCTCTGCCCAATCCATAAGAAGGGCGATCCTGCAATCTGTGCCAATTACCGCGGGATTAGTCTTCTAAATATCGCCTATAAGATTCTAGCGAGCGTATTGTGTGAAAGGCTTAAACCAACGGTGTACCTTATCAGTGATTGGACCTTATCAGTGTGGCTTCAGACCTGGAAAGTCTACCATCGACCAAATATTTACAATACGCCAAATTTTGGAGAAGACCCATGAAAGGAGAATCGACACACACCATCTTTTCGTCGACTTCAAAGCTGCATTCGACAGTACGAAAAGGAGTTACCTGTATGCCGCAATGACTGAATTTGGTATCTCCGCAAAACTAATATTGCTATGTAGTTGCTCAACTCCAGCAGCGCCGTCAGAATTTTGAAGGACCTCTCCGAGTCGTTCGACACCAAAAGAAATTTCAGACAGGGTGACTTACTGTCGTGTGACTTCTTTAACCTGATGTTGGCGAGGATCGTGCGAGCAGAACTTAATCGCTCAGGCAACATTTTTTAAAAGAGCGTACATTGCTGGCGTATGCCGATGATATTGACATCATCGGCCTTAACAACCGCGCTGTTAGTTCTGCCTTCTCCAAACTGGATAAAGAGGCAAAGCAAATGGCAAAACGAACTACCTCCTGCCATCAAACAAACAATCGGCGCACTCGCGTTTCGGCACCCACGTCACTGTTGACGGCTATGATTTCGAGGTTGTAAAAGACTTCGTATATTTAGGAACCAGTATTAACACCGATAACAATGTCAGCCTTGAAATCCAACGTGGAATTTCTATTGCCAACAAGTGCTACTTTGGACTAAGTAGGCAACTGAGCAGTAAAGTCCTCTCTCGACGAACAAAACTAACACTCTACAAGACTCTCATCATGCCTGCCCTAACGTATGGCGCAGAAGCTTGGACGATGACAACATCCGATGAAGCGACGCTTGGAGTGTTCGAGAGAAAGATTCTGGGTAATATTTTTGGACCTCTGCACGTTGGCAACGGTGAATATCGCAGACGATGGAACGATGAGCTTTGCGACGACATAGACATAGCGCAGCGAATAAAGATCCAGCGGCTACGTTGGCTAGGTCATGTCGTCCGAATGGATACAAACGCTCCGGCTTTGAAAATATTCGATGCAGGACCAGGTGGTGATAGCAGAGGAAGAGGAAGGCCTCCTCCGCGTTGGAAAGATACTGCAGTGATCAGGCAGCTTGAACGGTTGTTAGGCATCGCTTCATTCAGTTGCATCTTGGCGTCATATAATCCATATTGACTCTATAATTCATGCCTATTGAGTTATGTCGGACTGTTATGTAGGTAAATTGCCCGGTTGCGTTAAGGGGTAACACCACTGTAGAAATTTCAAAAAATTGATTTTTTTTTTTATAAGCTTAAAAAATTCTTTGAACCTTTTAAAATACAGAACAAAAAGTTTTATACGTTACCGAAGTTTATTTCATAAATATTTTAAGCTTTTAACCAAGCGTTAGTGACTGCTACCTAACGACTTCTCCAAATTTCCATACTTTAAATGCGTTTTTCTCAAAACACGTTTTCTGAAATTGGCACGCAGCATAACTCAAACAATTTTTAATATTTTTAATCAGGTTTTTCACTACGTCTGTATAATAACCTTCTTAAGAGAAGAGCGTAGGGGTTTTTCGATAGATTAATTTAAACGATTGTTATAATTATTTAAATGCCGTTTTTTTAGTCCAAAATAGAGTTTTTTCCTTCAAATGCTTGCTAATTCCACAAAAATAAATATTTTTTAAATCCCCTACGTGTTTCTCTAGCTATTTTTATCTAGATTAAGAAAAAAAATGTTTCTTTGTTCCAGATTAAAATTTGCACCCTCTGTGCTGCGTGCCGCGGAGCTCCTTCAAGAGAAACCACATTACAAAAATGTCTCCAATGCCGCCATTTTGTAAAATTTTTCGATCAAACTTTGTAGTTTTGTATTTTAGTATATAAGTAATAACTTCCCAAATCAGAGTGATTCCTTTCCCTTTCCTTCTGTACAAAAAAATTCTTTAAAAATCGTGTTAATTTTACGTGTGTACAGTGGTGTTACCCCTTAAGTCTTGCGGTAGATTTAGCTACAAGACATTCTGCCGTAATTTCGATCGGTGGCTGACTGAGTATTCTTTCCTTACCATATTAGCTCAACTTGAATTAGCTTAATTGAAATTAGCTTAACTTAGTTCAACTTAAGTTGGCTTAGCAACCTGACTAGCGAGGAAACTTGAGAAATCTTTAGAGGTTTCGCGGAAAAGATTCTGCGGATGAAGCAGGGCAGGCACACAGGCGTGGACCTTGTAATGAGGAAGATGGAACGCCATTCTGAGGTAATGCGAAATGGGTTCAAAACGAGGGGAAGTTTTTTAGTATCTGGAAACACCAATGCTGCGATGACAAATTCGTTGATGCATCCGCAAAAAACACAAAAATCTAACTTGAGATAACTTAACTTAACTCAAAGCGAGTCTACTATTCGTAAGCTCTGTAAGCGATTAATCCAAATTCGGCTTACTGTAGATTTTAAATTCTTCAGTTCCAAACTTACGTAGACTGGAATCAGTGGGAGAATGAGGCTTACCATAATTCGTGTTAATAATCCTCCAAAATAAAATGAAGAATAAAAAAAAAATGAGGAAAACACAAATAAAAAAATCCAGTCAACAAAAAAATTAACGTAAGTTAAGTCACGTTTAGATTATATGGACTAACCGAGAGCTCAATGAACTCCGGTAAAGAAATTTAAATAGCGCATTTTTGAAGATTCAACTCGTATAATTTTTCGGGATTTCGGATATTACACATGCACAGAGAATAGGTACGCAGTGGCATGAAACCATAGACAAAATCTTTGTGGGCATGTTGGTGTGTGTTTGAAGGTAAAAATTGATATGTAAATGCATATTAGGCACTTCTGATGCACTCATATGCCTTGGCGTGAATCAAAGGACGTCTAAAGACACGTGCGAAACTGTTAGCCACATACGCGCATGCAAAGTATGTATCGCCTAGAAGCATGCAACATGCAGCAGACAGCAGCGATTTACAATATTGGTGGCTGCTTGACTCAATAATTCTACGAATATCAGTCAGCCAACACATCAGCAATAGCAGAAGTTGTACTAAGCCAAAGCAGACAATCGCTGGCGCAGAAAGAGAAAACGACAAGGAAGAAGCAGACTGCTGCTGTCGGAAGCCACCACTGAGGGCAACTGAGGCGAATGATGGCTGCATTTTAATAGACAGCAGCAGCATGCGCAATCGACGCAGACAGACAACAGTGGTAGCATTAAGCAAAAACAAAAAACAAAAAAAAAAAAAAATTAAATAGAATCCTGTCACTTTGCCTGTCTTTTTTTCTCCTTCCCACCGCACTTCACACCGTTGGCTTGGCGGTGTCTGCGAAGCCTGAGCGTAGTGAACAACTTTGTATGACATTTAAATCGCTTAATTTCATGCTGTCACATTGTGAATCGCATCAGCTGAGCGTAACGTAAGCGGAAATGCGCATTGGCGCGCCATGTGTGCATGTGTGTTAGTTTGTGCGTGTGTTGGCAAGCTTTGTGCTGTCGTGGAGTAGATGGGGCGTATGAGTGACTTACTGCAAATAATGGTTATGGCTGCTGGTATTTGGTATTTGATGCAGTTCGGTTTTATTGCCTTCACAGTGGCAAAAAACAAAAATAAAAGAAACGCACACACACACAAAAGAAAAACGAAAAAAAAAACGAAAATTTTAACTTTTTGTCTGCTGCATGGCATACGATTTCCATAAAAATTACATTTCAAAACGCTGAACTTCTTCTTATGGTTCTTCTTATGCAGTTAGAGATTGAGACGCAGCTAAGGCGAAAGTGACTTGAGATGCTCGGTTATTATGTGGGTCATTAAAAGGTATGGCAAATAAAATAAATATTTTTGGGAAATAAAATGGGAGTGTTTGTAATACGGCAATAAAGTTGCGTTTAAAGTTTTCAAGAGTCTTCCTTTAATCTGTGGTGGTGTCTGTTTTTATATGCGTGCACTTATTGCTATAACTTAAGAGCACTATATAACTGTTGTTGTTGGTATTGGGGCTATTATTGATATAATTAATGGAAAAATTCAAAAAAATTTAGAAAAAATAGTGAATGCTGTTCGAGTGAATATTTGTGTTTTGCTTGTTAAATACCATTCATACACACTTCTTGAAAGGCTATGATGGATTCTCAATTGCAATTTTTTTGCATAAACTCCGAGAAAACGTCTCCCTTTCTGTTTTTGCTTGCCTAAAATCGTATACTTTGTTGTCCAATAAGTTTTGCGGTTCGATAAGAAAAGTACAATTTTATAGTTTGAAATACATTTAAGGGGTTACATACGTCCAGAATTTAAAAAAATCGATTTTTTTTACAGATTATTATTTTTTATGGTTTTGGACGTATTTCTGTGGAAGTCGAGCGAAATACACTTGAAAACTTAAACTCGTTTTTCTCGAAACTACTTTTTCCGGCATGGTCTGCATGATAACTCATACAGTTTTTAATATTTTTTGATGCAGTTTTTTTTTTTTAAATATTCGAAAGTATTTTCTCTATAGATTTGATTTTTGATATTTTTATTAAACAATTTTATAAATATATAATAGTTAAAGTGTGACAATTATCACGCAAAACGCATACTTTTTCTTTAAATGCCGTAAATTGCAAAATTTTTCGAATTTACAGATCCATCAACAATTTAAGGAGAAACGATGCATACCGTGGAGCAACTTTTTTTCATTGTACTTTAGGTCCCTTTCATTTTTATAGACTAATTTTTGTAAAGAAAAATTAATATAAAGATTAAATACTAATAAACAATGTATACAATTTTTTTATAAAGTTTGGTAAAGTCTCAAGGGCCGATGTTGAATGTGAACTACACTTAAACTTAAAGTTTTTTTCTGCATTTCATTTGATATTTTTCTACCGTCCCACTCCGGCCGCTTTTCGTTGAGAGCTCGATTCAAATGCAATAGCTGCAGTCGGTAACGATCGCCAGTGATGGTTTCAGATGGTTTAAGAAGTTCATAATAGATGACACCCTTCTGATCCCACCAGATGTACAACATAACCTGAGGAAAAAAATATTCATTTTTTTCGCTGTCCATGGTCTTGGCTCACCTGGCAGACTCCAACTTTTTCGACACTTAGGGTTATCATTATACATCCATTTTTCATCGCCAGTGTCGATGCGGTGCAGAAAACCTTTCCTTTTCTGCCGTTCAAGAAGCATCTCACACGTCAACAAACGTCTCTCGATATCCCTCTCGTTCAATTTATGTGATGCGCAGTTGCCTGCTTTCTGGACGATTCCCATCGCGTGCAAATTACGGTGTTCACCGACGATTGATCTGTCAACATCCAACTCTTTAGACATATCATCAAGGGTTCGACCTGCGTCTTCATCCAATAATTTTTGTAGTTGAGTATCGTGGAATTTTTTAAGTGTCCCTTCGCGATCTTTATCACTCACGTCGACATTGCCGCTTTGGAAGCGTCGAAACCACTTCTTACAAGTTGTATTATATTTGGTGGAGCGTGATTACCGTTAGTATTGATCAATATACGACAAATTTCAGCTACACTTTTCTTTAAAAGGTAATACTGAAGCATGACTTCTCGCAAATGCTGGTTTTTTGGGACGAATGTAGACATTTTTGACATCATATAAAAAGGATCTTTACGCTTCAAATGAATGTCAACTACTGCAGTCGAGACCATAAATCATCACTATATACACAAAAATAGTATCAGCAGCGACACCTCTTTTTGAGGCTGGAACTTATTCCCATATCCAATATATAGGTACATAAATAAAGGGTTTTCCAATAACAGGTGGTATCTATCGCTATCGAGAGATGATTACCGATTATTATGGTGGAATTGAATGATATTGATCTGGGCAACGTTTATTTTCAAAAATACAGCGCTACGTGCCACACAAGCAACGAAACCATTGATCTTTTACGGGAAAAGTTTCCGGACCGTGTTGTCTCTCGAAGAGGTGATCATAATTGGTCACCGAAATCTTGTGATTTAACACCTTGTGACTTTTTTCTTTGAGGCCACGTGAAAGAGAAGGTCTACGCAAACAGCACAGGGTCGATTCAAGACCTCAAAGATGGAGTTCGTGAGGCTATCGAGGACATATGGCAGCCACTTTGCAACTCGGTTATGGAAAATTTCATGAAAAGGATAGTGGTCATTTGGTTGATGTTATTTTCCACTATTAACGGCATACCTTACTCTTTATAATGAAATAAACATCCGATCATTTATATTAAAAATAGATTTTTTCTTTGAATATCAAAAAAACACCTCTTATTGGAAAACCCTTTCTATATTCCAATTACTTACAGAAGTAAGCTTACTACCTACAGCCACGCCAAATTTGAATTGCTAGCCCACTTAAGCTCCGACATCAGCTTACAAGTCTGTTCATTTATTTAATGCAACCTAATAAAATAATAAACTTCACTCGACTAACCGCCTCTCTTTCTCTCTCTCTATCAACTACACACAAACATATATGCGGACTAGCATGGAATATAAATACACATAAATAAAATTGAGGAAAACAACAAATCCTACATAATAACAACTTGAGGCCTTAGTGACAAACTGATAAAGCCGCCTGGTCTATCATCTAAGTAACCGGTTGAAATATTTAGTGGGAAGAGAGAAGAGGGAAGCAGAAAGAGGAAAGAAAGAGAACGAGCCAGTGAGGGACTGTTGCTTCTATGCAGCCTAAAATATGCCACTGGCTTACATACGAGTAGCATTTGGCTTTACTTTCGATATATATGCTTTTATTTCCGTAGAAAATAAATAAACTTTTGTGGATGTATATCAGTTGCAGTTGTATGCGCATAAACTTTTATGGATACTTACATACGCGCGCAAGTGCATAAAAGCACATGCATAGAGTGAGAAGCGTGCAAGTGTAGGTTGAGTGCATTGTGTGTCTGTGTGTGCAGGTGTTTACTATCAATATTGCTTTTCATTTGCGATAAATGAATTGCTGGTTAAAGTAGCTGGAGATAAAACAAGAAAATTTATTACTTATCTGTGTTTAAGCTGTGGAAATAGTCTAAATTAATTAAAATTTAAAGCAATAGAAAATATTTGCGCTGGAATAATTTTTTTTTCATGTTTTCACAAGTATTTGTTGGTAAAGTCATTAGGCTAGATTTTTTGTAATAACTTGAATGAAATTTCGCAAAATACTATTGTAATATTTTAAACTCGAGTGCACTAGTGCGCGCAATTTTGTTTACATATTGGCTTACATGCACACATGCATACGCACATATAATAAGTTTTTTAACTATGGCACTGCGGCTTATTGACAATTTTTATTTATTTTTTATAATTTTTTTATTAAATTTACTTTATGCTCCTGCAAAAAGCATAAAAATCCAAGTTTCAAACTTTGTGCAAATTAAAAGAAAAGTTTCAACAAATTTTCATCAAATCTTTTAATTAGAATATTTAGAGAAAATTCTGGCATTTTTAGCGAGTTTTATAGCCTGTTGAATTTTGGCTTATATTCAACTTTCTCATAATTTTTTTTGTTGCCGGTGTAAGGTGTTTTCTTTCATAGAAAAAAATGTCAAGCTAAAAAACAAAAATTGTTAAACATGAACTCGATTTTAGAATCACTTGGAACTTACACTTTTTAATAACAAAATTCAATGGGCTATAAACCTGCGCTCAACGCTGTGCTGAATGTGGCACCAGAGGATATTGCAGGAAAAACTGTCGCTGCATGCGCCGCAATCACTCTAGTATTCTTAAAAACTTTGCTTGGTTCGAGCGGTACTTTTCTATTCAAATTCCCTCAGGGGAGGAGTGGGCGGTGTAGATATTTTGAGGAAGTGCATAGCAAACATGTTTTTCCATGTTTACTTTTGTTTTTACTGCACTTAATTACGTACTAATTGGCGGCCGGCGTAACCGAATGGGTTGGTGCGTGACTACCATTCAGAATTCAGAGAGAATCTCGGTGAAATACCAAAATGAAGAAAACGTTTTTTCCAATAGCGGTCGCTCCTCGGCAAGCAATGGCAAACCTCCAAGTGAATTTCTGCCATTAAAATCTTCCTCATAAAAAATATCTGCGGTTCGGAGCTGGCTTAAACCTGTAGGACGCTCCATTTGTGGAACACCGCACACCACAAATAGGAGGAGGAGCTCGGCCAAACACCCAAAAAGGGTGTACCTACGTGCCAATAATAAAATAAAATAAATTACGTACTATTCCGAGAGCTAAGCGACAATTAGGGCCTCGGGCTGATTGCCTGTGCGTTCGAAACTAGTCGGGGAATGCCTGATTTCCTTCTCGTCTTGCATTGGAATACTTCGATATTAGTTTCATTTGGGTTCCAGATCACACGGGCATAGAGGGAAACTGCTGGGCTGATGAGCTGGCTTGATAGCGGTCCCTGGAGACGGGTTCCTCACAAAATTAGAGGATTGGAGTTCCCTTAAGAACCTGTGGTCTGCTCTTGGCAAGATGGGCCTCGTGTCTACTCAGTGAGCGCTGGGCTAGCGCGCAAGCGTGCAAAGTCGAGAGATCCTTCTAGTCAAGGGTAGATCAAGTGAGCTCGATAGAACTTTTAAGGCTAACAAAGCCGCAGCTCTTGAATTTGGTATGCATCGGATAGTGCGGGCGTAAATTTCACACACCTGGTGAAATTCTCCTAGATATTTAACAAATGAAGTAGATCCACATTTTGACAATAAAACACTTGACACGTATCTTCAACATTTGAATGGCAAACAGTACAAGTTGACGATGTGGTATTAGCTAAGGATCTCGCATTAAGCTTTAATAGGATCGCCCATACGCCGAAATTTCGACGTTATATAAATACGGAGAGCAAAATTCAGTCATACCTTTTTTTTATAGTCATAGAAAAAAGTTGAAACATATAGTATATAAATGGATAGCTTATGTTGAAACTTTTTACATGATATATGTGAATAGATGTAGTAAAATTAAATGTGAAAAATATCCCATTTTACCTACATTAAGCGACCCTATATTTGTGTATTTCAAATATCATAATTTTTTTTTATTCATGAATTGGAAACATTTAATTTCATGTAAAGCGTTTTTCAGTAAGAGCGCTTCAACTTTTTTTTTGAATAAAACACAAACGGTTTGACTTTTTCAACAAATTTTTTATTATCGAGTTTGAACATATACATTTAAGTATGAAATTCGATTTCTTTTGCATGACCACCACGTTCTACGAAGTCCAATCGTTGAACCCAATTTTCGACCACTCTTTTGCATAAATCGGCTGAAATTCCAGCAATTTCGCGTTCAATATTGGCTCTGAGCTCACAAATCGGCGCCGGCTTGTTACTGTAGACCAACGACTTCACATAACCCCAAGGAAAATAGTCTAGAGGCGTCAAATCACACGAGCGCGGCGGCCATTCGATCGGCCCATTTCTGGAAACAATGCGCTCATCGAACTTACTCTTCAACAAATCAATTGTAGCGTGTGCTGTGCGGCTTGTGGCCCCGTCTTGTTGAAACCACATGTCGTCTAAGTCCATACCATTCAATTGCGGCCAAAAATAATCGTTTATCATGTCGCGGTATCGATTTTAATTCACAGTAACGTGGCGATCGTTCTCGTCAACGAAAAAATATGGGCCAATTACGCCGCCGGCATGTAAACCACACCAAACAGTGATTTTTTCGGGATGCAACGGTGCCTCATGAATCACGTGTGGATTGCTTTCTGCCCAGTAACGCATATTTTGCTTGTTGACGAAGCCATTGAGCCAAAAGTGAGCTTCATCACTGAAGATGATTTTTTGGAAAAAAGTAGTTTTAAAGTAGCAGCAATAGAACGATTATTTTCATAAAAAATTTGCACGATTTGCAATCGTTGCTCAAGTGTGTAACGTTCCATGATGAAATGTATACTAATGAAGTTTACAAATGACAAGCGAAAAATAAAAAATATTGCGTCGTTCGCCCTCCCTATCGGAAAAAAGTTGAAGCGCACCTATTGAAAAACGCCTTATTACGCCATTATTATTATATTAAAAAGCATAATAGAAAACAATCATTAATTAATCCATGATCATCATAATTTTTGAATCAAATTTATAATAGTATTGATTCACAATATATAAGTTTCCAGTTGTTTCATAAACTTTTATATCATGGTACTAATATGATAACATATATTAATGCATAATGATACATAATATAGCATGATATGTTATAATACAGGTAAAATGGTGTGATTAATTTTACCTGCACCTATTCACTTATGTATCTATTTTAATACATTGTGCAAACCGTCTCCACATATGGTATCCATGGGTAAATGTTTCAACTTTTTTCTCTGACTATAAATACTAAAAAAGGTACGAAAAAATTTTGATCTCCGTATTACAATAATATATAGATATGCCACTTCTGACTCTAAAAATCAAGCTTGTAGCTTACGCCGAGAGCTTATCATTAAAATAAATTGATTGAAACAGCCTGAAATGTGGATAAGGGCACATTCAGCAAAAGCTAGCAGCTCCTTCTGAATCAATTTATCTATTAATAAGGGCAAGTTAATCTTAAGGGGTTATATACCTTGTGTTTTTCAAAAAAATTAAAATAAATTTTATTTCTTTATCGTAAAGTACAATCCCTTGAGAACATTTTCCAAAAATTTCATAGAGATCTGAGCAATAGATCGAAAGTTACAGCGTTTTAAATTGTGCGTCGTCACGTCCTGAGCGTACGGCCTCATGCGGCGCTTGAAACTTTAAACGCGATTATCTCAAAAACGTGTTTTTCCAAAAATGCTTTTGCGGTGGACGCGATTGCAAAAAAAGTATTCAACCGATTTTTATAATTTTTTTTTTAAATTGTTCGTAATTGATGTCGCCTCTTAGTGAACGATCAACTTTTTATGTATAAATTTTTATTTTGCAGATATGAATTTTTTAATGCCAATTTTAGGACTGTAGAAGTGGAGTTTTTTAAAAACATGTTCCTATTTTCACAAAAATCAAAATATTTAATATATTGATCGTTCACTAAGAAGATATAACCCTATACTAATGAAATCTTTTCGATTTTTTGATTTCAGTTGACTTGGTGGACTTGAATCGCGTCCACCGCAAGCCTCTTCCAAAAAAGGGTCTTGGGGGAAAACGCCATAACTCCGCCATTTTTAAATATTTTTACACAAACAAAGCCTTTTTTTTTTCTTTAAACATTGTAATATCCAATAATAAAAACTTTTATACAATAAAATTATTGCTACATATCTTTAAAAAAAACCCAACTTTCGCTAATTTCACCGGAACATAAGGTATATAACCCCTTAATAGACGAGCGGAAAAAATTTAAGGGGGATCCATATCTATACTATTGTATATTTTATTCCACTTCTTTGTTTTTTTTTTTTTGTTTATTTATTTTCAACTAATATTATATTATTAAGCACTACAATAAACAATAGTATTAGTATAGTAATGATGTGTCGTACAATGTCTCTAGACGAGCTCTCAAGTACGTATATTATCTGATGTCGAGTAACTTTTCCTTAGTATTGAAATTAATTTTGTTTTAACTTAGAAGTTATTAAAATATTTTATAACTTTGATGCAGGGAAAAAGGGAACAAAAACGATGCATAGATTATTGTTTATAATAAAAGGCTTAAAAGTAGTAAAAGAAGGTAGTCAGACTAGAAAGGTGGTATGAGTTAGTGTTGCGTGTCATTTGTTAACCACCAGCAGTTTTTAATGGTAAGGGTGGATTCGATTTTGTCGCAGCTTGAAATATATGTATCAAAACGTTTATTATTTGCATTAAGTGTTTTTGATGTGATTATTTTATTGTTCGCTCTTCTGAATATGTGATATATTATTGGCGTGTGGTTTTCGTTTTGTATAAAGCCTTTTTTGTCGAGGTATAAGAAGGATTCGGGAGGTGGAAATCCATTAGAAATAGCTAGTGAGAAATAATCGTCGCTTTCGTAGTAAAACGCTCTTATTAATATGTTATTGGTATTGTATAGGCAACGCGGGATATGCTTTCTTATTAAATGTATAATATGACAATCAATTCTGGGCACTTTCGCCGTGTTATGAAGCTTTGAGTTCGAGATGTATTTGGTATAGTTACTATTTTGTGATCTATATAAGGAAGTACATGATCGTAGTATTCTTCTCTCAAGCTTCCTTAGTCTTTCCATATATGAGGGTGAAATGTTGTACCAAATTGAGCAACCATATGTGAGTATCGGTCTTACATGAATATTTTGACTTTCTTGTGTACTAGTTTCGATGAAAACATTCTTTTATAGATATGGAAAGCTCTTGCGGTCTTCTCGACTTGGAGGTTAATGTGATCGTTATAGTATAAAAATTGATCAAGGTGAATACCGAGATATTTGACTCTCTCAGTGGTTTGAATAGGGATTCTGGTTTCATTAGATATAATATTTGGGTTTTTCCATTTTTTTCTGATATTTGAGTTGCATCTTTTTATGGGTGGACGAAACAAAATGCTTTTGCATTTCTTTGTATTTATTTTAAGATGCCAGTTTGCTGTAAAATCTTCTACGATATTGTATTTCAGTTGTAGATTTCTGTTAATATCCTCTATTGTTCTGTCTGGATGGTAAATGACAATATCATCTGCAGAGGCTATGATATTGTCTATTTTATCCAGCAAGTCAAGTATAAAGAGATTGAAAAATACTGGCGCATTTACTGTCCCTTGTTGCAAACCATTTGCTATATTAAATTCGCGCTTACTTTTCATATTATTTATATGTACTGAAAAATTTTTTTTGACAGCATGTTATAAATGAGAATGGCGAGGTGAACCGGGAATTTATAGCCTATGAGTTTAGACATCAGGCCTTCGATCCACACTTTGTCGAAAGCATTTTCAATGTCTAAGAAGCAAGCTCCTGTGACATGTTTTTTATTCCAGCTCCAGTTAATTTCGGAGGTCAAAAGGTTAATTGCATGTATAGTTGAATGTCTATATTTAAACCCAAATTGCTTAGAACTCACTAAGTTGTTGGTTTTAGTGACCCTATTTATATTTATGTTGATTACGACCTCAAAAACTTTACTAATGTTTGGTAACAAGCTAATTGGTCGGAGATTTTTCAAACAGTTTTTGTCTTTCTCTTTTTTTGGTATCACGATCAGTTTAGCTGTTTTCCAAATAGGAGGAAAATAGGCATTATTCAACATGTTGTTGAATAGTGTGCAATATTCTGAAATTAGTTCTTGGGATAAGTTTTTCAGAATGATGTTAGGTATTTGGTCTAAGCCTGAGGACAGTTTACTTTTCAGATTGGAAAATATATCTGAGAGATCATCGAAACGAATAAAAAAGTTGCCTGTTTGTTCTTCGGTTAAATTATTGGCTTGTTTGATGGCATCAAATCTTGTTTTGGTTACTCGAAAGCTGTCGAATAAAGTTTTTGTTTCTAAAAACTTATTGAAGCATTCTTGCACCTGTAAGTGAACGAGATTGTCAGGTTTGCACTGTTTTGAAGAATGAATTGCTTCAAAATGAAGCCCTACTATATCGGGTATATCTTCACTGTTTTTGATGCAGTAGTTGCCTGTTGTAAAATTTTTTTCTAGCAGATTGCAATCGAGGCCAGCTTTTTGAAGTATATCTGATGAGTTAAAAGGAACGTTTATATGACTAATTGAGTTGTCGTTTTTTAGAAAAGTTCGTTTAATTATTGAAAATTTTGAGGGGTCGGTATTCTTAAGGGAAATAAGTGTGTGTTCGAGTTGATTATTAAATTGAATCTTTATATTGTCATTAATTAATTTTTTGATAAGTTTTAGTTTTGTTTTTTCTTGTTGGAGAATGTTAGGAGGGAGGTATATTTGTAGACGGTTGTGTTTTTTGATGTTAGTAAGAATTATACTTTTTTCTTTCAGTAGTGTTTTTATGATAGGTAGGTTTACAAGAGTATTGGTAGGATTTTTTGTCTTAACTTTTGGTACATTTTTTTCTACAGCTGCTAAAATAATTTTATTTAGCTTAAGCAAGTGAAGATCAATTTCGGAATTAGTTAAGTTTCTATTGTTTGGTGCCAAAATCTCTTTCTGAAGCTGTGTGTTTAAGGTATTTCGAAATTTTTTCCAATTGGTTTTTTTATAGTCTAATGTTCTTTGGATTTGATTGCCTGCCAAGTTAAGATAGAATGTGCCATCCCTATGGGTAGCGTTGATTTCGATAGCGCAATGGTCGCTATCATAGTCGATGTATTTTAAACAGTTAATTGTATCATTGACCTTTTGAATATCTATTCTATGATCAGCAATACAAATATCTAGGAAGGAGTGGGCTCTTTCATAAGACGGGGTTACGGAGGCATACATATTACATCTAAATTCTATTGCATTTGAAGTAAGCCAATCTTTTAAAGCGTTGCCTTTAGTATTGTTTTGCGTGTTTCCCCAGTCCGAGTGCTTACTATTAAGGTCGCCTGCTAATATGTAGTAATGATCTGGGTTTTGAAGGTCAAGAGCTTCAAATATTACATTAAGTTCTGATTTGAATGCATCGTTGTTGTTTCCTGATGGATAATAAGCTGCAATTAGATACATGATATTATTCGGGGGCATATGCATTTAATTATACATGCTTCTAAATAAGAGAGGGAGTCTACTCTATAATTAAAAACTTTGGTAAATTTCATATTTTCTTTAATTAAAATCGCAGCTCCTCCACCCGTCGTTCTACTAGATCTATCTCTCCTTATTAGATTATATCCATTAAATTTTAGCTTGTGCTTTGCGTTTAGTTTGGTTTCGTTCAGCAAAACTATGTCTGGATTGTTATCTGTTAAGAACTTACTTAATTCTATTCTTCTATTTATATTAATGATTGAGTTAACATTAATGGAAATTATTTTTAAATGCGATTGCGAATTCATACTGAGTCTACTAGACTACATATTGCATCGATTCGTGCAGTTTGTATTTCGAGCTGCTTCTGAAGAGCCATAACTTGCCTACTTAGAGATAACATTGTGTTTTTTAATTCTAGCAGTATTAAACTTTGATTGTTAGTAGGACTATTTGTCCCAATATTTTCTTTAATTACGTCGGCATAGCTAAACTTAGGGGTAGTGAATTTTGAAGTGGTGCTTGTCTTAGCAGCAATGAGGTTTTGTTTTCTTAATCTAATTTTCTGCTGCAGTTCTTTGTATCGGTCGCATCCTTTGTAAGATGCTGGGTGTCCAAACTTCTTGCATAAGACACAGTACACATTTTCCCTCTCCGTCAAGGTTCCGCTTGAGGAAGAACAGTCTTCGGTTTTATGTGTTCCGCTACATTTGACACATCTTGGTGGTAGGTTACAATTGGCTGCACTATGGAAGAAGCTTTGGCAATTCCTGCATTGAGTTATTTCAGGCCTACGTAAGTGTTCCCATTTAATGCAGTGGTATAAAATGGTTTTAATTTGTTTCAGTTCGTTAACATTGCTTTCCGCACTTATTTGAACCATAAAAATTGGTAGTTTTATTTTTTGTTGTGTTGAGTTTTTAGTAGTGAATTGTGTTACTTTGAGGATTTCAAGGTTATCGTTTTGATATTTGCAAAGTTCACTCAAAATGTCTTTGGTGTCGGTGTTACTGTTTAGCCCTTTCATTAATATAGTTTTTGTTTTCAAACATTTAGGCGTATATGAGTAGAATTTCACTTTAGATTTTTCTAAGTATTCTCGAACTCTTTTATAGTCGGCGATATTTTTTAGGTAAATTGCTAATTTGTTTTGTTTATATTCTTTAATTGTGAATTGTGTTATCCTTAAACCATCTTTTATTAGTTCTATAATTTGTTTCGATTCTATATCAAATATGAATAAGTTCGTGCGGTTTTTTTTCGAAATTTGAAACTTTATTGACGTAAAATGGTTACAAATTTAATATTCAAAATATTGTCCATCGCTTACTACTACTTTTTCCCATCTTTCTGGCAATTCACGGATTCCCTTTGTGAAAAATTCGGTCGGTTTTGCCGCAATCCACGAATCGATCCATTTTTTGACTTCATCGTAATTACGGAAGTGCTGGTCAGCCAGGCCATGTTGCATCGATCGGAAGAGATAGTAATCGGATGGCGCAAGGTCTGGACTATACGGCGGGTGGGGTAGGACATCCCATTTGAGCGTTTCTAAGTATGTTTTGACCACTTGTGCAACATGTGGCCGAGCATTGTCATGTTGCAAAATAACTTTGTCGTGTCTATCGGCGTATTGCGGCCGTTTTTCTCGCAGTGCTCGGCTCAAACGCATCAATTGTCGTCGGTAGACATCCCCCGTAATCGTTTCATTCGGTTTCAGTAGCTCATAATACACAACACCCAGCTGGTCCCACCAGATACACAGCATAACCTTCAGGCCATGAATATTCTGCGCCGACGTCGATGTTGAAGCATGGCCAGGGTATCCATACGTTGCCCGACGTTTTGGATTGTCGTAATGGACCCACTTTTCATCGCCAGTCACAATTCGATGCAAAAAACCCTTTCTTTTGTGCCGTTGAAGCAGTTGTTCGCATGCCATAAAACGGCGTTCAACGTCTCTTGGCTTCAATTCATACGGCACCCAATGGCCTACCTTTCGGATCATTCCCATGGCTTTTAAACGTTTGGAAATGGTTGATTGATCAACTCCCAAAGTTTTTGCAACCTCTTCTTGCGTTTGAGCCGGATCTTGATCGAGCAATTCCTCCAATTCGGTATCCATGAACTTTGGCGGCGCACCCTCGCGTTCTTCGTCTTCCAAGCCAAAATCACCACTTTTAAAGCGTGCAAACCACTTCTGGCACGTTCGCTCAGATAGAGCATGCTCACCATAAACTTCCACCAAGATACGATGACTTTCGGCTGCTTTTTTCTTCATATTAAAATAATGAAGAAGAATTCCCCGCAAAAACACATTATTTGGCACGAAATTCGACATTTTCAAGTGTGGTAAAAATATTGTTGTTTACGCTTCAAATAAAAAACTTATACTGACGTTTGTGCCTTACGACAGTAGCTCTCCAATGAATGTTTGGAAATGTGGATCGATGGAATAATAATCAAGTTACGCCATCTGTTGTAAAACCGCACGAACTTATTCATAGTCCTATTATTTATAGGGGGAATATTTTTACTATTGTTTTTGTGTTTGACATTTTTGTTTGTTTTTGTTTCACTGTCATTGTTTACATTAGTAGAGGCAACTGGATTTGTAATTGACTTTGCACTTGTTGGTGTAACAGTGGTATTATTTGTTGTATCACCAGTTTTTATTTGTTCACTTATTTCGTTGCTTAGATTGTTGGTATGCAAGTACTGCTCAAATTTTTTATCACTTCATTACACTCTTCTAGTTCATTGTCTAGAATAGCATAGTAATTGTTTTTGCTATGTTTTGACATTGTGTCCTCTATCACGTTGTCATTTTTTCTTTTTCTATTTAAGTCACTGCTTGGAGGGTTTTTAGCATTTTTAAATGCAAATTCAAGCGCATTGCGCTCACACATCATTTATGAAACCACTGACGAATGGTTTTAGTCCACATCTAGCACTCCCGAAAACAAATTAATCTAGTTAATCTTATGCTTAGAAATTCGCACGGGCTAACTGAATATTTTTCTCAGCAGTACGTGTTGATCGTTAGACAGCATACGGCAAACTCTCTTTATTCCACTTCTTCCACTTCTTAAACCCATGCGATCCGTGACTTACTGCTTCGCCGAGATGCGAGGGAGTCTGCTTGTCGGTACACTAAGGCAACGCGCCATAGAGTCTTATGGGCATAGAGAGTATCCAAAAACTGCGATTGAGCATACAGCTTGGCGTGTTTAGAGGTAGGAAGACTAACTTTTTTAGAAAGAATCGGAGAAGTTTCCCCATTAACTCATATCAACACCCCACATCTGAGCCCTGTAAAGCATTATCGACTTGGACGCAGTCTAGATTTTTTTAAATTTTTTGGAAATATTTATCCTGCTATTTTTTATGTATTTCAGCCACGTGGCATTTATTGCAAGTTTTGCCTCAGCAATTTTGTATCCAAATGTTTTATGTAACTAAGTTTATAGCTATGTTCTCTGACAATTTCAATGGAAACACAACGTACGCCCATAGACAGCCAGCGGGAATTCTTATGAAATTGTGAAAAAGTAAGCTACGTTTGCATTTAGACCCCACCGCACACAAGAAGCGTAAATAGCATCAAGTATTTTGAAGAACAGCCGAAGAATCTGCAAGCAAAACAATATCGTCAGCGTACAGCAATACCTTGACCGCAGTATCAGCACCTTTAATGTCGCATTGTAAATTGTCACTTAGGTCACATCACAACCTTGTCATAACCCTTGATTAACGAGTAAAGGGTTACATTATAGCGGACTTGATTTGTAGTGTCGCCATAAAAAAGACGCTTAAAAGTCCTGATCCTAACAAAGAACACACGTTTTTTCTTTGTTCAAAATTAGCTTCGTTCATTTACGCAATTTCCATCAACAACAATGCAATAATTCCAGCGCCGTTCTAATATTTGAATACCATTTTTGTAGAACGATTTATCTTTGGGTTCAAAATAGGCCTCAGTTTCAGTGATAACATCTTAATTTGAGCCAAATTTCTTACCGGCGAGGATTTTTTTTAGGCCTGCAAACAGCCTTTAGCTGCTGGGAGCCAAATCTGGAGAATATGGTTGATGTGGGAGCAATTGGAAGTTCAATTAATGTAGCTTTGCCATTTTTTTGCCATCATCAACACGTCCTTGTTTTTGATTCTTCAAACGATTTTGTGGATTTCTTTGATGTTTTCTTATATTACAAGTCGTCGACATCTCTCTCATTTTTTTGGCGAGCTTAAAAGTATCAAGAACTCTTGGACATTTAGTTCCTTTAGTTTTTCTATAAACTGGGGAATATATTCGTATGCCCTCAAGAAAGCAGAAGGAAGGACATTTAAAGAATTCGGGGAATATTAATTTGCTGTTTGAGGGGACCCGCTGGTCTCGAAATTTCAAAAAATCGTTTTTCGTTTTTTCGATATTTCGAAAGTATAGTATCTGAAGAATATATTGTGAAATTTTCATGCGGAAATTCCTCATATTAAAGCTTCTACAGCTCATTAACTAGGTAGAGAGCGGTCCGCACGCTGCTGTACCTCAAACTTCAAGCTCATATATCTCGAAAAGACTTTTTTCGGTCTGGTGTTGTCAAAAGAAAAAAGCAAACTATTCAACCAAATCGTCTGAAATTTCAATATGTTGTCCATAACATCAATGGCTATCGCTCGTACTAGAATCATATTATTTTTTCAATTATTTTGGTTTTCTTTATTAAAAGACTGGAAAAGACCGATTGTTAGAGTGCCAAATTCAAAACCGCACCATTTTGTAAAATTTTGTTTTTTGTTTTCATTCGAGCCAAAAGGGACAACACCGTCCAAGTCTGATTTTTCGGAAGGGTCAACTTTAGCGCCATTTTTTAAATTATTAAAATTCCAAAAAAAAAGAATGAAAAAGGATATTTAAAATTTTCAGGCCTTTTATTTAACTTTGACAAAAAAAAATGTTTTAAGGGGTCCCGGTGGTCTAGCGCTCGAATATTTAGGGTATTTCCAGGAATTTATTTTACAATAAAAAAATTAAAAATGATATTTAAAATTTTTAGGCGTTTTATTTAACTTTTTCTACATAAAAAATTACAAAAAAATGTTTAAAGGATCCCGGAGGTCTAGCGATCGAAAATTTAGCGCATTCCCAGGCTTTTTTTACAATAAAAAAAAAAATGAAAAAAGATATGCAAATTTGTTAGGCCTTTTATTTAATTTCTTCTACATGAAAAATTACAAAAAAAAAAAATGTTTTTTATGTAAAAGAAGTTAAATAAAATGCCACCGGAACCCTGTTAAGTTAGATTCGCTGCAAGAGATTACACGGCATACATTTATGCTTTTATTAGCATTTTTTGAATTAATATGAAAGCTATTTAGTTTTTTGATTTAGGATTTTTCGCGTTAATTTTGGCTTAAATACTTATAAAATCGCTATTTTGCTCCTCAGTTTGTTATCATATAAATCATTTATAACTTTAGCGCCGAATCCTTTGCCACAAACTAATTATCTATTCTGGCCCCATTTGAACTAATTTTTGTCTACTTTCATTTTGTTGTCTAATATTTGTATTTTTTGCTTCGAGTTTCCTGCTCATAGAGTGTGTTTAAGATGAAAGAAAACTAGCTTCGCCAGCCCTTTACCGCTGCTTAAATCTTTGTCGAGCGAAGCTTTCGAGCCTTGCGAATGTTCTTGAAAATCTCTCTCATTGCGTTTTCAGATGAGAACTCCACTTGACCGCTAGCTTCACACCTTCTCATAAAGCACCTTGACATTTCATATAACTCTTGCCATAATGCCGATGCTTTCTTCAGCTAATTCATTTACTCGTTCCACTAAGCTCTCCCTCTTCGTCGAAACGCAGAGAGCAGAGAAATCACCTTTTGTAGCAAAATCCTGTAGCTTCTCGTCCAAGTAGCTGTGAATGTAACTTGGAAAACTTCTGATAGAAATCATATTCTATTTCCCTTATTAATTTTATTTTCAGCGCTTCAGTGCTTTAAAACATGAGTCGGCCACAGTATGCGGCTTAAATATTTTTTCACTCGGTATTTTATGCAAAATTAGTTACTTGTGAGTGTTAGTAGGTTAATGTTAAATATTATTTTTCTACTATTTTATTAAATTTAAGACGCACCTTGAAATTGAATGAAATTTGAAAAGATCGAGCTACGGAGCACCAGGAGATTTGGTAGCTCCTAAAACACTCAGGCTAAAAAGCCCATTGTACTTAAAGCTCTGGAAAGGGGGTAGATAGTCAAGGAGGGAAGGAGAAAGGTATCAGAGAGAGAGAGAGATAGGAAATAATACAGACAGAGATAGAGATATTTAGTTCTGTGAAAATTTTCCAGATTCTTTGGCAAATCTGTAAATATCCTCCAGTTTGAGAGAACGAGTATTACTCATTCTCATGACATCGGAACCCAAAACTCGTAGCCGTGCTCTAGCAAAGGCAGGACACTCACAGAGAAAGTGCTCAGTGCTATCCGCCTCCTCCAAGCAAGGCGCACCTTAATTAACCCATTACCTCTGCAAATTCGTCAGGTTTTTCATACTAATTTTAAACCCTAACAAGCGCCATAACTAACTTAGTGCGTATGTAGATGTGCGCTTAAAAAGTGAAAAAAAAACTTCTGAAGTAAGCTTGTTACGCAACTATGTTAGATACTTTATTTTGAAAACTTAATTTGCTTACGCGAAACTCAGTGCAGAAGAAGTGAAAGCAGATGAGAGAAATCAAGCAAGCTTAATAGTGGCATTTTTAGCGTTTTGTAGTGCAAAAGAGAAGCGGCAGCTTTGCAAAAGTACCCAAGTAAATAGTAATCAGTTGCACTCATTTGCTGCTGTTGTTGGAGGAAGAACTCGTTTTTGCCTTCTGTGTGACTTGAGCTGACAGTTTGCAAACCAACCATTTCTGCTGCTCTGCTGCTTACACAGTGCATATGAATGTACATAAATGCATAGTTAAGTGTATGTGTGTGTACATATGTAAATGTGATGCCTTTATGTGTGTATAAGTGTGTGTTCGAGTGGCTAGCTAGCCGGTTTGCGTGTAATTCCATTACACGACAGCAAATTACTCGCCTTAACAAATGGCCTGATTGCGCATATTTTTCAGCTGTTACCTCCACTGACGTTGTTTGTGTCTTTTGGCGGTTGCCAGTTGGTGAGTGGTGAGGCAGCAGATATACAGTTCTAAAGTAGAGAGTTGTGATGTACGTACGTACATTTTTGGGAAAAGAGTGAAAAGAGCAAAAATGGCGATAGTTTTCTTGACGTTACTGTTAGTGTTGCAGTTGCTGCTATTGCAGTGGTTTTTGTTGCTAGGCTAAAGTGAAGGAATTCGCGAATTATTCAAACATGTTTCCACCTCTTTAATTTGCAAATTCAATTTGTCCACTTCTGCTTGCTTTGCTCGCTCATTCGCTCGCTTGCTTGCCATGCATTTGGCTATAAAAATGGCAAGTACAACAACATTAGCTATAGTAATACATTTCCAACAATATAAGCAATGATTGTAAAAGGAGATGTATGAATTGTACAAATACTTTCTTTTCCCCCCATTCACCCCCTACCCAAGCACTGGCTTTTTCAGCCGTTGTTCATTCACTTCACTTCACTGAACTGAACTTGCAGCTCACTCAACTCTCTAAACTGGTGGCGAGAATTGAAGCGCAAACCGTTATATTTAAAATGCACGCACATGCATCTACTCACACATACACCTACTCGCACATCCATACACACATGTGTGCATATGCACTTTGTTGCGACAAAAGCCGACAGACAAGACGAAATGTGGCACCGTGAGGAAAGCTTCATTGCAATAGGCAGTGAGGGGTGGAACGAAGACTAGTCGGTTTGCATGAGAAGTGTTAGACATAGCATTTTGGTAATGCCACTAAAGCAAACCAATGCATGTGCAGGAACAAAAAAATACAGATCAGAGAAATATGAGCGGATGAAGGTGGGCAGAAGGCGCCATAGGTGCAGCCTGTAGTAAAAGTAGTGGCAACTTCGAAGCCAACGAGCGGAAATGCTGCATCGGACCACTGAATAGGCAAAAAAGGAAATGATAAGACAAGAAGTGGCAGCAACAATTGGAAACGAGATAACAAAAGAACAAATGGAAATTGTAAAATCCGAATATTTCGCATGAAATGTGCGCTAGTTACAGGATAAAAAACGCAAGGCCAACTCTTTACATTCAGAGAAAACAAGAAACTCAAAAAATTTAGTTAAGAAAAATATTGAAAATTTTAAATAAAAAGTAATACTGGAAAAAGTACGAAGGAGGCATAAACTAAAAAGAAAAAAATATTTCCTATGCATACTGTTGTGGAAAAATAATTAAGAATAATTTCCAAATTTCACTGCTCATTTCTTCATTTCACTGCTTCTTTTTTGCAGTAAAATTGCAAAAACATTGTGGAGAAATAATTAAGAATGATTTCGAAATTACACTGCTCATTTCTTTATTTCATTGCTTTCATTTCATTGCTTCTGTTTTCGCAATAAAATTGCGAACAATTTTCTACAATTCTCTCAACACAAAAAAAAAATACTTTGTACAAAAATACGTTTGCAATTCGAGAAGTATGCTTTGGAACATTGATTTTCCTTTATGTTGCCGAAGGATTGGGCTATGTAGTACGTGAATAGACTTAATGAAGTCCATATTAATGGAATCAGTGGTACGTGACTTCCATTCCGGAGTGCACGGGCTCCATATCCGTGCACGAAACGCCAAAATGATAGAAAAGGTTTTTTCTAATAGCGGTCGCCCCTCGGACGGCAATGTCAAACCTCCGAGTGTATTTCTGAAAAAACTCCTCATAAAAAACTATTTGCCTTTCGGAGTCGGCTTGAATTTGTAGATCCCTCCATTTGTGTAACATCATGAAGACGCACGCTACAAATAGGAGAAGGAGCTCGGCCAAACATCTAACAGAAGTGTACGCGTCAATTATTTATTTATTTTTAATAAAAACTAGCCCGATTAGCCCGATACCACACTCAAGTATTCTTAGAAACTTTGGGTTCATCCCCCCGATAACGGATCAGTGTGTACCCTCGCTTAGTCCAAGCGGAGCTTTTTCCACCCATATTTCATTAAGGGAGGAGTGGACCGGGGCCAATACTTGGGGACAGGGCTTGGTTAACCTGTTCACGGTTTGCTCGAAGTTGGGCGGTGGGGTTGGAGGAGGAGTATTTTGCAAAGAGCTCCCCATCAGACTCAAATTCAACCGGATCACTGCAGTGTGTACCAAACAGAGGTGGCCGCAATCAAAGAAGCAGCTGATTGGCTACTTACTTGCGTAATAACTGTTAAAAAGGTATAATATATACTCCGATAGCCAAGCGGCAATTAGGGCACTGGGCTCTCTATTATGGTGCACTCGAAACTAGTCGATTGCATCAGAATTCTTTAATAGAAGGATGATGTGGATACCTGGTCACAGTGACATGGCGGGAAACTGCGAAGTGGATGAGCTGGCAAGACAAGGGACCTATGAGGTAGTGTCCCCGCAGAAGGAGAGGATCGGAATTCCCTTGACAACCTGCGCTCTACTCCTGAAAAGATGAGCTTCGCGTCAACTCAGCGAGCACTGAGCACCGGTTTGTTGTTGTAAGCCTTACTTTTCAGATAACCCCACAACAAGAAGTCCCGGGGCCAGTTGATGTCGCCTCGTTTTGACACTAGACGTCCCGGGAATATGATGAGCTAACAACATATCGGTTTCCATCGATCGTTTCATTTTCTCGGTAAGAATATGGCCCAGTGATGGTTTTGACGCAAATGCCGGCCCTGCAATGGCGTTTCATGGATCTCGTGTGGATTCTCACTTCCCCAAATGTGGAAATTTTGTTTATTCGCGCTGCCAGAGAGGTTAAAATGTGCCTCGTCAGTGATTAAAATAAATTTGCTTTCAAAAATTGGGTTCTGTGTCAACCATTCGAGCAACTTTTTGGCCGTATTCCAAGCGACGTGAATGGTCTGTCGGCAATATTCTTTACGTCAATTGAACTTTATACGGAAACAAATTTAAATCATCCTTGAAAATGCGCCGCATTGTGGTTTCCCTGACGCCAAAATGTTGAGCGCGACGACGATAGAAGACTGTTGGCTCCTGGGCAACGCTCTCCCTCACTGCTTCAACAAGTTCATTGGAACGTCTTGGTCGTTGATGAACGGCATGCTGACGATCTTCTACTGCCCCGTGCTCATGGTTGAGATTGTACTGATACATAAAAGATGGCGCACCCTGTAAATTTACTCAACTACTTTTACAAATGTCAAGAATTGGCGATAAAATTGTGGTAGGTGACACAGATGTGCCAACCTGGAAAGAAAATAGAACTCAAATCAGTTGACTTGCTGGCGGCTGTTCCAGGAGCTTTCTTCTATCAATGAGGTATATTTTTATGAAAACTTAATTAATATTAGAAAAACACAAAATAAATTTAGTCAAAAATGGTCAAAATGTTGTGATGCTCTGGTCTCTTCACTGGCTGTATTTCTATGACATAAATATCTGACATACATATCCGAACACCCGTTTTTAGGTTTCTAATGTCAACATTTTTTTATACCCGGAATACCGAATAAACTCTAAATGCTTCAAATTTTCCTATTTGCCCTCAAAATAGTTGCAGGTCCAGCGATATTTTAGCGTTTAATTCACATACAAAAACAAAAAATGTGTGGCATCAGCATCGCGAATGAAATTAAATATGCCGGAAACTGCAGTAAATTTTCATTTATGTCTAAGTAAACTTTACTACTTTGTATTCGCGACTTAGCTTCCAACTGCTGACTGCCTGTGGTCACACGATCTGCTGCTGCGAGCGCACCGGTTTTGTGCCACTACGAGGTTTTTGGTTGCGTTTAGCCTTTGCCGCTTTCAACTGGCACTTACACATCCACCCATTTATGCATACATACACCATCACACATTTAATTTTATTTTATTTTCAGTTGACCGAAATGCGCGGCATCAGCGCATACGTGGCTAGCTGACTTGACTCTTTTGTGTGTGTGTGTGTGTATATATTGAGAGAGTATTTTGAAAGCACGCATTGCTTTGAATTGGAGATAGTTAGCTGGGAGGGGTGTCTCTCAGCATGCGAATGAAGAGAAGGTAATGTATCTGGAAAAGGCGCATATTTTTCTAATGGGTGATTTCTTTAGACGGCCTGAATAAAACGTGGCCTTAATATCTTGCTAAGTTCGAGGCATTTTGTGTTTGTTAACAGTTTCGCTAACTTGACTTATGAAAACCATCCAACCCATCAATTAACACCGACCAAGTTTCAGCACATCGGTCTATTTCTTTGTGTTTGACATTCGACTGAATCGAAGGAGTCGAGTGATTTTACTTTTCCATCAGGATAACGCAGCAGCTCATGCATCAACAGTTGTGGTCGCAAAATTAATGGAAATAGGGTTCCAACTCGTTTCATATCTTCCCTATTCTCCAGACTTGTATGCCCCAATTTGAAGAAATGACTAGCGGGAAAGAGATTTTATTCAAACGAGGAAATTATTGAAGAAAGGAAAGACCATTTTTCAGACTTAGACACATATTTTTAATCGGCTGGGATCAAGAAATGAGAAAAACATTGAACGTAGCGTATAAGCCTAAAAGGAGGCCATCTCGAAACATAACATATTTTTTACCCCAAACAACAACGACTTTGGTATATCTCAAGCGGAAGTCTACGAAATAGAAGCATGCATTGAGTTTAACTTTGAAAGGAAAGCATAGCTACTCTTACTGATAGCCAGGCAGAAATCGGGGCACTCAACTCTTTCTGGAAACGAAATAGCAGATAAATCAGCCAAGAAAAGGGCAGCCTCCTCAGTTAAAGCATCAGAGCCATTCTTTGACCCACCAAAAGGAAACTTCTCATCTCCTATGCAGAAAATAGAAGAAAGACAAAGACGATCATACTGGGACAATCTGCCGGGCTTATCCAAATCAAAACTTATGAAACCAAGTTTTAACCTAAATTATATGGAATTAAATAAGAACCGTTCGAGGATGATCACAGGAATTCTAGTAGGTCATTACAAATTGAATTATCAGCTTATTAAATGGGAAATACACTACAATGGAATTTGCAGGTTCTGCAGGGAGGAAGAGGAAAGCCTATGGGGCACAAGCACCTGGGTACACATATTTTACTAGAGCAGGAAATAAAACTCAGTAAAAAAGGACACTCTAAAATTCATTGATGAAGTTGGACTCAGAGAAATACTCTGAGTCTATGAAGGGTGCACAATAGATTTTTCAGGTGTTAAGTTCCCTCATAATAATAATACGAGGGGTGCCTTTTATATTTCGAGATTTGGCAACCCTGGTGTTGCAATCTGGCAAATGACAGCTGTATCGCAAAGTTTGAAATTTTTTGGCTTTTACGTACTCAGAAGATGCGATTATTTTTTACAACTTTCGACGTGGATTAACTCAGCAACATTGCATGGATGAACTTAATTCATTTTTTGGCGATGAAGCTCCATCACGGACCAGCGTTTATCGATGGTATGGTGAATTCAATCGTGGTCGTAGTTCACTCCAAGACGAACATCGTGAAGGTCGTCAAAAATCAGTTGTTGCTCCGAAAACCATTGATGCTGTGCGCGAACTGATATTGCAAGATCGTCATATGACCTATCGTGAGATTGAGACAATCTTAGGCATTAGTGGGGCCAGCATACATTCAATATTGCATAAACATTTGACTGTCAAAAAAATTTGTTCGCGTTGGATACCACACAATTTGTCAATCGCTCAAAAAAAGGCTCGTGTCGATTGGTCGAAGGAAATGCTCAAAAAATACGATCGCGGTGCTTCGAAACACGTCTATGACATCGAGGGAGGTGATGAATCACGGATTTACGCGTATGAGCCCGAAAGTAATCAGCAGTCGACTGTATGGGTGTTTCAAGATGAGCCAAATCCAACAAAAGTTGTTCGCGCACGAAGCACTTCCAAGCAAATGGTCGCCTGTTTTTTCGAAAAAACTGGACATGTCGCAACCGTACCACTAGAATAACGCAGAACAGTAAATTCTGAGTGGTACACAACCATTTGTTTGCCAGTTGTCTTCCAAGGAATTAGGAAAACCAATCGCCAAAGACGGATCACTCTTCACCAGGACAATGCGAGCTCTCACACATCGGCTCAAACAACTGCATTTTTGAGCACCCAAAACATCGAATTAATGGGTCATCCGCCGTATAGTCCTGACTTGGCACCGAATGACTTCTTTTTATTCCCGTACGTAAAAAACAAACCGAGAGGTCAACGTTTTTCGACACCTGAAGAAGCGGTTGCGGCATTCAGAATGCATGTTTTGGAGGTACCTCATTCAGAGTGGCAAAAGTGCTTCGACAATTGGTTCAAACGCATGCAAAAGTGTATAGATCTTCATGGAGAATATTTTGAAAAACAATAAAGTGATTTTCGATGATTAAAATTTGTTTTTGTTCTCTAATCCCGACATATAAAAATGGCGGTCTCCCCTTCGGCAAGTAATAGCAAACCTTCGAGTGTATTTCTGCCATAAGAACTATATATCACCCAGAGTCGGCTGTAGGCCCCTCCATTTGTGGAACAACATCAAGACGCACGCGAAAAATAGGAGGAGAAGCTTGCCCAAATACCCAATAAAAGATGCAAGCGCCCGCTATTTAATTATGGGTTTGGTATAATTCGAATTTATCAAATATGCTTTAATACCTACCTGAGTTATAAAGGAGTTGCGGCATAGCCATAGGCTTGTGCGTGACTACCATTTGCTTGTTCCTGTCAATCGTTACCTAGTGCGAGCGCGAAGGAATCCATTTATAGAAAAAGTGTTTTCTAATATCGGCCAATGTCTCTATGACTTTTCTGGTAAGTAAAATATGATGATTGTTGGCACCACCTTGGCGAAAAGTTCCCGAATTATATGTATTCAGAAAATTCAAAAACTAGTTTATCCTCCCAAAGTAGTATTACCGCCTTCAAAGGACTCCGCATCAACTGCAACGCATTTATGCTAATGTTTGATTTAGCCCTCGAAACATTTTTGGAACTCTATTTTTGATATAGTCAACAGAGCCGTTTTCGATATCTCTATTACTTCCTTTCGGCTGCTCGACGTCGAAGTGGTTCCCCGTAATTGTTTTTGACTCGATCAAACAGAAAAGAATCGCAGGGATGTATGGCATTCACGCTCGTTTCGTTTATGCTCAAAAATTCACGGACAATGATGGCTCTGCACGACGGTGCGTTGTCATAGTGCAAAGTCCACTACTTATTTTTCCACAAATTCTTTCATTTTTGGCGAGGTGCTTCACTTAAGCCATACAACGTCTCATAGCGCCCACATAATAGTACTTATTAACTGCCTTACCGTCTGTCAAATATTCATGGTGTACAACACCGTTGAAATCTGTAAAAACCGTGAGCATCGCTTTCTTTTTTGACTGAAAATGTCGTGGTTTTTTTGGGCTTGGTTCATTTGAAGCTCTCTTGATCGCCTGATGTCTGATGATATTTGCATTGTATGTCGTACTCATAAACTCACTTCTCGTCTCGTCTCCAGTAGTGACGTATTTGCAGAACGTTGGCTCGGATGTAGCGTTAGAAATCATGTCTTTCGCGAGATCAACGCGGCCCCTTTTTTGCAGGGAATTCAGGCCCTTTGGGACCAACCTCGCAGCAACGCAGCGCAAACTCTTTAATATTTGATATTGAGAATAATATTTATTATAAAGTCACAATATATGTAATATTATTTTATTTCACAAACCACACTCCGTTTATTAGTTTTAATTGAATTTATTTCACAAATTCCATTATTTTTTTATATTTTAGTAGGTATTTAGTTTCATTATAGTTTTAAAGAAATATTTTGTAGGTACCTGTAGAATTGGCGGCTGCATTAACGAAGGCTGTTCATCGGTTGGTGTTGTGAAATTTGAAATTGAATTTTAAAAAGGTCGAGCCAAGGAGCACCAGCAGATTTGGTGGCTCCGAAAACACTCAGTATAAAACGCCCATTATTTTTAAAGCTCTGGAAAGGGGGTAGATAGTCAAGGAGGGAAGGAGAAAAATATCAGAGAGAGAGATAGGAAATAATAGAGACAGAGAGAGAGAGGTAGTTAGTCCAGTGAGAATTTTCTAGATTCTTTGGCAAATCTGTAAATATCCTCCAGTTTTAGAGAACGAATATTACTCATTCTCATGACATCGGACCCCAAAACTCGTAGCCGTGCTCTAGCAAAGGCAGGGCATTCACAAAGAAAGTGCTCAGTGCTATCCGCCTCCTCCAAGCATGACAGGCACATCGGCTCCTCAATGATTCCAATGGTGATCACATGCTGACCCCATGGGTTGTGTCCTGTAATGATACCGACCATCAACCGAACGTCTTTCCTTCTAAGTTTTAGTAGAAAGTGTAACAGTTTTCTGTTTGCTTCGCGTTCTTCAGGGCCTTCAGTGCATCCCTACTGTCACTGAAAACTCCAATCTGTTTCCGCTCCATCTCCTCTCGATTATTCATTCGGCTACTTTCTGGATGGCAAAAACTTCTGTTTGGAAAACAGTTACCATTTCTCCCTAGCATAGTGATACTTATTACTATCGTTTAAGTACCATCCGGCTCCAGACCCTATTTAATTCTTGGACCCATGGGTAAAGAAAACATCCGTCAAACCTCCCTGCATGCATTCTGGATTGCTCCATTGCTCACGCAAAATATGACATCAAATTTCCTTCCAAATGAAACTGTGGGTATCAGGTCATCTTTAGTTGCCAAAAACAGTGGATACTGCTCAGATAGCAACATAAAGATTTCTCTGTGTCCCGAAGGGATAGTAGACCGTCTTGTTTGTCGGTATGTATCTCCACCGTCATTGCCTTTGCTGTCATTCTCGCGAATGATTCGCCAGACGTTGACAGAAGAGTGTCATTCGACATTTGAAGTCACTTAGCCATTGCCTTATCAGGCAAAGGTTTGTCTGCCTTGGATTGGGTCGAGGATGTAGGCATTTCCGAGTTCCGTCTCTCGACTTTCCTCTTCTTTGCCTTTCTCCTCTTCCAGGTCGTTGGCACGGACCCCGTTTCGTTTCCGGAAGAGTGCAACGTTACAGAGGAATCCTCTGTTCTGTCACGCTTTCTCGTTTCCATTACAGGTGTCGAAGTTGACGGACCTTAAGTACTTACCTTTGCTAATGCTTCGGCTTTCTTCGCCTTCTCCATTCATCGTTTGATCTACCTTTCGGATAGACCAACACCTGCGTTCGAATCTCCAATAACTTCAGTCTTTTTACCGGTACTTACCTGATTCGCACCAGATGTGACCGTTGTCAAAGACTTACTCGGTACCAGAGATCCATCTGAGTCTACTGAGAAATCGTCCGCCATCTCCACATCCTCCACAACTTGTTCAGTTGCTTCGGATCGTTTCGATGACGGTGCATCGCTCACAGTCACTCGGCTCTCCATTGGCGTAGCCAATGTGTCATGTTTCACCACTAGTAGTGCGCTTCCTCCGAAACCCTGGGTGTCAGTTCAGGTCTTAGGGGGGTGTGGGGTTTGGGCCTGCACATCCGATGCCCGAGCCACCGATTGCTCGACGGAAGGATTGCCCACATTACGAAAAAGAAACGCATTTTATACCTACTGCCAGGTTGTCGGTACGGTACTCTCCCAATAGTACTTGTGTGGCCACCAATTCCGGCGTTCTGCGGATGGGTGGATACCCAATTCCTATATGGAGCTGCCCTCTTAGTTCGTGGTAAGTTAATCTCCATAACACCACTTAAGCCTCATCCCCGGGGCAAGAAGAGCGACATGACAAGGTTTTGTACTGCGACTTCTTTTAAAAGAGAAAGAGAGAGACGACTGACTGCTAACTGCGACGTTATTTGAAGACTGATACTGAAGAAGTAAAGGTTGTATAAACCGAGTGTTCCCTTGCCTTTTGGCAGCCAGAAAATGTTGCAAATAGAGTGTGATGAGTATAAGGAAAGATGGTGCCGAATACTTAATCGACGTTTAGGTCGGAAGGAAGTTTGACTCATGTCCTCAACAGACTCAAATGAGTTGAGTTAGAGCGCCACCTGGCGGTTTTTCCGGGAATTCTTGATTAAGCTGGTATTTTATCTTGGTTATGACACCCGGGAAAACATCGAAAGGCGAAAGTGCTGAAGCAGTTGCTCGCATTTGAATCGAATGGCTGACATAACTCGCCAAGTTTTTCCATCTATGGCTTGGCACAAGAAAAGACAAAGGAAATGTATTACAACAACATTTCGAGCTTTAGATTGCTCAAATATGTCTATATATGATTTGATTTCCTTACTTTGTGCATTTGCAGTTTACTTCTTCTATTTTTTTGTTTCTCTTATTTTTATTCATTTTTTTCTTGAAAACGCTCTCTTCGTCTATGCATTGCAATGCGCTATGGAATGCTGCGGTTTTGCTACATGTGGCAAGAAATGAAATAAATGCGTATGCGTGCGCTTTTTGAAATCACTTTGAAACACACACACACGCACTCGCATAGATACACATGACATACACAAATGTACAAGCGAATGCATATGGAAATATGCATGCAGACACACTTTTTGGCAAGCGAACGTGCATAGTTTTCTATTTATGTGCGTTGGTATGTGTGCATGAAAGCGTATGGGCATGTGAGTGTGAGTGGCAACATAAACATTTGCTACAGCATCAATGGAGATCATGAATAAATGCATGAAATTGTTGTAAAGTGCTTCGTGAGCAACATATGAATGGCGACAAGGCCACAAATACTCACACACGCACATTCGCCCATTCGCTCAAGACCGGGCAGTGCAAGTGGCATTGCGCATAGCATGTATGTGTGTGCGTGTGTGTGTGCGCTGTACATTGCAGTATGCGGCTAGTATGCAACATGCGGCATGCGGCAACGTAACCATTGCTATTGCTGACATTATTGCTGTGGCAAATATAAAATAAAATAAAATTTATACCGAAAAAATGAAATAAAATAGAGGCAATATGAGCGGTCGCGTGTGGATAAGGATGTGTTATCTGTCTTGCAAGTGTGTGAGTGTATGTGTGCGACGCGAAAATTGTTGCTTATTGCTGCTGCTACTACTCTAACTACTATTGCCTGTGGCTGACGCTGCGTGTGACCGTGTTGCAAGAATGTGACAACTTGCCGGCTAAGTTGGGGCAAATAGATGGCGCGCTTATGATAAAAATCTGTGAATTTTCGTAAGTGAACGAGAGTCATGAGTCATGCACCGTCATGACTGCGAAACTGTGTGGCTGGGTCGTTATGTGTTTGGCTGCTTGGTTGGCCAACTGGCTGGTATTTGGGATTGCAATCCCAAAGCGCGCTGGGTCAGTTGGTTAATGTTGTTGTTGCAGTTGGCGCGTCACCAAATTTAGTTTTACCGCTTGGTTAGCTGAATTATTTGCCGGCATTTCGTCGCGCTTGCACGCAGCTTATTGCAGGTCACGAGAATAATTTTTCATTCATTCATAATTCAAATAAACCTTCATTGCGCTGCCACTGCCACTGGTAAGCGCATGTTTTATCGCACTCTACTATGGCCGTAGTAGCTGATGCTGTCCTTTCACCGGAATATTTTCCGTTTTATTTGCTCACCCAATCTGTACACTTTGGTAAAGTTAAAGCGAGCGTATAAACGTGACTTGAGATTTTTGAACTATGTCAAGTGAGTGAATGTGTGTGTGTATTATTTTCTCCTTTATGCAGAGAAACCACTTGCTGGCGACTTTAGCCTTCGCAGTCATCCTTAATCGCCATGGTGGCGACCCCAATAATTAGCAACGTTTTGTTTATATCCAGCCTTTTCTATCCCTTTACCCTTTCGCGGTTAAGCAAAATTAGCATAACGCAAAAATTCACTTTCTAGTAGCAGACTACGCACAGCACTCTACTCTACTCCGTCCGTTGCAACCAGTTTGTAGTTCAGTTGCTCTTACATACTTACTTAGCTTCTATTCCAGTTTGCGTTTTCCGCCTGTGCTGCCTGCCATTACCAGTTGATGGCTGTGCTATACTTGACCGGCAAATTAATTTATCCAGCTGAACTCGAACTTCGGAGACAAGCAACAAGCATACAAAAAAAACCGCAAAAAAAAAAAAAACTAAAAGCTGCATCACCAGCAGGCGAATGGCAAGTAACAGTAGGAGACTGCCGCCAACAACAAAGTAACTGTGTGTAGAAAAATGCGCTTGTTAGCTAAAGCGGCTCTGCATAAATGTGGTAAATTTTTAATAACTTTCATGAGCAGCTCTGCAAAGTTTTAACCGCCGACGGTCAATGGTGTATAGACAGTCTGCCATGTTAATTACCTTTTCTCCTCACCTAACCAGCTAACAAAATAGTTGTGTAATGCAAATTGATTAATTGCTGGCAATGCAATTACTTGTATTAATTACTCTCGCTTTCCCCTTCACCTTCTCATAACTTCATCTCCATCTGTTCGCTGGGTGCGCGAATCTGCAGCAATACTTATCATTACTTACATTGGTGGCCGCCGTAGCCGAATGGGTTGGTGCGTGACTATCATTCGGAATTCACAGAGAGATCGTAGGTTCGAATCTCGGTGAAACACCAAATTAAGAAAAACATTTTTCTAATAGCGGTCGCCCCTCGGCAGGCAATGGCAAACCTCCGAGTGTTTTCATGCCATGAAAAAGCTTTTCATAAAAATATCTGCCGTTCGGAGTCGGCTTGAAATTGTAGGTCCCTCCATTTGTGGAACAACATCAAGACTCACACCACAAGTAAGAGGAGGAGCTCGGCCAAACACCCAGAAAGGGTGTTTCCTCAAGAAATAAAAAAAAAGAGGAGTAAAGTCGGTTTACTGACGATGGAATGGTTGCAATTTTCAAAACAAAATTCTAATTTTATTTGTTTGATAGATATTTTGTATGGATATAGAGAAGGAGGTAAATGGAATCACAATGGAATAGGTCAAGTTACATTTACACAAACCTGAAAAATGACGCAATATTTATCAAATTCATGAAAGATATGATCAATTTCGATTGTACATCAGACGTAATAAGTCAACAACACTAAGAGAAAACATCTTCGATTTGCCTTTTTCAAGACACTTTACACTCGAAACACTCCCTTTCATTTCTTACTTTTTCTATCATCGTCCTATTCTCAACAGAGAAATGGTTCATTACCATGCACACAGCAAGAAGGCATATGCAAATACAAGTATGTGAATTTATATACAAATGCGCATATACATACATATACGTACATATATACGCTCACTTAAATAGGAGAGAGCAAGATGTCGAACGTTGCCTTTCGTTTGCTTTGTTGGCTTTGTCGTTCGTTCCGCGCTTTTGCTTGCAGTTCATTCAAGGTAACGACAAATGAGCAAGGTAACGACACATTTTTTCGTGCGTGCAGCCGGTTAAATCGAATTATAAGACGTTGTCACGTCAAAAAAAAAGGAAATGACGCTTATGTCTTAATTTTGCCCATGTAATTATTCGGAGGCAAGTCACCCCTTTACCGAGTTACAGTCTGCCGAATAAGGTCTCGTCAGGTGTATTTGCTTTTTGCACGCCTTTTCCAGTTTCTTAAGCTTAGAGAAGTCAGTTCATCTTCAATGTGGTTCTTCTTCACCGGAGCAGTTCCTTCCATACGGACGACATGACACAGCTATCTTGGTCGCTGCCGAGTGACTCGTTTGACTATGTCAATATCTCCGTGAAGCTCATACAGCTCGTGGTTCATTCCAATGCGGTAACCGTCGTCTACGTGAGCAGGACCAAAAATGATGCAAAGTACTTTGCTCTCAAAAACTCCAAGAGTGCCTGCATCTGATGTCTGGACTGTCCAGGCTTCAGCCTTGTAGAGTGTTATTTTCGGTCATCGAAGGAGGGTTTTGCTACTCAAGTGCGCACTTAACTGAAAGTGGAGCCTGTTGGCAAGTGTTATTCTTCGCTCGATTTCAAGGTTGACATCGTTGTTGCTGGTAATAGCGGAACTTAGATAAATGAAGTCGTTGACCACATCGAATTTGTAGTTGCTAACTTCGATCTGCGGTTCAAGACGCCGCGACTTTCTGCAGGACGCCAACATATACTTAGTTTTACCCTCGCTTATCGTCAGACCCAATAGTGCGGACTTCTTTACAATAGCCGTAAAAGCGGCACCGCTTGGTAAGAGTGATGAAGTCGATGTCATCAGCATAAGCGACACTTCGGCTTAACTGAATGAGATCGTGCGTGACTACCATTTGGAAGTGTTTCGCACCCGTACACCAAAGCGCACCCAAGCACCCCAATCGCAAGACTGAAATGGATATAAACAAGTTTTCTAATAGCGGCCGCCCTTGATAGCAATGACAAAGCTCCGAGCGAATTTCTACCATTAAAAGCATGAGGAGCCCTTCCATCTATCGTAGGCGGCTTAAACCAATAGTCCCCTCCACATGTGGTAAAATATCACTCGGCTACGGTACGTTACTTTTATACTTTAATACTTACTTGTTTTTCTATAACATTTTTTTGAGATCATTCGACCAACAAGAATAAAGACTGTGAGACCTAAACCAATACCGACCGTAAACAACACCAAAATATCGGGGCTACCTTCGGCTTTTTACTTTCAAGACAAAGAAAATGAAAGAGCGGACGAGTGTGCAAGGAAAGCCTGTTTGCTTGATCTTCATCGAGTGTTAGTAGACATGGGCATTCCTGTAAATGAACTGTACACTGCGATTGGCTTGAGCGTAATCGCGGCAACCAATAGAAGGTGGTCTTTGACTACTAACTGCAGGGCCTCCACAGCCCTCTGGCTAAAATTGAATCTTAAAAAGACAAAATGTCTGCTTGGATTCAACAGATAAACTGCAGGCTCCGGCACTCGAAGTGTAACCAACTTCAGACCGCTCGCGCTCGAGCATCAGCTGTCTGGTAGTTGGCTGAATGACAGACCAGAGTATTGCTTACAAGCGCGCGGAAGCATTTTGCCGAGAGTAAAAGCGGAAAAGGAAAATCAGTGATGGATTTCAAACGTAAAAGTGTAATTGCATTATATTTGGCTAGAAAATCACAACCAGCGATTGTTCGTGACCTCGAACCCCTTAAGGTAAATAAAGTTTTTGTTTACCGCACCATTACTCGTTACAATGATAATGGTAGCATCACGAAATGTCATGGAGGGGGTCATCAAAAGACTGCAACGTCACGTGAAATGGTTCAAAAAGTGAAGAAGCGACTTGAGCGAAATCTCCGACGAAGTGTCAATCAATTGGCGAAAGAACTGAAAATATCTGACCGTAGCATTCGCCATATACTGAAAAGAGATCTCAAAGCCTTACAAAATCCAAAAGACGCATGATCTCACACCAAAGCAGCAACAAGTCAGGCTTGAGAGAGCGAAGGAGTTGCCTCGCTTGGCCGAAAGCAGTCAATTTCCGAATATTGTGTTTTTTGACCAGAAAAATTTTCAAATTGAGCAACTGGTAAACTCCTAAAATGATAGGGTTTATTTGATCGACCGTTCATACGAGAATTTGAGTCATCGATTGGCCACCAGGCGGCAGCACGTGAAAGCACTTGGCAAATTGTTCAAATAAGACGGGATATTAAAAATCAGCTCCAATGTACCCACGACCCTATACGGAAAGTGAATATCTCTTCACGTTACAAGAATGCAGATACGGAGGTAAAAGGCAAGGATGCAAAAGATAAAGAGAGGTACTATAACGAGATTGCCAGCGTCGCTGAAAAAGCTGCACACAAAAATGACTTAAAAGGTGCATACGTTGCCATCAACAAACTAGCAAATGTTAAACCCCACATACCACCATTAAAAGATATAGATGGGAACACACTAACCATTGTGGAGAAACAGCTTACCGAGTACAGAAGACATTATGAAACTCGCGAAAGCGTTGAAGAAGCAGACGCCGTCCCCAGCAATGTACGATGGAATCCCAACAGGGATACCTCGACTGAGCCCCCATCTAGCACGGAAATTAAAACCGCAATCCACAAGCTTAAAAACAACAAAGCTGCTGGCTCGGATGGTATACCACCTGAGTTATTAAAATCCGGTGCTGATTAAATAACCCCACTACTCCGTCCCCTCTTACTTCAAATCTGGTCAACAAACACCATCCCGATCGACTGGAAAGAGGGCATAATAATATCAATTCCGTAGAAGGGCTATTTAAGTCTCTGTGCAAATTGGCCTGACATAACTCTCTTAAATGCCGTAATAAAGATTTTGGCATTTGTCATTCTTGAGAGAATCGCCCCAGTTCTCAACAACATATTGCGCACCGAACAGAATGGTTTTCGCCCCAAAAGATCATGTATAGATCATATTAACACTGTACCTACTCTTTGTGGATTTTGAGCGCGCTTTTGACTCCTTGAACAGGCGCGCAATTTGGTCTTGCTTGAGGACTTATGGAGTTCCGGAAAAAATCGTCACCATCATTCCAGAACTTTATGCACACCCTACGCAAAAAAGACAATGACATCGCAAAGATGGCTCTAGAATGGAGTCCACAAGGCTCCAGAAGAAGAGGACGACCGCGAACAACTTGGATGCGATCAACACACGCGGAATACCAATCAAGATGTTCCTGGCATGAAATTCGAAAAATTTCACAAGATCGCTCACGTTGGTCTGAATTTGTTTCCGCCCTATGCTCTGATTAATAGCGGTATTTCTTCATATAATTATATAAATAATTTCATGTAAAAACTATTTATTGTTAATTTGACAAGAGATATCAAGGAATAAAAAAACCGTAGATGGGCGCTCTCCAATCGGGAAAGTATTCTGGAGGCTATTTTGAAGCCGTGGGCAGACAAATATTGAGGTGGCAAACCATGGACGTATCAACAGGACTCGGCACCGTCTTACAAAACTCGAGTGAATCAAAAATGGCTAAAAAACAACGTTCTGAACTTCATAACGTCCCCACAACGGCTCTCAAATTCACCAGACGCGATTCCGATGGACTATTCTCTTTGTGCCGTTTTGGAGAGCAAGGTCCGAACTAAAAGACTCACCAGTCTCGAGGCGCTGAAAAAAGTCATTGTCCGGAGTGGGTCAAAATACCTGCAAGTCATATTCGGGCAACTTGCGATTCGTTTCTGGACCATCTCACGGCCATATTCAAAGCAAAAGGTGGTCATATCGAGCAAAAGTGAATTCATTCATAATTTTGTATTATTTTCACGCATTTTTTACTTTGAATTGAATAAAGGTAATTATCCAAGCTAAATTTATGGCATTTTTTATTGGTTACGCTTCAAGTGCCGGACCCTGTACCAGCGTCCTCACAGGTTTTGTAACAGTTCACTGCATTTTTCGCACTCTAGCCTGTAAAATGGGAGTGTCTCACTATGATTTCTTCAGAAATTGTGGAGAAAAAGAAGAAATTGAGTTGGTTTCTCAACTGCTCTGTGCACGTCCCGCACTGCAGAAAAGCCTTGTCAAATAACTTGGCGAGAAGTTTTTCTTTGAAGGCCTGGGAAATTCGTAAAATGCAGGTTGAATTCTGTAAATGATTGAGCTCGCTTATTGCCACTAAAACTTAATCCAAAGCTCTAACGGATAGATCCATGCCCATTGGTTAGGCGAGCCTCAACATTCCAATGAAACCAATCCAATCAATTCAATCGAATTGTCAGCAGCTACCAAAATCCAATTGCGTCAGACGCTTCTGCAAAAGTCTTGCATTTATATATGAAATCACAAAAGAGAATAGCGAATTTATTTTATATTTTTTCAAAATTAGATACAGTAAATTTAATGTTATAAAATACCGATAACTGCTGTTCAAAATTGTCATCGGTGCAAGTGAATTTAAGCCGGAATATTTCAGCGCTTAATTCGATTTAGAGCCTTTAACTGAAAATGCACACACTAGCGTTTGGATTTACATATACAAACACATGTATGCAAGAGTGCTACTGTGGCTACCTGCTTGTCTGTCTCAAGATTTCTTTCTTACCTGCAGTACTAAGTAATTTCCAATGTGCTAAGGTGCCACACACTTTTACGCTAAAAAGTGCGAAGAACGTGCCGTTATTGATGTGGACGCAGTGGATGCACGTACGATTGCATGTATGTATTATGTGGTATGTGCCTATGTTACTGCATGACATTAAAATCTCTGCAGCTGAATCCTAGCATTCTCGTGGCAAATATGTATGAAGGTGTGTGTGCGTGCAGCTTGAAACTATGCTACGATTTTTACATCAAACACTCTAACCACTCGCATCCAACTCCTTTATATTTACCTCGTACCATGCATTCCTCGTATCTATTTTGTGTGTGTGGGTGTGCGGGCGTATATACATATATAGAATTACATACATATGTGAGACTCATTTATCACAAACACTAATATGCACGTGAATGTCTGGTATGTCGTTACTCGCGTAAATGTGCGGAATGGATGAGAATTCAATCAGTGGCAAAAATTCAATACAAGACGCGAATTCGCATGCTTCGCTCGCTTTTTCTTCACTTTCTTCGCGAAACGCTCGAAGCAGTAAGTTGTTGAATGGGCTAAACTAAGTGCATATGAATGTTAGTGTGTGGGTGTAGGTTGGTTGCATCGAATTTTCGCGTGCATCGAATTTTTGCTATCCAAACGGAGTGCATAGTTACACACAATTATGTTGTTAAACTTTTATGTGGGCGGTGGCAGTAAATCGTGATGAAATTTTGATAAAATGAATATGATTTTGTGGAGCATAGAAATTCTGGTATTTTAACAGATTTTATTGAGCTTATTACTTTAAATATGACATAACGGTTATCAGTGTATTTTTTTGCTGTATTTTTATTCGAGATTTCTCTTTAAGTGAAAAAGACAAAAACAAACTTTAAGTAGTTGAGAGAAAAGTTTTAGGGCAAATCTTCGGTTTGAGGCAAAACAAGGTTTAAAGACAAAGATGGTTAAGCCATACCAAGAGAATTGACACCAATGAGAGCTGAAAAAAAACAATAATTGACGATTAAACATTTGCAACGAAAGCAAGAGGCAGACCAAGATAATGATGGATTGACGAACTGGAGGAAGGCATGGGGAAACTCACGGCAAAAAACCAAAAGACAAAGATCGTGCCAAATGGATTTACTTTGTTAAGCACCCCCAAGCTACCACAGAGTTGTAGCACCTAATGGTGATTATGATGATACTTTTGAGTAGGGTTATCATCTCTCTAAACATTTTTTTTTATCAGTAATATAACTATTGGGTTGGGGAATAAGTACGTAGCATTTTTAACGACGATTTTTATTTAAACAAAAAATAATAATTATATCAATAACTTAATCAATTATATTTTTGTCATTGCTGTTTACAATTAGTTGCTGCCGTTCCGCCAAAAATCGCCTGGTCTAGTGTCAAAGGAGTTGTTGAGACAGATAGTAATCAGTCGGTGCAAGGACCGGAGAATACGGCGAATGCTGAAGGATCTCCCATTCGAACTCTTGGAGTGTGGCTTTAACGACTTGTGCAACATGAGGTCTGACATTGTCGTGAAGGAGTATGGTTTGACCATCAATTAGGTCTCTTCAGTCGAATAGCCTCATTCAAACGGTGTAGCTGGGCAATGTAGACCTTGTTGACCATGGCTGTCTGTTCGAGCATTTCGCAGTGCACCAAGCCCTCTCAGTCCCACCAAATACATATCATGATTTTCTTTGGATGAAGATCCGGCTTAACTCTCGGCTTTAGCGCATCTCCTAGAGCCACCCACTCCCGTATTCGCTTTATATTGATGTTAAGGCACCACTTTTCATTGTGACAATTCGGTACAAAGAGCGCTGTTTATGATCGCGTGTTGGCGGGCGAGATGCAGAGAAGCAACTTGAAGGCGACTTGCTTTGTCTTCTTTCTTTGAGCTCGTGAGACTCTCAGGCTCCCAATTTTTCGGGAAGTCTCATTGAATGAAGGTAATTGATAATCGTTTTATGATCGCAGTTCATTTTTCACAACTGGTTTGGCGACCCTTCTCCTTCAAAAGGGATTTGAGACGTTCTTCATCGAATTCAGAAGGACTCCGCTGCAGGACTTGTCATGGACGTCAATGTCGCCATTTCTGAACTTTGCAAACCATTTCTGTGCTTTAGACACCTTCTGCACATACGTCCGACGACCATATGCCATTGGTCGGAATAGGTGATAATCGGACGGCGCAAGATCTGGAGAATATGGCGGGTGGGGTAGGATTTCACATTTCAGTGTTTCCAGAGAGGTTTTAACGGGTTTGGCAACGTGAGGTCGAGCGTTGAAGTCGATACTGATCCCCAGTGATGGGTTCGCTTGGTTTTAAGAGTTCATAATATATATCGCCAACTATATACCATCACCAAATACATAGCATAACCTTCGCAGCGTGAATATTCGGCCGAGGCGACGACGTAAAAGCATGACCGGGCAGTCCCCATGACTTTCTTTTCTTTGGATTGCTGTAATGAATCCATTTTTCATCACCCGTTACGATGCGATGAAGAAAACCCTTCCCTTTTTGCCACTGGAACAGTTGTTCACAGGCGAAAAAACGACGTTCAACATCCCTTTGTTTTAACTCATAAGGAACCCAAGTCCCCTGTTTCTGAATCATTCCCAAAGGGCGACAAGGGCTGTAGACTTAATGTAAAAGAAAAATAAATACTAAATAAGCCTTCTTCTTCTTCATCTTTATTGCAGGACCACTTCTTGTTTTTTAATCGGGGAAAATTACAATATGTTAACGTTTTTTAGAAGACAAAACTAATTATTTTATCATTCGGATCGGGATCAAAACGTCCAACACTAGGGCCCACACTTTGGTGGTGTTCCTGGAGGTGGTGGTGTTTTAAGTTGATCTTTCATGACAGACTTTGCCGACCGACCGTCTCCCATTCTCTTTGCATGCTGGTTTCGTTTTTTTTTCACCTATTGCGTCTCAGTGATTTCGCATATCTCTTGGGTCACCTCGTTTCGTTTACGATCGCGCCTGCTCGTAGCCAGCTGTTGCTGCCGGTGGATCTATTGAAGTTGCAGTCTGCTGCATGTTGTATTCGCTCGAGTTTCAATTGCGTGTGTCATAATTGGCATGTCTTATCCATGCGAAATGCGTTCTTGATGCTCATTGATTTGTTTTTCAAATATAAAATCGCGTAAACACCCGGACACCCGTGCGGTTATTTCGGATTGATTTCGCACCTAATCAACGACATTTTGGAAGACGTTATTTTTTGAGCTCAGGTAATTAAATTACAAGACCTGCTCGATGCTTTTGTCATATACGGCTAACGTGCCTTTTAATGGGTCCTTTGAAATTCTTAGTGATCGTCTTTGATGTGGATATTTGCATGTTGTATTTTTGCAAAGATTTTGCAAAAGAACATAGTAGCGGAGGACCTGGTGGCCGATAGGGGGTTGCAACAAGCCAGAAAAACTCGATAAGCGATCCTTCTAGGCAAGACCAGCCATCTAGCTGCTCATAGAACAACGGAAAAATGTGCGGAGAGGAATGAAATTAAATAACTAAATATGTAATATGCACCTCAAAACTGATTAACATTACAGGGTTCAGCATTCCGGAAGTGTGACCAATGAAAAATGCCATAAATTTAGTTTGAAAATTAATTTTATTCAATTCAAAGTAAAAAATGTGTGAAAATAATACAAAATTAAGAATCAATTTACTTTTGCCCGATATGACCACCTTTTGCCTTGACTATGGCCTTGAGACGGTTCAGAAACGAATCACAAGCTGCTCGACTGTGTCTTGCAGATATTTTGGCGCACTCGCGGACAATGGCTGTTTTCAGCGCCTCGACACTGGTGAATCTTGTAGTTCGGACCTTGTTCTCCAAAACGGCTCAAAGAGAATAATCCATTGGGTTTGTGTTTGGTGAATTTGAGAGCCATTGTGTGGGCGTTATGAAGTTCGGAACGTTGTTTTTTAGCTTTTTTAGCTTGGTTCACTCGAGTTTTGTAAGAAGGTGTCGAGCCCTTTTGAAACGTCCATGGCCTGCAAGTGAAATGTTTGTCTCCCACGACTTCAACGCAACGTCCAGAATACTTTCCCGATAATATTTCACATTTACCTTGCCGCCAGGCTCGATGAAAATGATTGAAGAGTGTCCATCCGCGGTTAGAGCGGACCAAACCATTACCTGAGGCGTGTGCTGACTCCTGGTGGTCAATCGACGACACAAATACTCATATGAACGATCGGTCAGATAAACCCTATCGTTTTGAGAGTTTACGAATTGCTCGATTTGAAAAATTTTCTCGTCAGAAAGCGCAATGCTCGAAAATTGACCACTTTCGGCTAAGCGAAGCAAATCCTTCGCTCTCTCAAGTCTGACTTGTTGCTACTTTGGTGTGAGATCATGCGTTTTATGGATCTTGTAAGGCTTGACTTTGAGATCTTTTTTCAGTATGCAGCGGATGATACGGTCAGATATTTTCAGTTCTTTCGCCGTTTGATTGGTTGGGGATTTCGCTCAAGTTGGTTCTTCACTTTGTGAACCATTTCACGTGACGTTGCCGTCTCTTGATGACCACCTGCATGACGTTTCGCGTTGCTACCAGTATCATTGTAACGAGCCAAATATAATGCAGCCAAATATAATTCAATCCCACTATTACGTTTGCAATCCATTACATTTCGTACAATACTCCATTACAATATTCTGGACTGACATTTAGCCAACTAACAGACTGCTGATGCCCGTGCATCAGCTGCGTGAGCGGTCTGAAGTTTGTTACACTTCGCGTGCCGGACCCTGTATTGCAATTAAATAATTTATATTATTTGAGTACATATTGTTTGCACTTTCTTATAATGGTTAAAATATTCACTGGTTTCAGATGTACCATAAGTGAAAACATTTCCCTTACCTGTTTTTGTGGGAAAATAAGTATTTCATTACTGTAGTGGTGGCCGGCGCAGCCAAATGGGTTGAAGCGTGCAGGAAACAGCGAAATCATAGAAAACGTTTTTTCTAATAGCGGTCGCCCCCTGGCAGGCAGTGGCAAGCCTTCGCGTGTATCCGGCCTTGAAAAAGCTCCTCATAAAAAACAATTTATCAGGTAAGTCCATAAGTTCGTGCGTTTTTAAAGGTGGTTTTAAAATTAATAAAAAAGATGTTTAAAGTATTTATTAATCAATAATTTATTTTCCTTCATTATCTACAATGTCTGGCAAATTTTTAATTCCCTGCTCAAAAAATTTTTTGTGTTTGGAGCCAAAATACGCCTCTTTTTATAGCTTCTTTTGAGGAGTAGTTCTTGTTACTCATGCGGGATTGAAGTCCACGGAAAAGGTGATAATCACAAGGTGCAATATCCGGAGAGTATGGTGGATGCGGCTTTAGCACCCAACCGAGCTCGTTCAGCTTGCCTAATGTTTGCCTTGCGGTATGAGGTCTTGCGTTGTCGTGGTGAAACAAAACTTTGCGTCTATTCACTAAAGACGGTCGATTTTTGTTGAGTGCCTCATTCAGGTTTACTAGCTGATGGGAATAATAATCAGCAGTTGTCGTCTGGTTTGGTTCCAGAAGCCCATAAAAAACAATACCGGCCATATTCCACCAAATAGATAGGAGAATCTTCTTGGGGTGAAGGCCATCTCTAGGGTTTGGTTCAGGTCTTTCTTCTTTATCTAGTCATTGGCGTTTGCGAACAGGATTATTGTAAAGGGCCCGTTTTTCATCACCAATAACGATACGGTTCAAAAAACTTTCAGTTTCAAGCCGTTGCAGCAGCTGAGAACACACATTCACTCTTTGCTGAAGTTTGGCGACGGAAAGTCTATGCGGAAGCCATTTTTCCAGCTTTGAAACCTTTCCCAAGTGAACCAGGTGCCTGTTAACTGTTCAATGCGATGAGTTTAACCTCGGAGCTTTCGTCTCGGCTGTCAAATTTAGCTCAGCTTCCAAGATTTCGAGCAAGGCGTCGGAGTTAAAGACTTCAGGACGTCCAGCGCGCGGGGCATTCTCCACGTCGCAGTTACCACTTCGGAATTTTGAGAACCACTTTGCGCAGTCCTTACACTCACGGTATCCTCTCCGTGAACAGTGTTTATTTCTGCAGCAGCAGTTTTTACATTTTTACCACTTTAAAAAAAAAAAATAAAATATGCCTCTTATACGCGTTCGAAGATTCCATTTTATTTTTTAACAACACGTGCTTCTATCCGCGATTAAAATCACTTTTTGAATGCACAATATGTCAAAGAAAATATAAATAGTTCCGTTATATTCCGCGAATAATTTTTTGCATGCAAAAATCGTACAAAAGTGAAATTATGGGTACGAGGGGTGCCTTTTATATGTCGGGGTTTGGCAACCCTGGCGTTGCGATCTGGCAACTGACAGCTGTACCGCAAAGTTTGATATTTTTGGCTTTTACGTACTCAGAACGTTTTGAAATACCAGCGCTATTTGTGTTGTTTACAGTAACTTAAAAGATTCATCTCGGTCCAAAAATGGAATTAAATCGACGTGGATTAACTCAGCAACATTGCATGGATGAACTTAATTCATTTTTTGGCGATGAAGCTCCATCAAGGACCAGTGTTTATCGATGGTATGGTGAATTCAATCGTGGTCGTAGTTCACTCCAAGACGAATTTCGTGAAGGCCGTCCGAAATCAGTTGTTGCTCCGAAAACCATTGATGCTGTGCGCGAACTGATATTGCAAGATCGTCATGTGACCTATCGTGAGATTGAGACATTCTTAGGCATTAATGGGACCAGCATACATTCAATATTGCAAAAACATTTGACTGTCAAAAAAATTTGTTCGTGTTGGATCCCACACAATTTGTCAATCGCTCAAAAAAAGGCTCGTGTCGATTGGCCGAAGGAAATGCTCAAAAAATACGAACGCGGGGCTTCGAAACACGTCTATGACATCGTGACAGGTGATGAATCATGGATTTATGCGTATGAGCCCGAAAGAAAACAGCAGTCGACTGTATGGGTGTTTCAGGATCGCCTGTTTTTTCGGAAAAACTGGACATGTCGCAACCGTCCCACTAGAACAACGCAGAACAGTAAACTCTGAGTGGTACCCAACCATTTGTTTGCCAGTTGTCTTCCAAGAAATTAGGAAAACCAATGGCCAAAGACGGATCACTCTTCACCAGGACAATGCGAGCTCTCACACATCGGCTCAAACAACTGCATTTTTGAGCACCCAAAACATCGAATTAATGGGTCATCCGCCGTATAGTCCTGACTTGGCACCGAATGACATCTTTTTATTCCCGTACGTAGAAAACAAACTGAGAGGTCAACGTTTTTCGACACCTGAAGAAGCGGCGAAAGTGCTTCGACAATTGGTTCAAACGCATGCAAAAGTGTATAGATCTTCATGGAGAATAGTTTGAAAAACAATAAAGTGATTTTCGATGATTTATTTGTTTTTTTTATTTAAAAAGTGGAAAAGTAATGAATTACAATCACAATGAATTAAAAAGCATTAGCGGTTAGGCCATCAGCTTTAATTTTCGATGATTAAAATTTGTTTTTGTTCTCTAATCCCGATATATAAAAGGCACCCCTAGTAAAATACGCACGAACTTATGGACTGACCTGATACCATTCGAAGTAGGCTTAAAGCTGTAGGCCCCTCCATTTGTCGAGCAACATTTACTAGCAGCTGTTTTTTTTTTTCAATTTTTCTATAAATGAAACACAACGTTTGGTATATTTTTTCACAATTTTATTAAATTTATTTATTTAGTTAGTTATCTCGTTTTCATTTTATTTTTGTATGCTTGTATTGTATTTCAGCGGTGTTTTATTTATTTTTTTCATTTTTGCACACAATTTACATCGGTTATGCAATTTATGAAATGAATACATTTTTTAAATCATAATAATTTGATCAATTGTTTTTTTATTTAAATATTATTTGAGCAAATTTTTACAATTCATGCGCAAGTTTTTGCCATAGATGAATTCTCAGTTTTTGTGGCACTTTGCCATATTTGTTAGCTCTAGTAATTTTCGTTTAAACGTTTTACTATGTATATTTTTATAACTGTATACTTATTTTATATTAATTTTATTTCATTTCGTAGTAAATACAATAAATACAATAATTGGCTTAAGAGGGGCATTAACGTACAGGAGATCGTATTTGTTGTTGTTGCTGTTTGTTGTATTGCATTTCATATGTCTATTCGCGGTTGTGCATATATTTGTTGTTGGTATACGACTTTATGTATTTAGTCGTAGTTTTTGCTAGCGCGAAAAAAATTTACAAACACAAGCAAAAAATGTACAGACATATCCACATTTCCGTGGTAGGCGCACACGCGCACATGTACATACACGCACATACACGCCCATTCGCATACTCACTCTCACCCATAATCATTTGTTTTTGTATGTGTGCGCGTGTGTTTCTTTTAATGAAATTTGTATTTGCAAGCATTTAGTGGTGAATTAAGTCAGTAGTTTATGTGTATGTGTAAGTACGTATATGTGGCTAGAAATCGTTTATGTCAATTATTTTCTACATTTTACGCCACTTTATACTGGTTTTCATATGCTGCTTTCATTAATTAATTTTATATTTGTATTTGTATTTATTTCCCTTTTTCTATTCCATTACTTTTCACCCAATTCACGCATTATTGTAATTTGTAATTTGTTTATTCATTTAGTTATGGGAGAAAAATATATTGGAAAATAATTAAGTAAGATTTTTAGTAATTTTTAGGCTTTGTGTAAAACAAAAGAGTTCACCTGCCGCCACACATACATACATATGTAAGTGTGTATGAGTGCTTGATCGCAGGTGCTCTAACCTACTCTTTCTCTACATATAAAAATGCGCTTTGCAATTCTTTCGCTGTATGCGGGTTGCGCAGAGTTAACTTAATTAATAGTTCAGAAAGAGTTCAGTATTTTCTTATCTAATTACAGCTGGCTGCGTTTATTTCGCCAAATTTCGCTTCCCCTGCGCGTTTAATGTTATTTATTAGCAGTTGGCAAAGGACACACCAGAGTTTTCTGCTGTTTTACGTAACTTTTATTCGCCATTTACTTCTGCTTTACTTCGCTTTATGAATTTAATATTTTCTTACCTACATACACACATATGCATGTACATGTATGTGTAATAAATATGTATTATATAAGCACAAGTTATGTTTCTTGATATGTTTGTATGTACAAAAGTTCGTATATTCTGAATTGACCGAAATTTTTGAGATTAGGTAGGTAGTTAGTCGTGTGCGCTCTTCTCCGCCTGCCCGATTCTATGAGATATGCTTCATATACTCGTCTAATTGGTATGACTTTTAATGGAAGGCTAAATTGAATAAACTTTATTTGTATGATTTTGCTATATTTCTTTATTATTTACAAAGTTGTCTTACAATAATTAATTTATGCAGATATATTTTCCTTAATGCATTCACTTCTTGTATGTGTTTCTCAGATTTAATACATACATACATACATATTTACAGCTTTCATCTAAATAAATTTGTATCACTGTAGGCACTGTTTAAATTACAAAAATTTAGTTAATGGCTTAGCGATAGCAGTAATTAGCAATTATTAAATCAGATTGAAAAAATTTAAGTTTTTTTTTGTGAGCGTTGATGACCCAAATATTAGTTAAAATGCTATAATAACATTTAATTGAGTCGTTTTTTGGAATCTCATCTTTGGTAGCAAATGAATTTAAATATGTTTGCAATTATACCATTTTTGTAAGTAAAGGGTTGTTAAATTTCAAGGGCGGATGTTAAATGTGAACCACACCTAAACGTCAACGAGACCGTTGGACTTCTTTCTTTGGGGTTATTTGAAAGGAAATGTGTACGTCGATAAGCCAGCAACAATTCAAGAGCTAAAGGATGAGATAATTTGGCACATTAACGGCATAGAACCTCAATTGTGCCTCAGCGTTATCGAAAATTTGGACCATCGGATGGAGGTGTGCCGCCGAGGCCAATATTTTATTCCATACGTCATTGAGCTATACCAGTATTGTCATAATAAAGAGAAATGATAAAAACTTAAAAAAAAGTTGTATTTATTCTAATCTATTCTAATCACATACCCTGTCAGAAATCAAATAGATTAACGAAACCAACGGAAGACAAGTCTTGTCGAGGCCTATGCTCCCGAGAAGAGTGAACAAGGGGGAAAAAGAGGCATGGGTATCAACTCTTTATCCGATTGAATAGTTAGGGTTCTACGTTTTCTGGCAAGTTCATCTGCTATACAGTTTCCTGTTATATCCTATGACCTGACACCCAAATGAGGTTTACATTGAAATACTTGGATAAGTCGTTTAGGAATTTTGGAACATTTTATGACTGCTTTTGAGGATTGCGTTGTGCACTCCAGTGCTTTTGTTGCTGTCTGAATAATTGACGACATTTTGGGTGGTTGATACTCTCGTAAGCTGCTAACTGAGCAAACCCCTTATTATTGAATGATAGAAAAAGTAGTTTTAGAATAAAATTCTGACACTTTTATGCCAATTGTCCATATCCTTTTTTTGGATTTTTTTGTTTGTTTTTTGAAATAAGAAAGTTGAAATATTAACAGAAATATTCGAAGTTTTTTTCTTAAATCTAAATTAGTTCACTTAAGGGGGACCTCTTATCAGTTGGCTTCAAAAAATCAATTTTTTTTACTGCAATCGGTAGATATATTATGGAAGAATATGCCCTCAAAATTTTATAGCGGAATTTAAAGTGATCGTGGAGTTACAGGCCTGTGTACCGTCCCTCACCGTCAGGCGAGCTCGTCTACCTTCCGAAAACTTTGAAAACGTTTTTTCAAAACCGAATGAAATGAAATGAAAATGGCGTGTAAGATTTAAAAAAAAAACGACGGAAATTATCGTTTCAAACCGATAATCCATATACCTAAAGTTAATTAACCCAAAAATGTTTACTCTATCGATTTAAGGGCTGTGTATTTGTTGGAACAATAATTTTTATAAACAATCGCAATTATTTTTGCTTTCTTCACGCTCTAAATGGCCAATTTTACAGTCAGATTAAGCGCACAATGCTCACCTTTAATAATCTGTAAAAAATACTTTGTTCATCCAATCCGTTCTGAAGATATCGATTTTTTTGTCAGTCGAGGCACTACGCACGAAAACGAACTTGCATGAACATGGCTTTGCAGAGCCGTTCAGTCGCCGCAACTTCTAGTGTCAGTGTGCTGTGATTCCTAGTATGTTGTCTATGCTTTGAGGTTGGAAAAAAATTATTATGTATTGTTATGAAAATAGTTCGTCCTAATGAGTGTTGCAATCCGTTGGGGAAAAAGGTCATAATTGCGTACGTCATAATTTATTCCAAACCGCTCACTGGGATGTAAAATTCAAACAATATATCGGTAAATACGTTTGCAAATCATGTCGTATGAAGATATATAGAGATGGAAGTGTTACTGAAAGTGCAGCGTATATACGTCCAAGTCCACACTGGGCATAATCTTGATATTTATATACATTCTATATTGTGCATTGAATAGTTTATAGTATTATTTAGGCAAATAAAGTCAATAAGTTCTCAAAATTTGTGACAGAAAATTTTGATAAATTTTTTCTAGTGCTGAGCAAGGAGCAGAAAACGATGAGTCTGAAGTTTCTTCTGATGCAGAAGAATGTTCGGATAGTGAAGCTATTTTTGAAAACCAGGAAATTCAGAATGACCTGAAATTAGAAAAGGTGAACAATATTTTACAGGAACTTGGTGAACCGCCAATAAGAAAACGACGTTTTTCAAAATTAGGTGATATGAATGTCAAAGAGATAATAGCAGAAATCATCAACGAAAAAAAATGAATATAAGATTAAAAAAAAAAACAACGAAAGTTATCGTTTCAAACCGATAATCTATATAAAGATAATAGATAGATAAAATGCGCAACTAATTAACTAATAAAATATAAAAAAAAAATCATTTTTTAATGTTATTTAACACCTTTTTTGAAAAAAATACCGAAAAAAAGCATTTTTTCAATAATTAAATGTGTGTTAATTTTTTCATATTTTTATACAAGAGAAGTCTATTATATGCGGGCAAGCTTTCTGAATAAGACAATATTTTTCTTTTGTGTTTCAGGTGAAAACTCCGACCGCAATCTTACACGCCGTTTTGCTAGCGCGCAACGAGAAGCTGTGCGAGATCCCTCACATGCCCGCCACTTTGTTTTTTTTATTTATATTAAAAAATTGTTTATTACTCTTCAATTATGACTTCAAATAAATGCAAACTATTATTCCTGTGTGTCGCTTTTTCCGCCTCGAAAAAAAATTGAGAAAAACCACCTTTTTTTGAAGCCACTTATAAGAGGCGCCCCTTAAACTTCGCAATTAAAGTCGAAAAGTCGTAACATTTCTGTAAATATTAAATGAGCACACAAAAAATATTTTTACACAGTTCCCCCATTTGAGATTTTTTTTTTATTTTGCAGTAATTTTTATGGCATATTCATAAACGCTTTAGTGCTCTTATGTTTTATACCCAATTTGCCTAATGTATGTATGTATATGCACCTTTTTTAGCCTAATATTCACTTTGTTATATTTGCAAAATTAAATATTACTTAAATTTAATACAAAATCGTAACTTCAAATAGCAGTCATCGATGAGAAGTATGCACTTATATATATATATATTTATGTATATGTGTAATTGTCGGTACTTTGTAGAGTTATTAATGAATGCAAATCCTAACTGTTAGTGGCAGTTCGTTTTTAGTATCAGCGATATTTAATTCATACGCATATTACAGTTAGACATACTTACAAAAGTTATTTACTCGCTAGAATATTTTATATTATTTTTATAAATTTACAATATTTTATTTTTAATTTTCATCACTTTAATTGACTAAATTTTTTTTAATAAAGTTAAGTTATTTCAATTTTTTTTACATATCTGCAATCATTTACAAAGCTTTAGTTTTTTCGTGAATGTTTATTTGCATAAGTAACCTAATTTTTATGTTAAGTGGACTTTGGGTAACTGTACAGAAGTAATTTTACAATATATATTATTTTCTATGCATTTCTGTCGTTGAGCTTTTTTATATTATTTTTAAGGGAATTTGTAGGGATTTCTTTGGCATATTTTGGTATTATGAGTAGGAGACCTACTGTTTTTAGGCTAGTTTACCTGCTCGAGCAGAAAAATATTGTCTAAAAAGTTTATGCTACTTGAAATTATTAGTTTATAATTTTTTTTTTGGAAAATAAATTTTCTAATGTTTTTTTTTTTTTTGTTTTTTTGAATAATTGTAACTTGTTATTTAGCAGAGCTGTGCTTAGTATTCTTCTCGCTTGTAAGTATGCTGGAAGTTGGGTATTTTCCTACTGATTTCGTTCACCTTGCACATAACTGCACTTCTCAAATGGCTTATGAAATGTTTCCATGTAAGGCCATGCATCCCATTAACAACATCTGCTCAGTACGATAAAGATGCGCCCAATGAAGTACCCGTGAAGCTAAATTTAACTGATTTACCTATGCAGTGGCGGCTAAAATAAAAACAGCACAACATAGTGCCAATGAGTTTTATTTCAAACGTATTTTTTATATTATTTTACAAAAGTTTGATGAAATATCATACGAGGTTGGGCAAGTAACGAACGTGTAAGCTCGCGGTCACGTGTGGATCGGAGACGTTCGAGGAATATTCTGAGGATGAGGAAGCCTCAGCACTCAAATTTTATGGGCGTCCTCACGGGCACTATCCGCGGGGTATACATACCGTGAGACTCGGAATTACTTCAAGTCCTTTTTGCGTCAGCTGAGATGATGAGGTGAATCATCTCAGCACCTGCATCTTGATTCTCACTTTTTTTCTGCGCCTGCTTACATGGCAGGCCTTGATATCAAAAATATGATGAACGTCATCAGCAGCATAAAGCGGCTAACACAACCGCAAATTAGTCATCATTCGTAGTCCGAAAACACTCATTTTAAAACGAATTAAAGATACAAAAAAAAGTCGCCCGAATGAGGTTGTTGAACAATTTTCAAGAAACTGGTTGAAGTCGCGGATAGAAAAAGCAAGATAGACTGGCAGATCTAAAAACTGATCGTTCTGTTGAGAATACTGCTGTCTTGATGCTGTAGTGCAAAATATTGCTGAAAAACCTTAAGCATCGATATCTCGACGTTCTCAACAATTAGGCACTCGTAAATCGACTGTTCGACTGTTGGCCAGATTTTACCTATAGACGTGCTAATGGTGGGCATTTAAGTGATGAGCCGAAAAACCCAAATAAAGCGCGTGAAATGTAACCTATTTAGTTTAGAGGCCGACTTAGGTTTTGGATTTTGAGGATTTTGATCAGGCAAGATTGGAATGAGGGGAGAGTCGGCGCGGATTTAGGTACTTTTGTTTTCACTGACGGATCTAAGATAGAATCTGGAGTGGGAGAGGGGATTTTCTCTAAATCAGCCAATTATTTAATCCCATTTAAATTCCCTAAAACTAATAGTGTTTTTCAAGCAGAGTCCTTCGCGATCCTGCAAACATGCAAAATGCTTAGGGATCGCTGTTGGGAGGGAGACTGTAATATTTTTTGCGATAGTCAAGCTGCGATCAAGGCCCTATCGTCGCCGTCCCTTCTGGTTAACTCCTGTAAGGAGGAACTCAAACGTCTCGAACGTGCAGGAGACATTTCCCTTATCTGGGTTCCTGGTCACAGGAATATAGAGGGAAATGAACAGTACAGAAAGTACAGTTGTACTCTTCTCAAACATCAGTGTCCCCTTGATCGTTGTTAAAGGGAAACTGCACAATTTCTTTCTAAAAAACCGAAAGACAGATGGACGTCTGTCTCATCGTGTGCCTCTATGGCCTCTATGGCCTCAAGACCGATAGAAACAGATCGCTTAAATGGGAACTCTCCGCCATTTAATTTCCAAACTCATTGCGGTGTTCGATGGTCACTGGGTGATCGGTATTTATGCGGAGAAGTTTGGAATTCCGTAGCACTTCCATTGCAGAAACTGTGGGGATCCTGCAGAGAAAGAGACTGTTGAGCACTTTCTCAACAAATGTCCGGCTCTGGGGACTAGGCGCTTGAGATTTCCTAGCGTGCTTTTGGGGATTGCTTGAGGAAATTCTCCAGCTTAGATCCCTTTTCTCTCCGCCACTTCATCAACAGCACTGGATGACTGTAGATGATTTCTCTTTCCTAAAGTTTTTCTCAGGTAGTGGTCCACATTATGACATCAAAACGGCACGTAAGTGCTACTTGAAGAGTACCTGTGGTATTCTTGCCATCTAACCTACCTACCTAGTTTAGAGAGAGCGTACGAGTATCCAAATAATGACTCGAGTTGTAGAGAATGCAACAGGAAAACAGCAACAGATAGCTTTGGTGGAGCAAAGCCGCAGCGCTAAACACCAAAACCCTGGTGGAATGAATTGAGAAGGAAATGCCAATAACTGACCGTTACGCGGCTCTTAGCGAATTTGACAGAATCAGCTGGTGGTGTGACGTTGTCGGGGTTATGAATAGGTTTGTTTACGACAAAATGAAGAATGTGTTTTTCACCATAGTTATTGGTAAAACTTTGTAAATCTATCAATCTTGGCCAAAACAATACAAACCCAAACTGCAGCGAACAACTTAAAGACGTTGGCAAAGCTACTCGGACAAGCAACGGTAAAGAGCGGATGTCCGTACTCTAAGTTAGCTGCTAATCAAATCGTCATCAAAGGATCAGAAACAGGTATATTGGTTAAGATTTGTAGTTCCTCTAGAGAATCACTACTAGCTTTGATTTCATTTATTTATTAATTAAGAGTCAATTTTCCATATTTTGAAACTTTGCTCAAGCATACAGCGACCCATTTCATACAACGGAGAGACTTTACTGCCACTTTTCAAGTGCTAAACAGCGTAACTTATTAAAATGACACTTGATTTCAAGAGAAAAGAGTCTTTTGTTACTTGCTCTTGGGAAACATCTGCTACCATAGCCCAGGCTAGTTTTTTTCAAACCGGCGAAAATCGACTTGCTATCAAACTGTTTCGCGGTCGACTGCATACTTCCATCTTCTGTCGGCATGCAATGATGTATGCCTACACACACACACATACATACATATGTATGAATGCAGCTTACGTGTGGGCATTAAAATTGCGTGGATTGCGCTGAAAAGTGAAAAGTCGACAAGGTGAATCACACGCCAATTTCGGCTGACTTACTCACTAGCCGCTTTTATGTTGAGTATCAAACTGTTCGAGTTGAGCCGACCGCAGAATGGCTGCTTGAAATGACGGCTTGATGAAGTGCGGGCGCCAGTAGTTTCCAATGTACATAGGTGGCACCACCCCCCGCGTCATCCGCCTCGATTGCAACAGCAGTTCGAACGAATCTTTGCACTCAATGAATTTTATGACTTATTCTTCGATATATGCGGGTGGGCGGCGAATTTATGTTCGGGTGGCTTTGTGCATAAAAATGCGGGTGTATGCTTGTGTGAGTGTTCAATTCGGCTTTAGCTGGAAGTATGGCTATGCGCTCACTGGGAGATAAGAGCTTCAGTACTTTGGCGCTTTTTTGCAACACACACGCACACATACATACATACACAATTCCACATTTATACTCCTTTCCTTTCACGTGTTGTTAGCTTTTCTTTTTTTCCCACACAATTTTACTCGATTATTTCTTTGACTTTCGGCATATTCACTTTTCGTTATTTTTGCGAATTTCATCAAGCGGAAATCGAAGTCAACAAAAACACAAACATAAACAACACAAATGGAGGGAAAATGCTTTTGCTGAAAGGTGGGCACAATGCAATGCAAATCAAGCAGTTGAGCAAATATAAATATGCCAGCATATGTGTGGAAGTGTGAGTGTATGTATGCATAAGTATTCTCGGTAGTATCTTTCACCTACAAACATCCGTAGGCTTCCTGGCTGTTTCTCGCCAGCTCAAGTTATTCATACGCCCTGTACACCTTAGAAATTATATGGCGTGTGCTTCATATCGTCAAAACAGTTATACAGGTATGAATGTGTGCGTGTATATTAGGGTGTTTCACTGAAAACAGCTGCGTGAGCTAGAACGACTGGAAAATTATACTGTTAATCGAATGTTTTAAATAAAATTAGTTAAATTCATCTCAGAATTCCATATTTCACTTCAGTTAATAAAAGGGTAATGAAAGGGCCTAAGCTTAAAAGGTCTGCTTGAAAGTGTTTAAAAATTCTATCAGCGGAATCAAAATAATGCGATTTTTGATTTTTTACTTTGAAATCAGTCCAGATCAAGTAAAACTTATTTTTTTTTGTTTAAATATTTCGGTGGAAGCCTCAAAATATAATGCCGATGCGCTTTTTGTATGGAGAATGTTGCACCCTAATACCTATATGCACATACACACATACAGCTATGTATTTTCTCGCGGAGGTCCACGCTCCCTAGGGATCGGACTGCTAAGCTGGGCTCTAAGCTACCGTGGGGGTCGGCAGGTTGCGGATAGCCGGAAAACCTGTAGTAGCAGGCCAGTTGCGAAATAAGTCTAAACGAATAAGCAACCCCCGACAATTGAGCGATCAGGAGCGGAGGATGCGGTATAAAAGCCAGCATAAATCTGATGAAGTTCTTGTGACAGTGGCGAGAAGACACCGCCTCTTAGATATAGGTGTCCACCTCATCATGTGTAGGCATGATGAGTAATACAAAAAACCAGGCGCGACGGCTCCATAATGGACGGCTTCCTGGTCAGCGTCTGTTCACCATGTTAGGTGCGGCTGTCAAACCATCAACAATGACATTAAGACTGAGCCCAGTAAGGTCTTAATTATGGCGTACTGGAAAATGATTGGATATAGGTAAAATCTTGAGCTGACGACTGCACTATTCTGTTTCCTTAGTATGCGGAGTGGTATCTAGCAGAAACGGCATTCAGGCTAATGGTGCAGTTGCCCCCGCCCCGTTAAAATGATGGCAAATCTCTAGGAACGCTCCATATTCCGTCGCCATTAAGTGTCGGCGTAGGTCTAGATGTAATATTCCTAGTTAACACTGATTCGGCTCTGAACTTAAGCTCCCATAAGGAGCCTTTGTCAACCCTAGCATGGCCTCCCTGCATGCAAAGACAACCATGGAATCGTCAATGGTGACTACGCATCGGAATATGGATAACGACTTAGAAGTTGGGGCCCACACAAAATGAATACAAATAATACAAAACTACAAACGACAGAAGAGGCTGAAGTATCAGCAAAAATCACAACAGCTATTGCAGATGGCAATAATGGCTGTGGGGACTTCCTTAAGAACCCTTTCCAAAGGAGTTCAAGGCTGACGCACTCGCCACCAGATACAGGAAGGACTAGATCGGCGTCACCGTGTATGCAGCACTTCGGTTTCGTGAAGGCGATGACGGCTGAAAAAATTCACCAAGCAATTGGCGATAAAGTCAAGGAGTTAGCGGAAATGATGGAGCTTCCAAAGCGAAACATCAACCAGCCAATGAGGGATCTGATAGCGAATATAGCGGATCTCCATAAGAAACTAGGAAGATCTGTCTTTACCCCGATGAACCAGGCACCAAGAGGGACGAATGAGGCGAAACCTGTCATTCAAGACAAAGGGACGCAAACATCACCTCTGATCAAGCGCACAACGGATTGCACGCCAAAGAGGGCAATTGTTAACGCCGCCGTAAGCTCAGCCAAAAGAAGCAAAACTAGCCGGGTTGAAGTCCTAAAGAATACGCCGGTTACAACGAATGAGCAAACAAGCACGGAAAAATGGCAATTGGTTAAATCGAAGAAGAACCAAAAGGGGTCTACGCAGAATACTCTAAAGCGAGACGATAAGAAGACGGAAAATAGCGACGCCAAAAACAATCGCAGACGGAGAAGACCACCACGTAAGGACGCTATTGTAGTCAAAAGCGCTGGTAGCATCTCATATGCCGAAATCCTGAAGCGCGTTAAGACAGAGCCAAGTCTTAAGGAGCTTAGCAATAATATACAAGGAGTAAAGAAAACAGCCAAAGGAGAGTTACTGCTGCTGCTAGAAAAATCATCAGACCCAAATACCTCGAAGGTCCATGAAGCTGTTAAGGCGGCCTTAGGGGAAACTGTAGATGTCAGGGCGCTTACGGAGCTGAGGCAGGTCGAAATTCGTGACCTTGATGAAATCACGACAAAGGAAGAAGTCCACGAAGCGGTAGTAAAACAATTTCAACAGCTAGAGGTACCTATCTCAGCCATCCTGGGTCTGCGAAAAGCTTATGGAGGAACACAAACGGCGACGTTAAAGGTAACACCGGAAATCGCTACCAAACTGGTGGAAGCTAATAAAATCCGTATAGGCCTCGTAATTTGTCGCATACGGGAGAAGATCGAGCCAAAAAGATGCTTTAAATGCATGGAATATGGGCATGTGGCAGTAAGCTGTAAAAGCACAGCTGACCTTACAAACACCTGCTTCAAATGTGGCAATAAGGACCACCAAGCCAAAAACTGCACACAAACAGCAAGCTGTATAATGTGCAAGAAGGAAAAGGCAAGTGATACGGCGCATGCGATGACCAGCAGTAAGTGCCCTCAATATCTGAGAGCTCTTAAAGATATTCGGCAGAAATGAAGATCTTGCAACTAAATCTCAACCACTGTGAAAGCGCCCAGGACCTACTCGAGCAGACCATACGGGAACACAAAATAGATGTTGCTATACTTAGTGAGCCCTATAAACACAAAAAAGGTAACGGCTGGGCCTCTGACACAACAGGCAAGTCAACGATTTGGAACTGTGGAGTAAATAGATCCCAACTGATGAGCGTGAATGCAGCCCGCGGATTCGTACGTGCACGCGTTGAAGGCACATACATTTACAGCTGTTATCTACCACCCAGCTTAACTCTGCTGGAAGCAACAGGCATCCTGGAGAACCTCGCTCAGGATGTAAAGGAGCATAGACCTGTCATCGTAGCCGGTGATTTCAACGCTTGGGCTGTTAACTGGGGATGCCCACGGACAAGCCCTAGAGGGCAAGCCCTGCTGGAAGCGTTCGCTATGCTAGATATAGCCTTGATGAACACAGGAAGTCAACAGACGTATCAAAAGGCGGGAATGGGGTCTATAATCGACCTTACCTTCGTGAGTTCTAGTCTTGTTCGCGACACGAAATGGTTCGTCAGCCAGCATTACACTCGGAGCGATCACCTCGCAATAATCTGTGAAATAAGGAAGCACGGCGAAGAAAGGTTCTCAAATAACTACGACACGCGGTACAAAATTAAAACAATGGAGGCTGAGATTATCGAAATCATGCTGGCAGATGTAACTCTCGGAGGGGATGCATCTGAGAAAACAAAACAAACCATGAGACACCTAACAGAGGCATGCGACGCAGCCATGTCCAAAACGAGGCCCAATAAGCGCAACAGCGAACCTGTCTACTGGTGGACAGCAGACATTGCAGAACTGCGCAGCGAATGTTTATGAGCAAGGCGAATCTACCAACGATCTAGGGGTACGGACAGTTTTCAAGAAAACCAGCTCCAATATAAGCAAAGAAGGAAGGCCCTAAAAAAGGCAATCAAAAACAGTAAACGCCGGTGTTTCCTGCAGCTATGCGACGATGCCGATAACGACCCTTGGGGCCTCGGTTACAGGCTTGTTATGAAAAAGCTCAAAGTCTTTAAGCCACTACCAACAACATGCCCAACTACACTGCGTAATGTAGTAGAAACTCTGTTCCCCGTCCAAGACACTACAAGAGACCACGAATTGGTAGGATCCTGTGAAGGCGACCAAAATTTGCAGCTAACCAACAAAGAAGAACTCCTTATGGTCATAAAACGGATTAAAAATAATAAAGCTCCCGGACCGGATGGAATCCCCAACGAGGCCTTAAAAGTTGCTATCCAAAGTCGTACCGACATTTTTGTAGATCTCTACAATACATGCCTAAAGGAAGGTACATTTCCAACCCAGTGGAAGTTGCAGAAACTGGTTTTAATACCAAAAGGATCCAAGCCTGCGGAAGACCCTACAGGCTACCGCCCCCTGTGCATGCTCGACACTGCAGGAAAAATCCTGGAACGACTGATTGCAGTCCGTCTGGAGGCTGCTATAGAGGATGTAGGCGGTCTATCACCCCGACAATTCGGATTCCGGAAAGCCCGTTCAACAACAGATGCTGTGTCTGCAGTCAAGACCATTGCGCAGAAGGCAATTGAAGGTACTCGATGGCTAAACGGTAGCAAGGAGTATTGCCTAATTGCGACACTAGACGTCAAGAACGCCTTCAATACGGCGAATTGGAGCAAAATTCTGATCGCCCTTGATAATTTCCACGTTCCAAGGTACATTCGCAGGATTGTCGCCAGTTACCTTTCCGACAGAACACTGCGCTATAAAACCGATGCTGGGGTAAAAGAGCACAAAATAACTGGCGGAGTTCCACAAGGCTCAGTCCTGGGACCCTTACTTTGGAACGTCATGTACGATGGAGTCTTGCGCCTCAGTCTGCCTCTAGGGTCGCAAATCATTGGATTTGCTGACGACATAGCTGTTGTGGTCGTGGCCAAAACACTCCGTCGAGCCGAAGAAACATGTAACCGGGCTGTCGGCATGGTAAAGAGATGGTTATGTAACAGTGGTCTAACTCTTGCGGACCATAAAACTGAAGTCGTATTAATTAGCAGCAGGAAGATTGTGGAGTCAGCTAATATAATGGTGGGCGACCATGGTATAGAATCGAAGCCATTCATTAAGTACCTGGGCGTAATAATTGACCGTAGGCTCAATTTCAAAGATCACTTGGTGTACGCGAGCAGCAGGGCGGCAGAAGCAGTAACTGCGCTAACACGACTAATGATGAATATCAGAGGCCCTAGGCAAAACAGCAGGAGACTTCTTAATACTGTGGTCTCATCGATTTTGCTGTATGCAGCTCCGGCATGGGCGGAAGCCACAAACTACAGCTCGTATGTGAAGTGTATGAAATCGGTGTACCGATTGAGTGCCCTCAGAGTGTGCTGCGCGTTCCGCACGGTATCGGAAGACGCCATTATGGTCATAGCAGGTCTACTCCCAATAAATTTGATGGCAAAAGAGTACGCTGAAGTTTACCAAAACAAAGCTACTTCAGAACGACAGACAATACGCAGGATAGCAAGGGAGCGCAGCCAGCGTTTATGGCAGGAAAAATGGAGCTCGTCTCCCAACGGACGTTGGACGTACCGTTTGATTCCCATTATTTCCAAATGGATTAACCGTGAACATGGACAGTTAGATTACTACCTGACCCAAATACTGACAGGACATGGGTGCTTCAAATCCTACTTATACAGGTTTAAGCACGAAGACGACCCGTACTGTTCTCATTGTGCACCAACTGCAGAAGACGCAGAACATGTTTTGTTTGTCTGTCCGCGATTTGCGTTAGAAAGGGGGGAACTAAGCACTAGGGTGGGGAAGCCAATTACGGCTGATAACCTAGTCGATATTATGATAGAGTCCGAAGAATATTGGTCCGCTGTATGTAATATGGCAAAAATAGTAATCTCCAAACTGCGTAGCGCTGAACAACAGCACAGATCTTCATGAAGAGGCAATAGGCCGCTCCCCCTTCCGTGAAGTACTACTTAACGGTTGTCCCGCGGGAGGGAAACGGAGCTGGGGTGGGTTTTTAGTGGGTGAGCCGAAAGGCAAGTCTCACACTTTTCGGCTTTCAATGCTTTGTGCCACCTCCATAAAAAAAAAAAAAAAAAAAAAAAAAAAGCTATGTATTTTCTAGAATTTATGTGACTTTGTATAAGCCAATGTTTGTTTATCATTATTTGAGAAAGTATGTGTGTTGCTTTTGTTGTTATTAAGTCTGTTGTTGACTTCATCTATATAAACAACATTTATGTGAGGTGTGCTTTGCTCTTAAATGTGTGATTGTAATCGTTAATATATATGTATCTAGCAAAGTTGTGTATCACAGCTGTGTGCCACAACTCTACAAGTAGGAATATTCCATGAATTACTAAGAAAATTAAAAGTAGATATCTTTGATAAATCGGCTCAAAAAGCAAGACCAGACGGCAGTCAGACAAGAATGCCTGTAAAGGTCTGATGAATCTTAGACCACACCGCTGCAGCCTACGATATGCTTCTGGAAGCTCATTTCCTAGGTTATAAAGCAATATCAGAATTTAGGTAGAGAAATGGCAGTAGCTGATTTATGGCAGAAGTTTCCTCTCCGTCGCTTCTAGGGATTGCTCTCCAAAATCTCTTTTACCGATACTCAAACTCCTTTTAGCTGATTTGTTCAAAAACTTTTTCATTAACTGCTGTAAGACTGAAAAAGAGATACGATAATCTTACAAACGGGAAATTGACATGTGTTCAATAGGAGATCTTCGTAATACTCTGTGCAGTGAAATGGATAATTGCGAACCGATGGCATTGATACCAGACCAGATCTTCAGTGTTAGCCAAACTAACCTAAATGCATCGAAAAGTCTTCGCATAAAATCAAAATCTGACCAAAACTATAAACCGAGACTCCGATGCGAAGCACACTGCGATGTTCAAAGAACGAAGTGTTTGATGAGTCGGTGTAATATGGATCTGCGACTAAGAGGCTCAGAAGCAGAGCCAATTATCGGTATCAGCGCTCCACTGTTTATCTGTTTGTTTTGCAGCGGCCGCCGAGTGTGTTTCTGCCATGTAAAAGCTCCTCATAAAAAAATATCTGCCGTTCGGAATCAACTTGAAACTGTAGGTCCCTCCATTTGTTGAACAACATCAAGACGCACACCACAAATAGGACGAGGAGCTCGGCCAAATACCCAAAAAGGGTGTACGCGCCAATTCTATATATATACAATATATATTTATATATTCTGGAGCTGTTTGCAGTTTACAAGTGTCCAATATAACTGACCTATGATGCCATTTGCAAAATTTCCGGTAGAATGATTAATTTTGCGCCACCTTGTGGTAAAAGAGGAAAAGTGTTTCAAAGCCAAAGCGCATATCTTCATGTTTAAGGTCTACCTCATAGATTGCCAAAAGTAGCATATTAATGCTAAGTATTTCAGAAATCGTAAACCTCGTTTTGTTTTCAATAAAGCCATTAATTCGAGTTAGCTTCCCAGAAGTTTTGTGTAATTTTTCAAATTCTACCTTGGTATTATTTCTTAGAAGCGAAAGTATTATTTTCACGTTTTGGCCAGCACAACTTTATATTCTTTGGAGTCTAATTTTTTACCATTAATTTTACAATTACACATTTTTTATCATGCAAAATATAACATCTTGAGGACCTGGACTTCGCCGATCACACCTGCCTCCTATCTCACAAACTCTCTGATATGCAAGCGAAGGCGGACAAACTAGTCGCGCTGGCACGCACGGTCGAACTGCAGGTCAACATTGCCAAGATCAAGGCTATGAGAGTTAACCACAATAACGCAAGGCAGTTATTGCTCGACGGATGCCCCGCGGAATTCGTCGAAAGCTTCTGCTACCTCGGCTGCATCATCACGGCAGATGGTTGAGCAGATGAAGATGTCAACTGCAGGTTAAACAAATCAAGGGCGGCATTCGGGCGAATGCATACAGTATGGCGGAGTTCGCAAATCTACAGGCGCACTAAACTACGAGTATTCGGCTCATGCGTGTAGTCCGTACTATTGAACGGAAGCGAAACATGGCAAATCTCTAACAGCATTACACAGAGGCTACAAACTGTCATCAACGAATGACTCCGCATCATCTGTACGATATTCTGGCCAAACATCATCACTAACGACGCACGACGCACTGTGGAGATTAACGAACGAGGAACCGATCCTTAGGAAAATCAAACACTGAAAGTGGTGATGGATAGGTCATACATCGAGAAAACTACCAGATTGCATCACGAGAAAGCCACTGTACTCGAACCCGAAAGAGAGCAGAGATCGGTGTCGCCAAAAAATATTTGGAGAAGGCCTATGCTGCGCACAGAACCGTATACGACGATGGAAGAGTCTTGTCGAGGCCCTATGCTCCCGAGAAAAGTGAACAAGGAAACAAAAAAAAAGTATATCGAAGTGTCGCATTATGAATTAGTATCAAAATTTCAATGATAAAAATTTTGAAATTAACCGAAGATATTTCACTTTTTGTTTTTTATCTTTTTTCAATTTGCAGAAGGATGGAGAAGAAATTGGTTAAGTCAGGTGTTATATAAAAACAGGTTTTAAATAAGTCATTAAGCGTAGAAGAGATACATAGCAAAAGGAAAGAAGCGGTGATATATTTAAATTGGGTAGAGGAATACAAAGCAGTGATTGGGAATAAGATGTCGGATGCCCGGACTTATGATTATTTTTTTATGAAAACTTATCCTTCGTATACATGCCAATTTTTCTTATAATTAGCAAACAATTGAATTTCTTCAAACAAAATCTCTTAATAAATTTTTCGTCCGTGTACGTTTCAAAATAGTCCATGCGGCTCGGAAAAGTCTTTTCAGTTATAAGGCGCTCTGAGGTTCTTACAAACAGTTCCTCAAGCGGAACAATATAAAAAGCACATCTATTTTCAATCACATTTTATTTTAGCAATGCACCAACAACTAAAATAATCTAACCTTGACGAATGTCACGAAGCGAAAATAAAAAAAAATAAATAACTTGTGTTGCCGCCGAAGACTGCTTCAGTGTTGCCTTGCGTCCAAGCTGTGTGCTGTGTAGACTTGAACTTTTATGCAACGAAGTGACTGGAAATGGATAAGATTTAAAACCCAATAAGAAAGAAAATCATAACTTTAATTTATCCCATGAAATTACGTGTGCACAAGTTTAAGGAACTGAAATTTAAATAATGTGAGGAGTGATTGAAATGAATTCCAGACTGTAATTATCTGCAGTCAAACTTCCCGTTTCAGAATTATCTTACTGCTAGTTTGCTTTGCAATCGAAGTACATCATCAGAATTTTTTTAAAGCTAGCAGCTGGTATTTAGAAAAAAAAAACGATATACTGCCAAATGTCAACTTTCAGTCTCTACCTGCTCATTGTACCAGTTAAGGAAAAAGTTTAAAATGTTCAAAAAAAAAAAGAAAAAAATAAAAAAGAAAAAAAAAAAATTGGTGGCTAACAGTAATGTTTAATGCATTCTTGTTTACTAAAATGCATAAAATAATTTTTGCTTGCTTCTGGCGTTTTTGCAACTGGCCCTATTCTGGTCCTTCTCGTACTAGTCTGACTTGTTATATGAAGTACCAGTTCATAAAGAAGAATGTTGGTCGAGTTATTTGGTTTTTCATAGCAGGAAAGGTGTGCTTACTTTTTTGCTTTGCTTTTAAATAAAATATTTTGCCCTTAAATAATTAATTGAAAATCGCTTTCTGCTGTCTGCATCGTAGTTGATATTTTTTTTGAGGGATTTTGGCTTATAAACTTTAGCCTTTTTAATAAAAAATTAGGCTGCATCACTGTCCACTGCAAAAAAAAAAAAAATTGTATGTTTTTCCATCGGAATTATAAAACTTATTGTATTTAAAGACTGCCGCGAAAATGTTTACGAAGAATTAAAATTTATTATTTAAAAAACGAGTTTTGTTTGTAATTAAAATTTTAAATAAACAAATATTTTTCCCTCCGACACTAAAAAAATTTTTTTTTGAAGAGCATGTTTTATCATAAAAAATTAAAACAAATTTACAAAAATTTTAAAAAAAAATAATATTTTTTTTATGAATACCATATTTTATATCATTTTTCATATCAACAAAAAGACGGATTTTCAACTCCAATGTTAAGGGGTTGCATGGGTTTGGTGGGTTCAAAAAATCGATTTGTTTTTTGGCTTATTAATTTATACAACATCTCGTCCCCTTAGTATAACAATAGCATATGTGCTCATAGGCTATTATTTTTTTTATTGAATTTTTGGATTCTCCATCGCCGATTTTATATGTGATCAAAATTTTGTCAAATTCTAGTTCCACAAACTGGGTCAAAACGTCAGTCAAAAAATAATAAATATTTACAGACATAACGAGATTTGAGTGAGAGCTACTTTCGACAAAAAGTTTGAAATTAATTTTCTCAAAACATCAAAAAATTTATAGGCTATTTTAATACTAAGGGGACAATCTCAAGAATATGATCCTAAATTTTCAAGTCGATCCGAATAATAAATTCGGAGATACCGCCTTTGGAATGTGTGCGCTCCAAGCCACTTTTATTGTTACTCAAAACTTTCAACGCGTTTTTCTCGGAACCGTGTTTTCAAAGTCGGTTGTCAAATGTTCTCGAAAACTATTCAACCGACCTTGATGAAATTTTACACAGGTGTTCGAGATATAATGTACTCGTGCTTGAACGCAGGCCTTTTTTTTCAATTACAACTATTTTAAAGAAAACAAAATGTCAAGCAAATTTTGAACGAAATTTTAATTTTCTTGGAAAAATGTCTGCCAAAATTCCAATTTTTACATTTTTTCCTTTCCTTCGTTCAAGCACGAATTTATGGTCTTAACTAAAACACTTATTTTTGTTTTTTCATTTTTGATGATCCTGACAGGAGTTATGCTGACAACGCGGACGCACCTTTTTTCGAGGGGTCACCGGCCGCCACCCACACTGGAGGAGTTTTAATTTTTTTTTTTTGAAAATTTTAGAAATTATTCTTTAAATATGTATCTATAAGGCAAAAAACAGTTTTAATTAAATAAATAATTTTTTTACATAGAAAAAAAAATATATATTGAAAATAGGCCTTTTTTACCCGACGAAACCCATGTAACCCTTTAAATCAGCTCTGCTCTACGCCTGTGAAACATGGTGTCTGTCTGCGAAAATTGTACAGAAGTTTCAAGTGTTCGCGAACCGCTGCTTTATGTGTCTGGTGGTCAGACAACTGGATATCTAACACCAAATTGCATCGACGGTGCCATCAAAAACAAATCTCAACTGAAATAAGAGAACGATAATGGATATGGTTTGGCCATACCCTACGGAAAGGTCGCATTGCAATCAGCAGACAAGCGCTGGACTGGAACCCTCAAGGACAGCGCAGAAAAGGCAGACCCAGGGGCTCTTGGCGGCACTGTATCGACGACAAAACAATGACCTGTCAGCAAGTGAAAAATATATCCGGGAATCGCACAAAATGGAAAAAATTTACTTCGGCCCTACGCTCCGCAACGGAGACGAAGGAATGGTTATAATGATGACGATATTTTATTCTGAAATATTAAAAAAAAAATTTTTTAAAAGCACATTTTATTTTAAAAATTCAAGTTTTTCTTATAAAAATATAAATTTTTTTTATTAAATTTTTCTTATAAAAAAATTAAAGAACCGCTGATATTTCACTTCAATAAATTCTATACCAAAATTTGCAACATTGCATAAATTTCAAAATAATAGGACTATGAATAAGTTCGTTTCGGTTTTACAACAGATGGCGTAACTTGATTATTATTCCATCGATCCACATTTCCAAACATTCATTGGAGAGCTACTGTCGTAAGGCACAAACGTCAGTATAAGTTTTTTATTTGAAGTGTAAACAACAATATTTTTACCACACTTGAAAATGTCGAATTTCGTGCCAAATAATGTGTTTTTGCGGGGAATTCTTCTTCATTATTTTAATATGAAGAAAAAAGCAGCCGAAAGTCATCGTATCTTGGTGGAAGTTTATGGTGAGCATGCTCTATCTGAGCGAACGTGCCAGAAGTGGTTTGCACGCTTTAAAAGTGGTGATTTTGGCTTGGAAGACGAAGAACGCGAGGGTGCGCCGCCAAAGTTCATGGATACCGAATTGGAGGAATTGCTCGATCAAGATCCGGCTCAAACGCAAGAAGAGGTTGCAAAAACTTTGGGAGTTGATCAATCAACCATTTCCAAACGTTTAAAAGCCATGGGAATTATCCGAAAGGTAGGCCATTGGGTGCCGTATGAATTGAAGCCAAGAGACGTTGAACGCCGTTTTATGGCATGCGAACAACTGCTTCAACGGCACAAAAGAAAGGGTTTTTTGCATCGAATTGTGACTGGCGATGAAAAGTGGGTCCATTACGACAATCCAAAACGTCGGGCAACGTATGGATACCCTGGCCATGCTTCAACATCGACGTCGGCGCAGAATATTCATGGCCTGAAGGTTATGCTGTGTATCTGGTGGGACCAGCTGGGTGTTGTGTATTATGAGCTACTGAAACCGAATGAAACGATTACGGGGGATGTCTACCGACGACAATTGATGCGTTTGAGCCGAGCACTGCGAGAAAAACGGCCGCAATACGCCGATAGACACGACAAAGTTATTTTGCAACATGACAATGCTCGGCCACATGTTGCACAAGTGGTCAAAACATACTTAGAAACGCTCAAATGGGATGTCCTACCCCACCCGCCGTATAGTCCAGACCTTGCGCCATCCGATTACTATCTCTTCCGATCGATGCAACATGGCCTGGCTGACCAGCACTTCCGTAATTACGATGAAGTCAAAAAATGGATCGATTCGTGGATTGCGGCAAAACCGACCGAATTTTTCACAAAGGGAATCCGTGAATTGCCAGAAAGATGGGAGAAAGTAGTAGTAAGCGATGGACAATATTTTGAATATTAAATTTGTAACCATTTTACGTCAATAAAGTTTCAAATTTCGAAAAAAAACCGCACGAACTTATTCATAGTCCTATTAATTACATAATAATTTTTCCAAAATTTGTCCGTGTACTTTTTATTATACTCAGCATACATCCAAACACACCAAGTTTTACAAGAATTGAGGATAATGCCCAAAATACTTGTATCACTCGACATTCAATCGTTTATATGTATGTATGTGTTATTTCTGTGTAAGACATGAAATGCTTCTCCACAAATTTAAACACAGTTACATCTGTATATTCCACAATTCTCACAATTCTATTAGTGTCTACATTCTGACATTGCATAAATTCCTTATGTCTGGAAGAACTCAAGTCATATTCTACAATTTAACATTCTTTGAAGATTTTCCACACTCACACACACACACAAGTAAGTTATGCAATCAAATATACACTCATGCGTATGTAAATGTGTAGATTTGTGTTTTTGATCGCATACAAATACAAAACAACTTGTATTCGGACGAGTATTTTATGCCCGTTTGCTTCAACATTTTCGCTTTACGCCATAATAAATTTAGTGTAAACAAATCGGCAGGCGGGAATTTTAAATGAACTGAGAGAAATCCCATTTCAAGGAGCCTCCATTGTGTCCTTAGCTATGTGAGCAGTCAACTCTTGTAGACGATTTAGTAGACAGCTGCTATGTCGAATGCTCCTCCTGCTCAGTGTTGCCTTTCAACATGAAGTCAAAATATACGAACATTCTTTCATATGCCTGCAGAGAAAACTTGAACTAGTGAAGTAAATTTTTGGTTTAGAACTTTGAAAAGAAATCATTCCGAATGGCTTCAGTCTAGTTTTATATAAAGTAACGAGAGTGAACACCGTAGCCATAAAGGTCGGTGCGTGACTACCATTCGGAAGTGCTTAGGTACGGATCTCCGTGCATGAAACATAAAAAGGAAAATTTTTTTCTAATAGTGGGCACCCCTCGGCAAGCAATGGCAAACGTGCGAGAATATTTCTGCCATGAAAAACTCGTCACAAAAAAAACCATTTACCGAGTCGGGTTGAAACTGTAGGAAGAAGAGCTCGGCCAAACACCTAACAGAAGTGTATGCCCCAGTGAAGCAATCTACGAAAAAGAGTGCGTGACTTGATAAGTTAAGAGACTTGGAATGGAAGTTAAATCTTCCTAAGAATAATTTATTAATTACAAGACCCTGTTGTACGAAAGTCAGTTAAGTCAGTTTTCATTCGTATGAAAGGAACATTTTTTGGCAACTTTTTGTGTGGGAGTTATTAAAAATGGCCAAAGCAGAGGGCCAATCTTCACTACATTAAGAATAATTGGCTTGTCACTAACATGAAATTGTAATTATGAATTTTATCAAACTGGGATCATAATTATCAGTTTTGCTTAAATATTGAACGACACGAAAAAATAGCACGAGGCTTTGAACTAAGGCTATGGAACTCAAGCTGCTACCAAACTGTAGGGTTACGCCAGCAAAGTTTTTACTGAGAGGGTATAACCAGAAGAAATTCAAACATCTCATAAACCTCCGTAAGGATAAATCGAGTATGCTCACATACATGCTTGCCGCTCATTGTATACCTTGGGGACATCTACACAAGCTCGAGACTTGGTCTCTTGTTGACTCTGAGACCTGTCCACAGTGGCACCATCACCCTTATCCCTCGAGTACGATAAAATTTCGAGAGAATGACGTACATAAGCATCCCGGGCTCGTAGGATTGGAAGAGTGGCACAGACGATCAACCCAATTCAATATCATCCTAGGTTTATTGTACGAACTGGGTCTGTTTGAGGTGTTGTGAAATGGAGATGTCCCAAAATATCTTAAGGTCGAAGGTTAAACTACTAGCCAAATACGAGTAGCTTCTTTCTTAAGAGTGCAAAGAACCTGCAAAGGTTCGCGTGTCATATGATGATTACGGTTTCTGACTCAGTAAGTGGTTGAGTTAAGGCTGGAAGATAGTACGGCGCTTTCAAATATCATAAAGTTAATTATTTTGTAAAATTTGAAGTTTTAATCAAATGTAAATAATTGGATTTATAAATAATAAATTCAAGAAGAATAGTTAAATAAAATATAAAGACTGTAAATAATCTGGTCTCTTTCACGTAAAGAACCTTGGATGGCTTGACTGGTATGTAAAACCCTACTCTATCGACTATTGCAATAGTCGCGGCAGTATGAGCTGAAAGAGATTCAGTAGAAGCCCTAGGCATCTCATTGGGCTGGGTAAGCAATATTTTGACTGAAGTATTGGTTTATTGGATTACCGATAGCTGTGTGCACAATGGGTGGCCCATTCGCTAACAATGGAACAAAAACACATTCGGATGCAAATTTCTCAGCAACATTTAGAGCGCTTTCGAAAGGATAAAGTGGATGTTGTGCGTCGATTCATTACTACGGATGATCCTAATTCAAAACAAGAGGCTAAAGAATGGCTTCGAAACGGTGTCCAGAAATCGGGCGAGAAGGTGTTAGCCTCAGTTTACTGGAATGCTGAAGGAACTTTGTTTGTGGATTGCTTGCAAACTGATCACCCAATAAATTCTAAATATTATTGAAAGTTTTTAGACTTATTCTTCTTCTTAATTGGCGCGATAACCACTTACGCGATTTTGGCCGAGCTTAACGCGCGGCAGGCGTTACTTTCTCGTGCTAACCGTCGCCAGTTGGACACACCAAGTGAAGCCAATTCCTTCTCCACCTGATCTTTCCAACGCAAAGGAGACCTTCCTCTTCCTCTACTACCACCAGCTTTCAGAGCCAGAGCGTTTGCTTCCATTCGAACGACATGACCCAGCCAACGTAACCGGTGGATCTTTGTTCGCTTCGCTATGTCTATGTGTCGTAAAGCTCATACAGCTCATCGTTCCACCGTCTGCAATATTCGCCGTTGCCAACGTGCAAAGGTCCAAAAATCTTGCGCAGAATCTTTCTTTCAAACACTCCAAGCGTCGCTTCATCGGATGTTGTCATCGTCCAAGCTTCCGCGCCATACGTTAGGACGGGCATGAGGGCAGAGAGATTCTACGTTGGATTTCAAGGTTGACTTTGTTATCGGTGTTATTGCTGGTTCCTAAGTATACGAAGTCTTTTATAACCTCGAAATCAAAGCTGTCAACAGTGACGTGGGTGCCGATATGCGAGTGCGCCGACTGTTTGTTTGATGACAGGAGGTACTTCGTTTTGTCCTCGTTTACCACCAGCCCCATTCGCTTTGCCTCTTTATCCAGTTTGGAGAAGGCAGAATTATCAGCGCGGTTGTTAAGAACGATGGTGTCGATATCGACTTTTTAGACTAGTTGAAGGAAGACATTCGTGAAAAAATACTCGGTTTGTAAAAGAAAAAAGTCGTTTTTCATCAGGACAATGCACCATGTCACGAGATCATTTTGACAATGGCTAAATTCCATGGAGTAAAGTTCGAAAGGCGGCCGCCGTAGCTGATTGGGTGGTTGAGTGACTACCATTCGGAATTCGGAGAACGTTGGTTGAATCTTCGTGAATCCCTAAAATGAAGAAAATGTTTTTTCTAATAGCGGCCGACCCTCGGCAGGCAATGGCATAAAGTTCGAATTGTTGGCCAATAGCGACCATCTATTTTCAGACTTAAAAACATTCGTGCGTGGAAAGCGTTTTCAATCAAATGATAATTGCTGTGGAGACGTATTTTGCAGGCTCTCCAGATTTTCAATTTAGGAATGGAATTCATAAAATGGAATCTCGTCGGAACAAGTGTATTGATGTTAAGGGAGACTATACTGAATAATAAATTGTATTTCAAACCGTAAAATTGTGCTTTCTTCTCTTAACTTATTGAACAATGATTTAACACTTACTAAATCTAAACTATCGAATATACATAGTACTAGTACCGAATTATCGAAAAAGCGATGCATCGCAGGCCAATTGAAACTTCGTAGGCAGCATAATTTGCTTAAAACGAAGAAGAGCGAACGAGTGCGAGCTGGTGTTAAATTCACTGGAAACGAACCATTTCGGTACCAGTTGAATTTCCTGCAGGGATGTGCATTCATGTATGCTTGTGTATGTAAGTTTGTGTATTTTACAAGTGCATATTGAAATGTTAAATATCGCAAATTAAATGGCAAATGATCTCACACCAAGCGTGCTCCTTAAGCATGTGGTGGAAATCGATTACGGTTCATTTAATTTTATACATTGCCCTCGTTTATGGCATACTCGAATAAATGTGTTAACATTTAAATGCGCATAGTTATTAGAATAAATTCACATTTCTGCTCATACAAACACACGTGCGTATGTACGTGCCTAATGTGGGTTGCGGTTTGAAATTGTGGTTACTGAAGTGCAAAATTGGGTTACTGTGGGTTCATGTAGGTAGAGGTGCGAGTCTACTTACGAGGGAGATGTAAAATTTAATGAAATTTTATTTATTATTTATTTAGTTATAGCAGAGGGAGACCCGATTTCGATTTCTTTTATTGCAAAAAATTAGCAAAGCTCAGTAGGGCTATGCCCTGTTGATCATGGATTGAGCAAACCTTTAGGGGCCGGAATACTAGCAAAGGCTATCAGGGCGGTAGCAGAGCAGATCTGGGGCGTGTATCAATGCAGCTTCGAACTTGGAAGATCTATAATAAATCAAGCTTTTGTCCTCAAACAGAATCCAGAGAATGCTTTGAGTACAATATGGACGTCCATATGCTGCTCATAGATTTTAAGAAAGTTTTTGACAGTATCACTCGAGAAAAACTCCCAGAGGTATTTACTGCGCTTGGAATCAACAGAAAGCTTACTAAACTTGCAATGGCGTCCTTAATGGACACAAACGCAAAAGCCACAATTCAGCAGGAATGCAGCGAAATATTTGGTTTTAGCACCGAAGAGAAGCAGGATGACAGTCCATCCTCTTCTTCTTCTTAATTGGCGCGAGAACCGCTTACGCGATTTTGGCCGGGTTTAACAAAGCGCGCCAGTCGTTTCTTTCTCGTGCTAACCGGCGCCAGTTGGACACACCAAGTGAAGCCAAGTCCTTCTCCACCTGATCTTTCCAACGTAGAGGAGGCTTTCCTCTTCCTCTGCTACCACCTGCTGGTACCGCATCGAATACTTTCAAAGCCGGAGCGTTTGTATCCATTCGGACGACATGACCCAGCCAACGTAGCCACTGGATCTTTATTCGCTGCGCTATGTCTATGTCGTCGTAAAGCTCATATAAATCATCGTTCCGTCTGCGATATTCGCCGTTGCCAACGTGCAAAGGTCCAAAAATCTTACACAGAATCTTTCTCTCAAATACTCCTAGCGTCGCCTCGTCGGATGTTGTCATCGTCCAAGCTTCTGCGCCATACGTTAGGACGGGCATGATGAGAGTCTTGTAGAGTGTTAGTTTTGTTCATCGGGAGAGGACTTTGGTACTCAATTGCCTACTTAGTCCAAAGTAACATTTGTTGGCAAGCGCGATTCTACGTTGGATTTCTGACTGAGGCAGACATTGTTATCGGTGTTAATGCTGGTTCCTACGTATACTAAGTATTTTACAACCTCGAAATCTTAGCTGTCAACAGTGACGTGGGTGCCGATATGCGAGTGCGCCGACTGTTTGTTTGATGACAGGAGATACTTCGACAGCCCATACTCAGCAATCCGAATGATTGAGGTAAATAAATCAAACTTTGGCCATATGCACCTATTTAAATTAAAGATACTATTTAGGACTTGCAAACTGAGTATATATAAAACAATAGCTACATATGGAACGAAAGTGTGGCCCATGAGAGCAGCCGAAGAAGAATCTCTCAGGACTTTGAGAAAAAAGATACTTAGGAGGATATATGACTCAGGCTAAACGCGGTGATTACATATACGAATCAACGAAGAGTTATTCCGATTTACGCATGACGAAGACATTGTAAGATTCATCACAGCGCAAAGGCGCCAATCCACCTTGGACATGTTCTAAAATGGAAGACACGTGTGCTCAAAGCCTAATAATGCAGCTTAAACCTATGATAATGAGCAGTAAAGATCACCCATGTAGGCGACTAATGAGCTGTATGGAAGTAGACCTACGAACGCCCTAAGTAACCAACTGGAAGTATCAGAGAAGCCTGAAGGAATATCGTAGAGAAAGCTTAAACCCACCCCCGGTTGTAACGCTAAATGATTACGATGATGATTCATGGGCTATAACTTATAACGAACCCACAGGAATTACTACTGGATTCAATTCATACTTTGACCAAAGGTCGCTTGGTTTCGTCTCTGTAAATTTCTGAGTTATATTCTTCAAAAATTTGATGGGCTGAACTACGCTACTCTAGACTTCTGCTTTGCGTTCGGGAGAGTAGTGAATGGGAAAATTAAACAAACTATATTCTATTACCATCTTGGCCCATTGCTGCAAGCCAAAGAGCAAAGTTAGCAGCGAAATTTACTCAAAAGAGGCCTTATCAAAGCTCAGCATTTAATTTCCAGACCACTGTAACGTGTTCCAGACTGGATCAATAGCTTTAAAGGGTCGGGAGCGCTTCTCTGCGTAGTCATCTTCAATTGCAATGTATTTGGCATCCGATCTGTTCTCAACAAAGGTTTATTTATTTCTTTTTATATTAGGATAATAAATTAAACCTAAACAAATCCAATTAGGGGCCAGGAGCTAAAGCCAACTGCTGAGATCATCAAAATAGTTGCAAAAAATACCTGTGCGAGCTGATTGTAAAAACATTACAAACATAGTAACTGATTTGGACACAGAGTCATCCCTAGCATCGCAGACGAATTGCCAAGGAATGAAATCAATTAAGAATGAAAAAACTCTGCTGCCGGCCGCACTATAAGACGCTCTTCTGCATGCGTCACACGCGGAAACGCGAAAACTAAAGGCAAACACTAAATATCGACATTTAGTCAAATTTTCTTTGAATGTCGGAATATCTACACATTGTAAAATGGGGTGTTGAAAAGTTGGCAAGCTACCCACTGCGGCAAAGCGTTGTGCTCGAGAGGGATCTGTGGAACAATGTTCAAGCAATTTTGCCTCAACGATGAAGATTCAGTCTTGTAATTCTGGACGGTTTTTAAAGCCCTGTAGGACTTAGTGACAGATTTTGCTATAAAATAACATTACTGAAATCTGTTTAAGTCAATGATTTTTTCATTTTCTGTCGATTTGTAAGAAGTGGTATTTTGTTGTTTAGCTAACGAGAAACGGGAGTTAGACTGTTTGGTTTTGAGATGCCATGCAAGATTTGTTCTAGAGAACTAATAGTTTAAAACACTACAATTCTCAAAACGTTGTTGTGTCTACTGTTATGTGATTTTACAAAGAAACTCCAGTTATTAATTTGCAGTTCTTGTGCTGAAGTCCTTTCCTGATGAGAGCACCAATCCATAAAGAGATTGCGGGAAATAAGAGAGTAAGGGGTTCACGGTGTTCTCAGCTACACGTTGACCTTTTTGAATAGATGGAACTTAGGTTAGATCAATAAAAGCTGAGGACATTCGACGCTTCTGGTGAAGTGTCTTTTTGTCACAGTCTCCTTCTTTCTTTTCTTTTTTTATTTACATAATTTCTTCTCGACGTTTACGAGTTTGTTAATTTGTTACACCCCTGAGACTAGACCCTTTTTATTATTTATTATTATAGTGGTATAAAAAACGATTTTAATAGGACTTATGTTAACCGTTTGAATATGCTCGTCTTAAGATTCCTCGCAGGTTGTCTCACCGGTAATAAATTGTGCCTGAGCGATTAAATTTTGTGGCTCCCACAATCTTTTCTAGCGTCAGGTTAAAGAAGTCACACGACAGCGAGTCACCCTGTCTAAAATCTCGCTTGGTATCAAATGGCTCGGACGGCTCCATCGTAACCCTGACGACGCTACTTGTATTGCTCAACATCATTTTGCACAGCCGCATTAGTTTTGTTGGGATACTAAATTTAAACTTCGCGGCATATAGGAAACTTCTTTTCGTGCCATTGAATGCTTTAGGGCTGTATCGATCAGTCGATTTTCCTTTCATGGGTCTTTTCCAAGATTTGGCGTATTATAAATATGTATCTGGTCAGTTGTGGATTTTTAGGTGGATGATTCCGTATGTGGAAATTCATGCAAGTGGGGAAAGTCTCTGATCGCTATTTACCTGTGAGTAGCCGGGACGATTCCTCTACATAGGGTTTAAGCAGCTCACAACTTCCGGGCTTCATCCAAATTTTCTCTTTCGAACACCTCTTTGGGACTTACTTCGTTGCTTAATTGGCTTTAACAACTCGGTACTGAGTTATAGCCTGTCGAATAATGTCTCGCCAAGAGTCTCTGTTTTGCGCACACTTTTTCTAGATTCCTAAGCTAAGAGAAGACAGGTCATTTTAAATTTGGTGCTTCCTTCGGTCACGAGGACGTCCTCTTCGCCATCGACCGCCAGTTAACGTTTCAAACTCTTTCTTCACCGAAGCAGTTCCTTCCATACGGACGACATGACCCAGCCACCTTGATCGCTGTAGGGTGATTCGTTTGACTATGTCAATATCCCCGTGAAGATCATACAGCTCGTGGTTCATTCGAATGCGGTAACCGTCATCAATCCGAGCAGGGCTAAAAATCATGCGAAGTACTTTCCTTCCGAAAACTTTTAGAGTGGCTGCATCTGATGGGTTGACTGTCCAGGCTTCAGCGCCATAGAGAAACATCGGAATGATTAGCGTCTTGTAGAGTGAGTTATCCTTCGCTCGGTTTCAAAGCTGCCATGGTTGTTGCCGGTAATAGTGGAACCAAGATAAATGAACGACATTGAATTTATAGTTGTTAACTTCGATCTGCGGCTCAAGATGCCGCGACTCCCTGCAGGACGCCAACATATACATACTTGGTTTTAGCCTCGTTTATCGTCAGACCCAATAGTGCCTGCTCCTTTTCAATAGCCGTAAAAGCGGCGGCCACACCCCACTTGGGAAGGCCGATGATGTGGATTTCATCAGCAAATGCAAGGAGCTGAACACGTTCCCACGACAGTCGGTTCTACGTAACCGGAACGACCCGGATTTGTATCCAGCTAAGCACTGTCACTTCAGCAGCATTCCTCGTACATGCACGGGGAATGTTTATGCTGCTACAACAACAACAACATCAGCTGGACATTAGGACTCATCACATAAAACCGAAACTCCAAATGAAAATAAAAACAGCGCCTCGGATGAAAATGTGTGCCAAAACGCGAGTGCATGTGTAGCTTCCAAATGCTGTGTTTGAAATTCGAGTGATGGAATAGTTCGCCGTATACTCCGCTTTTGTAAGATGACTTTCCTTGTTTTGATGCGCTAAAAATATTCTATTTGCCCCCTATTAGGAGCAAACAAATTTTTAGGCTTGCTGTGGTTTTTATTCATATGAATTTTGTAAGTGAACTTACGTGCGCTTGAATTTTTTAGCAGTAATTTTTTATTATAAAGAGTATGAATAAAGCACTTCGCTTTCCTATGACTAGCAAATCTCAAAGTAAATATGTGAAACTATGCGCACGAATTGCGATGAGTATGAGAATGCGTACGCGTCTATTTACAGCTCACTAAAAAGTTTTCTCTGCCACTGATGTTTATTTGATATGAAATGTTTTGGAAATATACAGTAAGGGTACTTTTTTTGTAAAAAGAAAAAAAATTACGTGAAAGGCTGACGCAATTCCGCTGTGGGTATGTGTCGCTTTTGCCGTTAGATTATTGAATTAAATTTGCATACGAAATTCACAACGCAGTGATTGCCATGAAAGGCTTAAAGTAGAAAATATTCTGCGTAAAGAAGAAGGCGGAGATGGTAAATAAAACTCATAATTTGATAAATAGAAATAGAAATAAATGGTGATGAGTTGTGAAGACTGTAAATATGTGTGCGTGGATATGTGCTGGTATGAGTGTATAAGTACCTATAAGAGAAAATAGTAGAGAGTGGCTGTGAAGAGGGTAAAAGTAGTATATTATTGACAACGCTAAGATGATAGAGGATTACTTAAAGTCGTTCACACACACATACACAAACATAAGTCTTTAAGAGTGTGTTATTTTGTATGACTATGCCACTATTCGTAGAGGCGAGGTAATCTAAGGTTAGCTTTAACCAATGCGGTCAGATATTTTTTCACTGGAAATTTTCAAAACAAAAATATTGCGTTTTGATCAAAAAAAAAAGGAAACTCCGAAAGAAGGGATTTTTTATAAAATTACGCCTTTTAATTTTATTAAACATAAATAAGGAAAGGCAATATATTATATATATATCGGCGCTTACACCTTTTTTCCTCCTCCTATTTGTGGTGTCCGTTCTGATGTTCCCCAAATGGAGGGACCTACAGTTTCAAGCCGACTCCAATTGGCCGATACTTTTTTATGAGGAGCTTTTTCATATCAGAAATACACTCGGAGGCTTGCTTTTGCCTGCCGATTGCGACCGATCCTTAGTTCTCACATAACTCCGAATGGTAGTCACGCACCAACCCATTCGGCTATGGCGGCCGTGATAATATATTAGTTTGGGGGAAAAGAAATGCATTAGATTTGCGCACAATTTTTGCGCAAATGGTTTAAAACTGTTCTATGATCGATCTTTAGGCCCTGGACGATGCTACGACTACTGACCTGCAGGACAACTTCGATTATATCTCGACATATTCCTTAACATGAAAATCCCTGAACGGAATCAACGAAGCCAAAGTTGCATGTTATTAGTTGTTACAGTACCGGCACCATAAACACCATTCACTTTTCACCTTTATCAAAGAAAAACTATGAAATGTACCGAATTTTCTCTTCGTTGATTTCGATTGTCACTCATTGACACCCAGTAACTCACAACTGAATGGAACAAACAAAAAAACAGCAAAAGAATTTTTGAAGCGAAACTTCTTAGGCGTCTATGGACGAGCGAGAATGGAGAGCAAAATTTCAAGGCCATGCAACGTTTTGGGCATTTTCGTTCCGCGAGAGAGAAAAAAGATATAACGTAGAGGAAAAGGAGAGAGAGAGCTTTATCGTATATATATCTTAGATACACTTTGGGCTATTTTTCCTGGGGTTTTCCTTGTGTTTGCTAATTTATAGTGAGAAATAACATTGCCTACTTTTTGGCGCTTGTTTGGTGGTGCAAACTTGTAGGAAATATATTTTTGCTGCCTACTTTTTGGCGTTATGTTTGGTGCCTACTGTTTGCGCCGTTTTTTGGCGCTTATTTCCGTTTCATGGCTAGTACCTGTGTGACCATTCCGGCGTCGGATTTATTGGTATTGCTTTGCAATAATTTGTGCCGTTGTGCTGCGGTCGTGAAATCGCTGCGTTTGTGCGGGTGATAAACGCTCGGAGTAGTGCGCGTTGTTGCCACGGTTTGTATCCGGCGTTTACCTACACCGGTCGACCCTTCTCCGTTTTTTGTAAATTTTGTCTATTTGTATTCTCTGCAAATGTGGTGAATTTATTAAGATATATATTCTTTCTCTCCCTCTCTCTCTCATTCTCTCTCGGGTCTCTCCCTCTTTCTTTGTCTGCCTTGAAAGTTTCACTTCTGTTATGTGTACTACGTTACATGCACTTTTTGCTTTAGTGTGAAATGCCACCTTGATACCGAGCATAAAATTTAAATTCTTTATAAGACATCGATCACAACAGTCATCTACCGATAGCCTCTGGCCTTTCAGCGCAAGATTTACATACATTCATATGTAAGCAATGTATAATGTTTTTTGTAATCCAATGTCGTTATAAAACAGGGTACGGTCCCAAATAAAGATGAAGAAGCTGAAGGAAACTTAAATCAATGTCACTTTTCAAATGAATTCAAATATTTGTAAAAGGTCTTCTATGAATTATAAGTACAGGCAGAATATGAAATAAAGCTTAATTTGAAAAAATATTAATCCGAGCTACAGTCTGTGTCAAAAGCAAATAGCCGTTTTTTTTTCTTGTAACTTCAAGATATATTTCGTTCTGCTTTTTGCTGCATAATAGTCCCACTCAAGAGCTACGACGCCATTGCTAACTCAGGTTAGTAGTGAGAAGTACGCGAAGGGGAGGCGGTATTTTTATGCGCGCATTCGAAAGGGCCGAAATTATCTTACGCCGCGGCTGGAAAGTGATTAAAAAATCAAGAAAGTTTGTTGTGATGTGGAATCAGCTGTGTACAAAAATGTGGATGACTTTTCCGAGCGCGACTTGAAGCGAGTGATGACAAAAAAGCAGGATAAAGTGATCATCCAACTTTTTAAGCAGGACCCTTCTTTGTGACTACGCCAAGCACGATCAGTTCTTGCTAGAAAGGGAATAGGTGTTAGTATCAACACCATCGAACGTCAACTGAAGGAGACGAACATATCCTACTGTCCTACATCATCAAAACCACTGCTCTCAGAAAAACACATTGAGAAGCAACAAAACAAGAAAATAGCGTCAGAGGATTGAACTCGCCTTCTCAGTCCCCAGGCGCCAACCCCATTAAAGATGTGTGGCGAATTATGAATACGCGTCTTGCCGGAAGCCAGTCCATTATTTAAAGCAACTCGTGCGTCAAGTTCGCAAAATTTAGTCCTGTTTATCGACGAGCTACGCAGAAAAGCTGGTTCAAAGCAGGAAGAAGATGCCAGGCTATATTCGCCAACGATGAAGACTATACGGCTTATTGAGTGATTACCTGGACTAAACTGATGTTACCTACTCGTATCATGCCCGATCGACTGTCGCAAACCCTTCTGCCATTAAGCAGAGGGAAGTGCAGACGGCTAGTTGGACTGATGACGGGCCACTTTCTGTGGGCGAAGCACATGGACACGCTGAAAGCTGAATAATAGTCTAGAATATTTAGAAATATGCAGGCTAGCTAATTCTGACATACAAGACCTCGTGGCGCCATGCGCATAAGCTCCTAGATTATTTTCTTCGATAGATTCAACTACAAGCGGCTCACTGTACAAATGCTTATTTGCAAGCAGATTTCTCACAAAGCGAGCAACTACTGCATATAAAATAATTCCAATAAAAGTTTCGTATCACCAGTTCTTGGCATTTATCTTTTGGAAGTCATTTGCAAGACAAACATTTGTGCGTATCACAAAAAATTTACGAATAATTAATTCGCCTTAATACCAGACGAGTATGCACTTCCTTGTTACTTTATTTCTTTGCTGATTTCATACAGCTCCTCTGACATTAAAATTTATTTTTTATTTTATTTTTTATTTAATATAATTTATTTTATTTTTTAATATTATGCCAAATAATCATAAATCCGCCACTTTAAGCAACGCAAATAAATAATTTTAAATAACTTGAAAATTATATCTGCACATACGCGTATAACGAAGTTCCAATGATTTCGTGCTAACACAATCGAGGTAAATTCTTTGCATACTTCACCCTTTGCCTTGGCATGCCACTGAAGGAGTGTTACGAAAATATTTGGACTACCCGCTGCCGCACATGAAAAAGTTACCTTCAAAAGAATTTGCGAAAATCTACATACACAAATATTGAAGAGTGTGTATATGTATGTGCAGTACATACATATTTGCTTAAACAGTTGCGGGCACACACATTTCGACAGCCATCCAGCTTGCACTTTAAAGGTTATAGGGTCACAGATTTCGTTTGGCAGGTCAGTTTTTAGTTTAAATACATGCAATTTTTGTAAAGGTTAAAGGTTAAAGTGCTACAAGCATGCATACAATTAATAATTTTTTGGATAGCCACGATGCTTTAGAACTTCACTCAAAGTATTTGGCATTGAGTTCACCAACTTCTATGCTTCCCTAGTTTTAATCTTCGCCCCTGCTGCCCCCGCATAACATTTCGCAATGTGACATTACCTTTTTTTTCCTGTCGAAACCTTGTTTTTAATAGATCCCACAGTTGTTCAATAGGATTCAGATCGAGTAACTGTGAGTGTGTTTTGAGCTGTTTTGGAATGTTTTACAAGAGCCAAAGCTTAAGTATCTCGCCTGTGTGTTTTTTTGGTGATTGTCTTGTTGGAATCAAAACTTTCATGACAAGCCACGATTTTCAACACTATGTGTCAAATTCCGTTTTAAAAGTGCAATTACCCCCACTTATCTGTTGCCGGTTCAATAAATTGTAACTGACCCACAACTCTTGTCGTCATGCATCCCCATACCATACTTCCATCACCGCCGTGTTTGATTGTACCAACATTTTTTTTTGTTTCTCGAGAGCTGTGACTGTTTGCGCCAAACAATTTAATGACTTATTATGCCAAAAATTCAAAATTGACTTTCGTCTGAAAATATTACTTGTTTTCAAAAATCTGGAGGCTTATATACATTTCTGTCAAAAAAGTACCAGGAAATGTTCAATAAAACGCAAACTAATCGTATAATCATCAAAATTTATTTTGTCGCCTTCAAAATAGGTTCCATTTGAAGCAATACACATTCGCCAACGATTAGTCCAGTCATCAAAGTACCTTTTAAACGCGTTGGAAAAAATCTTCTTCAGCTCCTTCAGCGAAGGAGGCCTTCTCCTTAATGTTCTCTATCGATTCTAAGCGATGTCCGCGGAGTGACTTTACTTTAAGGAAAAAGTCACAGGCGGCTAAATCCGGTGAATACGGTGGTTGTTCAATAATATTTCTCGAGTTTTTGGCCAAAAAGGTGTTCACAATAATAGCCTTGTGAGACGGTGCGTTATCATGGTGCAATACCCATGAGTTTTCTTTCCACAAATTGAGCTGTTTCCTACGCACATTCTCTCTCAAACGTCGCAAGGTTCCCAGTAATATTCTTTATTTACCGTAGAACCATTTGGAATGAATCCCAAGTGCACAAGCCATGAAAATTAAAGACAACGAGTAGCATCACTTTCACTTATGACCGACTTTGACGTGGTGTTTTGGGTTTCGGCTCATATGGATAGCGCCATTCAACTGCCTGTTGACTGGTGTGCATGTCAAGCTCATGTACTCACGTCTCATCACCTGTTATGATGCGCTGGATAAACATTGGTTCCGAATTCATTTGCTCAAGCCACTGCTCTTCAACCCCCTTCTTTTGATGAATTTTTTGAAAGAAATTCAACTCTCTTGGAACGCGTAGAGCAGCCAAGGTGTAAAAGTTGCGAGTTCAGACACGCTAAGGTCCCGAGCTACCTCCCTCAAACTTAAATGATGGTTGTCCAGTATCATTTCCTTGACTTTGTCGACGTTTTCATCCGTTGAAGACGTTGATGGGCGACCAGATCGGCGCAAATCTTCCACGACTTCTGGGCCCTCTGCAAAATTGGGAAAGTAGCATTCGTGGGAAAGAAGCATAGGACAAATCCGCAGCCGGATATATCTTGCAGAATTGTGAGTGGCTCCTCACAGTAGATCCCAGGATAGTGTCACATGCATTCTAGGCGCGCAGACAGTTGTAAAGCATATTCTCTGCTATTACAATAACAACAGTAAGGGAAATAATCAGATGTCCGGAGATGAGAATCGACGCGTTAGTGAGGCTATATCGTGGAAGACTCCTTATCTAGAACATATTAGTTTAAAAAAGGGATTAAAACGCCTAAACATATTGCGGATGGTTTTAGGAAAACGATGTTACCGAAATTTCTACGACAAGGGTTTGTTGCAGACTTCATGATACAGATTTAACCAGTCTACCGGCTGACAAAGCTCTAGCTTTATGACATATAATCCTAGAAATATAATCGAAAAAACCTGCATATTCTCCTGACATGGCTTCGTCTGGCTTTCCTGTATTTCTAAAACACAAATGAAAACATTTGAAGGTACCTATTTAAGTACCTCGAAAGAAGGTTAAATTAGGTATATCTGGCTGATCTGAATAGATTTCACATAGACCACAAAGGTCCGTAGTGCTTCCAGCGTTGTTGGAGTTGTGTTAAACGTAGTGCCTTGGCGAGTTGCAATAAACAGCTTAAACTTTTGTCGGCAATATCCTTCAGAGATGAAAAGTATATCGATCCCAGGCAGTTGTAACGAGTTCTGCTTAGAGCTGGGCAGTGGCGATGGAGGTGTTCTAATGCACCCATTCTTTCTTCGCGTATATTACACCCGTCATTCTGGACCAATCATATTTTAGCTGTGTGCTATGCAGTGAGATAATGTCCCGTCAGTGCTCCAACCAATATTCGTATTTTATATGCCTTCCTCGAGAGTGATAAAATAAAGTTGAATGTTTTCGTGCATTTTTCGTAGGATTATTTTGGCAATCCTGTGGGAGGTCGAGGCTTCCAGTACAGAATGTGCTGCCAGAGTTACTTGCTCGTCTAAAACTGAGAGTGAGAGATAAATGTTCAACGTACTCAACCTAGGTATTAACTCTCTCATTTTCGTTTATTCCCTTGTGACCTGGTACTCAGCAAATTGTGACCTGTTTATTCTCGCAGAGCTCGTCCATTTTGGATCTACACGCATGCCGAGCTAGTCATTACAGCCATTACTGTTTTAATAGCAGTTTGACTATCGATGAAGCTGTTTGTGTGAGTGCTGAGGGGAGTAAATTCCATTCACACAATACTTGACTGTACAACGCTTGAGAAACAATGAAACTCGCTAACTCCGCATCACCTTAGTGCTTAGGTCTTCCGTAAAAACTGTTTCCGACCAGCTAAAATGAATAGATCAATAATAGGAATTTTTTAGTGTCTAAATTCTTATGTCCGCGACTGTACATCACTATAGAAAACTTATTTATTTACATAAAAATGAAGTGAAATTATACGATTAACCTAAAAACCGAAAGGGGTGACATGCAATAGGCTGCGTTGTTGACAGAAACGTTAGCGCAAAACGGAATGTTTTCTAGGCAAAGAAGAAATACTGTCATGTATGCCACGGGATATTGGCATTGGGGTGACCTCATACACAATCAAAAAGTTAATTTTACTAATATTTACATAACTGTATATGTATGATTCAAGTAACTAGGGGACAGCGACTTGGGTAACAAGCAAAGGGGCGAATCGGCCTACGTGAAGAAGTAGCTTTATTGTATATAAATTCAAGGTCTGAAAAATTACCATAGGTATAAGGACACATATAAAACTTATAAAATAGCTGGAGGCATGAAACTCAAGCGAATTTGCGAGAAAAAAAAAGGTGTTTTTATATACAAATTGAAGTACAAAAAAACAAAAAAACAAGAAAAGAGCTGTCCTTATTTGCCAACATTACTTTGATATTTATTTACATTTCATCTTCATTTCCGCTTTCAAGTATCGCATGCCCCCATTCACGACAAACACAACCGAAGATGCGTAGTAAATTTCAAGTTAAATTAATTTCAAAGTGATGCGCTTAAGCCGACAAGACAGCTGGAATAGTTTATCTGTGACGCCTCGCACTTATGCGTCTCATAGAATTTATCACCAAGCCTGTCATGGCCGTTGTCTATGAAGCTCCTTCAATGCCAAAATCGCCAGCATGACAGACAGATAAACTGAAAGGCCCACACACACACACACAGGCGCGCACGCCGCCGTGGTTCTTGTGCTTGGTAGTGCTGTCATGTGTGTCCTTGTCCCATATTCGTCACTTCAATTGCCACTTCAGTGATGCCATTCGTTCTGAACAACATCCCTGTCATTCTGATAGTTCTTCTAAAAGCCAAAGCCATCACCAACGCCATCGCCATCAGCTTTCTCGCCTTCGTCGGCACAGTCATTCATGTCACTCAAAAGTGTTTGCTGTTGTCGCTGCAGCTGGTGCTGCTGCTGCTGCGGCCAAATGTGTCAGTGACATACCAACAACGACAGCTCCAGAGAAGACCGCCAAGTATACGCACAGAACACATACATACACTGCTAGCATATCGGCACATGAAGTGAGTGAGTTAAACTCATGACAGACCTTTGAATTGACAGACCAGCAAATATGCAAGCAACCAGTGATTTAAGACCATAAGGCCCAGTTATGTGATAGGTCACTGTTTTTCCTTGGCAAGCAGCTGAGATAGGACTATCACGCACAAACATCCATACATAAGCACATACATATGCTAGCTTACTTCCATTCGCAGCACAACAATTGGTCGGCACTATCGCCTTTTGTGGCGCGCCATTGACCCCGATTAATGCGATTTGTTAAGTTTAGTTGTCGAATTGAGTAAGGGCTTGGAATTTCTAATTATGCATGGTAATATATGCAGGATTTCGTTGGCTTTAAATTGGCCAGCTAACGGCACATTTGGTTTATATATTTTAAAGTAGACATAATCGTTTAAGAGCAGACGGTTCAATGCTTCTTGATGGGTTTCTATTGCACTGATAGGGATAAGTTTGTGTGTCGGGGTATACCGTTAAAATCGTGAAAATACATAGCTTAAGTGGCTCTCATAAGTATGGCCGTGGTATGCATGCAGCTAAGTATGTATGTAGGCCAGAATATTTATGGGTATTAATAAGAAACTGCATACTTATTATGCATATTCATATGGCTTACTAGTAAAGCTTGCTTTCAAGGATGTGTGTTAATAGACTACACTGGGAAAAATATCCCCACCACCGGAGTGATAAATATATTCTAATGATTATATCTTGAAAAATATTAATATTAAACTTTCCGACATTAAGTGCCGATGTTGTAATAGGTGTGTGGAAATAGGTATGGTACACTAAGGTGAAAAAGTACCGGGAAGGTGATGTTGACTGATTTCTTCGATTGCCAAGGCGTAGTGCATCATGAGTACTTTCCATCGGGCCAGCCAGTCAATAGAGAATATTATTTATCCGTTTTGAAGCGTTTAAGATTTGCTGTACGTCGCAAACGGCTGGAAATGTGTGCAAACAATTCTTGGACTTTGCATGATCATAACGCGCCATCGCACCGAGTCCAAATTGTGCTGGATTATTTGACCAAACACCAAGTAAATACCATTATGTGCTCTTCTAGCACAAGTTATATGCAATAAAATGCAGGTAGCTCTAAATAAGATTGAGTATTGGTGCGAATTGCATGGTCTTTCGGTAAATCCTACAAAAAGTACCTTAGTGCTTTTCACTAGGAAACGCAATATGGAAGGCCTGTTACCTGCTACCCTCATTGAAAGGGGTAAAATTGCAACTGTCTTCTGAGGTTAAATATCTAGGAGTAATCCTAGATAGTAAACTTACCTGGAAGAAGCACGTCGAGCAGAAGGTCTCTCGAACACTAAAAGTCTTCTGGCAGTGTAAGAGAACATTTGGCAAGACATGGTGTCTAAGACCGGCGATAGTAAACACATCACCCTGATTAGACTCATTATTACATACGCCTCTGTAGTATGGTGGAAAGCCACAATGGTTATTTCCGGAGTAAAACCCCTAAACAGGCTACAGAGAAGTGTGTGCTTGTGTATCACAGGTGCCATGAGCACGACATCTGGTGATGACCTTAATGCCATTCTGAACTTGCAACCTCTAGATCTTCAAATTCGAAAGGGCGCAATGAAGGCGGCGTACAGGCTCCAGTTAAACCGAGTCTGGGGAAATGAAGTAAGCACTGACCACTTTCAGATATACCTCGAGTTGTCGGAGCGGTGCACACTGCTCCCGATGCCAGTGGACAATCGGAGACCTTTCGTTAGCTTCGGTAGGAAGTATGATGTTTTGATCCCAGATAAAGAGATCAATGGTTAAGTTCAGAGAACCTATTATCGGGCTACCAGCACACTTTCTACTCCGACGGATCCAAAATCAGTGATGGAAACGGATCTGGATGGTACTTAGATGAAGACACTAAATACTCCTATGCCACAAGACAGATGACCACGGTATTCCTTACGGGAGTCTATGTCATCTGTGGCGTACTGGCTAATTGAGAAAAAGTGGCGGGGTAGCAGTATTGGAATTTGTAAATTTGTAGTGACAGTCAAGCTGCACTGAAAGCCCTTGCTAACCCACGCTGCTCTTCGAAGTTAGTTGGTGAATGTAAGGCAAAACTGATAAAGTTAGTCTTATTTGGCTGCCTGGACATTGTGGTATTGCAGGGAACGAGTTAGCTGATAAATTGGCAAATGAAGGCTCTGCAAGTATGCCACTTGGCCCTGAATGCAACGAAGGAGCTGAAGGCCGTCTCTTCGTGGGCGTTCCAGGGGTGCATGGAGGACTGGGTTATACGTTGGCACATGTGTGTTGCTTCAGGTCGGGTCATATTTTGAAGGACATAAAATAAGTTGGCCTGAAATTTAACTCTGTTTTGTTTTATTTATACATTCCCCATACTTTCTGATCATAGGGTACGTTGAGTTATGTTTTAAGAATAAGATCACCGCGCCAACGTAATTATTGTTGATGCTGCTAACGGCACCGCACTACAGTTATCCAGTTAGGTTTTTACCCAACAATCTTCCAGGCCGAAATACGAGTACATGCAATTGAGATCACACACAACGAGAGGAACCCACATTTACGTATTCTCAGATAGTCAGGCGGATTTGAAAGCCCTTCAATCAATTTTAGTCACCTCAAAAATAATAAATGATTTCCCGAATCGCTTAACATTTTAAGGAAATTCATCACAGTATTATTATGTTGCGTTCCTGGACAGACAGAAATGGCGGACCATAAAGCTGAGAAAAGGGCAAGCATGCAATGAGTCTTCTTGTGATGAGACTTACTAAAGACCACATTAAAGAATTTCACAGCAAGTGAGCACTGCCGAAACCACATCGGTCAACGACAAGAGACATAATTCCTAACGCCAGGTAGAGTAATTTCTGATAAGCTACTTTCACGCAGCAGAGTAGACTTAATACTTTAACTGGTTACTTCACAGGCTATTGTAGCCTGAGATACCACGTAAACAAAATTGGTTTCTCTGAGACTATAAACTGGCGATTCTGTGAAATGTTCACTGAAAATTTAGAACATATTTTTTATAAATAAAGGGTGGTTAAATTTTAAGGGCCGATGTTGAATGTGAACCACACCTAAATATCAAGCTTTTTCTGCATTTTATTTGACAATTTTCAATTTCAGATTAACTCAATTTGAACCATGGAAAGATACACAATCGAGCAATGCGTTAAAGTTATTCAGGCTTATTATGAAAACGGGCGTTCAAATCAAAATGCATATCGCGCACTTCGTAAAGAAAATCATCTTCAGTGGATTCGTCAATAAGCAGAATTGCCGTATTTGGGCGAATTATAATACAAGAGTGATTCCCAAAAAACCAATGCACCCACAAAGAGTGACTGTTTGGTGCGGTTTATGGACCGGCGGCATCATTGGGCCGTATTTTTTCCAAAATGAGGCCGGTCAGGCAGTTAGTGTGAATAGTGTTCGCTATCGTGAGATGATAACGAACTTTTTATGGCCCGAATTGGAAGATATGGATGTGGACGATATGTGGTTTCAACAAGATGGTGCTACTTGTCACACAGCTAACGAAGCAATGACTCTTTTGCGCGAAAAATTTGATGACCGAATAATCTCACGTCGCGGCGATGTCAATTGGCCGCAAAGATCACATGATTTGACACCGTTGGACTTCTTTCTTTGGGGTTATTTGAAAGAAAATGTGTACGTCGATAAGCCAGCAAGAATTCAAGAGCTAAAGGATGAGATAATTCGACGCATTAACGGCATAGAACCTCAATTATGCATCAGCGTCATCGAAAACTTGGACCATCGGATGGAGGTGTGCCGCCGAGGCCGCGGCGGCCATTTGACCAATATTTTGTTCCATACGTAATTGAGCCATACTATATTAATATTATCATAATGAAGAGAAATGATAATAGTTTCTTAAAAAAATTGTATTTTGTTTAAAATCAATACCGGCCTTTGAAACTTAACCACCCTTTATCTTGCACTAGGCGGAAAAAGGCTACACCACTTTGGTGGTACTGCCGGGATTTCCTATAAATTATGGAAGAATAAGCCACCGAATATGATGCAATTTTAAAAAACCCTTAAAATATAGGGGACCTCAGTCGTTTTTATTTGATTCCAGACTTATATTTATCCTCGTCTCTTTATCTCTAATTTCACCACTCTGATTTTCTCTATCATTGCGTATATTTGAATTGTTTTCCCTCTCTTTATCTTTACCTGAATTCCTTGAAATTTGATTAATTTGCCTACATTCAGCACCAAAATGCCTGTCGAATGATACATTATTTTTATGAGCTTAGGTAAATTCTATTCCTATTGCCATAAAAGGGATGTAATAAAAACATACATATTCGCCTATTTATGTTTGCTTGTAAGCTTGAAGAAGTTTAAGCCCCTGGGTTTTCAATTCATCTCACTCCTTTGCTTTGGTAAGTTTGCCAACATTTTTAGGCCTTTCCAACTAAAAATTATTTTAGAGCTTCAAATCGACCATCCAATTATTAGCAGTGCAATTTTATTGGCTTCTTTGCCGAAAACTTAGTGCTCTTTAATATCCTTGAATACTCGAGTATTGAATATAATGCAAATTCAGTATTTTTTTTGCAAGAGAACACAAAATTTAAATATATCTAATATGGCTCGTAGTGAATAATTAATTGAAATGATTAGTTTAAGAGGATTATAAGATTACTTTGGACTGACGATGAATAGGTGGAAGATGGATGTATCCATGTGCACTATACTTAGAAACCTTGCGTGTCTATGTCTATGAGATATGCAATCGCAAACAATGTGTGAATAAAGCTTTAACGGAAATATTTGGAAACTCAAAATAATTTAAGTGATGAAATGTTTTCATGCCCGAGTGCAAAAGGCTATTGAAATGACGTTCACATTGCAAATGTTTATGACAGGCTAAGAGTAAAATTGGTATTTAAAAATATTATAAATTCATTATAGTGCGGACTATCTCCTGTTTAACTAAATATTTTCAGATATCTATTCGTGCGAGGAGCAGAACCATTGTACATTAGAAGCCTCTTCAAAAATAAGTTTAGACATTTAAACATTTTCGGTTTACCTTCAGCTTACTTTAATATAATAATTTATTTGAGGCTTGGTTCTGGTAGTTTTAACTGAAAATGAATTGAAAAATAACACCAACATTTTCTTCAAACTTGTGAAATTAATCCCGGCAAACTATTTTTTGAAGTTTTAAATTATATAAAAAGTTATTTAAACAATATTTTTCGTACAAATCTCTTAATGATATTTTAAAAAGCTGAGCAATACAAGAAAAATGTAGATCCTACATCTTATCCTAAGAAGAACACGGAAGTCAGAAAGAAGGAAGTGCCAAGAGGTTGAGAGACTGGCCAATGGAAAAAATGCCCAAATTTTATCAAGAAATTTAACAGCTTAAATAAGGTTTGAAGAGCCTGGTGCCGTAGGGTGATCGCTTAACGCCACGGTGGGCAGCGAATTCAAGGCAAGGCGGCAGTGCTACTAATATTGCAGTAGTTCTATATAAATATACGCAAGAACAGCAGGCAATACGGAAAACTATGTGATGTCTTCTGGGTATGTGTAGTTCTACTCGGAGTATAACACAAAAGTATAGCATAAAAGTCCAAAATGGGCTCGAAAAAAATCGCATTCTTTTATGCCTCATATCAATTCTTTGGAATTAAAATAAAATTCCCAATATTCTGCCAACCCCCGACCACTCTCCGTGTGCTTGTACCACCTTCGATACATTGCCATATTTCCACTCCACTACGTCTCGCAAATGAGCGCATCTTGTAACGCCTAAGGTCAGCGTGTCAGCGATGAAATAAAATAATTGTAAGAGAAATGCCCATATTGCGATGGTCAGAGGCAAGCCGTAAAGACAGTGAACTCATGCCATATCGCGTACTACTCTATTAAATTGACACCATGTACGTGCAGCCTGTACATTCCTATCTCTTCACTGGTATGTCTTGCCAACCGTCCAGACCGTAGTCTGTTGTCCGCTAGCTGTCCATCGTCGATTGTCGACTGTCTGATGTTGATGTTCATTGCTGCGGCATTTCGCTGCTTGTATCCCGCTTCGCACTCCACGAAATCGCGCCAGTAAAGTGTAGCGCATTTCAAGTGAAACAATTAAGTTAACAATGTGTGGTTGGCAAACGCAGCTGACAAGCGACAGACGAAGGGCCAGATAGTTGAGTACGAGTATGGAGGAGTGTAGCGAGAAATGAAGGCTGGCTGTTGGCAGTTGGCAGTTGGCAACTGTTGGATCGCGGTCAGCAAAACGGACGATGGACAGCTGCTCATCTACCCATCATACCTATGTATGTACATATGTCATGTGCGACCATGTTGACCGCGAAAAAACGAGCGAATAATAAACCAAATAAACTGAATTGAAATGTTAAAAGGCAGTTGACAGCCGGGTGCGCAGTAACAAGCGAAGCTAGCGAAACAACACACCCTGTAGGGCGCTGAATGGACACTTTTAGTGAGATTTGTTTTATTGTTGTTTTGTGTATAACCCTGAATATATACTGCATACAACTAATGATAAGACTCCCACAACGGCTTGTTGTAAACGGCGCCGAACAAAAGTATTTGACAATTTCTGTTGTAAGCATTAAATCAAATACACAGATACTCCAGAATGGCAGTAACAGAATACGTTGAACAACTACAGCATAAGGACCTATTGACAAGTTTTGCCTATTTATTTGTTTCTTATTTAATTTGAATAATTTTACCACAAAAATCACATAAAACCGAGTTTCAAATTTTTTTTGCATATTAAAAAGAATCGAAAAAATATTGATAAAAATTTCACAATATTATCTAAATAAAGAAAGAGGTTAAGAAAATTGCAGGTAATTTTGGTGCCATGAAATGATATTCTCAAGTGATTCAGAAATCGCTTTGAGTTTTTACACTTTTTTTACTGACGGTGTTGGGTGTTTTTTTTTTCTTTCATGTAAAAAGGTTTCGAGCATTTGTCACTGTCTTTGTGCTATATTTACAGTCTGTTACATAAGAGCGTGGTCACTGTTAAATAATAACATCAATTGATTTTTCGAAAATTCGCAAGTTTATTGATAATTTGGCCGTCAATACTCAATGCAAATACCTCAGTAGCAAGTCCTCCTGCATTGTCAATTATGGCCTGGCACCGTTGGGGCATACTTTCCACTAGTTTTTCCGCATATTCTACCGGGAAAGACCTCGAAATTTTCCTAATTTGTCGAGAAAGTTGATCTAAATTACATGGCTTGCGTCTGTGAAGCATGGAAATGCCCAGAAGAAGTGCCTGCGAATCGTTCCGTAAGATATGTCAACACCTTTTGCTTTCAATTTTACAGCAGCTCCACGTAAAGTCAAAGTTGGATCTTTCGAGAATAATGCGAGAATCTTTTTTCGTCTTTTTTTGAGACTTTGCTTGCACTTCCGCGATCAGGAAAATCATCAACGTTACCGACTTTTTCATAGCGATTTATCCACTTGCTAACGAACTGCTTCGGCTTTCCCATATATTTCGCAGCATCAGTTTGCGTTAATTTGGGTCCTTTTTCATGCAAACATAGAAAAATTGCCTCAAAGCGAGAGGCGTAAACAGCAGTAATTTCGAAAACCACTCAATTGAAGGCTAAATTTGACAGACAGCTGAATTTTTACAAAAACCATGAAGGACAGAGGTACCATCTATCTCATTGAAAAAGAAATAGGACGCTTTGATTTTTTATCTACGTGTAACAGTGACCACGCTCTTATGTAAAAGACTGTATTTAATGCATTGTCTCTTTACGGCTCTTTCATAAGGCCCTCCCTCGCCTCATTTGAAATGGTTAATGGTTAAATTTCAAGTACCGATGTTGAATGTAAACCACTCCTAAACATCAAGCTTTTCTTACATTTTATTTGACATTTCCCAATTTCAGGCTAACTCAATTTGAACCATGGAAAGATACACAATCGAAAAATGGGTTAAAGTTATTCAGTCTTATTATGAAAACGGGCGTTCAAATCAAAATGCATATCGCGCACTTCGAGATTTTTTCGGTCTATTTAAGCGTCCAAATGTGCGTACACTCGGAAAAATTGTGCAAAAGTTTGAGCAAACCGGGTCTGTAGGAGATGTGAAAACACCAGTGCATGCTCGTACAGCTCGTACTGCAGAAAATATTGCTGCTGTTCGCGATAGTGTGGTTGAGGAGCCGTCCACCTCAACTCGTCGTTGTGCTCAACAATTGCACCTCTCACGCTCGTCGTTGATGAACAAAATGCATAAAGACTTGCATTTACACGCTGACAAGGTGAAATTGACTCACGAACTAAAACCTCTTGACCATTTCAAGCGTCGTCAATGGTCAGAATGGTGGCAGGAAATGGCAACAGTGAATGACCAATTTTCGAAGAAAATCATCTTCAGTGATGAGGCACATTTTCACCTCAGTGGACTCGTCAATAAGCAGAATTGCCGCATTTGGGCGAATGATATTCCAAGAGTGATTGCCGAAAAACCAATGCACCCACAAAGAGTGACTGTTTGGTGCGGTTTAATGGCCGGCGGCATCATTGGGCTGTATTTTTTCCCAAATGAGGCCGCTCAGGCAGTTACAGTGAATTGTGTTCGCTATCATGAGATGATAACGAACTTTTTATGGCCCGAATTGGAAAATATGGATGCGGAAGATAAGTGATTTAACAGGACGGTGCCACTTGTCACACAGCTAACGAAACAATGGCTCTTTTGCGCAAAAAATTCGATGGCCGAATAATCTCACGTCGCGGCGATGTCTATTGGCTGCCAAGATCATGTGATTTGACACCGTTGCACTTCTTTCTTTGGGGTTATTTGAAAGAAAAGGTGTACGTCGATAAGCCAGCAACAATTAAAGAGCTAAAGGATGAGATAATTCGTCACATTAACGGCATAGAACCTCAATTATGCCTCAGCGTCGTCGAAAATTTGGACCATAAAAAATTGTATTTTATTCAAAATATACACCGGCCCTTAAAACTTAACCAGAAGGAACTATATTTTTATACAAAATATTTGAATATTTGGCGGCCATTGTAGCTGAATGGGTTGGTGCATGATTACCATTGGGAATCCAAAGAGAACTTAGGTTCGAATCTCGGTGAAACACCAAAATGAAGAAAACGTTTTTTCTAATAGCGGTTGCCCCTCGCAAGGCAATGACAAACCTTTATATATTTGAATTAAAAAAGTCAAAACTTGTCAATAAGTAGTCGTTTTATTATTTGGAGTGAGGTGTATAAGAAAAAGTACGGAAACTGCGCTCTGATTTCGGTTAAAAAAATCTATTCAAAGTTAAAGGGATTAGAAAAAGAGTCAGTTATTTTTGCCAACATATGAGTTGAACATTGACTTGAGTAACTGAATTCAAATTGAAAAAGTTGTTGAGCTGTTAAAGAGATACCTGAACTATTTTCTTTTTCATTTAGTTCAGATAAATTTTCCACGCTGATTAACTGAAGTTGTTACAATGAATACTTCATCAAAACCATCCTTGCACTTTTCAACTAAACTTCTTTTGGCCCAAAAGTAACTAGTAAAAACTTAATCAGTTCATGACGATGGGTTTGCATCTACGCAGAAATCACCAGTTCTGAACTAGAAGTATTATCATCACGTTATTATCAAGTTTTTCCTATAGGGTAGGGTATGCGTGCTTGTGCATGTGTGCTCTCAATTGTGTAAGCACACATGTAACTAAAATGTTTTTTCCTTCATCCTCGCTTATTTACTCTTTTTCATATCCACTTCCTGTCACTACCGCCAGCGGCTTAATTTTTTCATATGCCGCTTACCGCTCATCCGTTTGCTCTTCGCCTCTCTATGGCAAGTAGAGGTTAAGTCGGCTTTTCGCTCCGTTGACTCTGAAGCCTATTACACTGAAACACCGTCCGGCCAAAGTGGCAGCCACTTAACTTATTTGTAAATTTTGTAGATTTGTAGATTTGTGGGGTTGCAACAGGTAGTATTGTGTGGATTTGTATGGATTTTGAGTAGTAGCGTTTTGCGGATTGTTTTGTAGTCACTTATTTTGGTGTTTTTTATTCACATATTTTACATACATCTGCCCTTTTTGGACGAGTGTAAGGAGCACTAATGAACATGGAGAAAGAAATATTAAATTTGTTCCATTTTACTTCACTAATGGAATGTAATTCTTTATTATGTAGTAAGAGTAGATCAAGAGTTTCTTTGTAATCGGGGGAAAAAAGAAATTTATTTGTGATGGAGAAGTTATGAATATTTCTATGTATAGGGTGGTCCATTTGGCGTTTGGACGTGTTTTCAATGGATTTCTTGAAAATATTCATTTTTAATTTTTTGACTATGTGACTCGGGCAACAAGGCTTGGGTGGTAAGACCGGCAGATTATAAAAATTGTTTATAGAATTCTAGAATATACGCAAACAAATAATTTTCAGATGATGTGTTGCTATTTTAATATATAAACTAAGCAGAAGAAATGTTTTTTTTTTTGGAATACATTTTATGATATTACCCATTTCCACATTAGCCAGAGAGGGCACAATTACATATATTTGATCCTTTTATTCCTGTGTGGAATATAGGACCTCAACAAATTGTTTCCACTGGTCCCGATTTTGCACCACTAATTTAATTTCGTTCCATGTTTTATTCGTCTTCTCCATCTCCATCTCTATCATCCGTCTCCATGTGTTTGACGGTCTTCCTCTGCGAGGGCTGCCCTGCGGGTTCCACTCAACTGCATTTCTGGTGATGTTGTCGTTTGATATGCGCAAGGAGTGGCCAAGCCAGTTCCACTTACGTTTAGTGGCCCATAGTTTTTCGTTGACGAGAACGATCGCCACGTTACTGTGAATGGAAATCGATACCGCGACATGATAAACGATTATTTTTGGCCGCAATTGAATGGTATGGACTAAGACGACATGTGGTTTCAACAGGACGGGGCCACAAGCCACACAGCACATGCTATAATTGATTTGTTGAAGAGTAAGTTTGATGAGCGCATTATTTCCAGAAATGGACCGGTCGAATGGCCGCCGCGCTCGTGTGATTTGACGCCTCTAGACTATTTTCTTTGGGGTTATGTGAAGTCATTGGTCTACAGTAACAAGCCGGCCAGGATTTGTGAGCTCAGAGCCAATATTGAACGCGAAATTGCTGGAACTTCAGCCGATTTATGCAAAAGAGTGGTCGAAAATTGGGTTCAACGATTGGACTTCGTAGAACGTGCACGCGGTGGTCATGCAAAAGAAATCGAATTTCATACTTAAATGTATATGTTCAAATTCGATAATAAAAAAAAAATTAGTTAAAAAAGTCAAACCGTTTGTGTTTTATTCAAAAAAAAAAGTTGAAGCGCTCTTACTGAAAAACGCTTTATGTAGAGGCAATTGTATAAGTACATAGATGACCAGTACAAAGAATATGATTTTTTTTCGAAATCTCACCAAACATCTTAGAATGTGAGGATAAAACTAAAAGAAATAAAAAAAATAGTAGGACTTACTGTGAAACTAAAAAAGTAAAGCATAAATATTTGAGGGAAGCTAGTAAATAATATAATATAACATTTTTAGAAATGCTACAATTGAAAGTGAAACAACTAAAATAACACCAGCAAATCTACCTGTAAAGGGGCTTTGAATAGGCACGCTCGAGCTTTGACGGTGTATAGCGGGCATCTTGGGGAAGCTGCAGCTGGCCGGAATGCGCAAGAACTTAACAATGAAAATTACAATGAAACTACTAAATTGCGTCGGCTTTCAAAATTAGAGTCCTGTTGCAGGGATAACACTGTGCACTTACTCCCACTGGCGCCGGATAACCGATAATGATGCCAATTTTTTCTAGCCCCAAATGGATAGAAGGGTTTTCACATACATATGTATCATACCATACTGATCGGAAAACATTTGTGAATTTAGTGAGTGAGAATTTTGAGGACTTCATCAACTTTCAACTGACATTCACTGGCCACCAAGTTAGTGCCACTTAATGCTGCTCACTTATTTTCCACTTGAAATACAGGGTGGCTGATGAAAGCCGCTACCAAAAAAAAATTGAATAACTTTTTTTCTTTTTAAGTTATCTGTTCCATTTTTGTTTTAATTTGCAGATTGATCTTTAAAATTTATTAAAATGGATAACTGGGACACGCAAACAAGAATTTGGATAGTCCGCCGCTATCACGCACTGGAGTCCGTAGTTTTGGTACAGAGAGAGTACAGGCGGATGTTTGGCGGCGATCCCCCGAGCAGATGGACCATAATGAGACTGGTGAATTATTTTGCTGAGCAAGGAACAGTCGCAAGAAGGCCTTATCATCGAAACCCACCAGTTCGGACGGAGGAAACGATCGCTGCTGTAGCTGCAGCTATACAAAGCAATCCAAGGGTTTCAACAAGAAGCTTATCTGCTCAACTTGGTGTCAGCCGACAGTCTTTGCAAACAATAATGCACAAAGATTTAGACTTATTTCCCTACAAAATTCAAATGGTTAACAAACTGAATACAGCAGACTTGCCGATTCGCTTGGAATTTTGCCAGAAGATCCTGCAAATGGTGGAAGAAGACCAAAACATGTTAAACTGCCTTTTCATGTCTGATGAGGCCCATTTCGATTTAAACGGCAATGTGAACAAACAAAATTGCCGAATATGGAGTACTTCTAACCCACAGATACTCCACGGACTTCGCGTGACAGCGTGGTGTGCGGTTTCTTCACGCTGTATTGTCGGGCCTTATTTTTTTGAAGAAAATGGTCACACCGTTACGGTTACTGGAGACCGTTATTTGAAAATGCTGAAAGAATTTTTCTATCCAGAACTACGCCGAAAGAGAATTCCTTTCAACTCTGTGTGGTTTCAACAAGATGGGGCAACGTCTCACATAGGCCAGACTGTTATGACAGAGTTGCGATGAAAATTTCCCAATAAACTGATTTTAAGAAACTCCGAATTTCGTTGGCCCCCCAGGTCGCCTGACCTTACTGCACCTGGCTTTTTCTTGTGGGGTTTATGTAAACAAGAAGTTTATAAAACAAAACCAACAAATTTGGATGAACTAAAACAATCCATTCGGGCAACAATTGCGCCTATTCCTGTCGCAACTCTCAAAGCAGCAATGAACAACTTTTTACTAAGATGCCGCACTTGTGTCAACGAGCATGGGGGGCATTTAAATTCAATTATTTTTAAAACTAGTTAAGCTACATTTAATAAAATTTAATGACCTTCAACTTGAAAAAAAAAATAAATGAATTCCATACACTAAACAAAAAGTTATTTGAGTTTCTTTATGTAGCAAAATTCATCAGCCACCCTGTATTTGGACTGTACAGATAATTGACATAATATTGGCATCCGCAAATCAACATAACTCGCCTTCTTCAAAAAATTTAGCCGCATTATGCAAAATCACGGCGCCCAAAACTTTAAATTTTTAATTTCAATGTAAAGTCGTCTTTAATTTTAAAGCGCGAAACTTGGCATGCAACATAGAGCTGACACAACCTCACTACGAGTTTTTGTAAGCAGATTCTTACGAAAAGTCCTCAAAATGTTTTAAGGGGCTAGGGGTAGTCACAGTCAAAATTTTAACAAAAAAAATTAATAATTGTAAAAGATATCGCTGTTTGTTTGGATCCCATTTCTCCAGAAGCCCCTTGCGGTGATCATCCAAGTCTTGGGAGATTCATCTAGAATGAATCGGACAAGAGAAATTGGGTTTATTAATAGATAATCTTGTGCTTGATTGAAGCTTTTCTTTCAAAATTAACAAATGGAAATATTTTTCAGATTTTCGAGAAAAAAACCGACAATTAATTGTGTAAAAAAATCCTTGTATCAGGCACGAGTTTTTTATATTTTTCAAAAGTAGTATACATTTTATTGGAATCTACTAAGCGGTTTTTAAGTTACGATGGTAATCAGTTCAAAAAACATAGTTTTGAGCAAAAAGGACTTAAAGTTTTGCGAACGCTCCGGAACGTCCGAGCGCCCTTTGTTAATTGTTGAATAACTCGGAAAGTATTTGTCGGATTCACTTCAAATTTTCACACAATATTTTAAGAAAATGCAAAAAAAATCAAATTTTATGAAAATTCTGACTACCCCCAACTCCTTAACTAAATACAATATCGAATGCTGACTTATAGGAGAGATCACAGCAGAAGCCAGAGCGATTAGAGATGGGGAAAAAGGTGGTGAATTGATGTTCTACGCAGGGAAAGTGGATACATAACAAGGACCGCGATTGATTGGAACTCACAAGGGAGCCGCAGCTAACACCTAGAGATGACTGCTGTATTAAGAAATTCCGCGCCGTGCCCCTTAGCTGGAATGAAGTTAAGAGAATTGAAAAAATTCATTTGTGGCCCTGTGTTAAACACTGTGAGTCTAGGAATCTATAATGACGATGATGATGATGCAAAAGAGGACTACTAGAATGCGTTACCCTACAGCGAAGCAACAGCGGCCATTTACCTGTAGTTATATGCTAAATAAGATGGCACTGAATGCATATGAAAAAAGAAGAAAAATAGTCCAGTACCACTTAAATCGTTTGTTTAATTTAACATAAAAGTTCGAGCGCTCTCAATAGACACCCCTACAAACTAACTCATGCCTGTACATCAAATACTCTTATGACCATCCAAAGCTCGTATGAAGTGAGTAGGTGTATTAAAAATGCATTCTATGGCAATTGATCAACATAGCAAAGCTAGGAAAAAATTTGCCATAGGAAAATAGAAATGAGAGCTTGAGATAATTCATGTTTTATTTAGTGCTTACGTACATATGCACACACGCGTGTACGCACATATATGTATATAAGCAATGAAATGACTAGCAATATGCTGATGATTTGGATTTACTATATCGTTGTTGTGGGTAAGAATTTGTAAGAAGATTGGTATTTTCAAAAATATGCTCGATTGAGTGGCGGTGTGGCATTCAATAGAGCGAACGTGGCGTATGAGTGATATGCATACGAGTATGCCCCATACACACACTCATTCGTTACGGTACACACACACTTTGTTTTTGTGCGCTCTCCTCGTTTGCATTCATTGCTAAGTGCGGTGAATGTTGTGTGTTTTGCATTCATGTGCACAATTTCCATTGATTGCGTTGGTTTGGAAAAAATAAAATATATAAATGTGTGGATGTATGCGCACATATACACTTGCATTTAACGATATTTATGGACTTTGTCTCAAGCCATAGCATGAAATGAAAATTAAATACGAATTATTTGAATATTGAAGTGTGATTACACTTTGAGAATGTTAGTTAGTGAGTAAAGTAATAAATAGTGAAATTTTATGTGCAGGGAATTCAAATATTTTTATTACATAGTACATCTATAAATTTTATATTTTGTAAGCAATCAAGTATTCTAAGTAACTAATTTTTGTTTCAATTGGGTTTCACTGCGCACTTTAATCGACATTGAAATGGGAATCCTATGGCTACGCCTGATTGGAAAATGAATTATTAGAAATTTTAGGCTTGTAGTCCCTTATACCGCTACTGGGTGATACATTCATTACGCTTCTCTTCTCAATTGCGAACGAAATCAGCAGATTATTATAGTTCCTTTTGAAATGAATAGATAACACGGTGCTGCAGTGAATCAAAACTTTTGAAGTGACATGATGAGCAGTGTAGATCTAGCCGAGAACGACGCGGAACCGTGTTCAAAAAATTTTTAACACCCTAAAATTATTTTTTTATCGTTAAAAAACTGATTTTGGGTGTTTGCCGACACTTAAAAATTCGTAGCTCGTCTGCATTTTATTCGATTTTCAATCTTGAAACAGTTTTGTTGAGGTAAATGTTAGTCCTTTTGACATATGTATTCTATTTTTCACGTTAAGCAAAACTAACCACTGATTTTTCAACACAAAACGTAATTGTAGTCAATTTTTCCAATTTTTGCGAGTTTAACGAGAAGTTGTCGATAATATTGAAATGAAAGGTTTATTTATTAGTAGAAAGTCTTATAGCTGTGTCTATTCCGAATGTAAAAAGCATTTGATTTCAAAAATCGATCAAAATGTGTCGAAGTAACGGATTTTTTTTGTAAAACACAAAAATCAGTAAGCTGAAAGTTTTGTTCACTATTTTCATATTTGCAAATTTAATGCGGTTCTGCGTTATTATTCGGGAAATACGTGTATAATTAAGTGTCCATTCGGAATCTAGCAAGCATTATTTCATCAAAATTGATAAGAAATTTTCCAAGTGAAGAACGTTTTTTGTAGAAATAAAATATCATAAAAACAGAACATTCTCGAGTTGAACAGAGACCGTAGAAGAATATTATAACGTCAAAAAAAAAAAAAATTATGCAAAATAACGGAATTTGCTGACTTACTTCTGCAATTTTCTGACTTACCCGGACGTAGTATTACCTAACTAAACCTCATCTAACCTAACTTTATCGAAATCAATCCAACCGAACACAATGTGAGACAATCGAACCCATTGTGCTGCTTTTCTGCATTGCAAGTCATTTTGATTAGTTTGCAATGCCAACCTATTTAAACTCGACGTAACCTTGAATAACTTATGCTAATCTCACTTCACTTAATATATTGTATAATCCTACGTAACACAATTCAACCGATTGCATTGTACTTCTATATGTACTTGATCAAAACATCTACAAATAAACTTAACGTATCTTTACCTAGCGTAACACAAAATAACATAACCTTATAAGAAATTCGTAACTGAAATCAACCTAATCAAACCTCATTAACCTGAACGAATCTAACGCAACCTAAGCTAAGTTTTTTCCATGTAATACAAGAGTGGCTAATTTGAACATAAAATACTGTTAAAAATAGGTCTTGATCATTCAAGAGTGATGATTTTTCACGCTCATTAAATTGTACATGCAGCCAGCAAATTTCAAACGGTTCTGCTGTGTCATGCAAGCTTCGGTTGGTCAGTTTGGATTAGGTAAGCTTGGATTATAATGAGTTTTGATATGTTAGATGTATTCATAGTTATGTATACTTATTGCTGTCTTTCAAAATTAGCCACAATGAGCAGTAAAGCACTATCGGTCATGCGGTATTCTCTCGCAGTCTCGGTTCAACTGGATTTTTAAAATGTGGAAAAAACTGAAAAATAGCTTATTTCGAGCACATTTTATTGGAGTTTAAAAATATGTATATAAATATTTGTGGTGCCCGTTGGGGAATAGTAGCCAAAAAATTGCATCACATTGAAAAAAACGTAGAAAAATTGCACAAATCAGAGCTTGTTATTGAAAATTTCTTTTGAACGTCAATCGTTCAATCTTAGAATTATATTCATTCATAACGCACATACACTAACCTTTCCAAGACCATATTGAAATAAAAAATCGGTTGAAAAATGGGTTAGTTATGTATTTTTACTTCATCAAAAACACCATAAATCGGTTTTTTAACAACAAATAAAAAATTTAAGGGTGTTTCGAATTTTCTAAACACAGTTTTGTGTTGTACTGGTCTTAACCCAAAACTTGCACTGTATCACTTGAAGAGTTCTTTCGATTTTTTTTATTTTGTAGCACCGTGTAAAATATGAACCAGCGCCGAGTGTTTTAATAAATTAGTCCAATAAACAACTGAAAGTCGCATTAAAATAAGTAAATAACTTTGATTTTCACGAGCACTTATCAAATTTGTCACCAACGCAAGCGACGGACTATCCATTGCAGATGGCAACGAGAAACATGTAAAAATACGGAAGAGCTACACAAATTTACAGCTAGTACACAAATTTCTCGCGGCCCTGTTACAAATGGATTTACCGATACCACAACCCACCTGGGAAGAGATTAAGTGTACAGTGAGTAAAGTCCTCTATGCAAATAAAGTTCCAGAATGGGACACAATAACAAATAAAGTGTTAAATAAATAGCCCCCATGTGACTACAAGTTCATTACTTTTGTATTTAATGCGGTGATTAAGAAAGAATACTTTCCCATTCAATGGAAGATTACTTATGGCAGATTACTGTCATACCCAAGCCAGGGAAACCTCAGATTATGGTTTCATCTTATAGGCGAATAAGTCTGCTGCCTGTAAATTCAAAACTTTTCGAAAAACTGTTGCTGAAAAGATTCGTCCGATAATTGCACATAAGAAACCTTGTGTTCCTTGACGTCTCGCAGGTGTTTGACAAAGTTTGGCATACGGGCTTACTCCACAAACTAAAATTGAGCCATTGCGAAATCCTTTCTTCCTACCTTTATGGTAGATACTTTCGTGTCACACTTGACAACGCCTACTCTTCACTGCAAAAAGCAAGCGCAGGGGTACCTCAAGGAAGCATCCAATACCCTCTCCTATACTGCTTGTATACGCATGACGTATCGGCTCGCGAGCAACACGTTACCGCAACCTTTGCTGATCCTAGCAGTTGGAGAATTAATCGAGACTACGATGACGACAATTGCAATCAGCGGTGAATTTTGCAATAGAATGGGCAAATGCAAGGGCCAAAAAATGGGGTATCAAACTAAATAATTCAAAAAAAAAAAAAAATGTGCACCGAACATTGCATTCGTCCGGCAAAAAACAATTTACAAGCCAGTTTACATAAACAGCGTATATATACCGGACTTCAACGAGGCAAAATATCTTTCAAGAACCCTTGACGCTAAACTGCGTTGGAAGGCGCATGTCAAGAAAAAGCGTGAAAAGCTGGAATTAAAAACAAAAAGCCGTCTGTATCTTATTGGTAGACCCTCTATTCTGTCAACGAACAAAAAACAAAAACTTCATCTAACTTAAAGTCTAAAATACACCACAGAAAATTATAAATGCCTAGTTTAATTGAAATCTATTTTGGATTTTCCATTTTGAATTTTAAAAATCTGAGGCCAGACTATTAATCAGCAATCTAACAAAAGCCACATAACAAATTTTGTGAAAATTCAAAAATTTTTTTTAGTTAGAGACGCACAAAAAAAAAAAAAACACGCAGATACTAAATTTCATTAAAATTCAACAATTTTTTTTAACCAGTGACTCACAAACTAACCCAGATACCAAATTTCTAATTACAAAGAAGAAAAAAAAACGCAGGTACAAAATTTCATTAAAATCCGACCACTTTGTAAAAATCACCCGCTATATTGGATTCGCCATGTTGGATTTGAAATAATCTGCCATCACTTTGGTAATTAGTGACCCAAAAAAACAAAAAAAAAAAAACCAGATACCAAATTTCATTAAAACCCAATAATTTTGCTTAAATGAATATGAAAAATATGGCATCAGGCTTGTAATCATCGATTGAATAAAAACCCGTACACCAAATTTCGTAAATATCCGGCTGGCTGGATGGATCCATCTTTTTGAATTTTAAAAATGCCATATCAGTTTCATAATTAGCGATCAAAAAAGTTTCCGAGCTAGAAGCTTCAATCAAATCCATCAATATTTAAAAAACTGTGCAGCCATAAAAAAAACGCCATGCCTTTGAGAATCGCGCACGAAGGGCATAGAAATACATAAGAATAGGCCATGGCTGTGCAATAATTCCAAAACCCTTTTTTTAACTTTAGAAAGCTCGATGTCTGCTCCAACCAATTTATAAAATATGTTTTTTAAAATTATAAAGTGGAAGAATTTAAATGACTTCATCTGAGAGAGTAGTAAACTAGCCAAAGTTTTTCATATAAATACGTAATTTAATTGGACAATTTGTGATAATTAATAGTTATGGAGTTCACCTTAAGCTTAGCAATTAATTAATTAGTTGTTTCGTGCTAGACGCCACCGTATGCACCGCTACTTAAACAATAAATCTTAGTACTTACATTATTTATCATCAACTCGCCGCAAATTGATGCATAATAAAATTTGCAATAATTACTTTACTTAAATATAACTTTGTATATCACTAAAAAGATAGCTACTCAGCACGGTGCCACCGCCACCACTACCATGGATTCATCTGCCGACAAGATGCCAACGGCGCCGTCGCCCACGCGTACCACGCGCCCTATACTGCCACAGCAACAGCAACTGCTCCGAAATGGTGCGCAAGATTTTCAGTTCAATTGTGGCCGCTGCGATGAGTAGTGTCACATTCACGCTCAACGCCATCGACGAGGCGGACGAGCCGAGATTGCCCTTAGTCAGTTGATCTTGACAGCGACCAATGGAATCGATGTCCAGTTCCGCCATGGCGCGACCATTCACATCCAATGGCGAGATGCAGTAGTTTTTCTGCAGGAATTCGCTGAGATTGTGCGCTCCCTCGACAAGCGGACCATCGAGTAGTGTGTGAATGTGGCAGCCACAGGGAAAATGATTATTCACCAAGTCCAGCTGTGCCACACCATCGATGATGATCGAATTGGGGTCGGGTGTTTCCAGCACATGATTGCCATGAAACTTGAGCAACTTAATATCCGCAGTGTAGGTGAAGTTCAACTCTTCGATAAGATCGATTTTGTTATTAAGTATTTGTAATTTGTCCACTTGCGCCAGACCTGTGAAAGCATCTGCGCATATAATACCCAAATCGGACTCTTGCAGCGTCAGCAAGAGCACATTCGTTAAGCCGCGAAAAGTGTATGGCGACAGCTCTTTCAAATCCATGTAGGCAAGTTTCAGTAGCCCCACCGTGTCCATGCCGAAAAAAGCATCCGGCTCGATGGTGCGTATGCCGGAGGGCAATATTAGGTGTCCAACATTGGTGAGGCTCGAGAAGGCAGAGCTATCGATGCGTATGAGTGGATTATTCGACAGTAAAATCAATTTGACATTCGATGTGCCCGCGAATGCATTACCCTCGATGGTCGCAATTTGATTGTGACTCAGCAGTATCGTGGAGAGATTTTGCAGGCCGGCGAAGGCGAATTGGGCGACTGTTTGCAGTGGCGTATACTGGATGGAGAGCTCCTTGAGACGCGGCAAACCGCGGAAGGCGAACTGCTTGATGCGTGTAATATTGTTGCCGTCCAATGAAAGTTTCTTAAGGGCACGCAAGCCGGCAAATGAGTCTGGTTTTATGATCGGAAAATTGTTTTTCGTTAATGCGAGATTCTCAACGGTGGAGGGTAATTGCCGCAATGGAATCTGCTCCAGACCGCCAGTGTTACACAGCACCTAAGGGAATAGAAAAAGAAAAAAAACAGAGAACGAAAGTGAGAATTAGAGGGCGAAGTGCAAATAGACGCGCAAAGAAAACGCACAACAAAAAAACCAAAGCAAAAATAAACCAAACAAAAAACAAAAATGCGTTTAAGTGTGCTCCAGGGAGCTTTGTTGTTGTTCTTATTTTTCTTATTGCTTTGGCAAGCTAAGGTGTGAACTGGCATGGCACTCGAGTGGTCGCGCTTGTGGCTGTTTCATGCGTAACATCACTCTCGGCCGCAAGCGCGGTTTGTATTTCGAAGCTTCCCATCCGTCTGTTTGTATGTTTGGCGCTCTGTCTGTCTACTCGTCCGTCTGACTTTCTATCTACCTATTCGCAATGTTCGTATTTATGTTTATGGTTTTGTTTTCGCCATTTCTATTTCTCCACGCTTTGTTTTCGTATTATTCGTATTTCACATCTTGCTTCATTTTGCATTATACGCTTTAGTGACGCTTTATGGCGTTAAATGCGTTCGTGGGTAAATTGAATATGCGCCATTATTGCTGCAAATTAAATTAAATCGACTTGCGGCACTCCCACCTCCGACGTCATTTCCCAGCAGCAAATAATTCCACTTTCGCACCCCTGCGTGCGCTCATTCAACTGCGGCTATTTGTGCCACAGCTGAATGCATGACATTATTTGTGTAGATGTATGCGTGAATATGTGTGGGTGTGTGTGTACCTTTTATGAAGTGCGTTTGCCTGCATCGAATGGCTGCGGGTAATGATGGCTGGAGTAGTTAGCTGTTCGGGGAAGTGCCAAATCATGAGCGCCATTAAATGCGCGTGATTTTTGACTGATTTCCTTTTCAAGTTATTCAAGTAAATTGAATTAAATTAGACACGCATGTCAGCGCCTAGTCAAAAGATAGGATGAGTTAAGAGCTGGGAGGTGGCGGAAGGTTCAGCTGACTTCTGGCTTTCCTAGTGTTGAATGAATATTAAGTTGACTTTTATTGCAGAATTCCTCTTGTAATTTTGATAAACTTAGGTACGCATGAATGAGTGAAGTGGCTGCAGGTTTAGTGAGTAGTAGTACATTAAGTTGCGGGTGATGGTCACTGAATTTATTTAAAGCTAAATCTTTAATTCCACCGGTTCAAGTGATTTTTAGTAGAAATTTTAAAGCACAAACTGGAATTTCCGCTGAGTAGAAGAAGAGCACACCTGAAGGACTGAGGAACTATTCTTGTTTAACGAATTTGAAAACTATAATAGTCTTACGGATTTGACGCCACTTTTTGGGAGCAGGGCTGTCAAGTTAGGTCATAAACATGCGGTGAGTGACAGTTAAGCTACACAACTAAGACATAATGGCCTTTGAGATATCGTTAGACCCTACGTTTTAGTCAGCCACATCTAAACTTGATATCTCTGACTAACCCTATTCGGCTTTTTAATTAAGGCTAAGTGTCTCTGACATGTAGAATTAAGTGTAACATCTATCAAGAAATTTTTGCTCAGGGTTTCGCCTTAGGGTAGGATAATCTCACCAACACTGATGTGGATACTGGTAGTCAACAGCCTGCTCCAAGAACTGGAAGATATTGGAGGAAAGATAAGTACATATGATGATCGTATTGTTATAGCGATCTCCGGAAAACACCCTACATTGGCTGATCTTCCACAAATATATCTCAATAGGTGAAGTAATAGTCGATCTTTTTGGAGTAATAGGTGAGCACTAGGACCGAATCTGGAGAAAACGGATCTGATACTGTTTAATAAGAGCCACTGCAAGCTTTTTGTTGGATAGAAAGCTAAACTGGGAGCTCTCTCTCTCTTTCTATTCCATTGTAGTGTAGTGAAGCGTCTTTGAAAAGGACGGTAACATTAAAAGAACTGACACGGTTTATCATCATCGGTTCATATCGGTGCAAACTCAACCAAGTCATCCTTAGTAATACATGTACTATATCTTCTCTCTGGAGATTTGCAATCAAAATATGTCGCTAGTAGCACAGCAATAAGCCGGTTCTAGCCGGTATTCCGTAGCTACCCAGAGTGGTGAACAGCGCATTTCCACTTCCGATTGCTACTATAACATCTACAACCCATCTACTCTCAATGGAAGAGTGGGAAGGAGACGTTGTAAGACAGGGCGCGTTCATCCGTGTAAACTTACTCACTTAGCTGGCAACTGAAACCGATGCTCGGTCTTGGCCGCTACCAAAATTTTGTGCCAATCGCCTTTGCATTGCGAGCATTGACGCCAGTTAGAAACAACAAGGGCGGTCAGATCGTCGACAACTTGGTCTTTACAACGTAGATGGGGACGTCCTTTTTTTGCGAGTTCCACCAGTGCAGTGCGAAAAGAGCACCTTCTCTCCTGGAGCGTTGCTGTCCATTCACTTAATGTGACCTAGCCAGCGCAGCCGCTGAATTTTAATGCGCTTCACTACGTCGATGTCGGTAGGTCGTGGTTCTATCTTATTTGATATGAATTTTCCACTCAAATCGGACCATATAATAATCGTTCATTGGTATTCGTCAATGTCCAGGAATCAGCGCCATACAGTAAGACCGGGTGGATGCTTTTCAATTGCCTACTCAGCCCAAAATAGCGCCTGTTGGCAAGAATTATTCTTCGCTGGATCTTTTGGCTGACATTTTATTTCTATTTTGCGCAACCTGATATTATTTTTTCATCTTATTAAATTTTTTAGTTTTATTAGTTTTTATTATTTTTTTATTTTGTTTTACTTTAATTTTAAATTTGATTTTATTTAAATCATTTAATTAAATTAAATTTTATTTTATTAGTATGCATAAAGTACTGTCCATTAAACTGCAATTTAATTTACTCCTTACATAACCACCCATTCCATTTCCCTTTTACATCTTCGCCCATTAGTTACTTTCCGACAGCAGCTAACATTTTGCACTTCGCTGCCATTTTGCTAACAATTTTATTATAACAATAATTGCAAGTTTCATGTCGCGACGTCATTGTTGAAAAATGGAATGGCAAACCTAATGAAAACGCTGAGGAGAAGAAAAGAAATGAATGAGACAGCCGAGTGTATGGCGATGCAACGACGCACTACTCCGCAAACCGAATCGAAATCAGCATTCAGGCGCAGCACAGCAGCACACTTTGGCTTCGCAGTGGGGAATTGACCATATAATATAGTGACGCAAAGAGCTGCCAGATAGAGATCGGTTAGGGGCGGGGTGATAAGTGAGCTTTTTTTGTTTAACTTATTTTTTTGGGGAGTTCGAGAAGAACAATCAATAGCAGTTGAGTACTGGCGTCCCACTAAGCGAGTGGGATGATCTGGATTGCGTTGCGCACAAAATCTGGAATAATGAAATTACTTAAATTTTCCATTTTATCAGCAATTCGTAAGTGAACGTATTGAGGTCTCAGTGGAGTATAGAAAACATACAATAATACGCGAGGGCGCAAAAAGCACTTACGTACAAGTATTTATAAGCTGCATAGATTTTGTGGAATACATATTTGCCTGTTTTTGTGTGTGTAGTAGAATGTCAGCCTCAGGCCAGACGGCTGGTGCGCTCCCCATAGCCGAGCTATTGTTATGAAACGCAGAAGATTACAAAAAAAAAGGAAACAGAGCAATCACCTTAGAGCGAAGTAGAATAAGCGGATGGAATGAAATACGCCGATGTCGAATTGAATTCACGGAAGTAAGCATTTTTTCGCCTTAGTAGCTAAAATAGAAAACGCGCGAAAGTCGAATAGGCAATCAAAATGATAAATATAGAAAAATAAGCGAAGAAATAATCACTGTAAGCGCGCTTTGGATAAAAACGCCTATGAAGATTTATTAATTTTCTTGCATTTTGATTTCCACTTTAGCACAGCAGCGTAGACTTGGCGAATTAAGCAGAAAGCTGGCGAGCATTCAAATAGTGGCATAGATGCCCAAAAAGGGGTGTACCAAATGAGTTTTACATGCATACATACATATTTACAATGGTAGTGAAATCAATAGTGCTCTAGTGCTAAGTCAAAGATGATTGCGATGACAGGTTACACTTTTGTTAGCCGTGCGGAGTAGTCCACGAAAGCATGAGCGAGCGAATTATGCGTTAAGGCAAGGTTTTTCAAAGTTATATTCTTGTGGGTGATACGTGCTAATATCTGAAAATATTGTGCCATTTCTATTGATACTAAATGAGTCTTAAATTGGACACAAATTAGATAGGTTTTCAGCACTATTCTAAGAATTTATACCCACATAACAAACACGAAGTTTTTAGAACAATTTCCTGTGAGAAATATAGGCTGAGTAAGTGGGTGTAAGCAATTTCATTGAAGAGGCTCTTGTTTATTTTAAATATTGTCGTTTAAAGTGAAAGCCGCGTTTAGTGCGGCTAAAAATGAGATTTACTCAACAGAAACTCCTGGCATCTTAACCATTCGAGCGATTCCATGTCGAATGATCCAAGTATTTTAAAATTTACTCTTAAATTTGTCTGAAATTTGGTTTACAAGTCTACAGGAGTATAAAAAAAAGTAAACTGAAAAAATTTTATAGTTTTGAGATTTACGCCATTTTAAAAATCTTGTTATAGAGTTGTCTTTTAAAAATGGCAAACAAATTTGTTTCCCAAAAATTATTAATAGATAAAACAAAATTGTTTTTAAAATATATTTAATTCAACAAGAAAGATGTATAAAAATGTTCGAAAACGCAGGGTATTTGATAAGATAATGACAAACAATAACTTTTTCTCCAAAAGTTTTGAGCGAAAAAAAAAAGTTTTTAAAATATATTTAATACAACAAAAAAAGAAAAATGCATAAAAATGTTAAAAAAACGTAGGAGATTCGACTTTAAGATAATAACAAAAAAAAAAATGTTCCCTAAAAAACATGTTTTTAAAGTTTTTTTAATTCAACAAAAAATATGTAAAAATGTTAAAAGAACGTACATTTCTAAAAATTGGAACAAAAAAAAAAAAAAATTTAAAATAAATTTAATTCAACAAATAAAAATTATAAAAATGTTAAAAAACGCAGGATATTTGACTTTAAGATGATAACTAAATTTTATGTCAATTGGAGGGTTTTTGCATTAAATCTCAATTTTTTTTCATTTATATTTCAAAGTGTTTTGTAAATGAATAAAAAAGTATTAAAAAATTATTTCTCTTCGAATAAAAATCGAAAATTTTTATTCATTTGCAAAAAAAACATATTTGAATTTTTACATCTACAGAAGATATTTTGAAGACGTTTATTTTTTAAGAAAAGTGTCCATAAACGAAAAATAACAGGAAATTATCGTCCATAAACGAAAAATAACATCGAAAATTTTTATTCATTTGCAAAAAAAACATATTTGAATTTTTACATCTACAGAAGATATTTTGAAGACGTTTATTTTTTAAGAAAAGTGTCCATAAACGAAAAATAACAAATTTAATTGCCTTTGATTCCACCAGTGTCACTTGCTTTGATTGGTGGATGGGTTCTCCAGATGTAAGAAATTTTTATGACCGACTTTTTTTCATAAATGGAAAATCAATAGAAGAGATAGCAAATCGACGATTTTGATCATCAACTCCTTGACTCTATTCATTCTTGCAAGACTTTCTCCGCTTCTCCGAAATTTGGCTCTATGATTTGTAAATATTTCTTCTCGAGAAGACCTGGTCACCTAAGGCTATCAGCATAACTTTCAATGTTTTTGCGGCATAATGCAGAATTTTAATTTGAGAATACTTGCCACAATCTTATATGAAATACGCAGCTGCAGCGCTACGACTCCGTCGTACACAAATAAAAACTACTTAATCGTTTGGGGAAAACCTTTTTTTAATATTCAACCTAGTCTTCTTTTAGACTTACGCACTTTGTCCAACGCTGTTCTAATTTGTGGATCCTTTAAGATTAATAGGATTTGTCTAAGTCTGAAAAATAGCCGTTAGTTGCTGCACTCATCTCCTCGTTTGAATAAAATCTTTTTCCCGCCAGCCATGTATTCAACTTTGGGAACCAATAGTAGTCCGAGGGAACCGAGAGAGTCAATGTTGGAGAATAGGGGGAATGCGAAACGAGTTGGAACCCTATTTCCATTAATTTTGCAACTAAAGGTAAAGTCCAAAATAAAAAAGACTGAGCTTAAATAGTCCCTCCCCTCTGGCCTCGATACACTATTTTGCGCGATATAAATGCTTTTCGAAAGAGTGTTTCAGGTCATTGACCGGAATGTCCTTCAGGATCTCGGTAAAAACCTTTTGAATGGCCTCTACGGACACAAAACGTTTTCCTTTCATCGCCAAATGCAATTTTTCGAATAGTTAGAAGTCACAAGAGCCATATCAGCCAACTACGGTGCGTAATTGATGGTTAAAATGCGATTTCTCGTCAAAAAATCAGTCAAAAGAGTTGGTCGATGAGATGGTGCATTATCATGCAATTAGCGCCAGCTTCCTCCTTCGCGGTGTTCAGGGCGAATTCGACGCATGCGATGCAACAAACGTTTCAAAACGCCAAGATAGAAAATCGCATTGACGGTTTGACCCATTGGCACGAACTCCTTGTGGACAGCTCCCTTGGAATCGTAAAACAAATGAGCATCGACTTAATTTTTGACTTCTCCAAACGCAATTTTTTGGCTGGTGGCTCATGTGGGGACTTCCATTCGGCACTTTGACTCTTAGTTTCAGGTTTTTGTTAGAAACTCCACGTTTCATCACCCGTTACAATGTTGTAATGAAAGTTCTTGTCTTTCTCGCTTCTTTAATGAGGTTTTTCAAATTTTGAATTCTGAGCAATTTTTGGTCCTCAGTTAACTTGTGCGGAATGAAGTATGCATAGATCTTTCGTAAGCCCAAATGATCAGTTAAATGCGATAAATCGATGTTGTGGAGATACTCATATCCGATTCCATGAATTTCAACCATGATTTGGGTTCATTTTTGATAAATTTACGATGGAGTTTTCGGAGATTATTGATTTTGGGCGGTCGTATGTTCATTGTCATTTATGTCCTCACAACCATCTCTGAAATGTGTAACCCCTCATGAACTCTGGCACGAGATAGACAATCATTGCCATAAACTTTTTTCATCAATTCAAATCTTTCGGTAAAAGTTTTACCGACACTTTAGACGCAATAACTTCCCTTCCACTAAACGGAATGTCACCAAGCTTTCGCTGGCAGTCAGCTAGGCATGTAGCTCCCAATGCGCTAACTCATATAAAAAGATGGCGCTATCAAAAACATTTTTATGACGTTAAGCCTTTTTTATTTTGGACTTCACCTTATACAACTGCTGAGGCGGGAGCTGATGCGTTGTCGTTAAGGAAAAGAAAAATCACTCGACTTCTTCGATTCAAAGGTATTGCAAGCACAAAGAAATATACCGATCTGGCTGAAACTTGGTGTATGTTCTTCCAAGAGATGCTACTAACTAAATATAACCTCAATACGTGCCATCTCTCTGACGTGGAATGTACTTTTCAAAGGAGCCGCGTATTTCTCGGATGCTAATCAGAACCAAAATAAATCAACCATCACTTAAAGTCATTTTGTTTATTTAGACAAGAAGTAAAAAAAAAAATGGATGACTAATTTTGCGCCACTTTGTATGGGTAAATAACATCGCAGAATCGCAGAATCGCAGAAAATCGACCACTATACATTTTTTCATGTTTTATGCGCTTTTCGACTGCTGCCAGATTTTCTTTAATTTCTTTTCTACTCTCTTTGCACTTTTTCTTGTTGGTCATCTTTTTTTCGAAATATCTATTTACTATTGTTTTTGCCTTTTAAATTTCGTTTTGTCGTTTTGTCATTTTGCCGTTTCGTATTTTTCAATTTTATTTCTCCTCTATTTTTGTGCTTGCCACTTCTGTTCTGGATGTCTGCGATTATGAATTTACTGTTGTGGCATGTTACTGCCTGCCGTTGACACCACTCCAGCGGCTGCGATGCCATTCCTGCCATTTTCAGAAAATTCTCACTGCCTCTTTGTTGTTATTGTAATTTTTATTAGTTTTATGGTTCTTGGCTCCTTCCTACTCACAGCTCTCAACTATTTTTTTCAGTTGTTGCTGTGCTCAGTTTGCTTGCTGTCTTTATTTGCGGTGATTGTGTTTTGCGCTATATTTTTCATCGCCTAAAAGTTAATTAGTTGTTGTTGGCATATCATTTTATTCCTATTTATATTTTGTACTTCCAATACAAATTTGCTTCACCTCTAAAATCCGGCAGTACGATGGAAAAATTTGTGTCCCGTTCAATTCTATTTTATCGGGCAAATCGGGGAAGCCATAGCCGTAATAAGACTGAATTTATTCATTCATTTCTTACTACTCGGCCCGAAGTTGCGCACTACATGAAACTTTTGAGAAGAGATCTTAGCCTGCACTTGCACAAGTCCCAGCTGGTGCAGGAGGTGAATTTATGGAACGTTTAACATACGAGCAGAAAATCCACTGAAAATCAATTGATTTAACCCGTTTGTTATGTAAACCCTCGCTCACAGTCTAGATTCCCTCTTGCATTCGTCGGTGAAAACCGGAGGTATCTATGTCCGCACAGACTCTCTCATCCTTCTTCAAGTCTACAAATAAAACAGTTTTTCAGAGAATTTACCACAATGTGCGAAATACTTGGATCACTAGACATGGAATCGCTTTAATGTCAACCTCTAAAATATATATTAGATTATAAAATTATGTTTGATTTCAAAGTTATTATCATGGGACTTATAAAGCTGTATAAAGTGTAAAAAAATAAGTAAATTTCCTTAGCATGAAAGAGATTTGCCAGCCTCTACATACATCGGTTCCCGGCACCTCTGTTTGCTGTCCCTATTTTCTGTTTTTTTTCGGTTTTTTTTTGTTTTTTTTTGTTTTTTTTTGTTTCTTTTTCCGCCCTCAACTTACTTGTGTCTGTGATAAGCAGATGCACTCGGCTGGGCATGATTTCGATGTTTCGGACAGCTGCGAATTCCATAAGCATTCCAGTGTAATCGCAATTATGAGGAGCCAAGAATTGCACATTTCACGGTGTGTTGAGCACGGAATGGCGCGCCGGCACGTGCTGCAGCACGACTATACGAGTATACACGAGTGAGTAGCAACAGCGGAATTACTATATATGTATAGATATTTGCTAGTATGTTTGTGTACTTGTAGGCAGCCAGTAAACTGATTTCACCAACACGCTGCTTACAACCACTGAGGGACCTCGAATACAATTTCTGCTATCAGCGCCCTTTTCCTATTTGCACTCTGCCCGTTCTCTGCTAGCGCTTCTGCTGCTGTTGGGAATCTTGAGTTAACGAAACGTTGGTTTCCTGCAATGCAGTGAAAAAGAAAAAAGTTATATGTATGTAATTTAAGAAAAAAATTGAGGTAGCAAAAACGAAATAAGATATATGTTTGTATGTAATGAGGGAATCCGAGAAAATAGAGGCAGATTGAATAATATGAGAATTCGCAAGAGGATTTTCATAATTACATCTCGGACGGTTGGCCACCACTTCATCGTTTTTATGAAGCAACAATGTGTTCGAGTAATTTTTGGTTTGCACGCAATGCAGGGAAGTTGCAAGTAGTAGTGGCAACTGCAACCAACAAAAGGCAAACGAAAAAAGCTGAAACATAGAACATTTTTTTGTATAAATTCCGCAGAAAAACAATGGAGAAAAATGTTAAAAAACATTAACAACAACAACTACGGCATCTATTGTTAGTATGTGTCGTAAAGGGAGTGCTGAGTGCAGCGGTCGACGGCGAGCGAGACGAGGCAGCAGAGATTTAATTAACGACACTTTGTTGCACACAATTCAGGGATTATGCCGTTGCCTCGGTTGCGTGCGTCGTCTCGTTTGCCATGCAGACTTTAAATGATTGCTCATTTAATTAAAACTATTTACTTAAAACCGCAATTTTCCTTTTCGAGTGAAATATGGCTTATTTAAATTTTAAAAATTTTGCGTACGCACGAAATTCAAATTGTTCAAACTTAAATATCTGGGATAAAGTTGGATTTCGATACGTTTTTGTTCTAAAAAAATGTTCATATCAGTGAAAAATATAATATGTCCGGATGTACTTTTGTCGCGAACTTTATTTAGCTCTATAAAAAATTTCTCCAAGCCGAAGTATCAAGAACAAAAAACAAAAAAAATGTGTATTTATACTAGGGCGGTCCGATTTAAAAATCGGTCATTGCTCTGTGAAAATCGTATTCTAGGGATCAAAATAAGACACTTTGGCGAAGAAACCAATTAAAACGAATTCTGATGTCCCCCAATTTAAAAATATCACCATTTTTGGCCTTCACATGAAAAAATCAGCTAAATGGCTACGTTTTTTCTTTATTTTTATTTATTTATAATAATATTTATTATTTATTTATAATAATATCTATTTTTTCTCTTAAGAAATTTATTTAGTCAGAACACATGTTAATGAAAAAATTTATTTAAGTGAGTTATAGGAAAGAAACCAAAAAGTTCGACCCAAATTGGGGGACATCAGAATTCGTTTTAGAGGTATGGTTCCTTCGGCAAAGTTTCTTATTTTGATCCGTAGAATATGATTTTCACAGAGCAATGGGCGATTTTTTTGCCTCCCCACAAATCGACCCGGCCTAATATATACATATAATATATACGAAACCACTCTTGTAAATCATGACCTGAAACTTATAACAGGTTTTCAAATTGTAATGTTTCAGCAGCTGTTAAAGTTAATCTTGACTTTCCGCTGGTAAGTTATTCAACAAGGTTTCGTATTTCGAGCATATTTTCTTTATTGCCGAACAGGTGAAAAATAATAAAAAACTATTATCGAATTTCTAGCCGCGTGAATTTTTTCGAGAGTTCGGTCGTCATCGGACGAGGTGCATTTTTGTCTCAGAGACTATGAGCCAATTTACACGATGACTTTTCATCCTTTTTTCGTTTTTAAATACAAACATAAATACAATATAAAATACTTACAGAAAAGATGATTTTGACTAATTTTCAATAAAAGTCCCTTTTAGCCTATAGAAGCTGCCACTGACTTTGGAAATAAGTTTACCATATTTCCCAAAGTGGCTCATGATACTGATTTTCTGTGAAGCTATGAAGCGAGTAAAAGTTGTCATCGTTAAAATAATGACTAAACTGAAAACTATCTACTAAGGAACCACCGTGCATTTGTACATTCAGATAGAGCTTTCTACCTTTAATGGTGGTGGTGGAGGTGTTGTCTGAATGACTCAGCCTAGACCCAATTGGCACAAAAGAAGCCATTTTGATACACCACCTGTAGAACCTCTGCTTTTTATTAGGTGGACAATCTTGATTTGACTATGATTCTGTCTATGTCATCTGTTTTCTTTTCTGCAACTTCTTTGAAGTTGGCCATCGAGAATTCCTCCAGCATTCAGTGTCGCAGAGCTCCCAGCCTTGAGCACTCACACAGATAGTGAAAGACTGTTTCCTTAGATTCTTCTTGATTGCAGCTTCTACATTTATTGTTGCATGCCCACCCCGTCTTCCCGGCATAGTCTTCCAAAGGCAAGTAACCGGCTATTGTTGACGTAATTCTGAATATGTCTGCACGTGGCAGTTCTGGATTTGTTGGAAATGGACCACGTTTGTTTAGTTATTTTACAGGTATCTGTGTTAGTTTATCTGTCAGCGTCCTGGTTCTGGAATAGCGAGAAGAGCCCCTTTTTGCGCACGCCTTGGTCACAGCTTGTTTCTAACGCTTCAAATTCGTTAGAGGATGCCCCTTGCCTTACCAGTTCATAAGCTTGCTCATTTACCTGTATGTTCCTATGGCCGAGTACCCAGATGAATGTCTCTTGTGTGCCCTAAAGCATGAAGTTGTTGTTTGCATTGTCTGACGAATTTTTATTTCTTATAGCTGACTTCAATGCTAAGATGGCTGCATAGCTACATAGTTCCTATATGGTAGTTGTTGTGGAAGATATCTAATTATCCTGCAAGCTTCCTTTATCCTGAGAAGTTCTGATTGAAAGGTACGATTCCGATTCCCTAGGCGAAAAGACTTGGAAGTTTCGAGATCTTTCGAATATACACCGTCGCCGACGCCACAGTCCATCTCGGGTCCGTCAGTGTAAAGTGAAGTTGTATTGTTTTTGACTACTGAATTGAAATTCCATTCCTTTCGCGCGACAAACTTCACCTTAAACTCTAATCTACAGTTTAGGGTAGCGAAGGTAAAGTCTGATGAGTTGCTAGTAAGTCTTAGACTGTCTAAGATAACACTATGACCTTATATTCAATCATTCCGAAAACCACTTTCTTTTATTCTGAAGGCAGTATTCGTTGCAATTAGCAGGTACAGCACGACATTAAGTGCCTCTGCTGGACACGATTTCATAGCTGCGGTTGTTACTGCGCAGGCTGCGAATTGTACGCTTGTTAGCCGCCTACCTTTGGACTGTTTGTTTAATGCAGGCCACCATGCAAAGGCTCCGTGTGACATACTCAGTCGATCTACCTTTAATAGCTATGAGATTATGGTGATTCAAAAAAATACGTTATATGCAAAGTTGGTGTATTTGTGCGAGGAGTTTGCTTATAAAGGGTGGTTAAATTTCAAGGGCCGATGTTGCATGTGAACCACACCTAACCGTCAACGACACCGTTGGACTTCTTTCTTTGGGGTTATTTGAATGAAAAGATGTACGGCGATAAGCCAGCAACAATTCAAGAGCTAAAGGATGAGATAATTCGGCATAGAATCTCAATTATGCCTCAGCGTCATTGAAAATTTGGACCATCGGATGGAGGTGTGCCGCCGGCGGCGGCCCTTTCGCAAATATTTTGATCTATATATAACTGAGCTATACCAATATTATCATAATAAAGAGAAGTGATAATAATTTCCCAAAAAAATTATATTTTAATCAAAATCAACAGCGGCCTTTAAAATTTAACCAGCCTTTAGATAAGGAACTATTTGCATTTGGTAGTCTTTGGAGGTGTGCCACCGAGACCATGGCGGCCATTTGGCTATATTTTGTTCCATACATAATTGAACTATACCAATATTATCATAATAAAGGAGAATGATAAGAATTTCTTAAAAAAATTGTATTTTATTCAAAATCAACACCGGCTCTTGAAACTTAACAGCCCTTTACTAACAACTTTTACTAATCCAAGTCAAAGGTGCTTACATAGCAAAATTCTAGCTTCTGCTCAATTTTTACTATCCATGACCTGCTTTTGTACGAAACGCTTCCAGTGTTGACCAAAATGGAGATTTTGGTATCAATTGAAATATTTTGGTAACGGTTTGTAGCTCTAACCATCGGAATTGCGAGAAAAACGGATTGCGCCAGACAACCAGGTCAGTAGTAAAAAAATGCATAAAACAAGGGTTGCGAGAATCAACAATGAGTTACAATCACTGCTGACTGATTACCTCTTAGAACTACAGCCGTGTGCACAAATTATAAGCTCACATTTCACAAACTTAACGTTCGTTGATTAAAGTTCCTACCCAACTTTTCTTAAGCTGAGCTTTTTCCTTCAGTTAAAACATGTCTAATTACAAAAGCATTAAGGCAATAAGACTTGACCATCACCTGTGCAGAGCTACCAAATTAGCACATAAGGTCAGCTGCATTCGGCCAAACAATGGACGCTCATGCGGCACTCCACATACTCTGCTCGCCGGTATTTAGAAATTTGTTTTGTTGATTTCCTAAAAAAATAAAACCAAAATAAACGAACAAAAATGGAGAAAGAAAAAATGCTAAACAAGAAGCTCACCGGGTTCCATTTGAACGTAGCAAATTGCAATTTTCGTCCACGTCGCACTCTGAAACAAGCTGTAAGCTTTTATTAGCTGCCTAATGTGAACTTAAAGGATTAACATTTTAGCTACATTAAAAAATCACAATGGAAAAATAAAAGCGGAAAGCGGAAGAATAAAGTAGAGGGCTTAGAGAAGAGAAAGGTGAGAGCTAGCGAAAGATGGAGGTGAATGGAGAAAAGCTACCTTAACACACAAGCAGCTGCGCCGCGGTGCACTCGTACATTTAAAATAAGGTTAGGGAAGGAGAAGAAATGAGCGAGAAGCCAAATTGTTTGAAAATAAAAGCAATGAAAAATTTGTAATAGCAACAAAAAATGCGGTAAATTGGCCACAAGGGCAATACAAATCGAGTACCAACAAAATGCCAGTTGGTCAGTTGGTCGAAGCAAGACTGCTTTCGATAGGAGTGCATGTGAAATACCTGGCCAGTCATTTGGAGAGTAGAGCTCTTGATTGTGCTTTTGTTAGGCTACTCGTAGGGCTATATGTCTAAATCCAGGTAATTAGCCTTGCAGGGCACTGCATATTCCAGCAAGCAGGTGAAATCGTAACGTTCAATTGCAACTCGAAGGTAGCTAAGAGAAAGGTGATTTTTTTTTTCTATATGAAATGCGCAAATGTACTATACTTGTACTACAATACATATATTTGTGTGTGTGTGCTGCAAGTGGCATTCCTGGAAGGAAAATCGGTGGCTTCGAGCTTGGAGCAAAGACCAACTCGCGCTTATTTCCGTTTTCATGAGTTGAAGTTTATACGTCAACGCTTTAAGAAATGCCAAATGGTCTAAGCTTCCTGCAGCATCAACACGAGCATCAAACAACTGAATACGCATTCTCGTTATGGATAGTGTTCCTCAGATTTTTAGTTTCATCAGCTGCTGTGCACGACCCAGGTCATGACAAGCAGACAGTCTCAGAGCCGCTCACAATAATTTGTGCATAGACTTCGGTGCAGGAAAAAATAAGAGTCGGAAAGTTTAAGCCACCTGCTTCACGAATAGCGCGCACTCTGGAAAAGTGAGAATTAATGGCTTCTTAACTCTTTCAGCATTTGAGTCAACAGAAAACTAACAGTACATACTTATTCAGGTTTGTCAACTTCACACGTTGGCTCGAACAGCATGGTGGACCTGATCCAGGTGGTATCAGAATCGCGACTATTGGTGTGCGGTGTAGCTTATCGGTTGCCACTTCGACCTACACCAGTCTATAACCCGGCAATGAGCTACCTTCTGGAGTTATTTTACATACTTTTTTGATGCTATTTTCCCTACTGAAACTTTTTTCTCTGATGAGAAGAAAAGTTGTTTATAATACAAACCGAAATAGTTGCTTTTTTTTCGACCGTACTCATATACAAGAGCATATCCGTGTTGCATGACCTTCTGAATACATTACAGTTTAGATGTTTTACATGGAACGACGTTGGGGTCTTCTACGATGCGTAGATCTGTTTGTTGAGGTACTTCTCAAGGAGATGTGATTTCCTCTCGACTGTGGAATCTGACGAGGAACTAGTTGTTGTTAGATCTTGAGACGAGGAGAGTCCAAGTTGTGGCCGACGTGGACGAGGTGTCTATATTACCAAGAGGAAAGTTTCTAGATACTCTCTATAGCCTAATGCAGGTTAGGTTAGGTTAGATTATTGTGGTAGTCGGTCTGCACGACCAACTCACTTAGACCTTACAAGTAGAGTTGGGTTTCGGGAATTTCCCGACGGGAATTCTCGAGAAATTCTCGATATTTTTCCATCCCGAATCTCGAGAATTGAAATTTTTAGCATTTCGGGAAATCCTGAATCTCGAGAATGTTTCAAGATTTCTCGAGAAATCCATTTTTTTTTTTAATTTTTGTTGTCAAATATTAAGAGAAAAAACAATTCTTTCTAAAGTAAAAGAATACACATACATATGATTAATACCTGGAAACACGAAACTGTAACGGCCATTATGTTACAAAGAATCGCACACTACATACTGTTTCGCAGAATCACATACAATTCACACCATAGTTTCAATTGCTATGCGAAAAGCCACAACAGTATAACTGTTCCATTTGTTTGTTTGTTTTTTTTTGTTTTAGGGTGACTACAGAGTAAATGCTAGATGCGTTGCTATGCTATGTCGAGGGAAAGCACTGTAACATCAAGCTAATGAAGTTTAGTTTTATGTGTTTCTTATATGTAGCAGCAGTTAAGCAATTAGAAATGCTTTGAAAATAGTCAAGCAATTTCAATTTGTTCGCAGACTGCACAGACGACGTTTGTAAATTTATTTTTTGTAGTGAGCGGGTGCATTTCATTTTGTGGTACCTGATTAAGTATAAATTATACACCGTATAATAAAATATTTTGTGGTCCAAATATTACTTATTTTTAAGTTTTGAATCGACGTATCGTTGACTGTGAGTACCGGTTAGTTACTTCCTTTAAAAAACAAAATTTAAAACAAATTTTGAATTTTTAGCATTAAAAATCATGAGTTCAGAATACGAATACGACCAAGTGTGGCAGCTTTTCAAGCGATTTGACGACGAAGCAACATGTTTGAAATGCAATAAAATCATTAAATGCAACTCATCGTTAACATCTGGACTTCACCGTCACATGGAGAGGATACACAACATGAAGCGAAGGGAACATGAGGCTCCAAAAGAACAGCCACCAGCCAAGAAGACCCGAACTCTTCACAACTTTTTCAATACTTCTTCCTCGCCTGAATCGCTTGAACAAATTGTTGCAAAATTGGCTGCAAAAGATGGAATTCCAATAAACGCGATAACAAAAAGTGAGTTCATTCTTAATAGTATCAGCCGCTTAGGATTTCATCTTCCAAAGTGTCACAAAGCTGTTCTGGGTTTGGTTATGAAGTACTGCGCGAAAATAAAAAGCGATTTGAAGATCAAAATTGAAAATTTTAAATCTGCACAGCGTAAGTTCAGCTTAAGCATCGACGAGTGGACAAGCGTGCGAAACCGACGTTACATGAACATCCATATATATTATGACGATGGACAATCTGACAACCTTGGCCTGGTTCGCATTCAGGAATCATGTCCCGCTGAAAAAGTATATGAGCTCATAAATGCAAAGCTTTCAGACTTCAATATAAAACTGCAGTCCGATATCGTGGCTATTACAAGTGATGGTGCCAGTGTCATGATCAAATTTGCGCTGGTGATAGCGCATCAACAGATTTGCTACAATCACGGCATACATTTGGCGGTCATGGAGGTAATGTACCAGAAACGAAAAGTCAAAAACAGGATATACGATAGTGACGTAAGCGATGGAGACGATTCGGATGATAGAGGCTCCGATGAAAATGAAAACAATGCAGCCAGTACTTCATTTTCCGACATTAATGCGGAAAACGCTTCCGATGACGAGGACGACAATATCGTATTTGTTGCTGACAAGACGGTCACTATAAAGTCTGCATTTGAAATCGTAAAAAAGGTTCGGAAGATAGTTTTGAAATTCAAGAACTCGCCTGTACGGAATGCCATCTTGCAGAATTATGTTAAAGAGGTCGAGAAGAAAGAGCTTTTCTTGCTGTTGGATTGCAAAACACGTTGGAATAGCCTGGAAACTATGCTGGCCAGATACATTTGCATCAGCAAGCATGTTCGTAAGGCGCTCGACACTCTTAATTTAAATTTTATGGCCACTACTGACGCAGAAGAAAAGTATTGCGAGGATATCATAAATGCTCTTAAACCTATACGTATTGCTGTAGAAGCACTTAGTCGCCAAAATGTGAACTTACTTGCTGCGGATTCTATTCTAAAATTTGTGTTCACAAAATTGGAGCATCAGCACACCGAATTGGGCAATGAATTCTTATCCAGCCTAAAAAAAAACTTAACAGCTCGTAGATCTAGCCGTTTGTTATCGGTCTTTAAATATTTACACGATCCAGTTAACAGCTCTAGTGACAAATCTGAATTTTTGCACACCTGTTCTAAAACAGAATTGATAAAAGAAGCCGAAAACTACTTGGTTCGTCTATTTTCTACGAGCATTCAAGAATACCAAGCAGTGTGTAGTTCTGACGATGATGACGTATTTGCAACCAACAACGTCGATGAAGAAGATATGGCGAAACAGCTTGAAAAATACGTTCAGCAATGCTCAAAACCGAAAGCAGACATTGCGCAACATGCGGCGAACCAGATGTTTTCGTCGCTTAGAAACGAGCTAAAACTATATGAAAAAACTGGAGAGAAAACACAAAATGTTGAAAGACTGATCGGGGCTTTTAACACTGTTAAGCCAACATCGACTCAAAATGAGAGGAATTTTTCTACACAAAATTGTCCAAAAAGCGTACGCGATTGTCAGACGAAGCCATTGACAGTCTGTGTTTTTTAAAACACCATTTTGGGAAATAATGTTTACAATCACTTTTTTCCCCTATTTTAATAAGTATAATCTTGAATTATTTTTGTTTTGAATTTTTTTGTAATTATTTTTGTTTCACTTTTTTGTTTGCAATAATTGAAATAGTAATATTTTCAAATATTTTTTTATGTAATTTATACTTTAATAAAAATAAATAAAAATAATATTTTATGAAATTCATTGCTCTTACACTGGTTTTAGATTTTTTTTTTAAATTTTTTGGAATTTTTCCCGAATTTTCGAGAATTCTCGAGAAATCTCAAAAATTATTTTCGGGAAATCCCGCATCTCGAGAATTGAAATTTTCGTTATTTCGGGAAATCCCGATTCTCGAGATTGGGATTTTCTCGGGAAATACCCAACTCTACTTACAAGTCCGTTGTGAAACCACTGTGCTGCACGGGAACCCTATTTACCTTCCTTCGTAGAACCACACACTCTTATGAAACGTAGTATTAATACCAACTCTACGCCAGACAGCTCTGTAAGAGAATTAAAAAAGTATTTACCTAGACCACCTGCTCTAATTTTAGCTCGGGCTGGACAATTGCAAAGGAAGTGCTCAACTGTTTCTTCCTCTTTCTCATCTCTGCAACTTCTGCAATATTCGTGGGAGAAAACTCCTAGTCTCGAGGAATGCCTGCCAAGTAGCCAGTGACCGGTTAAACACGCCACGACCTTCGAGCTATTGCCTAATGCAGGATACTCTAAAAGTCGTAGAAACTTGGGCTAAAACAAGCGATTTAAGTTTTAATGCAACGAAAATGGAACTAGTATTGTTCGCAAGAAACTATAAAATCCCTACCTTCCAACTACCGACGTTGAAAGGTCCAATTTTGTCAGTCGGAGATAGTGCTAGGTACTTCGACTTAATACTATATATAAGAAACTTTCTTGGAAGCTGGGCGTTCAAGGTACAGTAAAGATGGCTACTACAGCGCTCTATTCCTGCAAAAGAACATTAAGCTTAAAGTGGCGTTTATCACCCAAAATAGTTCACTGGCTTTATACAGCTATTGCAAGCCCGGTGGCATCACAAAGGGCCTTTATTTATCCGAGGTGCTTCGTGAGACAGCCACTTTATCTAACCTAACCCCACATGGAAATCAGTATGTGGCTTGCCCTACTGGGACACTTTCAAGCTGGCCAACTTTCTGACTAATCTAGGGTTTGGCTGTTTTCAGTAAATCTCATGACAAAGCTCGTGGACAACTTCATCAAAATGAAACTTGAAGGCAAACAAAGGCAGTTGAAGTCAAATGATGTTTTCCCACAAGCCCCTTAAATATTACTTCCTTTGGCGCTGGAGAATAGACTGCATGTTTTCTGTAGAGGATTGCAATGGAATTTTCTCTAGCTCACTGCAGAGTGATCTGCTGAACTTTTTCTGCCTTAGATGGCAGCCAGCTTTTCGAACAAATGCAATAAATTTTATCATCCACGTTGAGCCTTGACGAATGATCCATCTTTCAAGTTTCAAAGTAACAAAAGAGCTGTTCCAAGTCATTTTTTATAGGAGCGCCAAGTGTATGCAAACCTGAAAGATGACTTCCTGCTGAGGCAGGGTTTCGCTTCGAAATTGACTCGGTGGCAAGCGGATTGAAAACTCTTGTATAGACCCAGACAAATTAAGCTTCCGCGTTTCTTTTGTCGATTAAGGCATTCCCTCTAGGGACTTACCGCTACTAATTTGTTAAAACTTGGCGGTTGCCATAGCCGAATGGGTTGGTGCTGGTCTACCTTTCGGGAGTGCGTAGGTTCGAATCTCCGTGCATGAATATGAAATAATAGAAAAAGTTTTTTCTAATATCGGTCGCCCCTCGGTAGGTCGCGGCAAACCTCCGAGTGCATTTCTGCCATGAAAAAGCTCTTCATAAAAAATATCTGCCGTTCGGAGTCGGCTCAAAACTGTAGATCCCCCAATTCGTGGAATAACATCAAGATGCACACCACAAATAAGAGGAGGAGTTCGGCTAAAAACCTAACAGAAGTGTACGTGCCAATAATTATTATTATTTTTTTTTTTAATTTGGTCAAATATATGATTTTCTTCCAAGAGCTATGGCTTTCATGTGCTGCAGCTGTACATAATATTTCTCCGCATTAAAGGGAAACGAACAAATTAGCTGAGAATAGTCACGTACCCTTATCCGCGCCGATAGACTGTTACTAGGGAGGTTCCGTTTGTATCAAGTCGGACGCTACGGATGTCACTGAGCAACCAGTGAGTACTCAGATGGAGAGTAGCGTAGTAAATTTGCTACTAATTTGGATTTACAGCTCTTTTAATAATACATATTTGGGAAGCCTTTAATGTTATGGAATATCAGAGCGAATAAGAAATTCTTCAGAATTAGTCAAATGAGCTTCACAAGGCGTTCAATACACAAATCTCAGAATAACAAATTTTATTTCAAAGCCCGAAATGCCTTCCAAAGTCTTGCAAGAAGCATCAAATATATTTCGGCATAGTCAGTTGAGCTTCGCAAGAAAACCAAAATATGCGTTTATATTCTGAAATGAGGTAAGACATTTTTGGAAGTACATATATTTGTTAGCTTTCATGCTCGCTGATATACATTAAGTACTTGCTTCAGATCCTGCAGTAAAATTGAGTATTATAAAGTAGGTTAGGTGAGGCTAGCCAGGTTGTTTGTCGAAGACAAGACAATCGGTGGCCCTAAGGCCCATTGCGACATCTGCATTTGATTTTCATCCGCTAACTAAGTTGCTTAAACCACTTAGATCTTTTTAAGAAGTTAAGCGACTTAGTTAGGGGATGGAAATCATCATTTTTAAAATTTCCCAGGACTTCAAAGAAACAATCGCCAAGATATTTGGCACGACTTCTTTGAAGTGCAGAACATTCACAGAGGAAGTTAAGTACATTTAAGGCATATTCAAGAAAATTTAAGATTTCTGAAGTGCTGATTAATGATGTGGTATAGATCTGTTGTATGTGGAGCGTTTTCGATTCGTCTAATTTCAGCGCCTGACTTGCGACACGGGAACCTTCGTCATAAAAAAATTCCGAAATATGGTATTTTCTGCATTTTGCAAATCACAATTTAGTTTATCGGGTCATTTGAGTCCATTTTTCTTCTTCTTCTTAATTGGCGCTATGACCGCTTACGCGATTTTTGCCGAGTTTAACAAAGCGGGCGCGCTTTGAGGGTCGTTTCTTTCTCGTGCTAACCGGCGCCAGTTGGATACACCAAGTGAAGCCAAGTCCTTCTCCACCTGATCTTTCCAACGCAGAGGAGGCCTTCCTCTTCCTCTGCTACCACCAGCTGGTACCGCATCACATACTTTCAGAGCCGGAGCGTTTGTATCCATTCGGACGACATGACTCAGCCAGCGTTGAGTCCGTTCTTGCATTCGTATAACGAAAACATTAGGGCGGGACAATTTTTTTTCGACATCCTTTCCAGGATATTCGGATTTGGCATAAAACTCTAAGAAAAGTGTCAAATTCCAGCCTCAAGCTAATATTCATAAAAATTTAGTGAATACTAATTTTTATATTATCTGTAAAGATAGCTTCATTTAAAAGTTGGACAACCCGAAATCGTGCTTTAGTTGACGTTTTTCTTAGAGTTCCATGTAGAATACGAATCTGCTAAGAAGGATGTTGAAAAAAATCATTCCATACAAATTAACCCGCCCTAATGCACAGTTCTATGAATGTGCATGTTTATCGGCAAGGTTATTTGCGCTTATTTCTAATTTCTCTTTCTATTTTTGCTGCTAACCATTAGTATGGCGTAAATATTAAATAGCTGAGATTATATTTTATATTAAATTCGCTTACACTGCACTTTTTTTCTGTTTTGTTTTCATTACTTTTATTTTTCACCTCCTCCACGAGCTGACACAATAATTCCTGGCTTGTGTGTCCTTTTTAAATTTGCTGTTCTCTACATTTTTTTTCTATTTTTGTTCTTGTTAGCGTACCAACCAGCCAAACAAGTGAGCAGTTGACCATTACAATTTCTACATCCACATATGTAGGTGTATTTGTATATACACACATAAACGTGTGTACAATTGTGTACATGCATAAAATAAAGCATATGTGTGTGCGTTGTAGTACAAAATGCGTAGCATTTCCAATTCCGTTTGTTATTATTAGGTGTGCACAAAACTTGATGCATACTCTTAGGCAGTCGTGCACATGAATGTTAGCTAGTCTGCAAGCGGGCGTATGTACGTATGTTCGTATTGGTGTAGCGCTATGTTATTCTACACATTATTTTAGTTTTAGCTGCGCTCACTCACACTGAGTAACCTCATATCTATCCTGCCCACTTCTTCCCCCCTCACGGTCATCACCATCATCATCATCAAAATACTGCCCTGCATTTGTTAATGCTCAGCAATCTCTACCCCTCTTTCCCTCTCTACCTCTCTTTCTCCTCTCCTTTTCAAAAATTTTTTCGAAACGGAACTCTAATAATGGGTTTTATGGCTTTCAGTTGCAGCAGATGCTGCTCACTGGCATTTGCGTTGCGTTGTTGTTTTGTTGTTGCATTTTAGGAGCACACACATGTAGCACGAAACAAACAAATAAAATGGCAAACACAAAAGCATAAGCACAAATATTTGCAATTGCACCTGTGCTCGCACGCGTTCAATCGCACAAGCTCTAGACTATATATGTACAAATGTATACTAACAAAGGGTGGTCCAAGTACAAGTGTCATATTAAAAACGTAATAAAATTATCAAAACGCAATATCTTGTTTTATATATAGTATTTGACTTTTGCCGAAAAAAAAAATGTTCCGTTATTTACGCAGTACACTGTAATTTACTTGCCTGGCTTGGCAGTAGCGCTTCTCTACTCACAAATGACTCAGCTGATATGCGATTTACGAAATTTTATTCTCTTCCTCTCTTTTTACTTGACGCGATAACCGCTTACGCGAGTTTAACAAAGCGCGCCAGTCGTTTTTCCTCGTGCTAACCGGCGCCAATTCGACACACCAAGTGAATCCAAGTCCTTCTCCACCTGATCATTCCAACGCAAAGGAGGCCTTCCTCTTCCTCTGCTACCACCTGCCGGTACCGCATCGAATACTTTCAAAGCCGAAGCATTTGTATCCATTCGGGCGACATGATGAGAAATTTTATTATGATAAAAAATTTAATTATTTTCAGATTATCACAACGGACCTAGATAGTCTTAATGAGCCGACTGCCACAAAAGCCTAACCTAGATTATCAGCAAAATCTGAATTTTTTTTTGAGATTAAACTTAAAAAAGACATGCACTTGGATGATCTTCGGCCTCATGAAGGTGGCGAACAAGACAGTTCAGTGACTGTGCTATCAGCTGCCTTGCCAATTTAAATTGTCAGCCTAAAATCTGCTATTTTACCGCATTAGGCCAATAACCGCAATTACTGAACTATATCACCTGTCACCCGTGATGAAGCTAAAGCTCACACAAGCAAGTTCACATGTTTACTTTTGGCCCACAAAAAGGTCGGCAATCATTGTTTTATACTGACACATCGCTTCAAGTAGTGCTTTCGAAAAAATGGCCCCATGCCATTGCTTTAAACTCCAAACCCAAAAGTTACTCTCTGTGACTGCATTGCCTTTAAAAATGTGCTTGAATTTTAGCCACCCTGTGCAGGCCCGCATACATATTTGATTGCTACAAAAACAAATAATACAGAATTCATTTGGTGTGACCATACGAGTATTTCGTGTTGTGTGGTTTGTGTTGTTATTTGCGACATTTGCTTTTGTTGCTTTGGAGTTTTGTTTTGGTTTTCGTTTTTCAGTTGCTACTAATTTTATTTTAAGTTAGAAAATCCATTGCTTTGGCGCTTTTGTTACTAGTGCGGGATTTTAGTAAAATAATTCACTAACTACTAAATTTTTCATTGCGTTTAGCTTGTTTTCGAAAGAGATGCAACCAAATGTAATTTTTTATTTTATTTAATAATTAAAAATGAAATTACCAAAAAGAAAATTATACTCTTGGATGTCGTCACAAGCCAGCAATGGAAATAACATAAGAAACCAGACTGCTTATATATTGATAAATAGAAGGTTTGGCTCATCAATCTATAAAGCAGCCACCTATCTTAGTGCTGACATATCATCCGACCACAATTTATTGCTAGCGAAGTTTAAATTAAAATTGACCAGAACAAAGCAAACCAAAATAAAAGCTGACAAAACAAAAATAAAAAAAGTACAAGCGCAATAATCGCGATGCAAATTAACAAAAACCTTATTGTGATACGGTCACAAATATCGGAACCTCTTGAATAATGGGGGGAAAAAATGTTCTTTCCACGGTTTCTAAAAATTCTCTTATCAAAAAAGTCCGCGAGACTAATACCAAATCGATAACAAACGGAATAACACAACTTAAACAAGAAAGCAAAAATTATGGTTTAAGAATAAAATTCACGAAGCATACGAGCAATGCAACCAACAAATTTGACGAAAAGTGCGAGCAGCTAAGATTTATTGACTAAATGAACAGTGCAAAAAAATGTGGGGTGGGCCATGTAAAATTTGCTTTTTGGATCGTCTATAAAAAAAACTAGTAAATATTTCTTTAAACTTTTTTTTTTATTTTGAAGATTGAACATTGTCATTTATGAATAAAAAATAATATCGTTCAGATGATTGCCACGACTGGCTTCGATCAACCCAATTTTTAAGCACATTTTCGATTGTTTGGGCTCCAATTTCATGAATGGCAACTTCGACTTCGTTTTTTAAAGCATCAATCGTCTTTGGACGGTTCGCATAGCATTTGTCCTTAACGGCTCCCCACAAAAAATAGTCCAATGGGCTTAAATCACAGCTCCGAGGCGGTCAATAGATTTCGGAATTCAAAAACGGTAGCCAAAAGTTCGAGTGAAACTTTGGCGGTGTGACAAGTTGCACCATCCTGTTGAAACCAAATGTCGTCCATGTCATCCCCTTCAGATTTTTGAAACAAAAACTCGTTGAGCATGTCACGGTAACGCTCGCCATTTACTGTAACCGCGGAAGAAGAAGAAGACTCACCACTTTGGAAATAGGTTTTCAATATTTCCCAATTTTGTTCAAGCGTATAGCGTCCCATTTCGTAAATGTCAAACCTTTAAGTAAATTATGAACACATTTGACATGTCATTTGTGTTAACATTCTCAAAAAAATAGGTGGTTCAAAAAGCAAAAACGCTATATAACCCACCCTGTATTTCTACACTGAAGTGCTAACGCCGTTCGAAAATTAAAGAAGTGCTAAAAATAAATTAAATAAATATAAACAATTAAATTTTTGTATAGCTGCTAAAATTGTTGAAAAGCTTGAAAATCTCAAAGAACCATATAGACAAGCAGACGGATAAATGGACTGACATATAGACAAAACGGACGGATAGTCGGATGGGCAAGTGGATGGACCGAATGACGAAACGGATAAACAAATAAACCAAACGGATGGACAATGACGAACTGAGGAAGTTTTGAACTTCTTCAGAGGATGAGCTCTTGACCTCTACACCAGAGACAGTGCATGGCAAATCTGTGGGCTACATCATGAACTTACCTATAATTATCTCTTCTTATATTATTTTATCTTTATCTGCCTTACAATATTCCATCATATCTAACTTTTTGTTATCACATCTTAAAGTGCTTACTTTATCTGATTTCACTTGATCTTACCTTATCTTATAAATGGCTTTTCAAAAGTGACGCCTAGATGTAGGTAGGTAGGTGAACTGGTTGAAGTACCACTCTGGCACTCCCCAAGTAGCCGTTAGGATACCATTATGAGACCTCCAATAGGTAGATATCTACAGTCCGCCAGAGCTGTTGATGTAATGGAGAAGATTGATGGGATTTAAGATGGCTGTCGCCGAAAGGAGCATACAGTGACTTTAATCGTCTAGTTGCCAAAGTAGGACATTTACAGAGAAAGTGCTTAACAGTCTCCTGCTTTGAAAGGTTTTCGAAATAGCACATGAAGAAATTGAGCTTCATCTATTCTACGCTTTCCTGAGAAATAATTTGTGCTGCAACTGTTAGAGGGATGCCGATGATCGGGTAGGAGGTCTCTGGCGCCAATTTAGTCAACCCCTTCCTGGCACCAGCTCATCAGGAATTTCATTTCCCTCTATGGTACTTTGTCCTTCAACCCAGATCAGAGAAATGTTACCTGCTCACCCAAGAGATTTGATCTCCCACTTACAGGAACTGACCAGTTTGGAATTGCACGATGGTGTCGACTATTTGATGGATTAGATACATTGGCTGATTTAGTAAATACCCCTGCCTCGACTCCCAATTCCATCTTGGAGCCGTCAGTGAAGACAGACGGGCAAGCTTCGGTGCAGATGTTCCCCTCGATCCAATCCTGCATATTTCGAAAGATTGCATTAGCACAACACTCAAGCTCTAGTTTGCGGATAGACAGATCTGTCCGAAGTTTAGAGAAATACGGTGTTAACTGCTCAAAAATGCTGCAATGTTCTTTAAGAGACTGCCGCCAGAGATCAACCTCCTTTAACCTGATTACACTTTGAGCTACGATGAGAATAACGTCAAAATCGATGGGAAGTAAGTGCAAAATTACATTCGGGGCAGCACTGAGGCAAGTTTCATACACTCCGGTGATGCTAATATATCCAGTTCCTTCCACCTTTTCCTATTTAGTGATAATATAGCTCTTCTGAACAGCTTTTCACTAAACCAGGCATCCATACGTTAAAATTGTACATCCACAGCACGACCTGTGGCTTGAGCCCCCATTTTTCGCCGAGCATAGATTTGCAGGAATAGAAGGCTAGTAGTATTGTAGCTTCCATTCGAGTTTGGACTCAAGTATTACTTCAAGATACCTTCAAGATACTTCCGATGAAAGCTGCTGGACGTGAATAATTCCTAGTTAATACCATTTTGTATATCATTGTGCATGGGTTTACACGATAGAACCACGCGTAAAAATGATTGAGACGTATTATGAAAATGGCCGTTCTTCAAGAACAACATAACGTAAAATTCGTGATGATTTTTCTGGTAGAACTAATCATCTGAATGAGTCGACAACTCAAAGGTTGGTAAGCAAATTTCAAGAAACTGGCTCTGCCAAACAATTAAAAGGACTGAATTGGGGAACTCAACTGTAATTGAACATCATCAGCGCACGTCGAGAGAGGATTTTACTACTGTAGGCAATTGAGTAGTAAGATAGTAGAGTTAGTCCAAAGTGGCATTTGTTGGCAAGAGAGATTCTAAGTTGAATTTGAAGGTCGAATTAGTTATGGGTGGTAATGTTGGTTCCTAAACAACGTTGAAATCATAACTATTAACGTAAACTGTTTGTTTGAAGACAGAACGTACTTCGTACTCGCCCCTCGTTCACCACCAGACTGATTCGCTTTGCCAGTTTGGAAAGGGCAGAAATACCCTCTATTATTTTATCGTTCCTTATTTTAATTTATTTCGTTTCAAGTTTATTTTCATATCATATCTTCTCATAATTATGTGTATACTCTTTTTGACGTAATAACGTCTTATAATTCGATGTAGCCGAATGCATCCACCAAAAAATGCGTCGTTATCTTGCTCATACGTCGTTACCTTGCTTGAACTGCAAGCGAGAGGGCGGAACGAACGACAAAGAGCACAATCGGCCCCCGCGTTCGGCAACGTTCGCCATCTGGCTCTGTCCTACTTGAGTGAGCATATATATGTATGTATATGCGCATATGTAGGTATATAAATTCACATACTTGTATTTGCATATGCCTTCTTCCTGTGTGCATGGTAATGAACCATTTCTCTGTTCAGAATAGGAGATGATAGGAAAAGTAGGAAAGGAAAGGGAGTGTTTCGAGTGTAAAGTGTCTTGAAAAAGGCAAATCGATGATGGTGCCTCTTAGTGTTGTTGTCTTATTATCGTCTGATGCACAATCTAAATTGAACATATCTTTCATGAATTTGATAAATGTTTCGTAATTTTTCACGTTTGCGTAAATGTAACTTGACCTATTCCAATTCGATTCCATTTACATCCTTCTCTATATACATACAAAATATCGATCAAACAAATAAAATTAAAATTTTCTTTTGCAAAATGCAACCATTCCATTAGTATTTTCTTATGACGTTGTTACGTTAAACTATCGTCAGTAAACCGACGTTACAGACAACCTCTTTTTTGGTTCCACATTATATCTCCTCTTTTTATTACGTCCTAAAATACCTACTTCTCGAACGCCGATTATCGGGTAATAATTTTAGCAAGTGTTCCCCACATTGGAATGCAAGAATATCAACTCTTTCGGGAATAATGCTGAGCATAGAATTTATTAAATTTTAAAGCCGTCAAATTAAATGTTCGTTCCCCTTTCTCTATATGTTTTCGGTAAATGGAACAGCAGCAGATGAGACATCGAGTGGTCAGCAATTTTTAAAGTGTGCTCCTTTATACACACACACACACACTCACGCCCAAAAACTAAATGCAGTCTTTAGCCTTGCAGGAAAATTGCACTGAAACTGCGAGTAAAAAATTACTTTTACATAGCGATTTAAAAGTCACTCCACGTTGGTATGCAACCGCTTACTCTTTTCGTAGAAATTCACGGATGGTCCGCCTCTGTTAATCATTCGTGCAGTAAAATAGGTTTTTAAATATGGATCGCCTAGTTATTTTGTAGTGGCAAAGGTTACATTTTACACGCCACCCCCCGGCTTAACGCTTTGCAGAATTATGAACCAATAGTTCGCTCACACTACTTCAGGCTTTCCCTAGAGGGCGAGTTTGTATCAATATTTATAATAGCCCACTGTTGACCATTTCGCAGTAGTTCATGGAATGCATGTTGTTAAAAATGTATGCTGACATTTTGTCGGACCAGCGCTTACAAAGTTGTTCGGGCAAAGACACAAGTAAAGTTCAGCGCAAATACATGAGCACGTAGCTACACACACACACACACGAAAGCTATACATATTCATGCAACAGACAGCCTTTAGTTGCAAGCTCATGTGCATCTCTGTGTGAGTAGAATAAACTTGACTGTCGCCATCCATGCAGCACTAATAGTTTTTAATTTTTAATCGCTTATAAAGTAAACCTTGTTTTTACGCTATTTTGGCGCTAACCACCGCAGCGGCAGGTTGAATATATGTATGTATGTATGTATATTTACAGTTGGATATGTGAGCATGGAAGCGCAGGAGGGCAGCGCAGAGTATTCCGTTCAGCGTTAATTGTGCTGACATTATTTTAATCAATTATTGAAGGCACATAAGATGCTAATAAATTGTTGTGTGGGGAAGGGATTTAATGAAACTCTGGCTATCTGGCATTTGGTGGCGGATGAAGTGTACGCCGGGCATTTATTGTATTACTGTTTCAGCAGAATTTCGCCTCTGATCGGTAAAGGCGCACATTACATGTTTTTCACTACAGTTACGGGATTTCCGTTTCGTGGCGTGAGCTCTGTTATTAAAAAGTTTGTTACCAATTAATATCAAATCGGATGTCGATATTTTAGTTATAAGTGCCATATTTTCTCAAAGTCTAATATAATGTACTCTTATTTTAAACAACAACGATAAAGTTTGAGACCTTGCGTTTGCTTCCAACGACTTGAAAATTACTTACTCCGCGCAAGTTACTCCAATTTCAAAGAATACGGGTGCTTTGCATCACTAAGCTTTAGTTATTAACTTCTGAATTTTATAATTTTAATACTCACACAGCTGCCCATGTGGCGGAACACAATTATTTAAGGGGTATAGAATTTTCACAAAATCGATTTTTTTTATATTTCGAAAGTATAGGCTTTTAAGATTATACTGTCAAATTTTTGGAAGGGTATTTCCGTTATTTTCGATTCTACAGCCGTTTAAGTAGGTAGAGTCAGATTCGTCACTCAGTCACTTTCAAAACTTTAAACTCAATTTACTCAAAACTACTTTTTTCGGCCTGATGTTGTCAAAAAAAACAAAAAACTATTCAACCGAATCGTCTTAAATTTTAATATGTTGTTCACAACATCAACGGCTATTGCCCGTACTAGAATTATATTATTACTTCGTATTTTTTGGATTAAAAAGCGTCAAAATTGTTTTTTTTAGTTGTGGGACATAGCTACAGTCACACTGATAACCCAGTTTTTTGGTTTTTGAGTTTCAGATAAGTAGAAGAGTAAAATGGGCAACACTGTCCAGGGAGGTTCAACTTCAGCGCCATATTTAAAATTGTTATAATTACAAAAAAAAAATTTGTTTTAATTTTTGTTTGTAAAAAAATTTAAATAAAAAGCTTAAAAATGTAAATATCGTTTATCATTTTTTTATTGTAAAAAAAAATTCCTGAAAATACTCTATATTTGCGAACTCTAAACCACCAAAATTTGTTCCCTTAAGGGGTTAGAGCTAGTCAGAATTTTCAAAAAATTGAATTTTTTTTTGCATTTTCATAAAGTATATTATCTTAAAAACTTTAAAACGTTTTTGCTCAAAACTATATTATGTTTTTTGGTGATCTTTGTAACTTAAAAACCACTTGGTAGATTTCAGTAAAATGTATACTGTTTTTGAAAAACATAAACAATTCGTGCCTGATCGAAGGATTTTTTTTTTCAAAATTTCGATTTTTTTTAAACAATTAATAGTCGGTTTTTTTCTTGAAAATCTGGAAAATATTTTCTGAGGCCGCCATATTGTTAATTTTGAAAAAAAAAAGAAGCTTCGATCAGGCATAAGATTATGTATTAATAAAACTAATTTCTCTTGTCCGATTGATTTCAGATGAATCTCCAAAGACTTCTGATGATCACCGCAACGGACTTCTCGAGAAACAGGCTCCACACAAACAGCGACAACTTTCACCTTTATTAATTTTTTTTTTGAAACTTAGCTAAAGTCAAGTCAGAACATGATGTATTAATGCTATGTTTTTATTTTTGTAAACTAAAGCAATTAACTAACAATGAAAAATGATTGAAAATCATAATTTTTTCGGGTCTCTGACTACCCCGTAACTCCTACCCCTAACCCCCTAACTCCCTAAATCAGTAGTCAACAATAAACCACCGTTGTTTAATCCAAGGTAAGTGATTTTAAGAAACAGGAAAAGCAAAGCTTTCAAAAAGTTTAAGTTCAGTAATTCAAAAGACGAGTATGCACAATCTCACAATTTTTCATTCACGCAATATTTTCTTTCTATTGAAACGAGACTAAAATCCAATCCATCGAGTTTCTGGCATTACATTAAAACCAAAAGAAAAGCTACTGATCTTCCTACTAGTTTAGATTTTGATGGAAATATTTCTGACAATGCCCAAAGTTCATGTGACTTATTTGCTCGATTTTTTTCAGAAAGTGTATAATAGATATAACACCATGTTGTTTCCTACCATACCAGCTTCACCTTTACAAACTCTCAGTTCGGTTGTGATCAGTAATGATGATGTGCTTCTATCGATTTTTAAACTTAAGCCCAGCGCTAGATCTCACCACATCTTTTTAAAACTTGCGCCAATTTACTAGCTCGTCTTCCATTATTGACTTTCAAATGTGTTTAAATAGCGAAACTTTTATCGACTTATGGAAACTTTACTGGATTGAACCCGCCTATAAATCAGGTGATCGGAATGACGTATGTAATTGTGGGCCTATTCTCGAACAGAGCACTTTAGCTAAGTTATTCGGTCACATAATGCAAATGAAGTTATGTGAGCACATACGAGATCTGTTAAAAAAATAAGGAGAATTTCTAAATTTCGCGGGCTACGTACATTCGACTTGCGATTATTATTTTTTATGTTGGGACACTCGTCTCGAAGATATGTTCACGGTTTTAGCAATATACTCGTAGCATACTTAGTTTGTTTGTGAAAGGCATAAATAAGACAAGTATTTTGCGTGTTCGGCGATTTTCTGCTATTGACTCTTGGCTCTGCTGGACTCTTCCATTGTTACGCTTGGGCTTTGGTTTCGATGTCATAATCCATCAATCCATTATTCAACACTAGTTATGACCGTTTTAAGCAAATCTGGTTAATCGTTGAGGTCATTCAACAATTCCTGAGCGATGCTCATGCGACGTTGTTGTTTAGTAAAAATTCAGAATTTTTGGAACGAACTTCGCTGCCACATGCTTCATGCCCAAAATTTCCGAAAAGATTGCATGGCATGAGCCAACCGATGTGCCGACATGCTCAGCAACTTCTCTAATTGTGATTCGCGATTCTCCATAACAATTTTCTTCACTTTCTCAAATTTTTCTTTGGTTGTTGATATGCTGGGGCGTCCAGAGCGAGCGCCGACATTCACATCTTCTCGACCATCTGTGAAAAGCTTGTACCATTTGTAAACATTTTTTTGACTCAGAATACTCTCACCGTATGCCAATGTCAACACTTCAAGTGTCTTTGAGCACTTATTTCTATTTTTATACAACATTTGATGCAACTTCTTTGATTTATTTTTTTCGATAGCAGAAAATGCCTTATTCACCGTCTTGGCCGAATTCTAGACACGGACTTGTCTCGGAGCCGAAGAACCGGGTTCACACCACTCTTTAGCCTCTTGTTTTGATTAAGGGTCATGGTGATAGTCCCAAGTCTCATCCATAGTGATGAATCGATGCACAAAATCCACTTTGTCCTTTCGAAAATGCTCTAAATGTTGCTGAGGAATTCACATTCGAGTGAGTTTTCCACTGTTAGCGGAATGCGGCACCCAGCCTTCTGAAACCCTTTGAAATTTAAACTTGAATTGTATGACCCAAGAGGGTCAGCCTAAAAAAGCCCTTTGTATTGAGAGCTCTGGAAAGCAGGTAGATAGTTAAGGAAGAAAAGAAAAAGTATCAGAGAAAGAGATAGGAAAGAATAGAGACAGAGGGTGAGGTAGCTAGTCCCTGCTAGAGGATAGAATTTCCAGTTTCAAAAATCGTAGCCTTGCTCTAGCAAAGGCAGGACACTCACAGAGAAAATGCTTCGCTCTATCCGCCTTCTCCAAACAAGACAGGCACATGGGGCCCTCAATGATTTCAATGGGAGTCATATGCTGACCCCATGAGTTGTGTCCTGCAATAATATCGACCATCAACCGAGCGTCTTTCCTTCCAAGTTTTAGTAGAAAGTTTGACAGTTTTCTGTTCGGACTTGTCACAAAACACTTTTCAGTTCTGCAGCTTTCTACACCGGACCTTCGCTCTTTATGTAAATTGCATACATAATCGCTGATCCAATTCATGATTCCTGCGGAACTGACTCCAATTATTGGCTATGGCTCTTGTCGGGGAACCGCAGATCCACGGTTGGCCAATTCATCGGTAATTTCGTTTCTTTGAATACCAGAGTGTCTTGCAACCCATAAAGTACAAGCTTGTTCTGTCTTGCGACTGAATACCTTCTGAACAATCTTTGAAATTCGCTTCGGGTTCTCCAAGGCCCTTGGACGTTCTTGACGTGGATCGTCTTCAAGGCTTATACGACCAGTTTTAAATGTACACACCTATTTTTCTATTGTACTAATTGATGGCGAAAAGTTCGTATACACTTTGAACATTCGTTCATAAATTTCCATTGCTTTTAAGTATTCCAAAAATAAAAATTCAATCACCATCGTGCGGTTTTCCCATTGTAGAAAGTAAACAAAGAATGAATTGACAGATTGAAATGAAACTTCACATACGTTCATATGAGGAGTATATCAACATAAGAAAAAACGTAGGCTTGTAGCAATGCCCTCTCTTATCGAACCGCAAAACTTATTGAACAACCCGGTATTTTAACATATACCAGGAAGCTTTTTTCTTAACTACAAATTAAATAACTGCATCCTATGTAGGAAGTGGGAAGTGAACCATCTTGGTGTTATGTTTGATACTCAACTTTCATTCACCAAACATATTGGTTTTGTGACATCTAAATCATTTGCCATGGCTGATTTCATTAGAAGAAGTTCCACTGACTTTAAAAACCCTCAAACTTTGAAATCTCTCTGCATTGCTTCAGTACGACCTCGCATGGAGTATTGTTCTTTAATATCGAGAAGAAAATCGAAAAGGTAAAAACAATTTTCACAGAAGTGGCATTGTTTAGAATGGTGTGGGATGATTATTATACGAGTATGTATGTACGTATATGGAAATCACAAAGCACTCTTCATATAGGTAACTAAACTCCTCTCTAAAATTTGGGACATATGAGCAATAATGACTCTCAAACAGCTGTGACTGCAAGACCAATAATTCAGACATTAATCCATTTGCCTACCAACTACCGCAAATAAGGGACATTTGCCTAAAGCTATTTGGCAAAATGCACAGAAATTTATGTATATACATATACATATTCATATGTATGCACACACGCTTTGAGCTTAGGTGGAGCAATATTGGGTACTTTAAAAAGTTGTTTGCCAAATTCCGGATAAACATATTTACTCATTTTTCATTTTTATTTGTTTATTTACAGACCGGTTAGAGTTTTGTACTTCTTAACTGGCCTGTTAAGAACAAATTGAAGTGAGTAATATTAAAATTGTGGAACAACATCAAAACGCACACCACAAATAGGAGGAGGAGCTCGGCCAAACACCTAACAGAAGTGTACGCGCCAATTATTTATTTTTTTTTATTTTTTTAATATTAAAATTGCCATTAAGTAAAAACTAAAAAAAAGGTAAGTTAAAAAGCAAGATTATTACATAGTTATGATTTCTATTGAGACTTAAAACTAAATTTAGAACCAACACAGCAAAGAGCTTATTCGACTCGAAGAGTGTTCTATTAATCGGGCTAGTGGCAACGTGAAATACATAAAACGCGCGCAAGACTCTGCAAGGAACATTTCAATTAATTTTAGCCAAAAGAGAGGTAGGAAATCATCGCTGCCGCAGACTATTACAAATAGAAAAGCGGCTAATGAAAATTCTTCTATTATGTAGTGGCCTTAAATCAATCAGCTGCTATCAAAAGTTTTGGGGGCCGCCGTAGCCGAATGGGTTCGTGCGTGACTACAATTTGAAATTCAGAGAGAACGCAGGTTCGAGTGTCGGTGAAAGACCAAAATGAAGAAAAAGTTTTTTCTAATAGCGGTCGCCCCTCGGCAGGCCAAGACAAACCTCCGAGTATATTTCTGCTATGAAAAAGCTCCTCATAAAAAAATATCTGCCTCATTTACCACCTCTAAATAATTAGATGAAACGGATATGGTTTGAAATTCGAGTATCTACTGTGATACAATTTTTTTTCTTCATGCTACCCCGTAAATTTGTTTTATGGCCAAAAAAATGAGAGCGATTTAACGTCAAGTGATCCAAGTATTTCGAATATTGTCGTAAATTTCTCTAAACATTTGTTTAATTGTAGGCTTAAGTACAAAGTGGCACAAAATTAATCATCTTATCGGAAGATTTATAACTTATCGTACCTATGTCAATCATATTTGACACTTGTGAGCTGGGCAGCTGTGGTATACGTACAAACAGACAAGCAATTGAGCGCGTAAGGGGTTATACACACTTGTAATGCTGAAAAATCACGTTTTTTGAAATTTTTTTAAAAATAACGATTTTATTAAACAAATACAATTTTAAGTTATTCAAAAAATGCCTACTTTAAAGTTAATTATAGCACGTAAAGTTAGTGAAAGTATTGAAGTGCACGGTTCCTGCAGATGATCTCCCAAGCGACCTCCAAAAAAAACCGTTCGGCGGTGGACAAAATATCTCCGGTTTGAATCAACTGAAATTGAAAAACCAATAAGATTCCTTTTGTGGACAGATAAAGCTAGGTATTAATCGAAGGAATAGTCAAAATTTAAATTTTTGATAAAATGGCGGCTATAAGAAAAAACGAATTTTCTACAAAAGTTTACGCAAAAAATTGCCTAAAAAAAAATAGGAAAAATCATCAGAATTCTTTTTCGACTAATACCTAGAAAATATACCTGAAAAAGTTTTGTTAAAATTTCAAGGCAATCGGTTTAGCCGTTTTTGAGAAATCGTATCCACCGACTTCGAAAACATGGTTTTGAGAAAAACGCGTTTAAAGTTTGAAAAGTACTTTATATACTCTGCAAATTTGTGTGTAACTTCGAAAATATTCACAGGAACGATATTAAATTTTCTGTGTGCATTCTTAAATATATGTACATTAAGAAAATAAAATAAAAACAAAATAAATTTTTTGAAATTCTAACTGTATATAACCCCGTAAAGGTCAAAATAAGATGTTCCATTACTCAAAAAACTTATTTACAATAATTTATTAGTAAAAAATTCTATTCAAAAACAAAATTAGAGGATTCATTTTTCGTTGCCTTGTATAATAGGGGAAATAGTTTGAAAAAAATTTAATAGTTTCGAGATTTAGGTTAGGTTATGTTAGTCTGGTTGGCATTAAGCCACGCATAGACCTTTTGGTCCCTAGCGATACCAGATGGAGATCGACCTCTATGAATACCAAAAGTAGACATTATGCACTTTTGCCGAATTTAAGCAGAGCTGGGAGGTCCTCCAGACCCTCGAACAATGGTGCTCTTCAAGGCTTTGGATCTAGTAGACAATGCTCCTGGCCGGCCACCCAGTTTATATTGATGAGTTGTCAGAAAACGTGAAATTTGTATTTTTACCACCTAATATAACACCAATTATGCAGCCGATGGATCGACTTTTAAAAGTTATTACCTTCAACGAACATTTAAACTTATTTTAAGTGAGATGATGGGCAAGATAAGAATACCATGCAAGAGTTTTGGAAAAAGTTAAACGTTATAAAAGCCATAGAGATTATTTCCGATTCGTGGGGGAGGTTAAACCATCTTGCATGAAGAGTGTTTGGCGCGAAATATGGACTGAATGTGTTCACCGAATATGCGTTGCAGAAGTTGATGGTACACCAGCTGTTCGTCAATAAATTTCCAATTTTGCTAGAGAGTCTAATTTTGAAGGTATGGAGGAGACTGACAGAAGTGAATTGCTAACCTCGCACAACCAAGCATTCTCTAACGGAGAGCTATGGTAACTGGTATTGCAATTCGCTAATGAAGAAGTTGACAGTGACCGTTCAATAGAAATGTCCAAATAATACAATTTAACCTCCAAACAAGTTTCCAAAGCGATGTGTTTTATTGACGAAGCTATGAAGATTTTTCTAAAAAAAGATGCAGACAGCGGAAGGAGTTTTAAAGTGTCCCAGGCGGTAACTACGAATATTGTTTGCCACAAGGAAATTTATTTTACGTTGAAAAAAAGGCTGTTCAGCAAACGTTGGACCAATTTTTTGTGAAAAAATGCTGAGTTATGACAACCGATACTATAGACTCGTCAGACGGTGATTAATTCTAATTTTGTTTTTCATAAAGTAATTGAATATAAATTTTATATTGTTTTTGTTTTTTAAATGTTTCATCATCATCATCTTTTGGCTCTACAGCTCTTTGTGAGCTTTGACCTGCTGCACGTGGGACCTCCATACGTCTCGAACGCTTGCGACTTTTTTCCAGTTGGTTATCCTAAGTTTCTTGATGTCGTGCTCTACTTCATCGGTCCATTTTGTTCTCGGCCTTCCTCTTGCTCTAGTGTTGAACGCGAGCCAGCCATCTTAACCGCTGCGGTTTGATGAAACGTATAACATTTTCGCCCTTTATCAGTTGATCTAGCTCGTCGTTCCATCTTATCCGCCACTCGCCGTGATCTTTGATTGTACTTTTCTTCTGAGTAATTTTCGTTCGAAGGCTTGCAGTTTTGTTTCATCTGATTCAATTAGCGTCCACGATTCAGTTGCATAACATAATACTGGTCTAATGCTGGTTTTATACAGAGTCAATTTGGATTGTCTGTTTAGTAGTTTTGATTTGAAGAGTTTCGTTAACGTTAAATGTTTACTTTGTTCAATTTTCTTTTTAAAAAGTAGTATTTTCGTAACCCTGGAACATATCTTCGATCATTTCATAGTTGGCTATAAAAAATTTTAATTCACTTTGCGTCGTGTTTTTTTGGAACGTAACCACGACACAAAGTGAGGCGTTGATGTATAACAAATTTTGAAATAGGTATCTCGGCTATTTTTAAAAATTTTACAAATTCCTTTTATAATTTTTTAGGAGAAAATATATATAAATAATCTCTTTTTTTAATTTCTGGGAAATTTGTTTTTATTTTGAATTTTTTATGATAAAATAAAGTTTTTAAAAAAAATTTTTTTGGGAAAAAAATTATATAAGTGGTTAAGTTTTAAGGGCCAGTGTTGATTTTGATATCACATAATTTGCCTATATCTTATATATTTTATTTGACAATAGTTTCAAAAAGTTTAGAAATTGTCGAGAGCTTTGAAATTGTGCGATAATTACTTATTATTTATTCTTGTAGCTGCTTTTAAAAATTGGGATTATAAGTATTTGTGTGAGTTCCCAGTCATTAATGAATATTCTAGAAGACCATGACTTATGCATTTAAGGTTATTTTTAGAGAATATATTACTGCCGGATATTTCTTTAGAAAAATTACGGAAAGCTCATCGATATCCGGCTGGTACCCACCCCTTAAAACTCAATAAACAACATCATCTTCTGAAAGACTTAGGTACTCAAAACTCAGAGTTGAAGATTGATTTAAAGACCGATTTAAAAAGTGATAAGAATCTAAATCAGAAATCCTATTCTGAACAAAATCAGATCGCAAAAATTCCGCCAAAAAAGATTTAAAATTTTATCATGGTGAAGTATATGAACTAGCAACGTTTGGAAATTATTGAAAATTATATTAAAAATTCTGAGCCGATAGTCAAAGCTATAAACAGTAGGAAATTAGCATCTCTCCAGGCGTACTGTGCCTGAAGGTATTCGCCTAGGTGGTCACGATATTAAATGAAATCAAGAAGTGAAGGATTTGATTATTTAGAAGCGTCAAAATTTTCCCCAGCAGACGCCATATTGAAACTCCCTACACTTGGTTTAATGAAGTTCATGAACAAAACAGAAAAAATGCATGTAGCGTAGTACACATAACAGAAGTGAAACTTTCAAGCTAGAAAAGGAAATAGTGAGAGACCCGAGAGAGAATGAGAGATAGAAAGAGAAGGAGAGAAAGAATATGTACCTAAATAAATTCACAACATTTGCAGAGAATACAAATAGACAAAATTTACAAAAAACGAAGAAGGGTCGACCGGTGGCGGTAAACGCCGGACTTAAACCGTGGCAACATCGCGCACTACTCCGAGCGTTGATCCGCACAAGCGCAGCGATTTCAGGACCGCAGCAAAGGCACAAATTACCGCAATGCAATACCAATAAATCCGATGCCGGATAGCACTTTATAGTACGCACAAGCACTAGCCAGGAAACGGAAATAAGCATCAAAAAGTGGGCACCAAAACGCCAAAAAAATTGGGACCAAAAACGCCCCAAACAGTAAGCACCAAGGAAATATTACGCCAAAAAGTAGGCACCAAAATATGTATTTCCTACAAATTTGCACCAAAAAACAAGCGCCAAAAACTAGGCAGTGTTATTTCTCACTAGAAATCAGCAACCACAAAGAAAAACTCAGGAAAAATAGCCTAAAGTGTATCTAAGATATATATAAGGTATAGCTCTCTCTCTCCTTTTCCTCTCCGTTATATCTTTTTTCTCTCTCGCGGAACGAAAATGCCCAAAACGTTGCATGGCCTTGAAATTTTACTCTCCATTCTCGCTCGTCCATCGACGCCTAAGAAGTTTCACTTCAAAAATTAAGTTTGCCAAAATTTGTCAACGGACTTTTCAGGCGACCCAATATTTGCATAAAAAAGGCAAAAAAGAAAAGGGGAGCAACTGAAAGAAAAATAAATCAAATGAGTGGAAGTTGGGAAAAGCAGTTTGTGTGGAAGACAGCTTTGAAAGGAATAAAGCAATTGAACCCCAATGCATTGGATAACGGCAAATGCCATTCAACTACATTCTCACACACACACACACACGCACGCACACATAGCAATGCATTGTAAAAGCAACATTCCACAATTGCCACGAAATGAAAGACAAACAAGCGGAGTGGCATGAATGCGTACAAAAGCTCTCGTATGTATGTAACTACGTGCATTTGAATGTTAGCAGGCCAACCAACACCTGCATGCGTGCAGCTGCTGGGGCACACATAACGCCACTTGTCAGCACAGTCACCTCAAATGACACCGATGCCAGAAGCGCATCGCTTATAGCCATGCCAAAGTGGAAATGCGAGGTTTGTTTTGTTTTTGCTTCCTCAGAGCCAGCTGGCCGCCGAAAGTGTCTGCGGGATGAAGTGGTGCTACACATACCAAATCCTATGAAGGCTAGTCTCTGGCAACCACACGCACATATTCGCATATGAATGTGTGTTTACGCTATATACCCCATAGCAAAACTATAAAATCAACGTACGTTGACATCTTTTGAAAATTTGTTTACGAAAATATACTACTTATTTATGTTTTTTTTCAATACAGATTTTTCTTTTTACAACATAGATCAGAATTACTCAAGCTTTAAACTTCAAACTTTGTGCAAGATTTATAAAAATGCGACAAATTTCTATCAAAATTTCAAACTTATTAATCAGAATTAAAAAAAAAAAAAAATTGGGAACGCAATTCTATAGTCCAATAAATTTTAGCATAATAAAGTGAAAGTTTACAGAAGCTTAAAATTCGTGTTGATTTTTGATAGTTTTTTTTTGTTCATATAACAAATCCGCAAAATGGTTTCTGAAATGGTGAAAATAGGTAACATGAAATAAATAAATATCATAATTGGCACGTAAACTCTTGTTACGTTTTTTGGCCGAGCTCCTCCTCCCTTTTGTGGTATGCATCGTGATGTTGTTCCACAAATGGAGGAACCTACAGTTTTATGCCGACTCCGAACGGCAAATGATTTTTAAGAGGCGCTTTCTCATGGCAGAAATACACTCGGGGGTTTGCCATTGCCTGCCGAGAGGCGACCACTATTAGAAACACCTTATTTTTTATTATTGTGCTGTTCCATGCACGGATATTCGAACTTACGCCTTCCGAATAGTAATCACGCACCAACACATTCGGCTGCAGCGGTCACGAAAATAGGCGACGCCGCCAGAAAAATTGTATCAAACAGGAACGAAAATCTTGATTGACCTCAAGCTTGCATTTTGTTATATTTGGTGCGCAACTAAGTTCCCGCTGTTTGTCAATAGATGCCGCCAGTAGTGTGTTCTAGTCGATTCTAGCATAACCTAAACGTCATAAATAAAGCTTAGATATACGGTAAACAAACTGCTTTGACACATTAGTGATTTTGTTTTGCTATCATAAACTTTTGTTTTTGTTAAAATGTCTGATTTTGTGCCGAATAATCGTCATTTGCGGGAAGTGTTGATTTTTCTCTTTTATTCGAAAACAACGGCGGCTGAAGCGCATCGAGAGCTACAATAAGTTTATGGAGATGCTGCTTTAAGTGACGGGATTGGTTCCGTTCTTCAAAGACGGTGAGTTTAATGTTGATGACCGTCCGCATGAAGGAAGGCCAAAAACCTTCGAAGACGCTAAATTGGAGGCATTGCTCAATGAGGATGCGTGTGAAACGCAAGAAGAGCTTTCTTCGTAGGAGTTACTATTAGGAGTTACCCGCCAATCCATTTCCAAGCGATTGCATGCAAGGGATTTTGAACGTGGTTTTTTCGCCTGTGAACAACTGCTCCAGCGGCAAAAAAGGAACGGTTTTCTTCATCGCATCGTGACGGGTGATGAAACATGGATTCATTACAGCAATACAAAGAAAATAAAGCCATGGGAACTGCCTCGTCAAGCTTCTACGTCTTCGCCTCGGTCGAATATTCACGCTGCGAAGGTTATATATGTATTTGGTGGGACCAAGTTGGTGTTATTTATTATGAACTGTTAAAACCAAGCGAAATCATCACTGAGGATCGGTATCGACTTCAATTGATGCGATTGAGCCGAGCACTGCGCGAGAAGCGGTCGTAATGCGCGGAGAGGCATGAAAAAGTGATTCTACAACATGACAATGCTCGGCCTCACGTTGTCAAACCCGTTAAAACCTACCTGGAAACACCGAAATGGAAAATCCTACCCCACCCGCTACACTCTCCAGATATTGCGCCGTCCGATTATCATCTGTTCCGATTGATGGCACATAGTCTAGCTGACCAGCATTTCCATTCATATGAAGACATAAAAAAATGGCTTGATTCGAGGATAGCCTCAAAAGATGAACAGTTTTACCGCGACGAGATCTACCAGAAAGACGGGAAAAAGTAGTAGCCAGCGATGGGCAATATTTTGAATGAATCACTTGTAACCAGTTTTTCAGAATAAAGTTTTATATTGTAAAAAAAAACAGCTAGAACTTAAATGTTATAAAATGGCATATGCTTTTTTAAATTCTGAAATTTTGATGAAAATTGGGCGATTTTTGATAAATCCTACATAAAGTTTAAAGTGGTATTATTATAGTCTTTGTTAGAGAATAAACTATATTCTATGTAAAAATAATAATTGAAATTAAGAAAAACAAAAAAAAAAAAAAAGTTAAAACTTGTCAACGAGGTGTTTCTATAATTTTGCAACGGGGGTATGGATACATAATCCACATTTCGTAGTTATGCAGTGTGCAAGGTGTACCAGTTGTGCTGTGCCCGTACTCGCCATAATACGATTTCATTGCGTGTGTGTGTATGTGTGTGTATGTGAGTGATGGTCAAAAGCGCCAACAGAGGTTTTCCTAGTGTATTGTACCCATTTGGATAGCGAATTTTGCGTGTAGAGTGTTGCTCATACGCCCGACCACTTGCACCACAACCATCGGCATTTGAAAGCGTTCAAATGAAATGCCACCTGCATGGCAATGCATCACCCCTGTGCATACCCTCGGCTCGTTTTTGTCCTTTGAATTGGTGCATTGGTATTTCCAGCACTCACTCACTCACACACACACACTTACGCAGTCGAATTCACACTCTTAAAAGCTCGCCTTTGCTTTGTCGCTTCTACTGCAATCGGCCTCTAGCTGTGCGCAGATCGACAAGCAACGTTTAAATATAAACATATTTACGTATATACAGTACTAATATGGATGAATGTATGTGTACATGTAGGTATGCATGGATGTATGCATGGATGTATGCATGTATGTGTGCATGTAGGTATGCATGTATGTGTATATGTATATGCGGATGTATGTCTGTATATACAGTCTATTACTGCTCGTGTTAGTTGCCTTAATTTCCTTTCACCTTGCACTTCCTGCCTCCCTCTCTTCATTTATTTTCAGTTTTATTCCTCTGCCAGCATTCCTTTTCACTTTTTGCTGCTTTCTTGCAATCCTAATGGATTCACCGCTTCAGTGATTGCGTTAATTCTTCCAAAATATGTTCGATTGGTACGAATACGAGAGTTTTGTTTAAACTACAATAGATTATGTTGCCAATATTGGCGTTGGGCTAGCCCAATAGAAGTGAGAGTTTATCTAAGTGTGGCTGTGGGTGCCGAGCACTGACCTAAATCCGAAGGGCGGCAAGCAATTAGTAATATTATAGTGTATCGATTTCGGGGTTTTAGTGAATGGGCAGAATTTGGTTTTTGTTGGGTTTGTATTGAGAATTTAAGTTGTATTCAAGTTTTTGTAGATAGTTGGTTGTTTTGAGTTAAAATTTGTGGATTTCCTTCGCTTATGAGTGCATTTTAATGGTGATAGTGGGAGGTAAGCTAGTTGCTTTAGTGATTAGGCGCGTCATAATGGAGTCTTAAGTCAAGAAAAAAATCTAACATTCACTTTATAACAAATTTATTTGCAAAGATAAAGTATTTAATTGTCAAAAGTACTTATTTCTACAATCTAATACAACTGAAATAGTTTTTGATATTTATACAGCGTGCCCGGGCTTCGCTTGCATATAAAATGAAAAATCTACTGAGTTTAGCGCTCATAAAAAACTTAAAAATAATACATTTTCTACATGGGAGAGCCAAACCATTTTCTGTGTTCTTGGCGGATTTTTTTCCTATTTTTCGTGGTTATTTAAAAATTCGACTGGACAAATAGTTGATTCATCTATTGAAATATCCATTACCTCAACTGGGTTTATTTGATCAAGAATTATGTGCTTTATAATGGCTGCGTGCATATTTTTCAGCGTCAATGGTATCAGTAGCGGTATTTATTGCAAATAAAAGTAAAATATACAAAATTGCGTCTGTCGATTTATTTCTCATGCAAAGCAGCTATCCGGTGTTCGGCTTTTAAAGCCAGTTAAAATATTTTATTAAGTTATGTATCTAAGGGCATTTTTAATAAAACGCAAAAGTTTATCCCAATGAACATTTTGCCGATCATCATCATCATCGGTTCCTGTGTTTCCCACGGCAGCATGGAGCCTCAGTAAAACACCTCCATCTGATTCTATTTTTTGCAAGGAGCTTGATTTCGTTCCAATTTTTTCCTGACGTTTTTATTTGCTTCCGGACAGTTCTCCTCCAAGATATTTTTGGACGGCCAACCTTGCGAGAAGGATGGTTCCATATGTAGAAGTCCACGCAAGTTACCGATCGCCATTCACTTGGGAGTGGCCAGGACGATTGTTCTGCATATGGTTCAAGCAGCTCACAACGGCCGGGATTAGCCCACGTATCCTCTGGGTAGCTTCCGAACACCCGTTCGGGAGTGAGCCAACGTGAGAAGGCGAAACATTCCAGGAAAGCTGGCTGTGCGCTGGGTTTGGGACCCGCCACTTAAAAACCTCCCCCCCCATGAAAACATACACAAAGCCTCGAATGAGAACTTCCAACACTGATGACGACCCCTGCAAACGAAATAAGGAATACGATCTGAGGGCATGCACCGGGAATGTCCGGTCCCTTAATGGGGAAGGTGCCTCTGCCCGGCTGGTTGATGTCCTCGTGAGAGTAAAGGCTGACATTACTGCCATCCAAGAGATGCGATGGGCGGGTCAAGGTAAGAAAACCATAGGACCTTGCGACGTCTACTACAGCTGCCATGTAAAGGAGCGCAAATTCGGTGTCGGATTTGTTGTGGGAGAGAGACTTCGTCGCCAAGTACTGTCGTTCACTCCGGAGGACGAGCGTCTCGCAACAATCCGCATCAAACCCCTTTTTTTTAACATATCGCTAATTTGAGCCCACGCCGCGACGAAAGAGAAAGGCGATGCGACCAATGATTCCTTCTATGAGCGCTGCAATCCAGGTACTGGATTCGGCTACAAAAACGTCCAAGTTGGTGGAACAAAGTGGGAATAGCCTAACCACCACCTTGAGTGAAAATCATAAAGTTACCTCAATTTGGGTCCCGGGACATCGGAACATTGAAGGAAACGAAAAAAGCAGATGAACTGGCAAGGGCGTGATTTGCCCTGAAGGACATTCTTGCAGAATCGGTATTCACACCACCAGGTGCAGTCAAGAGTACAATTCCCTAAAATACCTTCGAACTGCGGGTTGTAGATGGAGAGACCAGACGAAGTGCAAAATTAGCAGGACGTTATGGCCCACCTACAACCTCAAGCAATCGTTGTCATTGATAAACATGAAACGAAGGGATGTCTGCAGGCTCATGGCAGTCATAGCCGGCTTTTGGTCTGTGGGAGAACAAGCATCCAAAATGGGCATCCCTCACAACACACACTGTCACAGTTGTAAACAACCGGAGAAAAAGGAGACAATCTTCCATTTCCTCTGCGAATGCCCTGCCCTATGGAAGGACAGAATGTTAACTCTGGGCAAACCGCTGTTCCAGAGCCTTGAACAACTGTTTGGCTTAGATGTCAAGAACCTGGTAAAGTTTTTAAACCGCACAGACTGGATATAGTATTGGTGTAAATAATCGTTAAACAAGTTAGTAACGAGGATGTGGTGCGGAAGCGTTAGTTAGGTTCTGACTGAATCATCACTTTAACCAACCAAGTATATCGAATGGAAACTTGGTTTTATATGGCTTTTGTAGAAGAACGAATTGTGTTTTCATAAAAACAAAATAATTAAAATAAAATAAAAAACAAAGAATTTGTTAAAACTTTTCAGTAAGTCTCTGTGCTATAGTTGTTTAACTTAGTGTACGTCCAAAGAGAAGGATTTTCCAATAACAGGCGTTATCCATCGCTATCGAGAGATGATTCACGATTTTTTATGGCCGGAATTGGATGGTATTGATCTGGACAACGTTTATTTTCAACAAGGCGGCGCTACGTGCCACCCCAGCAACGAAACCATTGATCTTTCACGGGAAAAGTTACCGGACCGAGTTATCTCTCGAAGAGGTGATCACAATTGGCCACCGAGATCTTGTGATTTTACACATTGTGACTTTTTTCTTTAGGCCCACGTGAAAGAGAAGGTCTACGCCAACAACCCAGGGTCGATTCAAGACCTCAAAGATGGAATTCGTGAGGCTATCGAGGACATAAGGCAGTCACTTTGCAGTTCGGTTATGGAAAATTTTATGAAATGGATATTGTCCTGTAAGCGCAGTCGTGGTGGTCATTTGCCTGATATTACTTTCCACTATTAACTGCATACCTTCCTCTTTATAATGAAACAAACGTGCCATCATTTATATTAAAAAATAGCATTTTTCTTTGAATATTGGAGAACCCTTATTTATTTGAAATTTTACTGGAAATTTGTTAGCAATAAGCCACAGCAGAAACTAAGACACTTGTACTCTTTAGTATTGAAAGTAAATTCATTTACTAAAAAATAGTTGATAAATCTCCTATTTGAAAGGAGGTTTTAATTTTTTAGAACCTATAACATTTGGAGCTTTGTGAACTACATTTAGTTTTAAGTGAATATAATAGTATTTCGTATGTTCAATGCCTTTCTTCATCCTTAACACTCTTCTATAGGCGCTTAGCTGCTTTGTGTGAAATAATTTATGAATAAGAAATTGTCTTAATAAATGGCGTATTCCGCTTCTTGCTTCATTTACTGATCTTTGATGTTATCTAATACCAGCACTGGTTGTCAGTTGCACAAAGCAAGCAATTTTCTTCTAGTTATCGTATCTTAAAATGTCGCCGTAAAATGCTTTGACGGCAAAAGCCTTTGAGTAATACAAAAAACCGAAGAAAAAAGTTTACACTGCATACCAGGAAAACTTTAACTAAAACAAAGCAATTTTGATATGCTTATCATTAGAATGATGGTACCGACATCGGAGCAGCAGTATGAATAAGAAAAAAGAAAAAACAGCAAACAACAAACAACAATAGCAATGCTGTGTATAATAGCAATCAGCAGTGCGAAACTGAAAAGCTGCTATAAACCAATTCATAATCAATGCAAATTAAAATCAATGCTGCTCGAATTATTTTGCATACAATTAGGCGCATTAAATGCGGGTAGCTACCGAAATGTGCTTGTGTCTTGTAAGCCCATCAAACGTAAACAAAGTAGGGAGGTGAGCGAGTTTTCAACAAGCGGGTGATACAATAGACAACTACAGTTAACTGACGTGACGTGACGGGAGAAGGAGCAGCATGAAATACAGCCCAAGGGCGTTGCTGGTTGGGCGTTGCCATCAACCGAATGAAAATTCGAAAATTCGCAAATTTAAAGCAACACTTTAATAACTATAGCTATAATTCATCTAAAATTTTTGTTGCTTAACGAAATTAATGCTGCGTTTTAATTTTCCTAAATTCGACTAACTAATTTGAATTATGACACCTTCATTTCCGCTGCCATTGCTGAAAATGCCCAAGGTAAATAAATTTTATATTTTGAATTTTGAATTTTGCGCATTGATTTTTGCCACATATGGCCGCTCACATACACGCATGCACATACATTTTGCAGTTATTCAGCGCCAAAGTTAAATATTTGTGTACAGCTTCCCATCGCTCTGGTTGCCCAAAAATGGCAATAATCTAAACCGAGTCACTATGCATGCAGTGTGCGTGTGTGCTCCAAATTTGCGGCTAATTCAGTGCAAAAATGCCGTGTATGTTTATGTGCCAAATTGTGGTATGGAGAGGTGTTAACAAAGCGCGAGTGATATAACCGCAGATAATTACTTTAAATAATTTAATGTGCCACTGAAATGTTTCCATATTTTTCAGCTAACACAAATAGAGATGTATGCATGAAATATACTCATAGAAATAGAATGACAGCAAGCAAAAGCGTAGTGGACGGCATCGTGGAGGTGCACTTTTCCAATGCTTTTTTCCGAGAATGGCAGGAAAAAGTGATAGCAAAAATTCCAGCCTGCAAAAACAGCAAGTTCATTCTTGTTGAGAGTAGCAAAGAAAGGCTGGTACGAGCGAGTGTCTCTATTCCGGGTCCTTCCTGTAGTTCAGCAGAACTCCTCACACGCCTGCGTGTTCAGAAGAAAGATCTTGACACGACTATCTGGAGAATATTCTCGTGCACCAGGCAGAAATCCGCTACCACTTCGGAGGCGGGTTCCCACCTGGTGCTGGAAATCGATCTTGGGTCCCTCAAGGAATCCATTTCTGTGTCCAGGATACTCAGTCTCATGACTGAAGTAATATTTACATAGATAAATCTGCAACATAGCAAAGAGTCTACGGCTCTTCTGTGCCGTAGGCATGCAAAACTGCAAACAAACCCACACATAATACTAATACAAGGATCGTGGGTATGTCACAAGCGTATCTGTGGTCTAGGTGCTATGTCGTCGGGACAACTACTTCATTGTGAAGGGAATGTGAGATCGCGAGCATGTATTATCATGCCGAGGTTGATCGAACACACGATGTTAAAAGATCTATGCATCGGATATATCGTTGTTGCAAAGATAAAGTACTTGAAGAGTGGGAACAGTGTCGAAGCTATCATAGTTTCGGCCTACCTACCCTACGACTCTTTACAACCACCTCCTTCGAGGGAGCTAAGAGAAGTGGTCAACTATGCAGAATCCAATAATCTGGGGCTAATAGTGGGCTGTGATGCAAATTCACAGAACATTGTGTGGGGAAGCAGCAAATGCAACCCCAGAGGTCTCAAGTTACTGGATTTTATCCTGTCATCCGACAAAACACTGGTAACAAACCAACTTTTGTGTCTGTTGACAGAATCACCTGGGACTCGGCCAAGGACGTCAGGCCTATAAGTCTTACCTCATTAATCCTCAAGGTGTTTGAAATATTTACCCATTATCATATCTGAGAGCACACCGATTCCGAGTTACCTCCAGCGAAACTGCTTATCTGAAGAGGAAGTCTACGGACATAGCCTGACTTGAGGTGGTGGGGACAGTAGAAACATCTCTGGAGCGTAGACAAGTTCTTTTGACTACCTTCATAGATATAGAGGGTGCGTTTAAATGTATGGGCGGAGTCAATTGTCACTGCGTTAGATAGACTAGAGGTGAAAAGATTTGTATCTTGTGGCTGCTTGCCTCTAGGAAAGTTAATGCGGTGGCAGGAGGGGGTAAAGTCACTAGATTCGTACACAGATGGACGTCACAGGAAGGTATTCTTTCGACTCTCCTTTTTATAGTTACTATAGATGAAGATCTGACAATATCAAATAAGGGTAGGGTGCAGGTAGTAGCGAACGCCGATGACTTCGTCCTAATGGTATCGGGACCATTGGTCATTGGCTGTACTTAGTCGCTGGGTGCCAGTTGCTGCCTCAGAGTCAACTCTGAACAAAACGGAGCTGGGAAGAAACCTATGTATACTTTTTAGGCTTTCAATATTAAATAATCGCGTTTTCCCGCTTTCATCGGAAGTTAGGTATCTTGCAGTGATACTTGACTCCAAACTAAGCAGGACTGGAACGACGAGCAATCTGTGCGGCTGCTGGTACCTCTATCTTTACTGACGACCTCAATATAGAATCGGTAGTCGGAGCAGGGGTTTTTTCCTTATCAGCAAATTTATCTGTTTCCTTAAGCCAGCCGAATACTGCTAGTGTTATTCAGGCGATCCTGCAGGCATGCAAAATGCTTAGGAAACGTGGGAGCGAGGGAGTTAATAACATTTTTTCCGACAATCATGCTGCGATCAAGGCTCTGACGACGCTATGGTGCCGATCCAAACTGGTCATCTCCTGCCAGGAGGAGATAAAATCTTTTGGCTGTGCAGGTAACATTTCTCTGATTTGGGTTCCAGGACATAGGAACATAGAGAGAAATGAAATTGCTGATGAGCTTGCCAGGAAGGAGTCGACTTAATTGGACCCAGAGACCTCCTACCCGGACATCGGCATCCCTCTGGCTGTTACTAAAGGGGAATTGCTCAAATTATTTCGCAGGAAAGCGCAGATCGTTGGGCCATATTACACGCATGAGAGATGACCGCCCTCAGAAATTAATCTTTTCATACCCCGTAGTCACTAAAACACGAAGACGTCCAAGACTTACATGGTTTGAACAAGTTCTAATGGAGAACTGTTAGCGAAGATAGAGATGTATAGAAGCGAATCGTGACCGAAACTAAACCGCTCTCCGAGTTGTAAAGCTGCCCGATGATGATGATGATGACTATGCAAGTACAACTACTTTTATGGTCTCCAGCCCAAAAACACTTTCAGAAAATATTAACAAAGGACAAACTGATTTGAGTCGCAAAATGTTATAACAAAGTCTGCTTACCGACCGTGGCCATCGAAAACAGGTCAAATATGATGTAGATGTTGAATTAATTTCGAAGCTGCATACTTTGGCTTTTATTCTGGGTATGTTTGCTTTAACTAGAATTTTCAAATCACTTTGAAATTTTTAAACCACTTTTTGTGTGAAAATGAGTACACTGGTTCAGCATTTTTGATGTCTTTTTTTGTTTCAGGCATCCGATAGGGGCCGCTTTCGAACATTGGCTTTTTTTACAATTTTCAGTTTTTCTTTTATTCAACTCTCTGCAACTTTTTTTCATTTCCATCTTTCATTCATTTATTTATTCATTTCAATAAATGTGAAGGCTTGTTTTTACAGTTACTAATGAAAATAAAACTCCTATACTATTTTAATACAGATAAACTTTCAAAAATTTCGCTGAAAACTTGTTTGGTCTATATCCGGGCTGCAACGGAAAATTCGATGCCTTCGGTTTTTCTTTAAAAACGTTTTCTTCTCTTTTAGAAGTTAATTCTAATTCACTTTTCATTACAAGCTAAAGCCTTGATGACATCGTGAAGAACTCAGTGTACGGAAATTTTCTAGAATAATTTCGGCTTTTACCCCGAAAATTCATAAAACAATATAGGCCCTCAGAAGATGATATGGAAGGTTTTAATGAGCGAATGCGACATTTTATCGCGGACTTTAAATCTCGATTTTGCGGGCCTTTGAGAATGACATTTGATAGAAGGTCTGGCTCAATAGCAGAAAAAGGTGGAGTGGATGAGGAGATTATGTATTTTTCTAGTTCTATTGTGTCGCAAAGTGATAAGTTTTTAGAAGTAAGGCACACTTCAATTTTGACAATGGTTGATGGAAATATTTGTAATGGACTAACAGAAACGACCTCTACGCAAAAGTCTTATTTATGTAGCACTTCCAGTAAAAATTTAATTTATTTGTCGAAATGACTAAAAGCGATGTAAAAGTAGAGAAATTATATTAAGGGTTGGCAACATTACATGATTGGATTAGATTTTTTTGAACGCCTTCTTCAATTGCCATACAAGATAACCTTGAAAGAAAGACAAGTAATATCAGAAAATGATACAAAAATTGTGAATGAAAATGAAGCCATTGATATTGAGGATAATTATTATTAATAAAAAAAAATTATTTAGAAGAATAACAACTTAAGTTTTACTTTCTTCGCACTTCAAATATGATAAAAACCTTAACAACATAAAATTTCCCACTTAGCTATTCTTGGATTTGTATGTTTTCGCTTAATATGATGCTAGTGTGTCGCTGTAAAGCTCATAAAACTTATCTTTCCATGGCCTGCGACATTTATTATCTGCCCCAGTGCTTTTTAATGTCTATTATATATTCACAATCGGCTTTCAGCGAATACATCATGACTTTCTCACTAAATACATAATGACTAATAGGCTTAGATAGGAATACAGTAGCACACAATTAATTTCGAATGAGCCTTTATGGAACGCACAATGCAACAAGGGACGCCACGTATTCTTCAGTCCTTGCGTTACTAAGCTGCAAATGCTCTTTGCACATAAACGCATTAGGTTAACTCAGCTTAGAATTAGGCATTGTTCTGCAAGCAGCTGCATTAATAAAGAAAAAAAGGTTGTAAAACGGCAAAAAAAAATTATGTAAGTATCTTAAATGTAAAGTTGCATTAAACTTCAACTCGTGAAAAGATCCCTAAATGCTTAGCCTTTCTCTCGAACACTCAAATTGCCATCTTATTGTAAAATCGCCTACGCCTGTCAAAAGGATGTGCACTATAATGAACGCTTCAATGCGGTTTTTGTTCAAATAGTAGGGAACTTTACTTTTTCATTGCCTACTTAGTCTACAGTTAACACTGGTTTCAAAGTAAACGAAGTGCTCTATTACTTCAAGAAGTACTCTGAAGTGTGCTCGAAATACTCCCAGAAGATATCTTTGGTCAGGTTGTCCTTCTATTTTGTCGGAGCATGAGCATAAGAACGAAAAATTTAAGTACTTTCCTTGAATTTGGAATATGACGACAAGTTCATTCACCGGAGGGACCAAATTACTATCGTGCAATTTCTTTTCCGCCACAGGCTTAACACCCTTACATGATAACTCGGCCTAATACTTGGTTGTGAGTACCTGGTGTTGCAAGGACTTCAACCAACTGGTCTGAGGAAAAGAGGAGTGGATGCGTACCATAAGAGAAGAGAATGACAGCAGCGCTGGGAGCATTCAACAAAAGACCTATAATCGAAAACCGGACATTGCGACATGGCTTGGTAGAAAGCACGCAGAGGTTACTTGTTTTTTAGTAACACATTTGCTGCAAGAATGTAATAAATGAAAGGAATGAACTATTCAACGCCTTCGGTGAACTCCCAACAGAAGTGAACCTCATAACGCAAATGTGCGATTAGGCAGAAAAATGGCGTGCTTTTAGCCTAGCTGCGGTGAATATAACAAAAATGTTGCGTGAGGAGTAATGAGCCCGAAAGGCGGACTTCAGACAACAACAACTGGCGCAGCAGGCTAAGAGCCATCGCAGCGCGAAGACCGGACGGTTAATGGCACTGATATAGACTGACGATTTGAGTAAAAGTATCGATAACTGCCTCCCGATGGGGCTCCGGGAAGAGCAACCGTTCGGCCAGAGGAGATTTTAGTTAGGGTTAAAGTCCCACACCGCCGGCCAACTGGCCAAGTAGGCTTTTGACGCTTTCCTCCTATTAGAAAATAAAAAACCCGGCTGGTCCAAGGTACCTTTCACATTAAGGTCGGGATATATAAGGTCTATGCTCTGAAATCATAGTTCTTAAATCTTGCACGTGTACTTCATCAAATACTTATGAATTGCGATACACTGAAAATAACTTTGCCCTCTGAGCAAAACAATTATGGATTATTTTTTGCATATTTCCTTTAATGATCTGCTACTTTGCAATTGAATGAATTCCGTGGGTAAATTGCATTTCCATAAATTGAATTTGTGTTTTTAGTGATAGAATAAAAGTGTTAGCTGAACTTCTATGGGCGAGTGTATCATTGCACTTTATGCCACTTTGCAAAATACTCCTCAGAAATATTTATAATATTGAGCCCTCTGCTCAGTGATGGTGCATTCGAAACTGGTCAGGGAATACCTGGCTTAAATTTCGATTGCATCCGAATTCTTTGACATAAGGCTTATCTGGGTTCCTGGTCACTGCGACATTGTGGGAAACTGTGAGGCGGAAGAGCTGGCCAGGCAAGGGATATGTGATTTCCCCGCGAAGAGGGGAAGGGCGGGGATTGGTATCCCCATTGACCACCTGCGGCCTGCTTCTGTAAAGATGGGCTTTGCGCCAACTCAGGGAGCGCTGGGCAAGTACACGAACTTGTAAGGTCGCGAAATCCTTCTGCCCACTTTTGGATCAGACGCGTTTGGGCGATCTTCTGAGGTCGATAAAATCTCAGCTCTCGAACTTCGTGGATGTTCTCACAGGACACCATCCGCAAAGTGTGTATTCTGTAAGACTTGGAATTCCTCGAGTTCTTTTTGCGTCAGTTGCAGGTGGGAGGAGGTGGAATCATTTCAGCACCTTCTCCATATCTACCCTTTTCGCCCGGGGCTATGATTTAGGCATCTTGGCTCCCATTTCTTTGCTATGCCTGCTTATACTATATATCAGGCCTTGATGTTAACAGCCTCCAGAATACTTTCCCGATATTTTCGCATTTACCTTGACGCCAGATTCGATGAAAACGATTGGAGAGCGCCCATCTGCGGTTACAGCGGCTACTGCGGCCCAAACCATTAACTGTGGCGGGTGCTGTCTGCTGGTGGCCAATCGAATACTCAAATTCTCGTATGAACAGTGGGCCAAATAAACCCTATCGTTTTGGGAATTTACAAACAGCTCAATTTCAAAAATTTTCTTTTCAGAAAACACAATGTTCGGAAATTCACCGCTTTCGGCCAAGTGAAGCAACTCCTTCGCTCTTTCAAGTCTGACTTATTGCTGCTTTGGTGTGAGATCATCCACCTTTTGGATCTTGTAAGGCTTGACTTTGAGATCTATTTTCTGCATGCGGCGAATGCTACGGTCAGATATTTTCAGTTCTTTCGCTTTTGCATTTATTTGGCACTTCGTCGGGGATTTCGCGCAAGTCGCTTCTTCACTTTTTGAACCATTTCACGTGCCGTTGCAGTCTTTTCATGACCACCTCCATGCCGTTTTGCGATGCTGCCAGTGTCATTGTAACGAGTAATGTAGAACATTTTTTTTTTAAAGAGATTTTTAAATACATTTTAAATAGTTTTACACAAAGTTTGAAGCTTGGGTTTTGTTATATTATGGACCACAATTAAGAAAAAATTCTTGTGTGATTATAACTTTGTATATAAGAAAAATCGTAGTAGTGCCAATTAGTAGTGGTCAGACAAGTATTAGAGCTATAGATTTTACTGAACAATGCCATAAAAACTGAATGCGTTGTACCAACTTTATTTATATTTAGACTCGAATGTTTAACATTTTTTTGTAAAGTAAAGCTTCTAACATTCTGCTCACATTTTCATCATTGTTGGCTTTCAGAATTTCTAAAATGTTTGTAATTTTTACAACTGTTCGAAAGCGTCGAATGCATTTCTCCAATACGGCTTTAACCAGAAACATGCATTCTTACATCCCATACAAACCTGCATTGTCCTACATAGCCTCATGCATTTAGTTTTGGGAAATTTTGAATTCATAAACTGTCGATTCTCTACTACTCGTACAAACAATTGCTTGACATCTCAGCAGTCAGTTAACGAGTCAACAAGAAAAATGCAAATGGGCAAAACTGGCTAAAATTGGCTAAAGCTGTGCTAAACATTAACACAATAACAACAACACAAGCACAATAACTGCATAGAATGGCAGCAATAATGCGAAATGTACTGAACTTCATCAAACCCAAGTCAAACAAAAGCCAAATGCACACATTTCAATGCATTCCATTCCCTTGCAAATTCATTTAACCTTTCCAACTTTTTGGAGAGTGACACAAGCGGCATTCTCCATTTTTTGCTGCTGAGTGGAATAACAATTTTTGGCGAAACACCTGCAAGCTTGAAGCGTAAGTAAGCGGGCGCACGTTGAGAGGTGGAGAGAAATCTAATTAAAAATGCCAATGAAATGATAACAAAAAATGCTGCACAGGCAGTTATGTGTGAAAACTTGGCAAGAATGCGAACAATTTCTAAGTGTGTAGGCAGACACAAAGAATAAATGAATATTTTTGAAAATTTTAAAATTTATATTTAGTTCATTGACCATTGAAGTGATAGTGTGAAGTGCATGTCTGTAACTAATCGTATTGAGTTTGTGCAGTCACTGAGTGCTAAGTTGAAATTTTAACTTGAATGCATTTGCAACAAAGTTCATCTCAATTGCGCAAAGTTCATCTGAATAGGATTTTTTTTATGTTCGGCCGAATAAAAATTTTATTTTATGTTTTATTTTTATTTTATTTAAAGTATAAATACTATATAAATAAGTACGCACTAGAGATGCCAATATTGGCGGAAATTTCGGGATTTATATTTACTTATACTTCTTCTTCTTTTTCGTAGCGTTACACGATGGGGTGCGTCAAAGCTTCCTTCAAAATGCTCCTCCAAAGCGGCCTATCTTGAGCTGTTGCCGTAGTGCCGTGTTGTCGTAGTTACGTATTCCCAGCTTCTTAAGATCGTGTTCCACTGCGTCTATCCAACGGTTCCTCGGTCTTTCTTTGGCCTTCACCCCCATTAGCTTTCCTGCATACGGACCACATGACCTTGCCATCTTATGCGCTGCGCTTTAACAAAACGTACAGCTGTCTCGTTCTGAGTTAGGTCGTTTAGTTCAGAGTTCAATCGAATTCTGTAGGTACCATCACCCATTCTTATTGGGCCAAAGATCTTTCTTAACATTTTTCTTTCCATGCTAGCAATCTGCGCGCAGTCATCAACCTTAAGAGTCCATACCTCACAACCATACGTTAGGATTGATCGAATAAGGGTCTTGTGCATGGTTAACTTTGTAACTTTAGACAAAAGTCGGGACTTGAACAAGTTAAAGTGGGCGTAATACGCTTTGTTGGCGGCATTCATGCGATCCCTGACTGCGGAAGTTGCATCACCGCTACATGCGAACATAACTCCTAGGTACTTAAAATGCTGCACTGTTTCAAAAGTATAGGCCTTCACATGAAACTTTTGCATCTGTGCAGGCCGCCTCGATTTGAACAGATATTTGATTTTGCTCTCGTTTACAAAGAGGCCAAAATGTTCTCGGCATTTTTCTAAGATTTCCTCGTATGTTTGTAAAATATTACCGTTTTCAGATAAGCAAATATTTATTCTAGGTTGCAATATTGTAGTTTGGTTTTTAATTTTCCAATAAAACTGAGCCGGATTACAATTTGAATTTAATTCTATTTCCTTAATTTTATTTTTGATGGAATATTTTCTCTTTTTATTTGAATCTTTTCAATCAAAATTTAAAACATAGATGTTCTGTTTCATAAAAACCAGACACATTTTTACAGACCCAATTGTGGTACGAAATACATTTTTTGCATATTCCATTATTCCTCATTTCCAGTCTTGAAAATGTGATCAGATAAAAATAAGAAAAGTGCTTTCGAAAAGAGTTATAAACGATGATCAGATTGGGAGTACTTTTTCCAATAGGGTTTTTGGACAGATCACGCGTGACGACTATCAAACTAAATACATAATTTTTTTGAAGCCCGTGATCTCCAGAGTGACTGTGTCGTCGTTTCGGTGAGCAATTTATTTTTCGTCGCGAGTCAGTGGATTGGCCACCAAGATCGTGGGATATCACACCTTGGACTTTTATTTGTGGGGTACGTAAAGTCTTATTGCTTTGGTGAAAAACCTGCTTCGATTGAGGCATTGGAAGCCAACATTACTAAAGTTATTCACGAGATACCGACCGACCAATTTAAAATCCGATACCGGGAAATTGATCACCCTTTACTTTTGTACTTAATTTTAAATTTTCATCCTACCACAAATGTCAAATAAAGCAAAGTTTCAAACTTAGTACAAAACATAAAAGTTAGGCCAACTTTCATCAAAGTTTAAAATTTTTTGGTTAGAAATAATAAAAAGTTTGGGTACGCAGGTTTATGGTCTAATTTTATTGTAAGGAGTTTTCCAATAAGAGGTGTTATTTTCTATTCAAAGAAAAATAATATAAATGATCGGATGTTTATTTCATTATAAAGAGGAAGGTATGCCGTTAATAGTGGAAAATAAGATCAGGCAAATGACCATCACGACTGCGCTTACAGGACAATATCCTTTTCATGAAATTTTCCATAACCGAATTGCAAAGTGGCTGCCCTATGTCCTCGATAGCCTCATGAGTTCCATCTTTGAGGTCTCTACCCTGGGCTGTCGGCGTAGACCTTCTCTTTCACGTGGCCCCAAAGAAAAAAGTCCCAAGGTGTTAAATCACAAGATCTCGGTGGCCAATTGTGATCACCTCTTCGAGAGATAACACGGTCCGGAAACTTTTCCCGTAAAAGATCAATGGTTTCGTTGCTTGTGTGGCGCGTAGCACCATCTTGTTGAAAATAAACGTTGTCCAGATCAATACCATCCAATTCCGACCATAAAAAATCATCGTTAATATCTCTCGATAGCGTTAGATAACACCTGTTATTGGAAATGCCTTTACAATAATAAAATGCAAGTTTTAAGTGGGTTAAAAATTGTGATGGTTTCTGATCATTTTTTACTTGACGATGTTGTACATTTTCTGCGTGCTCGTTCATTTTCTCTGCCTTGGTTCGAAAGTTCCTTTTGCTTGCCTGTTGATTGCAGCATGTTCCAAGCCGAAATCTTGGCTATCGCAGAAAGCCTTCTACTTCTAAATAAAAGAGTAGTCATAGTTAGAGAAATCTTCATTTACTCCGATAGTCAGGCAGTTCTGAAATCACTCCTATCATGCAAACACTCGTCTGAGACAGTAAAAGAGTGCTACAAATTATTAAAAATACTTGCACAATATTTTTCTTGTTTCGGATTCCGAATTGCTTGGTGAAATAAAAAAGCTACAATCAAAAAAGGCGCCTGGGTATGACCTTATTACTGCTGAAATTCTAAAAAAACTGCCACAATGCACAATATCTAAGTTTACTGAAATAATCAACTCCGCATTCAAATTGCACCATGTCTCTATATATTGGAAAACTGCTGAAATAATTATGTTTAATAAACCAGGGAAGCCAATGCATGATGTCATATCTTATTGGCCTATCTCGCTTCTACCAATCATATCAAAACTGATGGAAAAGCTTTTAGCCAAACGTCTCAACATAATTATTAAGCAAAGAAATATAATACCAGTAAATCAATTTACTTTTCGCTTAAAACACTCTACCATTGATCAAGTGCGAGTGCATCATTGAAAACGCCTTTGAGGAAAGAAAAGGTGTGCTCTGCTGTCTTTCTGGACGTGTGTAAGGCGTTTGACAAAGTTTGCCATGGTGGGCTCCTCAACAAAATAAATGCGCTTCTACCAACACAAAATTTTAATATTCTAAAATCTAACTATCGGATCGTTTTTCCATATAAAATACGAAGACACATATTTCGAACTTAAGGAAATTAAAACTGGCGTCCTACAGGGCAGCGTGCTGGGGCCCATTCTCTATATTCTTTTCACAAGTGATTTGCCTAATGAATGAAATTTGTCAAATTGCTCCACACCAGCTTTTGCTGATGACACAGCCATCTTGTCGGTAGGAGAAACTCTGATAGACTCAATCAAAAACCTTCAAATTTATTTAAATAAAATCTCAGAGTGGACCATTAAATGGCACATAAAACTAAATGAAACAAAATCGGTTCATTTAGACTTCACACAGAAGAAAACCAAATATCTGCCATTATACATAAACGGCGGGCAAATCCCGTATCACAACAATGCCAAATACTTAAGTATGACACTAGATACCAAGCTTAGATGAAATGCTCACGTTAAAAAGAAAAAAGAACAGTTAGAAATCAGATATATGTACTGCTTATGGCCAACTAATCAGCCTTATCCCTATATACTAAAATTATTTTATATAAGCAGGTGCTTAAACCAATTTGGACCTATGGGATTCAGCTATGGGGCTGCTCAAGCTCAACCAATATAAAATATAATATACAAAGATTCCGAAATAAGGTGACTACGATGCGCTGTTAATGCACTTTGGTACGTCCGCAACACGGATATCGAACACAACCTTGGCATCGAATCAGTGGCCACTTCGAACAACATAAACGATAAGTCTCATATGGAAAGACTACCATGTAAATAGCGAAGCCTCAGACCTAATTGACTCCGGTAAATGGAATGAAAGGCAGAAACGAAAAAAACGCACCTACTCACGCAGTAGCCCACTTCTCTGCAAGCCTTGGGCAAAGCATTATTAAATTTAGTTGTAATCTACAAAATTAAATCCAAATTGTTCGTTACTTTATAATTTATTAACTAGTTACAATGTAAATAAAAAAATATATATATTTTTCTATTAATCTACTCTGGGTGTTAGGACATAGTAACCTTAAATGTAACTGTTAGGCAGATGACTACATTGTAACTTAGCTAGATTTTTCTTCTCGCTCTAAATTAGTCAGGACAAGGTCGACATACACATGCCCTCGGCAACATGTGAGCTTTTAATAGACAGACACACCATTCTTCTTCTTCTTAATTGGCGCTATAACCGCTTACGCGATTTTGGCCGAGTTTAACAAAGCGCGCCAGTCGTTTCTTTCTCGTGCTAACCGGCGCCAGTTGGACACACCAAGTGAAGCCAAGTCCTTCTCCACCTGATCTTTCCAACGCAGAGGAGGCCGCCCTCTTCCTCTGCTACCACCAGCTGGTACCGCATCGAATACTTTCAAAGCCGGAGCGTTTGTATCCATTCGGACGACATGACCCAGCCAACGTAGCCGCTGGATCTTTATTCGCTGCGCTATGTCTATGTCGTCGTAAAGCTCATACAGCTCATCGTTCCATCGTCTGCGATATTCGCTGTTGCCAACGTGCAAAGGTCCAAAAATCTTACGCAGAATCTTTCTCTCGAACACTCCAAGCGTCGCTTCATCGGATGTTGTCATCGTCCAAGCTTCTGCGCCATACGTTAGGACGGGCATGATGAGAGTCTTGTAGAGTGTTAGTTTTGTTCGTCGAGAGAGGACTTTACTACTCAATTGCCTACTTAGTAAAAAATAGCACTTGTTGGCAAGAGAGATTCTACGTTGGATTTCAAGGCTGACATTGTTATCGGTGTTAATGCTGGTTCCTAAATAGACGAAGTCTTTTACAACCTCAAAATTATAACTGTCAACAGTGACGTGGGTGCCGATACGCGAGTGCGCCGACTGTTTGTTTGAAGACAGGAGGTACTTCGTTTTGTCCTCGTTCACCACCAGACCCATTCGCTTAGCCTCTTTATCCAGTTTGGAGAAGGCAGAACTAACAGCGCGGTTGTTAAGGCCGATGATGTCAATATCATCGGCATACGCCAGCAATTGTACGCTCTTATAAAAAATTGTGCCTGAGCGATTAAGTTCTGCGGCTCGCACGATGCTCTCCAACATCAGGTTAAAGAAGTCACACGACAGGGAGTCACCCTGTCTGAAACCTCGTTTGGTATCAAACGGCTCGGAGAGGTCCTTTCCAATTCTGACGGCGCTGTTGGTGTTGAGCAACGTCATCTTACATAGCCGTATTAGTTTTGCGGGGATACCAAATTCAGACATCGCGGCATACAGGTAACTCCTTTCCGTATTGTCGAATGCAGCTTTGAAGTCGACGAAAAGATGGTGTGTGTCGATTCTCCTTTCATGGGTCTTTTCCAAGATTTGGCGTATTGAGAATATTTGGTCGATGGTAGACTTTCCAGGTCTGAAGCCACACTGATAAGGTCCAATCAGTTGGTTGACGGTGGGCTTCAGCCTTTCACACAATACGCTCGCTAGAACCTTATAGGCCATATTTAGAAGACTAATCCCACGGTAATTGGCACAAATTGCAGGATCGCCCTTCTTATGGATTGGGCAGAGCACACTTAAATTCCAATCGGCAGGCATGCTTTCATCCGACCATATTTTGCATAGGAGCTGATGCATGCACCTTACCAGCTCCTCGCCGCCATGTTTGAATAGCTCAGCCGGCAGTCCGTCGGCGCCCGCGGCTTTGTTGTTCTTTAGCCGCGTTATCGCTATTCTCACCTCGTCATGATCGGGTAGCGGAACGACAATTCCGTCGTCAACGATTGGGGTATCGGGATCTTCACTTTCTCGGTGACATGCGCAGCTGTCACTGTTTAATAGGTTCGAGAAGTGTTCCCTCCATAATTTAAGATTGCTCTGTACGTCGGTCACCAGTTCGCCGTCTTTGTTCTTACAGGAAAACGCCCCGGTCTTAAAACCTTCTGTAAGCCGCCGAACTTTCTGGTAGAATTTTCGGGCGTTGTTCCTGTTGGCCAGCATCTCAAGCTCTTCGCACTCACGTATTTCGGCCTCTCGTTTCTTCTGTCGGATAATACGTCTCTCTTCCTTTTTCAGCTCTCTGTAGCGATCCCACATGGCTCGCGTTGCGCCCGATCGCAGCGTGGCTCTATAGGCGGCATCCTTTCTTTCTGCGGCAGCATGACATTCCTCGTCGTACCAATTGTTTTTTCGGGCTCGCCGGAATCCGATTTCTTCTTCGGCGGTGGTACGTAGAGAACGAGAAATGTTGCTCCATTGTTCGTGGATGCCGGTTTGTTGGGCAGTACTCTCTGAGAGCAGGAGTGAGAGTCGAGTGGCGAATCTTCTGGCTGTCTGTTGTGATTGCAGCTTTTCGAGGTCGAACATTCTTTGCGCAGGTAGATGTACGTTTTTTGCTGCACAGAGGCGGGTGCGCAGCTTGGCTGCAACAAGGTAATGATCCGAGTCGATGTTGGGTCCTCGGATCGTGCGTACATCTAATACACTAGAAGCGTGTCTTCCATCTATCACAACATGATCGATCTGGTTTCGCGTTTTCCGATCAGGAGACAGCCAGGTAGCTTGGTGTCTCTTTTTATGCTGGAATCTGGTGCTGCAGACTACCATGTTTCGGGCCCCGGCGAAGTCGATCAGCCTCTGTCCGTTACCGGATGTTTCGTTGTGCAGGCTGAATTTTCCGACTGTGGGACCAAAAATTCCCTCCTTGCCCACCCTGGCGTTGAAGTCGCCAAGCACGATTTTTATGTCGTGGCGGGGGCAGCGCTCATAGGAACGTTCCAAGCGCTCATAGAAGGAATCTTTGGTCGCATCGTCCTTCTCTTCCGTCGGGGCGTGGGCGCAAATTAGCGATATGTTGAAAAATCTGGCTTTGATGCGGATTGTTGCGAGACGCTCGTCCACCGGAGTGAACGACAGTACTTGGCGACGAAGTCTCTCTCCCACAACAAATCCGACACCGAATTTGCGCTCCTTTACATGGCAGCTGTGGTAGACGTCGCAAGGTCCTATGGTTTTCTTTCCTTGCCCCGTCCATCGCATCTCTTGGATGGCAGTGATGTCAGCCTTTACTCTCACGAGGACATCAACCAGCCGGGCAGAGGCACCCTCCCCATTAAGGGACCGGACATTCCAGGTGCATGCCCTCAAATCATAGTCCTTAGTTCGTTTGCAGGGGTCGTCATCAGTATAGGGAGGTCTCATCCGAGGCTTTTTTAAAGTTTTCATTGGGGGCGATTTTTAAGTGGCGGGTCCCAAACCCAACGCACAACCAGCTATCCTGGAATGTTTCGCCTTCTCACTTTAGCTCACTCCCGAACGGGTGTTCGGAAGCTACCCAGAGAATACGTGGGCTAATCCCGGCCGTTGTGAGCTGCTTGAACCATATGTAGAAGAATCGTCCTGGCCACTCCCAAGTGAATGGCGATCAGTAACTTTCCCCACTTGCGTGGACTTCTACACATGGAACCATCCTCCAGACACACCATTACTGATGCAAATTTCAACTGGAAGCAGCTAAGCACCTGCGTTGCCAGTAGACAAACGTGGCCCGAATCGAACAGGGGTCTCACTAAAAGTCTACTAATATTAAGTAGGAAAGATTTGCGAATCGTAGTACAGGTAGGTGTCCTATCTGGGCACCGTCTAATAGGAAGACATGCCAGTAGATTAGAGGCACCATTCAATTACTATTGCAGAAGCTGTCAGGATATGGAAGAGCAAGAGACAACAGTCGAACACCTTCTATGCGGGGGCATGGCTCTGTGTAGAAGACGGCTGAGCCTTCCCGGTCTCGCTTTTCTGGATAGTATTGTGGCTAGTGTAGCGAGCTTTTTAAAGGCCACACAATGGTTTAGAGAGGACCAGGTAGAGTAAGTATAGGATAGGAGGTGTTATCACAAAGGGCCTCTAACTGACTTAGGTGCGTCGAAGGACAGCTACTTGACCTAACCTAACCTAACCTACCCTAAACTATCTTAGTTCGAAATTGCATACGCGCCATCTGTGCGTGAATACCGGTGTCGTAAGTGTACACCTGTACTTACTTACGGGAAGAACTTCTTGCTTTGATAGTACTAAAAAACCCAACTCTTGCTTGCGTATCATTTGGCTACACTGGAAGCTTCCTTCGGTTACTTAATATTCTGATGTTTATGTTGATATTTTAAAGTAAATGCTGTTTTTTGTGTATTGTTGTTGTTTTAGTTAAGAGGTTTTCAATAAGCCATTAATGTGCTTACAATTACTGAATAGCCTGAAAAGTGATTTGCTGATTGAATACTGAAAAAATGCACACACAAACGAGGTTATTTACAGACACACAGCGTGGCTGTAAGCATGAAATGAAAATATTGTAATTCTTGTTATTGAAATGCGTGTGCGTTCGCGTGTGTTTGTGTGCGAAAGTAAATGCAATTTTAAAGCTATGCTTACAGGCAAAGGGACTTTAAAACCAATAAATGCGATTAAAATGATTAAGAATAAAAGGAGGGAAATATCCAACGCATACATACACACATTATGCGGTAACTTTTACAACTGCGCTTTGAGAACAATTAGCACTTGAATGCAGAAGTTTTTAATTCAAATTTATTTAACGATAATTGACTGCATTCAATATTAATTAAATGTGAAAAATCGAGTGTTTGTGTTGTCGAGTTTTTTCTTCTTTGCTTACGAAACCTCTTGTGCATAAATTGTTGTAGTATTTATATAGATTTATGTATGTATATAAGTACACACATACATATGAAGAATTTACCATGCCTTTGATACATTCGGTAAGTCTTTATTTCTACATTAGAAGAAAGTCAGGATTACATTAAATAATTTTGTTTAATATTTTTGTATTTTATAGTGAAAAATTTAAAAACATTGACTTTATTTTATTTAACTAAATGATCGTGCCATACTGCATCACACGGCAGATACGGGCCCAGATTATTTATTTATTTAATATAACTGGTGAGTTTTTAGCTATTATCTTTTTAAACAGTTGGTTTAAACAGCTGACGCACGTTTCGTGTTTTGTTTCATTGTCAAACGTCTTCAGTTTGGTCTATAATTTAACCATGAATCGTCTTACAAACGAACAACGCTTGCAAATCTTTGAATTTTATTATACAATACAAATGCGTCTTTTGTTAAAAAAGTTTATCGCGCGCTTCTTCCGTTTTATGGTCAGTTTAATCGACCCACTGAAGCGGCTATTCGAGCTATTGTGACTAAATTTAGAACCAAATTTACATTACCACCAACACGCTTACGTAGAGTGCGAACTGAAGAAAATATCGCAGCTGTTTCGGCCAGTGTTAATGATGATTCGTCGCCGTTCGCAGCAATTAGGCTCTGTTACTCAACAAGGATTTAGGTGTGAGGCCTTTCAAAATACAGCTGGTGCATTAATCGAAGCCGAACGACCTACTGCAACGCTGAATTTTTGGTGAATGGGCTCTCGGAAAGTTGGCCGAAGATCTACTTTTTTATCGAAAAATTGTGTTCAGCGACGAAGCTCATTTTTGGATCAATGGGTACGTAAATAAGCAGAATTGGCGATTTTGGAGTGAAGATCAGCCAGAAGAACTGCAAGAGCTACCAATGTATTTAGAAAAGGTCACAGTTTAGTGCGGTTTATGAGGTGGAGGTATCATTGGACCGTACTTCTTCAAAGATGCTGCGAATCGTAATGTAACTGTGAATGGGGAGCGCTACCGTGAAGAGCTTGACTTGCATGTGGTTTCAGCAAGACGGTGCCACATGCCACACAGCACGCGTAACAATGAACTTGTTGAGAGGCGAGTTCGGTGAACATTTTATTTCACGTTCGGGACCTGTCAATTGGCCACCCAGATCCTGCGATATAACGCTTTTAGACTATTTTTTGTGGGGCTATGTTAAAGCTCATGTTTATTAAGACAAGCCTGCTTCAATTAACGCATTAGAAGACAACATTAAAGCATTTATATGTGAGATACCGGTCGAAACATTGGAAAGAGTATGACAAAATTCGACTAAGTGGATAGACCATTTGAAGCCCAGTCGCGGCCAACATTTGCATGAAATAATCTTCAAACATTAAATTAATATATATGGACTGTTCTATCGATTTAAATAAAAATTTCATGCATTTTTCTGAATTTTACGTGTGTTTTTTGAAAAACTTCCCTATAGGTCTTAAAAAATCACCCTTTAGTAAAGCTCATCAATATTCAGCGCTTGCGTTGGCTGGGCCACGTCGAGCGTATGGATGCAGAAGCACCACAAGCAAAAAAGGTGTTAAGATGGCAAGTTAGAGGACAACGACGGATGAGAAGACCATGCCTCTGATGGAAGGTGAAAGGCGAGAGAACCCTATCATCGCAAATTTCAGAAGGCGCGCGCAAACCAAAGACGCCTGGCGTGACTTGTAGCAGTCGGCAAAGAAATCCATCCATCTCCAATCTTGAAATTTTCGTTCGTTGATTTCTTACGGCTTTCGGAATGGATTATCGAGACGGGAGTGCATTGATCAATTTAATTCGACTTTTGGCGTTGTTGCATCAGCCTTAGTCACTGTGAAACGCTGTTAAAACAAGTTCTAACGTGGAAGTCGATCACTGCAGGATGGAGTTCGTGAGGGCCGTCCAAAAACGCAAGATCCAATTAATAACACAAGCTCGTGATATGACATATCGCGAGATAAAGGCCTCCCTGGCGATTAGTGGGACCAGCATACATTCAATATTCCATGAATATTAAGTCGTCAAGAAGAATTGTTATCATTGGAAACCGCATAATTTGGCAATTGCTCAAGAAAGAACTTGTGTCGTTTAGCGTAGAGTAATGTTAAGGAAATTCAGCGACGGTAGCTCAAAGAAAGTCTGTGGCATCGTAATGGATGACGAATCTGGGATATATGCATATAATAACTCTGACTGATACACAACCATTTGTTTGTCATAAGTTTTTGCAGAATTAAAGAAAACCAACCAACCGTGGCCAAGGCGATCTCGCACGCATCGGCTTGCACAAGATAGTTTATGAGCACTCAAACGATGGAATTAATGAGTCAACCTCCTTACAGCACATATCTGGAACCTAACGATTTCTTTTTTCTCTTCATAAGTTAACGATATTCAACACCTGAAGAAGCAATTAAAGCCTTTGAAGAGCTTGTTTGGCAGGTATTCAATTTTGAGTGGCAAAAGTGCTTTTGAAATTGGTTCAAAGTGCATTAACTTCCAAGTGACGTTTACGATTGTTATAGATTACAACGGAATTGTACACCACGAATTTTTGCGAGAAGGTCTGATAGTTAATAAAAACTGTTGTTGGGTCATTATGAGACGTTTATGGGAAGCAATTCGCCAAAAAAGAAAATATTTGTGGGAAAAAAAACTCGTGGATTTTGCATCATGATAACGCACAGTGCCATCATTATGCGTGAGTTCTTAGCCAAGACCTAAAGAGATGCCATCGACTTCACATGAGATGGCTCCCTGCGATGTTTTTCTGTTTGAACGAGTCAAAAAACCACTACGGGGAACGCGTTTTAACAGCCGAAAGAAAGTAATGGTAAATCGGAGGCGATTCTGATGTCTACACCGAAAATAAAGTTCCTGAAATGTATCACCAGCATAAATGCGTTGCTGTTGATGGGTAGTACTTTGAAGGCGAAAATATCGCTTTTGAGGAATAAACTTGTATTTTGAATTATCTGAATATATTCCGGGAACTTTTTGTTCGAGGTGGTAGCTTCGAGCGCCACTAATGCAAATTAAGTACATATGTACGAATAAATATAATCTTCAATCAAAGAATGCAATGAAAATCACAGAACATCCATTAGTTTACACGTCCAACGCATTTGCTAAATCAATCAGCAACAATCAATAACTAATTTACGAAAAATCTAAATACCATAATGACCAATAAATCTCCAAAACGTACATAAATTTTGTTAACATGTTATCTTTTGCATAATAAATACAATGGAAGCTATTAGAGGCATGCAACTATAACGTTTGACTTAAATATGCCTACCCAGCAGGAAAAGCCATCAGTACCGAACTGGCGCGCTTTTAGAATGTCAAAGTCACAATCATAGCCACGCGTGTTGGAACAATTTTAAACCTAAAAAGCTGATGGATTTTATGCTATGAGAATAATTATGATATCCGCCGCATCTTTCTTTTTTATATTTAAGAATGAGTAATAAATTAAGCTGATGAAGCTCAGTACGCGAGCACTTCTTTTTTAAGAGTTTTTGAAGAATAAATTCTTTTTTCAAAGGCATTTAAATTGCACCATCGCGAAGTCATATTTTGTATATTACTTGCTGTTATTCGACGTTTTAGTTCGGACTTTGTTGATCCATATACTCAAAAGCTGTTATATGCCTCTCAGGTGCGTTCGAAGCTTGTTGGTGCGTGACTACCATTCGGAATTCAGAGAGATTAGATTAGATTAGATTTGTGGGGTGCTGGTCAAGTCCAAGCACTCAATCAGTAGACCATTGTACTACACCCGGATCGATATCAGTAGAAAGAGCAGAGATACGAAAGATAAAAGGTGGATGGTAAAAACGGATAAATTAGTTTGAGATCATTCTTCCATAAATCTCTTGGATTGATTTATGAATTTTAGGAGATCCGGAAGAGGAAGAGTATGAACTTTGTCCATACTCTGTGTATCGCAACCCAATATCCTAAGTCTGTTTCTGGAAAATGGAGGGCAGCTACAGAGAAAGTGCTCTGCAATGTCGTCATCTTCAAGACAGGATAGCCATATCGGGTTGTCCACGACCCCCATGGTAGCCATATGCTGACCACAGACGTTGTACCCAGTGATTACACCCACCAGTACTCTCAGGTCCTTCCTGCTGAGTTTTAGGAGAAAGGTCGCTGTTTTCCTCTTTGGTTCTTTCACAAAGCACTTGACAACTCTGCACGAGTTCAACTCAGACCAACAACCTTTGTGGGTAGACCTCATGAAGTTCTCAATCCATAGTTGAATCGATGCGGAATTGACACCAAGAAAGGGTTCAGGGCCTAGTGGCATACTTGCAGAGCCTTCATTTGTCAATTTATCAGCTAACCCGTTCCTAGCAATACCACAATGTCCAGGCACCCAAATAAGACTAACTTTGTTGTGTTTTGCAACATTGTTCAGTTTTGTCTTACGTTCACCGACTAACTTCGAAGAGCAGCGTGGGTTGGCAAGGGCTTTCAGAGAGAACGTAGATTCGAATCTCGGTGAACTCTAAAATGAAGAAAAAGTTTTTTCTAATAGCGGTCGCCTCTCGGTAGGCAATGGCAAACCTCCGAGTGTATTTCTGCCATGAAAAAGCTCCTCATAAAAAAGATCTGCCGTTTCGGAGTCGGCTTGAAGCTGTAGGTCCCTCCATTTGTGGAACAGCATCAAGATGTACACCACAAATAGGAGGAGGAGCTCGGCCAAACACCCAAAAGAGGTGTACGCGCCGTTATATTTATATCGCCTATTGTAATTAAAATGAATAAAAATATGTAAGTTAAAATTTGTTTTCCTTTTGTATTTATTAAAATTTTAGATTTCGTTCTGGTAGCTACAAGAGCTTCATCAATTAATAAAATTTTTCTTTTTCATTAATTGGGCATAAGTAATGAAAAGCAGATGTACAGAACTCCAAAATTCATCGTGACCTGATAATTGGTGTTTAGTATTTGTTTTTGATACTCATCACACCTTAGAGGAGCAGTTCCAAATGAGAGAAATGCTGCTCATTCTGAATAAAATACTTTTTCCACTTGTTGAAATTTTTTCTACATGGTAGATATGCCTTGCTTGCATGTACTCGCATGCTCGTCACTTTACTTATCTTTATATCAGTGCATGCATTTATACAGTACGTTTCATAACTATAGTTTTGACAATTTATCTGTTGCTCATTTAATTTCAATAATTTTTTTTTTGTGAAAATAAAGCTTATTCAACCACAAAAGTTATTTATATAAAAATCAAAGTCTAAAACTTTGCGCAAATTAAGAAAAAATTCAATAACTTTCCATCAAAATTTCGAACATTTTAGTCAGAATACATGGTATAGTATTTTATTGGGTTGGCAACTAAGTAATTGCGGATTTCAGTCATTGATGGCTTCAGTTGAATTTTTAGATTTGCAGAGGTAGTATTAATGTAGGTAAAACACATTTTGTTATTTGATAGTTGGAAATTCAGTTGTCAATCAGTAAAAAAAGTTTTTTGATCGGTTGCGTAGTTTTCGTTTGGCGTTCGTTGAAAAATAGAAATTCAAAAGGAACATTTTCATCATATTTTGCTTTTTTATTTCCGCAAAGGAAAAACCGCTTCGCAAGCTCATAAAAAGTTATGTGCTGTTTATGGTGACGAAGCCTTGAAAGAACGGCTATGAAAAATTGATCGTTTACCACAATATCAAGCGGAAAGGATCGTGGCACCAACTCAAGCAACATCAAAAGCTGATATTCATTAAAACAAGGTTTTGTTATCAGTTTGGTGGGATTACAAAGGGATTGTATACTTTGAACTCTTACCACCCAACCGAACGATCAATTCTGATGTCTACATTGAACAACTAACTAAACTAAACAATGCAGCTGAAGAAAAGCGACCCGAATTGACAAATTGAAAAAAATACTGTATTCCATCATGACAATGCAAGGCCACACACATCTTTGGGATGTTTTGCCACATCCACCTTACATGAACTTTCACCTCTTTTGCATACGTTTTGTTTCGATCTTTGCAAAACTCCTTGTATGGTAGAAATTTCAATATTGATGATGATGTCGAATCGTACCTGAGTCAGTTTTTTCATAATAAAAACCAGAAGTTTTAGGAATGTGGGATTTTGGTGCTGCCTGAAAGATGGCAAAAGGTCATTGATAAAAATTACATTACAGAATAAAGTTATTTAGTTCCATCAAAAAATTGCCTTTGATTTCCAAAAAAAAAATTGGCAATTACTTAGTTGCCAACCTAATATAATATAGTACAATATGTATACGGCTGTGCTTCATTTCAAGATCATATCTGTGAGTCTACATTTACTTTTTACTTTAGAAAAATATATTTTTATCTGATTTTTGAAGCTGTTGTTTTGTTTTTTTTTGCTTAATGTAAAAAAAATACATCATCAAGACCTGTCAATAATTCCCTCTCTATGGTAATGAAACGCACTGTAGTACATACATATATAGACGCATGTTTATTGAATACTCTCGGCACATGATACGGCTGGGAATGCTGTCAACACAGACCGGAAGAGAAGCCAGTTAGGGGCAAGAATGAAATGCAGATGCAAACGAATTTAACAAAGAGATAGTGGAAACAAAGATGAACAGCTTTGGTGGAGATTTATTTAAAATGCAGCAAAGTGAAATGCATCAATAAATTCATGTAGATTATAAGAGGCAGTTGTTCAAACACATTGCTCATGTATGTGTGATATATACAACAAAAGCAGCTGTGGTAGACGCAAACAAAAATATTTGCTTTAATTCCACTTAGAAAGTCAAGAATGCTATGATTCACGAGCCATGATTTCGTTATTTATGTACTCTTTATGAAGGTATATAAGAGTATGAGATGGAAATAAATATTTATTATAAAGTCAACTGTATTAAATGGCAAAAAGGAAGTAAAGAAATTAAATAAATAATTTGAAGTTAAATTATTGCTTGTTTTTTTTTTTAATTTACAATTTCTCCTTGCTAGACATAGACATTCTGCATTGAAAATTACTGCATCGTGGTCCATCGTCTTTTAATATAATATTGTATATAGTTGGTAATATTGCGATACAAACAATCAACCGTTTCTGCTTCGCCATTGAATGCCGCTCGGTTTCAATTTGTAGGAAAACCTCAGTTGAATCATTCGCAGGCTTTCAAATGATGTGGATGGATAACTTATTTATGCTTATAAAATTTGCCAGTTCTTGTGTCAAGTATCTTCATCTAGTAAATTTACTAATATGCGCCTTGGATTCACCAATTCTCTGCTCGCTATTTCTGAGCTCTCCTCACTCGACGAAAAATTTGCATGTGAAAGCGACAACAAAGTTACTGAGCAAAATTCGACGCTAGCGCGTATAGGTATACCTCATGAAACTCGTATAACTCACTATTTTCAATGCTGCGAAATCTCTTTCAAGAGAGCAAATGCAGCTCAAACTTTGTTGTATCAACTTTGTGAATTCTCTTTTTATGTTGTCCGTTCCTGTTTGTTTTTGGTCTGCAGTCGAAGACAACATTGAGAAGAATGAGAAAACAAACAAACAGTTGCTACATCTGTACGCCACTTGCTAACGCTTGGCGAATCGAAGAGGTGTAATATCTATTGCTATTATCACTTTTCTCATTTTTGTTAGAGTAGGACACAACATATGCTTCTGCTGACTTTCTTGTGCCTGTGAGAGACTGGAATTTTCTCACGTGAGCTATACCTACTTTTCACTATAACATACAACCGCACATTGCCCCAAACTCTTTAGTGTATAGTAAGAGCAGCCAGATTTTACGAGAGTCCTCCGCGACACAATTCTCAATATGTTGAAGAACAGGTGAGTAGAGGCGTCAAGAGCTATAAATCTCAAATTTAATAAAAAAAGCAAAGAGCAGCAAATGTGCTATTACAGAAGCCTCGTACTCGTCACTAACTTCGTCACCAAGATCGCAGACGACGCAGGAGCATACTCCTTAACCAAAATAAACCATGCCAAACCAAAATGGAAAATTAGACTGGAAAACAAAATCAACGCACTCAGAAAAAGTATAGGGAGATCAACCATATCGTACATATCAGGCTATAGATAAAAAAGGTGATCACCAGCATTAATCACATTATAGCGAACCACAACGAAAATGGATAAAGTGAAACAACAACTCTCAGTGTATGCAAAAAGGCTGAAACGATATAAAGCATCAAATGATAGACACTCACATAATAATAAATTCAATAATAATCAAAGACAGTTTTTCACGAACTTGATGCAAGGCAATAGCATTAACATGATTCCTCCCAGAAAGAACCACATAGAAGACTTTTGGAAATCCATCTGGTCGCACGCAAAGGCAATAGAAGCTCTATGGGTTAAAACAGAAGAGCAAAACCATTTCATATACCACAACAAATAAATCACTCAATAAACAGAAATCAACTTACAAATATTTCTAAAACAACGCATAACTGGAGAGCACCTGGAACCGAACATATTCACAACCTCTGGTACAAGCACTCATAGATCATTGACAACACAAATAAATTATATTTTAAAGAAAACCAGAGGAAGTTTCTCACACATGGAAAAATATTCTAAAAATTCAGACACCCAAAATCCAAAAAACTGTAGACCTATAACTTGTTTACCAACATTATATAAAATTATAAAAACAGTAATAGTGACAAAGTCCGGAAGAATCGACGAGACGTTTGAAAAAACAATAACTTTTCCAATTTTTAAAAAGGGAGATGTAAATACAGCCAACAACTGTCGGGGAATATCTTTTATGAATCCTATCGCAAAGGTGTTAATGGGATTGATTAAGGCAAGACTTGCAAACTGGGTAGAAAGAAACAGCGTGCTCACAGAATTCCAAGCCAGCTTTAGAAGAAATTATGTAACTGTAGATAACAGTTATAATCTTGCGTCTATTGTACATCTAAAGTTTCATGAAAATCAAAAAGTTTACGCATATTTTGTTGATTTCAAGGCGGCGTTCGACAGGGTGCCGAGAAGACCGTTAATTTATAAACTTCGACAGATGGGAATATCTGGGAAGATAACGAACCTGATAGAAAATATCTTCGAAAATACTAATATAGATTTGCGGTTTGGACGCGAAAAGAAGTATCCGACTATTTTGAAGCCTGCACGGGTGTGAAACAAGGATGTTTGTTGTCGCCATTATTGTTTACTTTATATCTAAACGATTTGCACGACTATTTGGAAGGTGTACTATTGGTATAGGGCATGAATAAACGTTTTCCCCTTTATGCCTATGATACTTTTCTTCTGGCGCATAACCCTAAAGTCATGCAATTGATTAATAACCTGGAGAAATACTGCGCTGAATGGAATATGGAAGTAAACCCAAATAAATCGGAGATGATGAAATGGCATTCGGCAAGCACGTAGAAACCAGAAGTACTTCAGCAAATGCTAGTATTAATTGCACATGGAACGATTTTTTAGCGAAACCACTGATTTTATTAAAATCCAAATGGAAGCTGTTCCAAGCGGTATGCAGATCGATACAAACCTACGCAGCGCAAGTTTGGGGGTATGCCTTATTCGATGAAGTAAATAAACTTCAACGTTACTTCTTTAAAATAATCCTCAAACTACCCGACTTCACTCTGAATTATGCAATATCACTAGAAACTAATTTTGAAGATAGCCACATTTATTCTTTAGAGCTACACTTGAAGTATATCTGGAAAGCCATTTATAAATACAATTGCAACAGAAAAAGTGTTTTGGCTTAAGCATCTGAACGACATGGGAATGGACTTCGGTCTGAAGTTTGAAGAAAACATCACCGCTATAGACTGGCAAGATCGCTGTTTGCAACTTTTTACTAAAATGAAAACAAAAGATCTCAACATGGCAAGGCAAAATGAACAGTCAAGCGTGATGCGAATTTATAAATATCTAGACTACTCAAAAGGGGAATCATATATTAAAGAAGATATGCGACTAGCTGACATTACGACAATTTTCAAAGCAAACATCATCACATATATGAGAGCAAAACGGATGCAGGAAGCAATAGTCAAGGGTGTAAGGTGCAACTCATTATTGAAAGTGTAACAATCAAATAAACCGAAAAGTCGCAAATAAATCTTATAATATCTTACAAAAAGTCCTTGAAATCTTATATATTTATCTACTTAAAAATTCAAAAATTTCTTAAAATTGTGAGGTAATCTTGGAGAACCACGATTTATCTTAGCAGTAAAACGAATTAAATTGTAATGAAAATAAATAAATGTAAATAAAAATTAATAAATGTAAATAAAAATAATTGCAGTTATTTTTCAAGACGATTCTTTAAGCGCCCTCTGGTGCTCTCTCGGACTGAGTCCCATCTCAAAGGCATTAAGCAACTCGGAGTGTGGTTTCCAAATAAAACATAATAAGCAAACACTGCCCAATATAAACATTTACTTTACATGGATGACAGACAAATTTACATACCCAAATGCAAAGAATTTTGAAAATAGTTGAAAAAAACACGGCAAGCATTGATATGGAATTTGGAATTGCAAAATGCAAACTTTTCCACATAGAATGCGCAAAATTAACACTTCAACTACAGACCGATACAATGGATGACGAAACCCTCAGTAATATGCAGGCTGATGAAACATACGAAACATACCTTCGTTTTGAACAAAATATGAATATTAACTACGGTGTGATTAAAAATCAATTAAAAAATACATACAGTCCCCTGCTCAAACTTATACTTAAAATCCAGTTAAACCCACTTAATATAATTAAAGGTTAGTGTTACCAATTTATTACAGTCCTGAGAAGCCACCTTAATATGCGTTTTTTTTTTGTTTTTGCAGTGATAAGTTCTTTTAAGCAAGCATTTTTCCCCACTCATCTGGCTTTTGAAGCTTAAGAGCAATAACGGTTGCCACCGTATGGCAGGAAGGCACCACCCAGTGATGTTGTTAACTTTAAAAGGCGAGTTGGACTATTGACGAATCACTACCTTGAGTTGGCATACGTGTATGCAATTCTTCGCCGGTTTGTGAAATAATAATGGATATAAAAAATGATATTCTATGTTAAATATCTTGCCTTATCATTCAGGCCAGTTGTACGTTAGAGCAATGATCCCTTTCAAGTATGAGCGCAAATACAGCAGAAGTCTCAACTACACCATCAGCTAGCAGTGAAAACGATTTTGTCAAAAAACGTGGATGATGATAATGCAAGGAAGTGTCAAGTGCCGGCTTTAATCAGCCTATTATGAAGTAACCAGTGTTGCCAGATTTTTTTCATAAAACTGTAAATATCCAAAAAATACTGGGGTCTCGATTTGTTAAAAAATAAAGATTTTTCTAAACCTAAATGAAAAAAAAAACAACTTAAGATGAAACAAGATAAGCAGTTTCAATTATACTTAACTACATGAAAACATTTATAAACTGGAATGCTTTTTCTTAATTAAAATTTTTTTAATGAAACTCAGTTTCATTATTTTTGGTAAATTGCTTCATTAATGTTTTTGTACATGCGATTTGATATCGCAAATTTAATACAACCCGAAAAATGTAGTTTTTAAAAAAATTGTTCTTCGTGAAGTACCAGAAAATGCTGGTAATTCTAATTATTTTTATTTAAATTGTGATTGTGAATTGTGATTTTGTATTGAATTTTATAGGCATACGTATTAAGACATACATCTTTAATATAAAAATGAATCGCAAAATGTGTTGGTAAGCGCATAACTCAACGACGTGTGGATCAATCTTAACAATTCCTTTTTTTTAATGATCCTTGAAGTCCAAGGATGGTTTGTACGGCGAATTCGAATAATTTCCGGGATTTCCTACATTTTTATATTACATTCTAATTTTAACCCTTAAAAACTATTAGAAAAGTTATAGCTCTTAAGTCATTTGATTTCCAAGGTTGCAAAATTATTTAATAGCTTCGCAATATCAGTAATGATCATCACATAGTCCCATGAGCATGAATTTCAAATCTATTGTAATTGGATAGCACCCACGCCCATTTTCCCCAATACAGACATTTCAACGCATGCAAGAAAAATGAATATATCTAACGCCGGACTTGAGTTTATTCGATTCTCTCCGAACTTAGACTCGCCTATACTTGCAGTGTAACATAACCTGCCGGCAGCCATTTCTTAAGATATTTAGAAAAATCAAATAACAAAATTTGTTACCTTTGCTCTCTAACACCGCACTATCCCAAACTAAATACTCACGTACTTACACGTAAGCCTAGATACAAGTAAGTTAGAAATAATGCGCAAACAAACAACCAACTGCAGTAGTAGCTCTGGCTTCCCTTAGCTCTATTTGACGCGACTTTTCAGTTGCTGCTATTATCCACTCGGACACTGCTTCAAATCAACGGCATATGGCATTTGCAAAGCACTTGTAGCAGCGACAAGTTAGTCATCAAACGTTTGCCACTACAAACAACTAGACATCCAGCCAGCCAGCTACTCTGATGGCCGACAAACCAAAGTAAATTGAGCTGAAGTGCAGCAACGGCAAGCTACGTACAGGAGATTGTATGGGCAATGGATCAACTTTCACGGTAGCTCCAATAGATAAGCAGAAAGCCAAAAGCAAGGAAAAGTTATAGGAAGGAAAAGCAAAAAAAAAACAAAAAACACCATTGAGAGCGAAAAGGAAAGAAGCAGTAAAGAAGAAAAACAAAAATTGGAAGAAAAATGGCATAGCCAAAAAGTGAAATAAGATATTTGAAAAGAGGTTTGCTCGAATGAAATTTGAAAGAAAAAGGCAGTAGTTTTAAATCAGAACACAGTCAGAATAGCACATGTATGTATGTGTTTGAGTCGGTATGCATTTTTCTGCAGCCAAACTTCCTTCATCCAACTGCACAAGTTTGTTGCCGAGTGCGCCGCGTATAAGGTTAAGTAGCAGCGCCAGCCAGAATTATTACCAGCAGCTAATGTAAACTTTAACTTTTGTTGTCGGCATGGTCAACTTTGACCGTGCATGGGTATACATATATAGTGTGCACAAAGCCACATACAAAGTATGGCTAGTTTGGAGTTTGTAGAGATTTTAAAGCAAACAAGTCAGCAGCCTAACTTGCGCTCGCGTTCGTATATTCAACGCAAAACACCCTGCAGGGAAATCTTGAATTAAAGCACAAAGTTAGCGCACAACTACCACAACTTTATTTTATCACTGTCTAGGAAAGACTGCAAACTATTGGTTGGAATACAGCCGGAAGACTGTGTCACCCCACATCACGCAGCCAAAATGGGGTTATCCCAGAGCGATGCGTGTAACACATGCAACGAAGCGAATGCTAGGGGGACTTTGGAGTATCGACTTTGCCACTGCCCTGCTCTTTATAGGACTCAACAAATCTGCCTAGGATCAGTACATTTTTCGTCCTTGAAGGATATTGCTGAGAAAAGACTAAATGGTTTGTTAAAACTTTCGAAGATGTGCATTAAGAATTACATAAAATGATATCTGCGACTCCAGATACATAACACTGGCAACACAATGGACCCTTGGGATCTAAGTGAGATCTTTTTACAGATCAGCTATCATCACCTAACCGAGCCTAGTAAGATTTTATCACTTTGGAGTCACTTTGCGATAAGCGACATTTGTCTTCCGAATGATATCAAGGATTAGAGCAACATCTGAATTCAGAGCAACAAATCTGCACTTTCCAAGCGGTAGTGTCTTCAAAGCGCCCCATAATAGGACATTTCATAGATTTAGCTGAAATTAACTTACGAAATCTACTAATATACTTTATTTTATTTTTACTTTTTTTGTTTTAGCGTAGTTTTACGAAAAGTTAACCTTATTTCCCTATAATAACAGTAACAGTAAATTGACCAACCGTTTGTGAAAATAATCGGCAACGCTCAGAGCAAAGTCTCTGTCACATTCGTATTGTCAGTGTCAAAAAGTTGATGGAGACATTGTCAAACCAAATCTGATATTTGAATTTTTATTGTTGGCGGTGCAAGGCGTTTTCTCCTATATAAAAAATTTATAGGCAACAACAGACGTGACACCTTAACCCATTCGATCCCATTGTACTCGCTTGAGTACAGAAAAAGCATCTTTTTCGAAACGACGTCAAAAGTCAATGCTTACAAATTTTTAAATGTACTCGCCACTTTATAATACAGAGCAATGTCGAAAAGGAATACACATGTTTCTCCTTCTTTTTTTTTAGTCCCGTTATCCGTTATTCACTTGTCTTTGCGTGCACCTTTGCTATTTTTCTTCTTTTCATGGTTTAGTTTGCTCTCTGTTTGACAAAATCTAAGTTATCACGGAAAAAGTTCAGTGTTGTAATATTCATAATACATATAATTTGTATACTTTATACCAAAAAAACGAAAAAAGTTGTGAAAAAGTGCATTGCGGTAGGTTTAAATTCTAGTGTACTCGCATGGGTACAGTGGGAACATTCATATATATTTTGTGTGCATATTTCATGTAGATTTGGTAATGGATGTAAAAAAATTTTACGGAAAGAGGTTTCATAACCTTTCTGCGGCCACCGACTATATTGAATCAAGCGACCGTAGTCACTTCGACTTCGCTATTATACCGCCAAATACCCACTGTGACACAGACGAGGAGGACATTGAAGAGGATAATATATTGCGTGATGATATTCCAACCTTGGAATCGTATTTTTCGATTCTTCTTTACGTCATATGACCTTCTTAGAATTTTGAAAGAACAAGGATTTAAGGCTACTGGGACTGTTCGTGAACGGCGGACCAAAAAATGACCTCTGAAAACGAACAAAGAACTACAAAAGAAGCAACGGTCTCCTCGTTTGATTTTATGTAAGTTTATCATAATGATTTATTTGAATAGTTGTTTTGTATCAAATTTTGTAGGTTTTCTGACTCAGGAATACTTTTTGTGACGTGGAATGACAATAGCGTTGTGACAGTGGGAACAAACTTTGATAGAATTGCACCTTTACATACCGTCAAACGATGGTCAAGACAAGAGAGGCGCAAGGTGAATGCCCAGCAGCCGAAGTTGATAGCGGAATACAACTCAGGAATGGGAGGAGTTGACCTCCACGACCAAGCTTTGAATACTTACAATATAAAGTTTAGAGGAAAGAAATGGTGGTGGCCTCTTTTCACCACAATGATAAGCTCGTGCGTAGTAAACGCATGGAAGCTTTATAAAATGGCAAGTAAGAGTCAATGCGACTTGTTGCAATATCAACGTGAAATTGTGCGATTTTATTTACGCAATTATAATATCCGGGACATATCTTCAAAACGATCGACAACGGCATCAATAGCTGGTTCCTCATATAACCATTTTCCCAAAAGGATATCGAATCAGCTGAGGTGCAGGGAGTGTCACCAAAGAATTCGATGGATTTGCGAGTTATGCAATGTAGCCCTTTGCGTAGAGAGAGAATGTTTCAAAAACTTCCATACTGTTAACCGAACTAATAACCAAGGAAGTCTTTGAAAGTGTCTTTTTATTTAATACTCCATATTTTCATATACAGGCAATGTATATACATATTATCCCATTGTACTCGATTGGGTACAGCCCAAAAAATGCATTTCTTTGATTTTTTTTCGTGTTTTTTTTTTTAAGGAGCTTAATTACACTATTTCAATAAACGTTTTATAAACGCATTTAAAAAAAATTGTTTTATATAAGGTTGGGATTTAATGGGTTAACTTGAAAGTGGCTAAAAAACTGCATACCTGGAAAAATTCTAGAAATTCTCGTTGAAAGGTTAACATTTTACTGAAACTTTGAAAATTTAAATTTATAAACTATTTAGCGCATACACTTCTGTTTTTCTCTTATTTGCATTGTGCGTCTTGCATGACGGCAGATGGTTTTTGACGAGGAGTTTTTTCATGGCAGAAATGCACTTGGAGGTTTGCCATTGCCTTTCGAGGAGCGACCGGAAATTAAATCATAAGCACTTCCGAATGGTAATCACGCATGGACCCATTCGGCTACGGCGACCGCCTCTGAACTATACTTTTATAAAAAAAATAGTGGTGAGTTTATTATTTTGCCATATGAGGAGAAATCATAAGATGAGGGCGGAGATTATGGTACTCCAACCTTTACCTTGGCCCGATCTGGCCACCAACAATTCCATAGCTATGTTTTCTAATGCTAACCAGACCTAGATTCAACTGATGTTTACAACTTTTTTACATCATAAAGCAGTTTTATAATTAAAATAATTTTAAAGAAAACTTAAGAGATTTTTTGTTTTTTCGATATTTCGAAAGTATAGTATAGAATATGCAGTGAAATTTTCATGAGGAAATTACTAATATTATAGCTTCTAAAGCTCATTGACTAGGTAGAGAGTGGTCCGCGTGCTCCAGTACCTCAAATTTTAAACTCATTTATCGCGAAACGACTTTTTTCGGCCTGGTGTTGTCATAAAAAACAACTATTAATCCGAATCGTCTGAAATTTCATCAATGGCTATCGCCCTAGAATCATCTTGCTATTTGATTTATTTCGTATTATTTTTGATTAAAAATGTATATATGTAAAAGAAGTTAAATAAAAAGCCTAAAAAATTTAAGTATCCGTTGTTTTTTCTAAAAAAAAAATTGCTGAAAATACCTGAAATTTTCAAGCTGTAGACCACCGAGACCCGTCAAATGACAAAGAAGTGGGTTTTTAGTGATGGCACAGTGAACTAAACAATTTAACTGAGCCTCCAACTGTGCAGTCTGATCTGTATGGGAAAAGAAAAGTTCAGGAAAGTAGCAAGATATAGGATAAATAGATGGCTGCCCAACGGAGACCAACCTGTACAAAGAATTAAATTCCCAAAGAATTAAATTCCCATTGCGAGGCCATACAGAGTGTGAAAAATCGAACAAAATGGATTTTGGATTGGAGGACAAACACGAACGGCGGCTAATTACGTACATTGCGTTAGCCGTTTCAAGCTGCTGATGAAATTCACCGGGTGTGTAATGCTTAAACCAATATATTCGCAGGGGTAGCAAAAAAGTGAGAGCCCAAATCTATGAACCATAACCAAACGGGCGCAGGGTAGCTCAAGGGAGTCCCAATCCTCTAATTTCAAGGTAGAATCATCTCGAGAATCTACTGTCTAGCCAGCTCTTCAGCCCAGCAGTTTTCCGCTATTCCACTGCTACCGCGAACCCAAATGAGCCTAATATCGAAGTATTCGGATGCAGTCGAGGTAGGAGTCAGGCATTCCCCGACTAATTTCAAAAACACAAACAACGCACCTAGGACCCTAATTGTCGCCTGGCTGCCGTAGTAGATATTTACTTAATTTACAGTAACTGCAAATGTTGGTAACCAATCCACTCCTTTTTTAATAGCGGCTACCTCCACTTGAAAAACACTACAGTAGACCGGTAGTCTCATTTGAACTTGATGACCTGCGAGCTCGTCGAAGAATACTCCCCAACCAACCTTTCCGTTCAACTTCGAGCCATCCGTAAACATGTTTGCCATGTCCTGTCTCCAAATGCTGTATATCCAAATTAGTAAGACTACCATTCGTAAATTTACTAAGTAGTTGCTTAGCAGTTTGTATTCATTGGATTCATATTTACGTATCGATTCCCAAACCCAGCGCACAACCAATAATCCTGGGTTACTTCACCCTCTCACATTAGCTCGCTTTCGCTCAGAAACTATCCGGAGGATACTTGGCCGCGCCACGGAAGTTGTGACCTGCTTGAAGCGTATGCAGAAAAACCATTCTGACCTCTTCCCAGTGAATGGCGATCAAGGGCTTCACCCTTTTACATCGAATTCTACATATGGAACCATTCTCCAAAATTCGGCCAAAATCGCGTGAGCGGTTATCGCGCCAATCAAGAAGAAGCTTAGCAGTTCTGTACAAGTGGATTTCCCTGCAGGGTATAAGTGAACCTAATAAACACACGTACGCGCACATTTACTTATATATACGGATTTACGAGTATGGCTAGGTGTATAAGTGAATGAGTGTGTGCTCGCATTTAACTACCTCTCCTTATGACCCATCAAGGGCTAATATTTCTATACTGTCCGGCAGCTTAACCGCCAGAGTATAATGTGTCGGCCATTGTTGCGGTTTCTGTTGGCTCTGCCCTACCTTGGAGTGTGGAGTGTAGATGTGTGTGGTTTGTGGTAGTATTGTGGGACTGTCTGTGTGTGCCTGAATGTGTGCTTGTAAATTGATGTTACTAGCTTAACAAGTGAAGCGACCGAAATAAAACAGAAATGAAAACTAAAAACAAAAACTTAATAAAATATTAAATCCCATATAACTGGCTGCTGCTGGTATTACTCAAGATTTAAATTTTCTCTTGCGTCAAAAAAGTTCTCTAAATTTTTAGAGAAACTAAATTTATTAAATTGCAACACTTACCCACTGCCGACTTCAGATTTCAGTTTATTTGGTATTTTATATTTTAGATAAACGAGTATTATAAATTTATTCCGAGTGTTTTATTTTTTTTTTTTCGCTTGTAGCAGCAAAATATTTAATTAATCTATAGTAACATTTTAAAGCAAAAAAAAATGCGGAAATTTAAGTGGCAATAAAATCGAACGGTCTTTGGTAAGAATATATATACCCGTATATAAATTTGTTCGAGGTTGTAAAAGACTTCGTATACTTAGGAACCAGCACTAACATCGATAACAATGTCAGCCTTGAAATCCAACGAAGAATCTCTCTTGCCAACAAGTGCTACTTTGGACTAAGTAGGTAATTGAGTAGTAAAGTCCTCTCTCGAGGAACAAAACTAACACTTTACAAGACTCTCATCATGCCCGTCCTAACGTATGGCGCAGAAGCGTGGACGATGACAACATCCGATGAAGCGACGCTTGGAGTGTTTGAGAGAAAGATTCTGCGTAAGATTTTTGGACCTTTGCACATTGGCAACGGCGAATATCGCAGACGATGGAACGATGAGCTGTATGAGCTTTACGACGACATAGACATAGCGCAGCGAATAAAGATCCAGCGGCTACGTTGGCTGGGTCATGTCGTCCGAATAGATTCATCGCTCCGGCTCTGAAAGTATTCGATGCGGTATCAGCTGGTGGTAGCAGAGGAAGAGGAAGGCCTTCTCCGCGTTGGTAAGGACTTGGCTTCACTTGGTGTGTCCAATTAGCGCCGGTTAGCGCGAGAAAGAAACGACTGGCGCGCTTTGTTGAACTCGGCCAAAATCGCATAAGCGGTTATCGCGCCAATTAAGAAGAAGAATGAAGAGCTTACAAATTGCGAGAGGTATCTCCATAAAATTACTTATGTCTGGCAAACAGGTACCCTATCTTGCAAGTTGGTCTGCCCTACAGTTCCCTAGTATATCTCTGTGGCCTGGAACCCAGCATAAGATTATACGATATTGTTTGATATTGGCCATCTCATTTAGAGATTGGCGACAACGTAAGACACTCCTTGATGTTGCTTGGTATGCATCCAGGGCTCGTAGGGCAGCTTGGCTGTCTGTTGGAATGCAGATATCCGTTGATGATATTCTGTTTATCTTTAACCATTTTAGGGCTTCATGAATAGCGTTTATTTCCACTTCAAAAACACTACAGTGACCCGGCTGTTTAAAGGATGCACTGATAGAAAGCTCTTCGCAAAATAACCCTGATCCTACACCGGTGTCCATTGTAGATCCGTCCGTGTAGTTCTTAACGGGTGTGTTGGATCTTCTTCAAACCATTCCAGTGTAGAAGGGATTTTCATTAGGAAATTCCTTTCGAAGCAAAGAATGGGAGGGTGATAATCACAGTCACTGGGTATATCCGTGTAGGAGTCTAAGAGGGTTGAATGTCCATGTGTGACAGTCCTCCGTTATGAGCTCGCTTTGAGCCTTAAAGCGGAGCAGGCCGCTGAATATTTGCAGAAGAGATCTAGGGGTGGCAGATGTAACACTATGTCCAAAGCCATGGATGGCGTGGTTTTCATGACGCCACATATTGCTAATTCCACTGATCTTTGCACCTTATTCAATAAATTAGAATAGGTTTTTTTCTGCATAGCACACCACCAGACAACGTTTCCATATAGAAGAATGGGTCTGACGACAGCAGTGTAAAGCCCATGAGCAACCTTAGGTTTAATTCTCCAGGTCTTACCTCTCTTACAGGCATAGAAAGCTAGGTTCGCTTTGCTGACTCTTTCTAAGATGTTTGACTTCCGATTCGGTTTCCTATCTATGGTTAGTCCCAATTACTTGGTTTCTTCCGAAATCACAAGAGCTTCCCCCTTGAGCATAATTGGACTTAGTTGAGAGATTTTGTGTTTCCTAGTGAACAATATGAGTTGTGTTTTGTCTGGGTTGACCCCTAGACCACACTTTTCTGCCCACCTAGAAAGTATATCTAGAGACAGCAATGACAACATCATCGGCGTAAGCTATCACCTTACAGCCCACCGATTGCAGTATTAACAGAAGTTTATTTACAACTGCGTTCCATAGAAACGGTGAGAGGACTTGCGGTGTACCTCTACTTGATGATTCTGCTGTTTAGCATTTTGCCAATGAAGCCTACCAAGCCCGGTTCTACCCTAAGATCAGTGAGTGCTGTAGAGTGCCGTCATTCAATTCCAGTTAAGATGCTCTCACTCAAACATTTCTCGTATTACTCCAACTTTTACAGATCACTGGAAGATAGGGGATCATGTATTCAGACTCAACCTTCCTTTTAATCCCAACTGCATAAGCTGTTAAGCGGAGGGTGTGAAAGAAAGTATTTTCTATTCTATTTATGCCAATGTCCGGGTTTAGACAGAACAAAACTTCGCTCATTCGTTCAACCTTTCCTACAGCAAGTGAGTGAAATCGCAGACATAGAGATACAAAATTTGCTGTTATATCTGGATCTCACGAAATGGATCTGATTATAAAAATAAAAAAAAGGACATCATACGAGAACATTGGTTAGTGAGAAGTTAGAAAACCTTTCGGGGATAGAGCTCCAAAGTTTACTTAGATTCGCAAAAAACGCAGACGGATTACAAGATGTCTACTACAAAGAAACGTAAGGGTCTAGCTCCATCTGGTAACACTAAGTATCAATAGGTCTATGTGATGACTTTCAGCTAGCCAGGTCAACCTAACCCTCTAAAGACTTTTCAAATTAATTTTTGAGTGGGTTTTGAAGCAAGGGTCAAAATACCCCTATAGGTGCGATATAATAGGTTGAAATATTTCTCGAAAACATCTCATTTCCCTCCTACCAACTACTACCAACGCATCAATTTGGCTTTCTCCCAAAACATTCTGCCATCGACCAAGGGCACAGGATAACTCAAGTTATAGAAGATGTATTCGAAAAGAAAAAAGTTTGCTCTGCAGTCTTCCCAGATATACCCAAGGCCTTCGATAAGATATGTCGCGTTGATCTTCTCATCAAAATAAAAACAAACTAAATATTAAAACATTTAAAAACTTATTTAGCAGATCGCTTCTTTCGAATTTAATACGACGGCACGTACTTTGATCTGAAAGAAATTAAAGCTGATGTCCTGTCGAGTAACGTTTTGGAAATCCTATTAATTTACCTAATTTTTACATGCAATTTGCCTGCTGAACAGAACTGCGTCCAAGATTGAGTAAATTGCAAATTTTCAAAAACATTTAAACTGAATCTATGAGCGGACAGTTACTTGGCGCATAAGACTAAATGAAACAAAATCCGTTCCTATTGACTCACGTATAATAAAATAAGATATCTTTCCTATACAAATATGTAATTAGAGTGCAAGTCCCGTATTATAACACGACTAAATACCTGGGCATGAATGACTCTTGATACCAAACTCACATAAACAAGAAAAAAGAAGAACTTGATACTTGGCTTATGACTACTCGACAAGCGCCATTCACTTACAATAAAACACTTCTCCGCAAGCAAATGCTAAAATCAATTTGATCCAACTTTGTGGTTGTTCAAGCTCCAGCAATATACTTCAAATCCACAGATTCCAGAATAAAGTTTTGCGATGCACTACTAACGCGCCCTGCTGTGTGCGCATCAACGACTTTGAACGTGATATCGGCTTAGAATCATTTGCCGTCGTAATTAGAAAAAATATCCCATCTCATATGAATATACTATCTTATCATGTCAACAGCGTGGCTTTAGCCTTCAACGACCCAGTTCAAATGGTAGGAAAAGTTGAAACGCAAAAAGCTGCGCCACCTCATGCACTAATCAACTCCTTTGCAAGTCTATTGTGTTCTACAAGAACCAAAGAAAATTTATTTATTGTTAAATAGTTACTATGCAAAAGGAATAAGAAAAGGAAAAAATTCCCCTCAGCCACATATTTAAATAATTTTCGCCACTGTTTTGAAAAAAACATTAGGTTGGCTCGTGAAAACTTTAGTAGGCTGTAAAATAATTCGAGCTGCCTTTACAAATCCTTTTATCGTTTTATTACTTAATAGACATACTTTTAGATGGTTTCGGCTGATGCACACTATTATGTGTCATTCAATAAGATATATTTAGCCTAAATTTACTTAAATTTTATATGAATTACATTTTTGTGGCAATTATCACCCTTTTATTTCCTAAGCGCTTGCATGCATATGCATGTATGTATGCAGGTAACACATGGGCTCAAAAGTTCCGGGTCCAACTCACAGATTGCTCTAGGTTTACTGCATTCACCTCTTTTACAGTTAGCACTGACCATAAAAAGACAGCTGTTATAATTTCATGATATTCTATTCATTAGTTCGTGAGTTATTCTGCTGAGAGTGATGCTACTTCTGGTATTTTCAAAACAATGGATCAAAAGAAATTTCGTGTTTTAAATTTACACTGTTGCTTGATGGGAAAGAATACCGTTCAAGAGAAGCAATATCCAGAAAAGTATTATGGGCCTCTGCTCTATTAGAAACAACAATAAAATGATAGTTTGCTGACTTCAAACTTGGCTGTAGAGACTCCGATGATGCACAACGCAGTGGATTCCAAATGAGGCGGTAACACCAGAAAGCATCGAAAAATCCACAAAATCGTTTTGAATGTTCGAAAAGTGAAGTTGCAGGAGTTAGTTGACATCCTAAAGATAGCAAAAGAATGCGTCGGCTTTACATTGCATGAGTATTTGACTATGAGAAAAGTATGTTCAAAGGAAGTGCCGCATTTGTTCATTGTTGACCAAAACCAAGAATGAAGTTGATTCTGAGCTGTGTTTGACCATGTTTAAAAGTAATAAACCGGAATTTTTGCATCGATATGTGTCAACGGATGAAACATGGAACCATCACTTCACTCCGAAATCAAAATGATCGTCATCTGAGTGGATAGCAACTGGGGAACAACGTCCAAAGCGCCTGATAGCACAACAATCGGCTGGAAAGGTTATGACCTCGGTATTTTGGGATGTGCGTGGTGTAATATTCATCGAGTATCTTCAAAAGGGAAATTCTATAAAGAGTGAATGTTATATAACGTTATTGGAGCGTTTGAAGACCGATATTGCAAAGAAACATCTGTATAAGGCAAAGAAAAAAATTTTGTTTCAAAAAGACAACGCACCGTGTCACAAGTCAATCAAAACAGTGGCAAAGCTACATGAATTGAACTTTGAATTGCTCCCAAATTCGCCAGATTTGCGTCTCAGTGACTACTGGCTATTCGCAGACCTAGAAAAACGCTCGCCGCTAAGAAATTTCGCTCGAATGAAGAGGTTATCGCTGAAACTGAGGCCTATTTTGAGGCATTCTACAAAAGTGGTATTGAAATGTGCGAGCGACGTAGAAATGATTGCTTTGATCTTGATGGATGGAAATTACGTTGATAAATAAAGCTAATTTTGAAGAAATAAAAACATGTTTTCTTGTTAGTCCCGGGATTTTCAGCCCATATGTTATGTAATAAAATTGCTTACGTTTTCACTCGTTGCCCTTTATTGCACTTTGCTCATCACTAAACGAGCACACAGAGAAGCTCGAAATTCCTGAAACCATATTCAGTTACTTACGCAGATGCATGCATTCATACTTATGCGCCATAAGTACTAATGCACCTACCCACTACAGTCCGACTTTCAACTTTTTAGTTCAACTTTTGAGGCTTTGCGCCAATTTTTTTACACTCCCTCACACACTCACAAAAAATAGTTTCTTGCTACTTCGCAAAACAGGGCAGAACTGCAGATGGACAGACGGAGCAGACAGACAAGTTGGCTGCGCTGACATGCCAACAAATTACGACAAGAGTCTATTAGAAGTAGTCATTTGCTGCCGACTGTCGACTGCTGACTGTTGCCAACTCCACTCAATTTTTAACTTCTTAGGTTGGATAAGGAAAAGTTTGGTGCAAAAAATTATTTGCTCAACTATTTCGATATGCCTGTGCAAACTTGTGTATGGGTAAGTGTATGTGGGAAGAAGAAGAACTTAATACAAATTTTGTAGTGAAAGTCGGCGAATAATGCAAGAGTTAGTATCCATTACAGCGATTTTGAGAGTTTTCTTTTTCATTCACATGCATGTGCGTATGTGGGTGTGCGTGCTGCCTAAATTGATTCATACACACATACAAGTATCCATGCGCACATATTCATATACTTATGTCATTTTTAAAGCATAAATTCTATTCATCTGTATGTGGAGTAATTTATCCACTTCCATATCCCGTCAGCTTACCAGCGATTACTCTCATTTTATTACTAAGGCATATCCTTCTACACTGAATGCCACGTTCATGCTCCACCTCCCCTGCTTTAGACTTAGACTGAGTAGCATGTTGCACGTGCATTTTATTGCGCAAATTCCCGTTTGTTGGTACTCAAGTTTTACGATGCAAGTGAGCTTGCGATAGTGCATTTAACAGTAAAATAACTATTTATTCAAAAAAATAATTAAATTAAATGAGAAACTGCGAGTAGTAGTGTATACGAGTATATCTAACACGTCGACCATAAAAACGAATATTGTGACGTATATCAATATGCATGAGTTTAATAAATATAAATGCGAAAGCCAAATATGTACAAGGGATCGATCTGGAACTGTTGCTGAGCATACTTTATGATGACAGGTGCAAGTAGAAGGTATGATTTTTTCATACATATGTATGTATGTATGGATTATATTGTTTATATGCTTGTTCGCTAGTAGTTCTTTCAATTGCCATGAAATTTTGGGAAGTTATTTTGAGCGGGAAGAGATTTAAGGGTTCGTTGAAGACTAAGTTAAGTCATGCTAAGATCGAGATAAAAAAAATACTGTTTCTCCTGGTTGCCACCTAAACGACTTACGTGATAAAGGCTCCCATTCCAGTTCGAGGACTAACAATCTGGTAGCATGGGATTGGAAGCTCAGTGGTTGTCATTCCCTTTTGCGAGTGTTTTTTTTTTTTTTTAATTTGAGTGAACTTAAAGCTAGAACGAGCTCTTTATGAGAATTATGCAGAAAGTAATTGGGTTATTTTTTAGTAGGGCTAAACTCAGTGTAGGTAAAGGAAAGCTAGGCAACATTCTATTGGTCACAACAGTAACACCATACTAATGAGCCATTATTATTATTACTATTAGAAGGCCAGACCAAAGTTGATCTATGGTGAAAAGCATATTTTTGTTACTCTAGAATTATAGGCTTTTCAAAAATTTTAACATAATTTTGGATTTGTTATTCCAAAGATTGCATGCAGATACTACGGTACCACTATGGTGGTGAAGTCTTTGTCTGCCTAATGCAGGATATTCACAAAGCAGATGCAGTTCTGAGCTTTCTATGTCCATTTCGCAAAAGCGGTACACATTGGTCTCAGATAGACCAGTATTATTTAAATGAAACATCAGGCTGCAGTTACCTTTAAGATATCCTGTTAAAAGACGCAGATCTACTCTGCTTAGTGAGAGTAGTTTTTCAGATATTCTTTTGCTGGGACTTAGAAATTGTTTGACTTGGCACAGTTTAGCCAGTATGCAGCAAATTTCCTTTCCTCCCATTTCCTAAGAAATTCATTAATGTGGCTTTTTTTGAGTCCACATAAAGGCTCAAGACAGTAGTAAGTTACATATTTGCGCCTCGTTTTGCAAGGTTATCAGCCATTTCATTTCCCTCATGCCCTTCATGTCCCGGAATCCAGCCTAGTATTACTAAGTTGAGATTCCCTAACGTGTTGAGCAAGTCTAGGCAATCATTTGCCATTTAGAGGTGATAGTTGTTGACAGAAGGGCTTTTAGAGCCGCTTGGATATCTGAAAGTAGGTAAATGTGAGTACCTTTCATTTTCCTGCGAATGCATTCTCTTAGACATATTTCAATGGCATGTATTTCTGCCGGGGATATTGTTGACCTGTCGTATCGATTTTTTCAATTTAGGGCCATTGATTCCTGCCCCTACCCTACCATTTTCCAACTTGGACCCTTCAGTGAATCATATCTGTGATATAGGTTTGAAATTGATAGAACTAGTTCTCCAGGCTGTACGTTCGTTAATAATAACTTGAAAATTCCTGAAGAGTATTAGTTTGGGTGATAGTATGCCATCCCTATGAAGAATAGGATTATGTAGGAAGTCTAATAGGATCCTTAAATGTGCTTTCATATTCCCACTTTTAAGTTCAGATATACCTTTTAATCTTAAGACACTCGAGCGAGCTTTCCTTTCAGTCAAGATTGGAAGCGGTAGTATGTTCAGGAGCACACCTAATGCATCAGTTGGACATGTTTTCATAGCTCCTGTAATACCGATACATACCAGTCGATGTAGTTTGTTTAATTCGTTTACTCATTTTCTTTTCTTAACCTTGGGCCACCATGCTAAGGATGCATACGTGACTATGGGTTTCACAACTGTGGTGAGGGTCCAAAAAGGCATTCTAGAGTTTAGTCCACATGCCTTACCAAAAAGTCTTGTGCAGGCAAAGAACGCCTGTGAGGCTTTTGAAGTATCTCTCTTAATATGGGAATTCCAAGTAAGCGTTTTGTCAAGACTGACGCCAAGATAGTTCGCTTCTGGCGAGAGTTGAAGTGTTGTTCCGTTAAGGATCGGATATTTGAGATTAATGTTCTTTCTCCTAGTCAACGGTACAAGTGCTGTTTTGGATGGGTTAATGAGACATTAGTGCAAATAATATACTTTCGGGAGAATTATTATTATTAATCTTCGCTTCATCGATTTTCAAAAAGCAATAGATAATCTCCATGCGATTGGAATGTACTGGCATGTAAAGGTGTATTAAAAAGCCGAATCGAGCTAGTCCTAGTCTTATACACCAACGCTCGTTGTCGCATCTCGCATAAAAAGAAACTGAGTGGTCGTCTACCAGTCACTGCTGGAGTCCTACAAGGCTGCGTCCTATCAGCTCTACTGTTCAACATTGGTTTGAGCGTCATGATGAGCAAAGATACACGCAAAACTAAAGGAGTAACATGGGGACTAAATGAACGGCTCGAAGATCTAGATTACGATATTTGCCTTATGGCTCACACTTTTGCAGATTTGTCCAAAAAACTAACGCTGGCTGCACAAACTGCTGCAGAAGTAGGCCCAAGAATAAAAATTTGCAAAGGTTATGCGTGTGTGCACCAATTGCACGCAAAAACTTAAAATCAGTAACGTTGGCCTTCAAATCAGTAAAGAAGACGTGAACTCCTTTTGCTATTTGGGGAGTATTATATCTGATAATGGTGGCTCAAGAGAAGACATCGCAACATCGTATAAAAAAGACGAAGCAAGTTTTCGGTGCTCTAAATGCTCGGAATTGTGAAACTCCACGATTATAACAAGACGCACAAAAATAAGAATATTTAACTCCAACGTGAATTCCGTTCGCGATATCTGGAATTCTACAGCTTCTGACCTCCAAACGCTACAGGTTTTCACCTATCGTTCTCCCCACAAAATATTGAGAATTTTCGGGCCCGACCGTTCCCAAGCATTGACCTGTGGAATCGTTGTAACAAGACACCAATGCGTCTGAAAATCCTGCAAAGAAATTAAAATGGGGCTGGCTCGGGCACGTCCTAAGAAGAGACCAAACCGACATCGCCCTCAACGCAATCGACGTCATAGAGGCAGACCAGCACTGACCTGGAGGAGAAATCTTGAAGCTGGCATATTCGAAATCAACAAAACTTAGAGCGAAGTAAAAGAAACGGAGGAACCTTGTCGCAGCCCTTTGCTCCCTAAGGAGTCATAGGCGTATATATATATATTATTATTATTATTTGTTGCTGTCGCGCTGATTAGAGGCCGAAACAAAACAAAATTGCTGGTTGACGATTATTCGCATTTAACTTGATCTGGGACCACGTGAAATTTTCGTTGACTCCTAAAAGCTCGTCAAAAGGGTTACTTTGCTGTGATCCCGTAGGACGTTCTCTGTGGCGATGTCGACAAGGGTGCCAGCCTAATGCCGTTCTGCTTATTTCATTAGCTGGTTTGCGATGGTGTGACCAACCCATCTCCATTTACGTTCCCGTATTTCAATAGTAATGGGTTTTTACCCGCTTCTTGCGAGGAGTTGTTCGTTCAAAATCCAGTTGTCAGGCCACCATATGCGCAGGATTGTTCTGAAATAACTGTTAGTTAATGATTGTAGGTTTTGTGTGGTAGATGCTAATAAAAGCCAAGCTTCACAACCATAGAGAAGAACTGATTTTATATTTGAATTAAAAAGCCTTACTTGTTAGCGTTTTGCCACTTATTTTTTCGGTTGGCGAATGCCGCTTTGGGCTTTTAATTCTTGTACTTATATCAGTCATTGTTCCGCCATCTGGTGAGAATTACACTCTTTTATTGTTATAATTATAACTGTTAAAAAATGGTGAAATTACCAAACTTAGAGGTTCAAGAAGCATCGCCTAACGCATTTTCACTCACCAGCTGCCTTGCAGCTTGGCATCAATGATTATTACTTGTGTACTTCAGAGTGCTGACAATCAATTTTTGTTGCTGCAGGAAGCGCTACCCCCAAGTTTCAGAGAAACTGATCAAAAGACTTCGAGCTCAGAATTTAAAAAATTTATATTTTACCTACTAAATTCACTAATGAATCCTCTATGGACATTCACAGTTATCAAATGAACTCAATCCACTTGAATATCATTGAAAGTATAGCACAAGGTGGCACAAAATTAGTCATCGTATCCGAGCATTTATAATTTCTGCAAATCGCATTGTACGTAAATCATATTTCACAATTGTGAACTCGACCACAGACAAGCAATGGAGTGCGTGAAGGTCAAGCGAAAGATTTCCATCACTCAACATACGTTTTTTACTAATTAGTAAAAAGTTATTAAAAGAAAAAAAAACTTGGATGATTAATTTTTCGCCAACTTGTATACTCAGACATTAGTAGATATTTTATTTTGTTCCGTAAAGAAAAATTTTTAATTGTATAAAAATATGTGTACCTGCATTTTGTTTGCACTTCAGTAACCAGATTTATGTAGGTATATTTAGTTCACACGTACAAAATGTTCACACATAAAATTATTTCTCATTAGTAAGTTTCTCCTAAATGTTTTTACTTAAAAAAAAAACAAAAACAAAGAAAAATGGCTTGAAACTTTGCGATACTCAAATGAACCTTCCTTTTATAGACAAAAAACTATGAGCACATCTGTAGGTAAAAGGATGTGCCACAGCCATCAAAAACTGGCAACTGCAATTTGAAATATAAAATTGTTAGTGTTTCTTCCTTCGTTTTCCTACTTCTTTCCAAAAAACGAACACTGTCCTCTCGTGTGGTAATTGCAATTTGAAAATTGGTACATCCAATTTGTGGTGAATATGAAAATATGCTCTTACAAGTGAATGTTAAAGTAGGTATGTATGGTAGGTATGTAGGTATGTAATAGCATGCACATGTTGTGTGTTTGTATGTATGTATGTACATAGTATGTAGTATCAGATATATTAGAGCTGGTCGACTGTGAACTCTTGAAGCACGAAATGGGCTTCTTTAGCTGAATTTTACTGCATATTCATCTGATTTTTTCTTGTTCACTCCGCGCGGGAGCATAGGTCCTCACTATTTCATCGTACACGGTTCTGAGCTTTTGTTTTTCGCCGTTCCATGTGATGTCGAACTATGCGTGTGAACTATCCCTTGCCACTTTCTGCGTTTGATAGGATGAGTTCCTCATTCGTTAGTCTTCACAGCTCGTCGTTGCTGAAAGTGTTTGGGCAGTTATTCTACAGATGATGCGGAGGTATTTGTTGATGAAGGATGGTAGCCTCTGTGTGATGGTGTTGCCTACCAGCCTTGTTTTACTTCCGTGGAACAACACTGACTTCACACATAAGCTGAATATTCGCAGTTTAGAGCGACTGACGGACGATTCACCAACTCGCCCATTTTGTAAGCATTCCCCCGAACGTCGTCCTTGCTTTGTTTAGCCAGCAATTGGCATCTTCATCTACTCCCGTGTCTGCCGTAATAGTGCAGCTGAGGTAGCAGAAGCGTTCGAAGAATTCCATCAATACCTGACTTGCTTTATTGTGGTTGATTCTCATTAGTCTTAGGTCTTGGCGATGTTGACATCCAGTCTAACAGAGCGTGCTAGTGTAACTAGTCTGTCCACCTTCACTTGCATGTCAGTGAGTTGGTTAGATAGGAGGCAGATGTCATTGGCGACGAAGTCCAGGTCATCAAGATGTCTGGTGAAACTCCAATGCAGAAAATTCTCTTGAGGTACCAATGACGCTGGAATGAGTGTTATAATCTTCACATTGAAGTGCTGCTTTCAGATCATAATTTGTGAAAATATCTTCAAAGAAGGAGACTTAGAGTAAAGAAACTCAAAAACAAGCTTATCTCGATTGCATTTCAACCACATTTATTTGGATCTCACGAAATTTCTTAAGAAAGTATAGTCCGTAGAATAGTAAATTGATAAGTAGAAAATTGTGCCGCCCTAATGCTTGCGAGGAGCTCATGACAAGTTGGCGTATGATTTTCATCAAACAGAAAGAAAGCAGAAAAAGCTGTCAAAAGTAGTTTTGCAAAATTTTAAGCTGCCACGAAGCACACTTGCCTACATATGTATGTATGTGTGTATGTATATCTAAAATAGTATGCAGATATGTGCGTAGATTGGTTGAGTGAAACCACAATCTGCTGGAAAAGTATAAATTGACCTAATGATGTTCACTCATCTGAGTTTCCTGTCATAATATTTACAGTAGAGAATTGAAATGCAGACAAAAGTGTGGCTGATTTTTGTTAGCAAACAAAAAGTGGAAAAGTAGTGAGATTATAAGAAAATAGCCATGCTAATTAGAATGTACATATGTACATACATACTTACAGTGGTGAGAAGTCAGCTAGATGAGTTATTTTATTTTTAATATAATATTTACAAGGCCATTTAGTAATTTGTTTTAATATTTACATATAAGCCAAACTTTCAAGCTTTATACACAATTTTGGAAGGTTGGGTTAGGTATATCTGGCTGATCTGACTAGATTCCACATATACCACTAGGGTCCGTAGTGTTTCCAGCGTTGTTGGAGTCGTGTTAAATATATTTCGTCATACATGACTAGGCGAATTTGGTAGGCAGGTAGGTAAGATGACAAGAGTACCCCAAGTACACTTCAAGTAGCACTTACATGCCGTTTTGATACCATAATGTGGACCAGTACCTGTGAAAAGATTTAGGGAAGAGAAAAACCCGTCTACAGCCATCCAGTGCTGTTGATGTAGTGGAGGAGGGTAAAGGGATCTAGGCTTTAAGCCATCTCCAAAGAGCACGCTAAGGAATATCAAGCGCTTAGCCACCAGAGCCGGACATTTGCAGAGAAAGTGTTCCAAAATCTATTTCTCTGCAGTATCCTCACAACTTCTGCAATAGGGGTTGTACGGAATTCTAAGCTTCTCAGCATGAGTACCGATCACCCAGTGACCAGTGAACACCGCAATGAGTTTGGAAATTGAATCGCGGGGGATTCTCATCACCTTAAGCGTTCTGTTTCTATCGGGCGAATTTGAATAAATAGTTAAAACTTTTGTCGGCAATATCCTTCAGAGATGAAAAGTAGTTCGACTCCAGGTAGTTGTAGCGAATTCTGCTTAGATCAGGGTAGTGGAGTTCGAATGTACACCTTCCTTCTTCACATATGTTATACTCGTCGTTTTGGATTAATCCCATTTTAGCTGCGTGATGTGGAGTGAGACAATGTCGCAATCCAACCAATACTCGTATTCCCCATTTTTTCCTTGGGAGTGATAAAATAAAGTTGGTTGTTTTCGTGTTGCAAGTTTGTAGCATTTTTTTGGTGATCCTGAGGAAGGTCGAGGCTTCCTGTACATAAAGTGCTTCCAGAGTTACTTCGTCGTCTAGTTCTGCCTTCAAAACAGAGAGTGAGGGGTATATGTTCGATGTACTGATCCGAAGCAAACTCGTCAATTTTCACACTTCCCTCTATTTCCTTGTGCCTTGTGTAAATTGTGAACTGTCTGTTTTCGCACAGCTCGTCCTTTTCGGATGTACAGTGTTGCATGCGTTCTGAGGCAGTCTGTATATCCATTATTAATCCAGTAATGTTTTGAAAAGTTTTGTTATTTGAAGTTTGATTCTATTGGTTGGCAACGAAATCAAAGACAATTTTTTCATGGAACTAAATAAATTTATTCTGTAATGTATTGCCCATTTTGATCAATGACCTTTTGCCATCTTTCAGGCAGCATCATAATCCCACATTCATAAAACTTCTGTTTTTTATTAGCAAAAAAGTGAACCAGGTTCGATTTGACATCATCATCAATCTCTAAATGTTTACCATTCAAGGAGTTTTGTACAGATCGAAACAAAAAGTAATCAGATGGTGCAAGGTCAGGACTATATGGTGGATGTGGCAAAACGTCCCAACCAAGCTCCAATAATTTTTGCCAAAGATGTGTGTGGCCTTCCATTGCCATGATGGAATACAATACTTTTTCGATATGTCAATTCGGGCGGCTTTTCTTCAGCTGCATTGTTTAGTTTCGTTAGTTGCTCAATGTAGACATCAGAATTGATCGTTCGGTTGGGTGGTAAGAGTTCAAAGTAGACAATTCCTTTGTAATCCCACCAAACTGATAACAAAACCTTCTTTTTATGAATATCAGCTTTTGATGTTGTTTGAATTGGTTCACCTGGCCTGTTCACGATCTTTCCCGCTTGATATTGTAGTAAAGAACCCATTTTTCATCGACAGTTATCAGACGTTTTAAAAATAGATCATTTTCATTACGTTTCTTTAGCAAATCGCAGCTGTTAATGCGTTGCCTTAAATGCGTTTCTTTCAGTTCATGAGGAACCCATGTATCGAGTTTTTGAACAAAGCCAACTTGTTTTAAGTTATTTGCAATGCAAATACCCGTATTAGCTGGCTTTATTAATATTTGTAAATATATTTTTGCTTTTGGTTGGTTGGTTGGGTTAAGGGTCACCCCGCATCGGAGTGCCACATAGACCGCAAGTTGGGTCCGTTGTGTTACCCTACATTATATTATATTACTTCTCCTAACCGAGATTTTTTATTATAGATATTGATCAAAGATATTAATTCGTTTCGAGAATTTTATGAGAGATTCGATTGTCAGGTCCGAGAGTACTGAAAGATTATCAATTGTTGGAGAGCCTACAAAAGCAAGTCGACTTTTGGCTAGGCCGGGACAACTGCACAGCAAATGCCTGCTCAATACTTCCTCATCTTCGTCCTCGCAGTATCTGCACAAGCCGCTTTGAGGAACCCCGAGCCGACGTGCGTGAGTGCCCAAAAGGCAGTGGCCGGTGATAAGAGATATTATATGCCTTAGTTCGTGTTTCGAAAGACTTATAAGGATTTTTGTCTGTTTCAGATTGTAGGATGGCCAGATTTGTCTGGTCGTAACGCAAGTAGTTTCCACTCGCCACCTCCGATCAGCAATGCTGTGAAATTCTCGATCAATGATCATTTTACATGTTGAGAGCGGAATGTGGATTGTGGGTAAGTACTTACATTTCATTGCGCAGCTCCAGCTCTCGCGAGCTCATCAGCTTTGCAGTTACCTTCGAATCCACTGTGACCCGGTATCCAGATAACTTGGACAGAGTTCTGAACACTTATTTCGTTTAGAGATAAGAGACAGGATCGAACCACATCTGAGTGGGTATAAGAGGAGCTGAGTGCTCGAACGCCCGATGACCGTCAGTGAAAAAGCGGATATTCTCTAGTGATATTCTCTTTTCTAAGAGAGTTTTCGCAGCATACCAGATAGCGCATACTTCCTCTTGGAATACACTACAGTAGTCGGGTAATCTAAATGATAGATTGATATGAGGGGAATTGGAAAAGATTCCAAATCCCACTTTACCGTCTTGTTTTGAACCATCTGTAAATGTAATCAGAGGGCTATCGATTTCAATAATATTTGTCTTCCATTCTTCCCTAGTTGGGAGTGAACAGGAGAATAGCAAGGGTGGTGATGGAAGACTTATATGATAGTCTATGTCGGAAGAGATAACAGTGTTCCTGTTCCGTAAGGCCGAATGGCCAAGATACTTATTCCATTTCGATATTGTATTCATGCGTGTCGCTGCTTTCGCTGCAATCGCTTTGCAATAGGGAACAAGTGAAGCAACGAATTTAGAGTCTTAGTAGGTGTTGTACTTAAGCATCCTGTTATCAGGAGGCAGGCTGTTCTTTGGACTCGATCAATTGTGGCCACTCTACACCGTTTTTCGAGTGATGTCCACCATACAACCACACCGTAGAAGAATATCGGTTTGATAATCGAGGTATATATCCAATAAATGATCCGAGGTGCTTCTGGTTAATATTGTACACTTTATAAAACCCCAAATTTGGATATGTCAAAAATTTCTCTAAAATTGTCTTAATATTCCAAAACCAAGATTTCTGTTAGCCGTAACGTTTCTGAGTAAAAATCAGTTGGAAGGTAATATTCCTACAAATTATAGTAAGTTTGCGATGGTCATTTTTGCTGTAAAAGGAGCTGTGAGCTGCTTTATTCCTATTCCCATTACTTTTTCTATTATCGTGATGGAAATATTATACAATCATTTCTGTTTCTTTTTAACTCTTCTTAATCTGAAAATCAGCCCAGGTAACTGTATTCAAATATCTCACTGCGAACATTCCAACGGACATGACCTGTATAAGGCATTGATGCTCAATTCAATGTTCATAATTTCTGATTGATGAATACCGTTATATTACGAGTAAAAATAACAAATATCCGTACTCGGTAATTCGAATTCCATTTACGTAGGGCATCTTCAGTTTACAGTAGAAAAGAGCACGAAGATGTAAGTGATGCTTTGCGCACTCATTCGCATTTTTAGTTGATTTGGTATCAATTAAACAACCTGAAAATAGTTTTGCAGAAAATTCCTACACAAGTACTTATAATTATAATTACACAAAAATTGCTTCAAATTGCATTTTTATGTTTGAACATTTTGCAAGCAAATATCGACAATTTTTGGTGGAGGTAAAGTAGAGCATAGCATATCAGCTTGTGATTGTAAATGAATGAATTTTATATATGTGCATGCACGTATGTGTGGGTTAAGAGGCCTGCATGTAACATAGTAGCTTGGTAAACAAATAAATGCTTTTACAATACATGCATACATACATACATACCCAACTCAGGCAAGACGTTGATAAGCACGAAATGCGGCAGGTGGAGTAGAGCTTTGTCAATCCGTAGTAGTATTTGGTTTACGCTTGGGCTTTAACTTGACTTAAGCAAAACATTTGCATACGAATTGGGATTTTCCAAGCAAATATATGCCCCGCACATACACTAATGCAATACAATAGATGCGCACAAATACACACGAGTGAAGTTGCATAGAAAATAACTGCTATTGAATTGTTGATTCACTTCGATGCGTATCTACGAAATGTAAGGAGGATGCATTGAACCATTCAGGCATTGACTGTTCCTGCGCTGCATGCATTGTTGGTACAGTTGAGAGGTAGGTACATATGTGTAAGTGCGTAACCTGCAGGAAAAATATATAAATGTTTTAGTAAAATTTTTTCATGGATAGATATGGATTTTGAAGAACTTGACTGGTGTAACAAATTTCCAGTTAAAAAATCAAAACAAAAAAAATGCATGGAAAATCTTAAAATATTTCAAATTGTTTAAGCGATTAGGCCGAAATACGACTTGTGGCAGATCACCGAGCAAGAGCCAATCCAAAAGCTGATAAGCGGTCGTAAATAGCGATGTATCGTGCCCACTTTTAGAAAGGACAGGGTAAGCATTAGCAAAACAGCATTGAAATGGAAACCACAAGGACACAGACGACCTGGACGTCCAAGAAATACTTGGAGGCGTTCTAACCTTCGTGAACTAGAAACAGTTAACCAAACGTAGGATATCGCAAACGTATCGGTTAACAGAATAAGATGTAAGTGTTTTCTTGAAGCCCTATGTTCCCAAGTGGAATAATAAAGGAATAAAAAAAGGGGTTAGGCCACTGCAGAAATTTCTAAAATAATTTATAATAAAGCATTTTTTTCTTAAGATAATTCAATACACAAAGGTTGAAGGGGGCAAAACTATCCTATTATACATCGACATGAATTTAACATACGGGTATTTCTATTATAGCTGACGGCTTGAGCTCCCAGGTGGCTTCCTAATACCTGATTTTCTATCGATTTATGGAAATAACCATTTAAAAAGGATCCCCAAACAGTTGGAAAAAATGGTTTTAACAAGTTACACACCCGGTTCCGGCCGCAAATGTTCTACAAATAAAACGTTGCATTAGTTGGTGCCATGAGATCCAACAAACGCTGCATTCGATCAGAAATGAAGAATACAAATTGATTGGTTTTTATGAAAACATTGTTACAATCAGTACCTATGTGCCAAAAAAGAACAAAGTGTTTAATACCAAAGACTGCGAAGGCTGCTTCGCCTACCCATAGTCCATTATCTATACTATAAAGGTGAATGTCTGTACGTTGTCCGCGCATCACTACGAAACGACAACACCAAATGACGTAAACATTTTTATACATTCATATTTTCACCCAATGAAGGTTATAGGCATGATGGAACTCCATTCCCACAGCCCCAGGTCGCGCCACCACTCTCATTCGTAACAAATAATCGAATATTTGCTTAAATTTAATCTAAAAAATCTTAGTTTTTCCTATTTCTCACTATTCATAGCACACTCTAGACTTCATAATCCGCATAAGCTGTTCAACTATGACCCAAATGCAAAGTTCAAAATAGGTTTGAGATAGAAAATTAATAAAAGTAATTTTGCTTGATATTTTTCTGATAGTAATAAAAAAATATATTCTATGAAATTATCGTTTATAATTCTTTTATATACATATCCTAAATCCCTCAAAACTACTCATACGCGAGCGGGGCCGCGGGTTAAAGCTAATTTATTATAATGCACACAAAGCTGGCGTCGATTGCATGGATCAAATGGTCACTCATTTCACATCAAAACGGCCAACAAATCGATGCACCTTTGCTTTCTTTTGCAACATGTTGAATGTCATGTCATTGAAACGCTTTGTATATGCAAGGAAGTTGATGGGCTCCGAAAAAGTGATTTTTTTACGACTTCTTCGAACCCATTGGTCTTTGCAAACATCGAAAATCGTATGAATAACCCAGCCGTTATTTTTCAATACCCTACTCGTTTGGCTGTGGAATCGTTTTTCAACAAACCAACTACTATCCCTGGGAATATTGTAATCAACCAACCAACCGGAGCCGATACACTCACAGCGAAGAGAGATAGTCGTCTTTGTCTACAAGGAGGTGAAAAGTTTCACTCGTTTCTATTTTATTGTATGCAAGAATTCAGTAAGTCAGCAGCACTCGAAAATCTTTTATACATTTCACTGAATTCATAAATAAATATCATTTCATATTTTACTATAAATTTCACTCTAGTCTTTTCTTAAAACTTCTTCGAAATGAGTCAAAATAAAGAAAAAAAAGAAAAAAAAATTCAGTTTTTTCACAAACCAAAATATTTTCAGCGATTTTTTTGCTTCTGAGGTCGTTCAATTCATGCCAAATCCGACGAAAATGGTAAGAAGTTAAAAATATATGCCTGTGAGACTTAAAAATGAACTATCATATAAATGTGGCGCATTTGCCACATATTTCCATACAAATCCACAAATTCATGTAAATACAGATCCGGGTGGTCGACGGAAGGTTTTAAAAAAGGTATCCAAAGGAAGGTTAATATGTACTTCTACTCAGAATTTTGGTGAGAGATGTTTCAGTCTGCAGTGCATTTATAAAGTTTAACTCTCTTATTCACCCTCATTCATTCACTTCAACCCTTTCACCAGCATCGTCTTAAATATTCGGAAAACGTTAAATAACCCCCGCATGGTGTAAAAATTATACTGCATAAAAATCATGACTTTAACTGGAAGCTCACATACTTAGTGAAATTTCAACAGCTGAGGTTTTTTCTTCTTTCGAAGCTCTTTGGCTCAGCTTACATCTTAATGTAGAAGATACCATAAGAAGGCGGTGTTCTCACTGAGCATAAGTGGAATTTCAAATAAGAACAAAAATAATTTGCGAAAAGTGTAACGTGTCCTTGTGTAAAGCTGTTTAAAATTCTAAAAAATACTTGTCTAAAATATATCGATAACAATGAGAAATATCTTCAGTGATTTTCTTTTGCAGGTAAATATGGAGTTCAACCGAAGTTAAAGTTGTTCTGGTCCCAATAATTTTAATTTTACTTTAATCTAAGCAAGTGCTTTTATTCGTAATACAAATCCAAAATATTGACAAATGCAATTTAATATTTTGAGAGAAATCATCGAGCTAAATAAAAGGTGGCGCAAAATTAATCATTCAGATTTGTTTCTGAATAAATTTTTTACTACATACACAAAAAACCATGTGTTTAAGTGATGAAAATGTTTATTTTTCATAAACTGCAGTTGTGTAGTTGACAAATGTCCAATAAGAACTTCGCACGCCGTCATTTGCAAAAAATTTAAACCTTCTGAAAGGGTGACTAATTTTGCGCCACTCGTTTGAGGGGTATTTTTTTTAATCTTCAGAACTTAAAAGGATAATGCAAAACAAAAATATTATTGGAATGAATTTTATTTTATTATAGTCTGGTGGAATGAGCAGTTATAATCAAGAAATCGACTACTCTTTCCCTAAACCCATCTTCGATAGGCTGTTCAAGGCTAACAGTCAGACAGAAGAGGGGAAATAAATTTCTGTACAAATGGATCCGAGCTAGAAAATAAAGTAGGCGGAGTTTTTTTTTTAAGGATTAAGCCTGGAATTATGTGTCCGACTTCCGGACTATTGTAGTGTCTACCAGCAGAAGTCTTAGTCATAAAAGCGGTAATTAAGGTAAATATCTTCTGGGATAGCCAGCCGCCCATTAAACCAATGGAGCAGTTATACTAAGATCAAAGGTTGCTGAGGAATGCCTGTCAGCTCTAAATGGTATTAACACCGTCTTCAAGGGTAGTCTTGTATGGAAACAGAGGCAATATTGGAATTTTTTTTGGCAACTTGCAAATCGAGGATAAAAAATAATATTATTTAGGAAGCCAATAGGTCATGGAGAGAAGAAAATAATTTTGTTAAAACCAGGCTAATTTGGTCACAAATAGGGAAGGAAAGTTCAGAAGAATAGCTCTACCTCTAAGGAGAGAATATTTCGAAGGTTGTGCCCTGTGTCATCATTCACTCGCTGTTTGGTAGGCTAGGAGCATTTTCTCATGGTTACTGAAGAAGTTGTAGAGACGAAAAAGAGAAAGAAATAGTAGAACACTTCCTTTGCAAATATTCAGGCTCAGCTAAGACCAGAGCAAGGTTGTTAGGAAAATACTAAATACTTTGACTTTATTACGGAACTATTCGGTGTTGGGATAAAACATATCCTACGTTCCATAAGAGCGTCTAAATGGCTACACGGTAATTAAACCCAGGAGTTTCCGTGTTATATAGTCATACCCCAAAGGACCTGCATGGTCTAAGTGGGTTGAGTAAAAAACCAAACTTAACATACTCTGGTAGATAATTTCATGGCATTTATTTTTTGGATATCACATCTGACATGTGTTCGCCGTGGCTACGAGTTACATGGTTTATTCGATCAGTCCAATAAATCGACTGTTAAGCGCGCCATATGGCAAGTTGCGCTAATTTGTTGGAACCAAATGTCGTTGATGTTTAGCGGACTAATTTTTGGAATTAAAAATTCTGTCAGCGTGGCTTGATCATACTTGCTATTCACCGTAACGACAGTTACTTCCACATTTGGAAAGAAATAAGGACCGATAATGCTGCCAACGCTCTGTAAACTTGTCGTTCGTATTTAATTTTCACAATTTCTACAATTTACATATAAACTAAGTCTGGCATTAAACGATTCACGACGACTTAATAAATTTATTATAAAACAAGAAACAAGGATTATCATTTGGATCATCAGAGTGGTGTTGGAACTATGAAAAAGGCATATCTTCGAACAGATGGTTTTATTCATAGGATTTTTTTAAAGGCCCACTTGTGCCCTAAAAAAAGTTATACTTTATCGGTTGGCATGGGCAAAAAAGTACCATAACTCTTATTTGGATCAGTGTAAAATGGACAAAAGCAGAATTAAATTGTCCTGCAACGGTTATGTACCATATTTCCGTCGATGTCCAGGAGAACATTTAAAAGCAAATCTTTGACGAGAAAGGTTAAGCATCTTGAAAGCCCAAAGAAACGGGCAAAAGATTTTCTTTTTATATGCAGAGTCCTTTACTTTTCATTGATGGGCTAATGAATGCCGAAGAGTATGGAGGAATTGTATTGTAATTTTAATGTGCGCATCGTATAAGAAGAAATAGACATATTTGCGAGGTACTCCTTCAGGACGACTCCGCATTGTGTCATTGCACGAAATCGGTAACTTTTGATATGATACTAAATTTAATTACCGCCATGCCCTCATATATAACGTTAAGAAAAGTTTCACTTAATTTGTTTGGTTTCTTATAGGTCCGGAAAATGGCTCCAGAGCTTGGAATATCGGAATTTTTTTATAATAAAACATGAAATAAAAATTAACTGATTTTGATAGAAGCTGATCATCTTTTTTTTTATTTTTGAACATTTTAAACTTTTTTTTAACAAAAACCAAGTTAGTAGTCGAAATTCGGATGTTTTTTTTTAGTTAAAAATTAGTTAGAAAATTTTGTTTTATTAAAATATTTAAGATAATAAATAATTATAAAATATTTATAATAATAAATAATTATAAAATATTTATAATAATAAAAATATTTACAAAAAGATTTTAAATAAAACAAAAAATGTATAATAAGAAAAAAAAATTATCTGATTTCGTCTAATTTTGATTTTTGTAAACTTTTTCAAGAATAGTGATAAAAATATTTATAAACAAAATTATCAAAGTCATCCGAATAATAAAAAAATGATTTAAAAATATTTATAAAAAAATTTTAAATTAAAAAATATGTTTAATAAGAAAAAAAAATTATCTGATTTCTTCTAATTTTGAGTTTTGTAAACTTCTTCAAGAATAATAATAAAAATATTTATAAAAAAAATTATAAAAGTCATCTGAATAACAAAAAAAATTATATGAAAATAATTGTAAAAAAATTTTAAATAAAAAAAAGTGTAAAACAAGAAAAAAAGATCATCCGATTTCTTCTTTGATGTAAACTTTTTCAAGAAGAGAAATTTGTAGTCGAAATTCAAATAATTATTTTTAAATTAAAAAATTCGTTGGAAAAATTCTTGTTGCCCAAAGTATTTATGAAATATAATTACACTGTGGAACAAATTCAGGTTAGCAAAAATTAGGTCCATTCTGAGAGTGTCGGGTGAAAATAGAGGCGAAATTAGAAGACCCGTATCGCGCCGTTTTTTTATGTTAGTTCGAATTTTTTTTTTAATCGGCCTTCGAAGTTCGAAATCGAAGCAAAATTGTTTATATGGTTTTTTGGCTATAACTCGTCGACTAATTGATATTTTTTCAATCTGTAAAAGCCAAATTATTGCTAGAGACCTGTGCAACAATTACAATTTTTGAAAAAATTGATTTCGAAAATTTTTGTGGTACTTATGAAACAATATACTGAAAATCGGCATTTGACTGCAAACTTCGAAGGCCGATTAAAAAAAAAATCGAACTAACATAAAAAAACGGCGCGATACGGGTCTTCTAATTTCGCCTCTATTTTCACCGGCCACTCTCAGAATGGACCTAATTTTTGCTAACCTGAATTTGTTCCACAGTGTTATCTTATATTTATAAAAATAAAATTGATACAAAGAAATTTTAAAGTCATCTGAATAATAAAAAAAATTATAGAAAAATATTTGTAAAAAAATTTTGGAGAGTCATCCAAAGTTTTTTATAAATACTTTTATAATTATAAATATAACGTAATTATGTATTATAAATATTTTAATAAAAAAAAAATAATATTTTAATAACAATAAAAAATGATCTGAATTTTTTTTTACAATTTCAATTAATGTTTGCAATTTTTTTTATGATTCGAATTTTTTGTTTAGCTTTGTAAACTTTAAAAGCTACTTATGTACATCTATGTTTGTCTGAGTCGTACCCAAATCTATTTTCAAAAACAAAAAATTAAAATAAAAAATTTTCACATAAAAAAAATTGCAAACAATAATGAAATTAATTACGCCTCTCCCCCTTGAAAATATTGTTTCCGTTTTCCCTATATTATTTCAATTTTTGCATTTTAGAATATTACCAATAAAATACCAATTACGGAATTTTGATTTATTTTACCCTGCCGGTGGAGAATTCCCAAATGTTTATTCTTTCTCGTGCCATATTATACACGTAGTATAAAGTAAAATACTATGAAGTAGTGTATGAAAATGGAATCTTTTGGGTCTGGGCTACGCCACTCCGACAACACCTCCACCACCACCACCATAGTGGCCAAATACCTTTCCCGAGTTTATGCTTATCACTTCTCCCGCCTGTAAGTATGCAAGTATTAACAAGTTGAGTTTTTCGTTCATGTAGCACATATTAGCACTTCCCAAAAGGTTTATTAAGGCTCACGGAAATTCAAATAAATATTACCACAAGAAAACAAAGTTACTCACTCACCATTCTCCTTCTCAGTCTCGTCTTTAATTCTCCCTAAATTACTTTCTGGTACTAGGGTAAGTTGTTAGGCAGAAGTGGTATTCGGTCGGTAAACCAAACCAAATCGGCTGTTGCCGATCCATTGTGATACAATTGTAGCAATTCATTTGCTACTCCTTGGTAAACCATTTTATTTTAAGTGCAAACCCATTGATTCGACTAACACTTATATCCTTAATATAATCGGTATTATTCATGAACGATGAGCCAAAGTATCTAAACCTAGTGGCAGCCCACGCAGTACAGTGGCAGAGAAGATGTCTGACACACCCTTCCCCATTCTTGCAACTGCTGCAATCGCCGAAATGTGGTAGGTTTGATCGAGGAGACAGTGATCTGTGATAGGACTACTAACATAGAGACGTTTTTCCTTGACCGATTAACTAGCGCCTGGCATCTCATTTTGTTTAAATTCTTTTCTTGTCAGACTATCAACTAATCTCGAGTTGGCTGAAGAGACAATGCTTTGGTTCAACCACGCAGTTTGCAGGCTGAGAGGGGTATGCCTACAACCTCCATATCAAAAGGGAGGTGAGTGGTAATGCCCCCTCTTGCTAATTTGTCTGCCTTACAATTCCCAGGCAAGTCACTATTCCCTGGCACCCATTATTATTATTATTATTAGAAGGCCATTACGCACTGCGACCAGAGCTGATCTATTGTGAAAGGCCTATTTTGTAACCCTAGAGTTTTAGGCTTTTTAGAAATTTTAGCACAGTTTTGGGTTTGTTGTTCCAAAGATTGCATGGAGATACTACGATACCACCAAGGTGGTGAAGTCTTTGTCTGCCCAACGCAGGACATTCACAAAGCAAATGTTCTGAGCTTTCTATGTCCATTTCGCAAAAGCGGCAGACATTGGTCTCGGATAGACCAATATTGTTTAGATGGTACCTCAGGCTGCAGTGACCTGTAAGGTATCCGGTTAAAAGACGCAGATCTACTCTGTTTAGTGAGAGAAGTTTGTCAGATATTCCTTTGTTGGGACTTAGGAATAGTTTGGCTTGACGCTGACCGGCACAGTTTAGCCAATGTGCGGCAAGTTTTCTTTCCTCCCATTTCCTAAGGAATTCATTAATGTGGCCTTTTGTCAGTCCACAGAAAGGCTCAGGACCAGTAAGTTGCATATTTGCTCCTTGTTTTGCAAGGTCGTCAGCCATTTCATTTCCCTCATGTCCTTCATGTCCCGGAATCCAACATAGTGTTACTGTGTTGAGGTTTCCTAACGTGTTTAGGAGGTTTAGGCAATCGTTTACCAGTTTAGAGGTGATGGTTGTTGATAGAAGGGCTTTTAAAGCCGCTTGGCTATCTGAAAGTATGTAGATGTGAGTACCTCTCATTTTCCTTCTAAGGCATTCTCTCACACATATTTCAATGGCATGTATTTCTGCCTGGAATATAGTTGGGTAGGATCCCATCGGAATCGATTTTTTGAATTTGGGCCCATTGATTCCTGCCCCTGTTCTACCATTTTCCAATTTGGACCCATCAGTAAACCATAGCTGGGAGCCAGGTTTGAAGGTGATAGAGTTAGTTCTCCAGTCTGTTCGTTCATTGATTATAACTTGGAAGTTCCTGAAGAGTATTGGTTTGGGTGATAGTATATCATCCCTATGAAGAATGGGACTATGTAGGAAGTCTTCTAAGATCTTTAAATGTCCTTTCATATCCCCACTTTTAAGTTCAGATATACCTTTTAGTCTTAAGGCACTCGAGCGAGCTTCCCTTTCAATTAGAATTGGAAGCGGTGGTATGTTCAGGAGCACACCCAATGCATCCGTGGGACACGTTTTCATAGCCCCTGTAATACCAACACATACCAGGCGATGCAGTTTGCTTAATTCGTTTGCCGCCTTTCTTTGCTTGACCTTGGGCCACCATGCTAAGGATGCATAAGTGACTATGGGTTTTACAACTGTGGTGAATGTCCAGAAGGTCATTCTAGGGCTTAGCCCCCATGTCTTACCAAAAAGCCTTGTACAGGCAAAGAATGCCCTTGTGGCTTTTGAAGTAACTCTCTCAATATGGGAGTTCCACGTAAGCGTTTTGTCAAGACTAACGCCAAGATAGTTCGCTTCTGTCGAGAGTTCAAGTGTTGTTCTGTTAAGGGTCGGACATTTGAGATTTATGTTCCTTCTCCTAGTAAATGGTACAAGTGTTGTTTTGGATGGGTTGATGGAGAGCCCTTTTTCCGTGCACCATTTGTTTATTAGTGTAAGGGCTTGTTGCATGCGATCCGAAATGGTTTCCTCATGCCAGCCTAATACATAAACTACTAGGTCATCAGCGTAACCCTGAGTGTGAAATCCTAGGTTATTCAGTTTGTGGAGAAGTTCATCTATGACTAGAGTCCACAGAAGAGGAGAGAGTACGCCACCTTGAGGGCAACCTCTTGTGGCTTTAATAGATTTGATTGTTCCTCCTAGTTCGGTGCTGATCGTCCCTGGCACCCATATAAAATGGATACGGAAATATTCCGCCATCTCGTTAAGAAACGCTTCGAGACTAAGCTTCCTAATGAAGATTCCAGTGATGAAGTTTGCATTGTTACAGAGACTTTCTGTGGATTATATTTTTTTCGGCTGCATTCAAGAAACTAAGATTAGTTTTGGAAAAATTTTGAGGTTTGTCATTACTTGCCGAGGTGCGACCGCATGTAAAGTCACATTTTCTATTTTTATAATTTGATGATTCATGCCAGCAATGCTATTCATATCCAGACCCACTGAATGGAAGTCCCACATATATTCCCTCAGTTGCATCGGCCGCCAATATTATATATACGTTGATAAATTCAGCGCCAGCATGTCATAGAACAGTTACAAAAAGTTTTAACTAACCCCATTTCCTACATGGCACGTATTCTGTAAGCGCCTAAGTAATAGTGAGGCTGATAGCAAATTTACTTATGTAGTTGTAGTAGTAAAAGCTTAATTTCCCGGGAATCGATGTCTCAGATTGTCACAGCACTTAGCTGAAAGGCGCATTTTACATTGTATAGTTTACTAACATCCTTATAAACAATTACGATATGTATTTACTATGGGTTGGCTTTTAGGATTTCATGTATTTATATGCGTGCGTATATACGCTTATGTAAGCCATTTAATGACGTCTATTGTTGACGTTGAAAGGATAACCAAATTCAGGCATCTCCAGTTGAAAAGTTGGCTTAAATATTCATAAGTCTTAATTACGCTCAACTTCCGAAGCATTGCCTGAATTATGTCTGTACAAATTTTGACTGCATGAGCAGTAATTCGAACCATCCGAAGATATGTACATACAAGCAGTCATATTAAACTATGCTCACAGGCCCAGCAGGCATCTTATAGCAGCTATACACATATAGTTGCATTAACACAGACACATACTCATACACACACACACTCATTTTCAATATTCAATCGAAAATGGGCTGTCAACGGCGCTGTTGCTTAAGCCAGCACACATGCTGATTACTTAATATCATTATTATTATCAGCATCATTATAATGTGACGCCTGTCACTTAGCAGCACTAAGTACGAAAAGCAAAAAATAATAAAGTATTGAAAGTCTCCTTTACTTCAGGCACCACCACATTGCGTATCAATTTGTGAAGCAAAGCAGTACTTGCGGTGGAGTGTCAATAAAACGTATGCAACCACAAATTGTCGACGATTGATGAAGGTAATCACAGCAACAATATATGCTTGCATGCCTCTTGGCGCGCGCCATACAAATAAACAAACACATATGGTATGTATTAACACAGTGCTTGCTTGTCGGCAAACAACCGCACGTGCGCCATGGCGTATGAGTGTCGGCGAGCTATAAATCGCGTGTGTAGTATGCACTAGAGTTGCTAATATTAGGCGTACCTATTCACACCGAGGTACTTGGAATGCAATTTCACAATCCCGAAATTTCTGGACTCAGCCCGAAGTTAAATTTTTTACTTTAAATATAAGTACAGTAAAACTTCAATATAAAAACTAGTTAACCCAGATAACACGGCGTGCTTGACAGTGCTAAAATCTTCTTGGTTTTCGTAAATATTTTTACACAGGCAAAATGTATTAAAACACTGAAGATAGTTAAACAAAAAATTATATTTTTGTATCCCTGCCCTTTGTTGACTACTACACATGTCATGTAATACAGCAACAAATCGATTGGGAAATTTGAAGCACTGTTAAGGCAGTAGTACTAAAAAAAAGATGCACTACTTGTAGTAAAAGGTGGTTAAGTTTCAAGAGCCGGTGTTGATTTTGAATTAAATACAACTTTTTTTTAAATTATTACGATAATATTGGTATGGCTCAATTACGTACGGAAATTATTGTCATTTATTTTCATTATGATAATATTGGTATGGCTCAATTCCGTATAAAACAAAATATTGACCAAATTACTGCCATGGCCTCAGCGGCACACCTCCATCCGATGGTCCGAATTTTCGATGACGCTGAGGCATACTTGAGGTTCTATGCCGTTAATGTGCCAAATTATCTCATCCTTTAGCTCTTAAATTGTTGCTGGTTTATCGACGTACACCTTTTCTTTCAAATAACCCCAAAGAAAGAAGTCCAACGGTGTCAAATCACATGATCTTGGCGGCCAATTGACATCGCCGCGACGTGAGATTATTCGGTCACCAAATTTTTCGCGCAAAAGAGTCATTGCTTCGTTAGCTGTGTGACAAGTGGCACCGTCCTGTTGAAACCACATATCGTCCACATCCATATCTTCCAATTCGGGACATAAAAAGTTCGTTATCATCTCACGATAGCGAACACTATTCACAGTAACTGCCTGACAGGCCTCATTTTTGAAAAAATACGGCCCAATGATACCGCCGGCCCTTAAACCGCACCAAACAGTCACTCTTTGTGGGTGCATTCGTTTTTCGGCAATCACTCTTGGATTATCATTCGCCAAATGCGTAAATTCCGCTTATTGACGAATCCACTGAGGTGAAAATGTGCCTCATCACTGAAGATGATTTTCTTCGAAAATTGGTCATTCACTGTTGCCATTTCCTGCCACCATTCTGAACATTGCTTGATTGTGTAGCTTTGTATGGTTCAAATTGAGTTAATCTGGAATTGAAAAATGTCAAACGGAATGCAGAAAACAATTTGACGTTGAGGTGTGGTTCACATTCAAGATCGGCCCTTAAAATGTAATCACCCTTTACAAAAGGCATAGCTGGGTTAAAAAATTTATTAATCTTAATACTAAAGATAAAACAATTGAATATTTTTTATGCAGGCCAAAGCAAAACAAAAAATAGATAAGACAGATTAATGCATTTTTGGAATAATTGTATTTTAAGTGTAGACTAAGAAACTTCGGCCAAAAGGAAATATTTTCCAACAGTTTTCCAAAATTTCTCTGTGCGCTTTTTACGAGCGCATAAAAGCGGGGGAAAATGGATTATTAAATCTAATATTGCAACAAAAACATTAATACGCTTTAACACTAGATGACAAACACATATTGTCCAAAAACTAACAGCAAGCAGATAAAAAAAAAACAATAACGCTTTAGACGGCTAGACAGAAACAAATAAGTTCGTGACAACCCGTGGAAAAATGCATAACAATTTAATAGATAATGGATAGTACTTCCAGGAATACCCAAGCACTTCTTAACCGCAACCTTGTGCGCCCTGCGGAAATCGACCCAAAGCAGACTTTTTTTTTTTTTTTTTTTTTTTTTTTTTGTCGGGACAACTAGCAAGTGCAGCACTCAGACATTAATTGAGTCCATTGTACTACACTTGTATTCCCTTTTAATTTTCTTTAAATCTACCTGATCTCCGAAGAAATCTGAGTAGATCTTGTGGTGCCAAGGAGCCAAGATGGTCGCTTCTTAACACATCAGTGCCAAAGACCTCAAACCTGATTCGGGCGAAGGCGGGGCAGACACACAGGAAGTGATCCGCCGTCTCATCCTCCTCTTCACAAGCTGGGCAGAGTACACTGTCTGAGATGCCCAACCTTTCCATGTGCTTTGCCCACAGAAAGTGGCCCGTCATCAGTCCAACCAGCCGTCTGCACTCCCCTCTGCTTAATGACAGAAGGGTTTGCGACAGTCGATCGGACATGACAGGTAACATCAGTTTTGTCCATCTGCAGCCTCTCTCAGCCTGCCAAGCTCGCTTGTGGGTAGTAGTTACCCATTTGCTAACCGTGGCCGTGATGGCCGCAGAGGGGAGTGGCAAAGCGGGCTCTGGGCCAAAGAAGTTGGCTTCAGAGCCCATCTTAGCTAAGGAGTCAGAGGTCTCGTTACCCGCGATACCCACGTGTCCCGGGACCCATGTTAGCATCAGGCTATTATGTCTGCCGACATAGTTCAGCCTGGATTTACAGGACTTCACTACCCCTGACGTGTTTTGAGGGCTGTCTAAGGCCATAAGCGCTGCTTGGCTGTCGCTGCAGACATAAATAGATCTGCCTCTCTATCGTTTTTCCACAACAAAGTTCATCGCTTCTTGAACTGCATACACCTCCGCTTGAAACACAGATGCATGCATTCCAAGAGCAAAGTGCAGTTTTGTCCCGCTGGATTCCACGTAGACCCCAGAGCCGGAGCCATGCTCGGTCCTGGAGCCATCCGTAAAAATGCGAAAACAGTGTTTGCCGGGCTCATTTTCTGAGTCTCTCCACAACTGAGCCTCTGGTAGCACTACACTGTATCTCTTTTCAAGTATGACTCTTGATGGCATGGACTCAAGGGGCATGGAGAGAATCGTTGGATCGATGTCCATGCCTTCTCTGTGTTCCAATGCCGGACAAGGGCCGTACCAGTTCCCACTGTGTTTCAGTCTGCAGATGGCCTTCAGGGCCTCTCCTCGGATGAAAGCATCAAGTGGTGGTAAACCAATCAGAGCATCTAGTGCCGGTCCTGAAGTAGTCGGAAAAGCTCCGGTGCAACAGATGGCCACAGAGCGTTGTAGTCTCTATAAGGTCCTCCTGACTCCCACTAGGGATAGTCTACTCATCCAGACCACTGATGCATAGGTGATAATGGGTCTTATCATAGCCGTGTAGATCCATAGGACCTTGCTAGGAGAGAGACCCCACGTTTTCCCAAAGACACCTTTGCACTGCCAGAAAGCTGTCAGCGCTTTGGATGCTGTTGTCTCAACGTGTGATTTCCATAGGAGCTTACTATCGAGGATTACTCCTAGATATTTAATTTCCTTGGATAGCTGGATTGTGACTCCTTTTAGCCATGGCAGAACGAGTCCGTCAAGCTTCCTCCTTCTGGTAAAGAGGACAATACCAGTCTTGGCGGGATTTGCCGACAGCCCGTTCGCACAGCACCAAGTGTCAATCCGATCCAGAGTTTTCTGCACTTTCCTGCAGATGTTCATAAGCGAAGAGCCTGTTACCAAACAAGCAACATCGTCCGCATATGCTTGTGCGTAGACTCCCGAATCGTTTAAGGTGGTGAGTAGAGGATCGATTACCATGCACCAGAGTAATGGAGACAGCACACCGCCTTGGGGGCAGCCTCTGTTAACCCCAGATGACACCAGCAGATCTTCCTCTGCTCGCACCGAAACGATTCTTTGGGCCAGCATCGAACGAATCCAATTTACTAGCACCCGGTCTACGCCGTGCCTACTAGCAGAGTTACACATACTATCAAAAGTGGCATTATCAAACGCCCCCTCTATGTCTAAAAAGATACCCATAGCGTAGTCCCTCCTGTCGATGGCCAGCTCTACCCTAGCAACAAGGTTTTGCAGTGCCGACTCGCAGGATTTTCCACTCTGATAGGCATGCTGAAATAGAGACAGAGGGTGAGCCTTCAGCGACTTCTGACGTATGCGCAGTTCCTAAACCCAAGCAGACACTATTTCCTTTATGCTTTTGCGGTGAAATATCTCCGTCCGAGAGTATAACTACAAGGCAGCGATCGAAGCACAGGAGCACACGTCGACAAACAAGGAAGGCAGTCAGTAATACACAGCGATTCAGTCGGTTCTACACAGTTATTGAAGACACGAAGTTGCAGAACTCAACGATACGCAGAACTCAGTGACACGCAGTTGTTGGCGAGGAACCATCCAGGACAGGACCTATTGTGATCGAACTCAGAGGTGTTATTGTGAGATGTTTTATTGTAGAAATAGAACGTACCGAAATTTCGAATTTATTGCGCATAAAACTTGACAACGAAGGCACTATTTCCAAATAAGTGTTGCAACAACTCTCGAATATCCTTGGTTGGGTGTTTGGACGAGCTCCTCTTCCACATTTGAGGTATCTAGAGATCTGCAGTTTTATGCCGCCTTCGAATGGCAGCTGGCTGCGTTTTTTTCATAGCAGAAATACACTCGAAGCTTCGCCATCGCCTGTCGAGTGGCGACCGCTATTAGAAAAATTTTTTTCTGTTATTTGGTGCTTCATGCCCGGTGTTTCAAAGCCGCTCCCCAAGCAATGCCACACACCTATACTAGCTTTCTTCACACCTAAAACGGAAAATTTTACAATTTAAATTAATGCCAACTTTCTTTCAATGAGATTCTGTTGCCAAATCTTGCAAATATTTTTCTTGGAAAAAAATTATCTTCGGATTCATATAAACCGATTCCGAGATCTTCGAAGCTTGAATAATATCATGATCCCGTTAACCCGTACTCCCGGTATTTCGGGACTGAAATAGCAAGTTTATGCACTCAACCATACTTGCAATATTATTAACTTCTCATTAAGCGTTTTTAGTGTAATCGATGCGTGCTTTAGTGGCAAAGTGTTTTGTGGAAGAATTCGATTGCTTTCACAACTTAGTTGGCAAGTGGCTTTTTGATTGGCTTCATGAGTGGCGGAATGAGTAGCGTATAAACTAAGAAAATTACGGAAAGTAAGTGCATTACATACGTACATTTATAAGTATATATGCAGCAGTTCGAGGTTCGGTTGCTCAAATGATTGAACAAAATTAAGGCCAATGAGTTGATTAATTTTATAATTATGGTTTCTGATTGATATTTTAGTGATATTCCTAGCTATGATATTAATTATGTGATGCATAAACTACATTTACGCTCTTTTCCTTAAAATCCAAATTTGTGCGAAGTGCAACATAAATTTGAAAATGAGAATATTAGCTATTTGAGCGATTCCAAATATTTTGACGCTGTTGGCAATTACTTTTTCATATAATATTTTGAAATTAATTTAAAGTTTGAAGTTTTTGGCAATGAGTCTGTTTGGAGTACTTTAAATGCCAGTAATTTGTTTCTTTGTATTTCCAAATTTATTGAATGTTAAAAATTTTGGCTTAGAGCTTTTTATATTTAACTCAAATTTCGTTTCTTTTTAACATTTTAATAATTGTTTTTTTTTTTTCAATTTAAGACAATATATATTTAAAAATAAAATATTGTAGGAAAAAACTAATATGTTTTGCTGTGAAAATTTATGAGGAACTAAATGGTTTTGTTGTTATGTTTGAAAAATACGCCAAAAAAATAAAAAAAATCTGAAGTTTTTTCCAAAAATTAAAAAAAAATTCTTTTCCAAAGTTTATTAGCAAAATAAAATATAAAATTTTTCCAAACTATCATAAAACTAAATAAAAATACTTACATAAAAACGTTAAAAAGAACCGAAGATATTTCACTTTAAATCACTGTATTCATTAAATATACATTGAAATAATCAATTCTTTTTTTCGAATTTTTTTCAGTTTAATCTTTATGATTGTAACGGTAATGGTTGTAGGGGTTAGAATAAGGCCTTTATGCACTATGATCTGATTGATCTATTCTGCGCCCCTAAGTCCTATCTTTTAATTATTTAGTATTGTAAGTCTAGTAGGTATAAGCCCAATACCCTGTGTCTTTTGTAACCTAATGCTTCACAATTTGTGAAGTGTTCTATGGGCTCCTCTACACCAAAGCAGAACCTGCATAAACTAGTACTAGATGGTCTTATGGTACTGAAATGCAAATTTAATGCAGACAAAGTGGGCGGCCGCCGTAGCCGAATGGGTTGATGCGTGATTACCATTCGGAATTCACAGAGAGAATCTCGAATCTCGGTGAAAGACCAAAATTAATAAAAACATTTTTCTAATAGCGGTCGCCCCTCGGCAGGCAATGGCAAACCTCCGAGTGTATTTCTGCCATGAAAAAGCTCCTCATAAAAATATCTGCCGTTCGGAGTCGGCTTGAAACTGTAGGCCCCTCCATTTGTGGAACAACATCAATTCGCACACCACAAATAGGAGGAGGAGCTCGGCCAAACACCCACAAAGGGTGTACGCGCCAATTATATATATTTAAAGTGTAATTGTGAAGTACCTCAAAATTTGCCTTGATCTTTGATAATTTCTTGTTTTGTATTCAATGGTGAGCATTTTCTTCCACATAAAAGACTTACGAACATATCTAAGGATTAAATGAGCTATAAAACTGCATAGATAGAAAAGTTCTAAAAATTCTGGTTAAAAAGTTGATAGTTCTGATGAAAATAAGGTTTTTTACAAAGTTTGAAGCATTGAAGTTCATACTACAAACTTCATTTTTATAAAAAACTCGTGGTTTGCTTATAATTTTGCAAAGAGGAGGCGGAAAAATCGTATTTTATTATAAATTTTCTTTAAAATTTAGAGTGTTTAGTTTACCAACAAAATTATGAGCAAATAAGCTGACATTTGTGCATAGGCATATAGTTACATATGTACACAAGCACTTTTTTTACTTGAAAGCTGTAATTTTTAATAATTTTTATTAATTATTTTTATTCTAATTGCTTACTGTTTTTATTTAATATATTTACTTGACTGCTTCAAAAGAGGACGTATTTGGTTTCGCTTGATTCCATGTACAAGTACTGCATTTTCATATGCTGACGACAGCTTCTGCCTTTGAGCGGAAGTAGCATCCATTAGTGCTCTAAATATACGCACTTAAGCACCACTACACCACATTCGTATGTAAACATAAGTGAACAAACACATACATATGTACCTATATACTGTGTGCATGTATATGTAGGCGTGAATGAAGATATTACATGAGCTCATAATTTTATTTGATAAGTGAGCTAACTAATGTAGGTACTTTATGTATTTGTGTAGTCTCTAGAGCAATGCAGCGCAAAATTATCCCCAGTAGTAAATTAAATGCGTGTAGAGCTAAAGTAGGAATAGCTAATTTTGTATTATGCATTGACAAATGTCAAGGAAGACATAAAAAAGGTATCGTCTAGTAGCGACTGGCGCGCTTTGTTAAACTCGGCCAAGAAGATATCTAAGCGTCCCTTTTAAAATATCCTTCATATTGAAATTTGCTTTCCAAAAGTTTTAAAAATTTATTAGGAAACCAAATAAACACACCGCAGCCCCTTTTTGCTTCAAAAATACTCTATATCTAGCGTATGTGTGTGTGATTTCTTGTTTTTTCCAAAACTAACAGGTCTTCACCAATAATTCCCCATGACCAAACACAGTGTGATTTTTATTTAGTTGGTTTGAAAATTTAAAACCTTGGGAAACACAATCTTGAGCACAACTTTTCGAGGTGCATCTGCCGGCCTAAAAAATCTTTGGAATTTATTGGCATTTGTGTCGAGAAATTTTAAAGCAATAAAGATTGAAGTTAGAAATTAGACTCATTTTTGCTCTGCCCGATTTTTTTTCTTGCCGTTTCATATAAGTGAGGCGAGCGATATTGCGTGCTTGCTTTTAAGGGGTTAGGGGTAGTCAGAAGTTTCAAAAAATTGGATTTTTTTACATTTTCTTAAAGCATATATCTTAAAAATATTATGTGAAAATTTGAACAGAATCCAATAAATACTTTTCGAGTTATTCAACAATTAACAAAGGGCGCTCGGGCCCTCCGGAGCGTTCGAGAGCAAGTAGCAGCAGCTGCAAGCAACTGACTTCTTGGATTTTATTGTTATGAATGTCCATTTCACTAGCTTTACTATCCTACAAATTGCTGCTTACTTAGCTACTTGTACATTCAATGAAGGTATAAATTCATTATTGGTTGTAATGAATACACTGGGACTTAATTGTGGGCCTAATTCTCATCGGTATGCTGAAAAAATGGATACAGCAAGTATGAAAGTAACAGATAAGCGCGCTAACGATAACATTCGATAAGGTAGAAAGCTACGTGGGCCACAGCAAATCGATATTTTGGAAGCTGCTATGACGGCTAAGGAACTATTATATGGCCCAGGAATAGATGGCAGAGTGTAAGTAATTAAATAATTCGTATAACTCTAAATAAATCGATAGCAAAACTTTAAATGCGTTTTTCTCAAAACTGTGTTTTTTGAACTGGTGATCACTGAAACTTAAAACCGCTTGGTAGATTTCAATAAAATGTACACAGCTTCTGAAACACATAAAAAACTCGTGCCTGATCGAAGGATTTTTTTTCAAAAATTTCGAGTTTTTTTAACAATTGATTGTCGGTTTTTTTTCTCGAATATCTTCGATCAGGCACAAGACTTTCTGTTCATAAAACTAATTTCTCTTGACCGATTGGATTTAGGTGAGCCTCCAAAGACGTGTGATGGTCCCCGCAAGGGACTTCTGGAGAAGCGGCCTCCACACAAACAGCGATAACTTTACAATTATAATTTTTTTTTTTTAAATTTTACTAAAGTGAAGTCGAAACATGATGTATTAATCCTAAGTTTTTATTTTTGTAAAATAAATCAATTGACTAGTAAAAAACAATATTTAAACTCATAATTTTTTCGGGCCGCTGACTATCCCTAGAACACCTTAAAATTTATTAGTCATAACAAGCCCCTGAACATCAATTGTTCTGCTCTGCAATCATTTTTCACTACTTCAAAAATAGCCGCATAACATTTATTACTGCCACTTTAGAAGCATCCTCCTCTTTCGTTTACTGCAATATATGCGCACATACCTGTGCATATGTATGTGTGTCATGCCCGCCTACTTGAATGTCTCTACTGGCATTAAGTGTTGAGCTGGCATTATGCCTAATCAACACGGCTCATCGCATCTCATCGCATCTGATCGCATCTCATCAGAATTCAGCTCATCACCAATACACACACACACACATGCACATGTACACAGGCAATAATCAGTCGCTGTCATTGGCTTTTGCTTTCAATTCACTTCTCTTCATTTGCTTTCACCTTCGCCTTCGCCTTTCCTTTGTCTTTAGCTTATGCTCGTCAGCAGGAAACAATAACACGCTATGTGACGCCAGCGGGGAGCGAGTGGGTCATAGTGTTAGCGTGCCTTTGCTGTTAGCGTTTGCTTTGAGTGCTGTTATTAGCCATATTGTTGTTATAATTTATGGCAGATTACTTAAATATGTGTGAGCATACATAGAAATGCAATATGAAAGCTTAATTTGATTCGATTTGATTTTAAGTTCAATAGTTATAAGTAGTGCTGTGTAAGTGATTGCGCTTGCCATTGAAGTGTTTTGATATTAGCACGCTTTTATTGTTGTTGTTCTGCGCCCACAATTATATTTTTGCGCCGGGTAGTTTTCCAAGCATCTTCCAAGCGGAGATGTATGCTATCTGTGGATGTGCACTCAGACAAAACTTAGGCAAAATGTTCCGGAATGAGGGACAGTCAGCTGACACTCAAGGCTCTGTCATCCTGATGATGAAGATAAAGTCCTCACTGGTTCTTGAGTGTATCGAGAAACTGAATCTACTAGAGACTCTCAATCGCATGCGACTAATTGGGGTCCTTGGGCACAGGGGTACAGCTGGGAACGAAATAGCGCATGCATTGGCGAGAGAGGCTGCGGCTTTCCTATTAATTGAACCCGAGACCTTCCTTGCTATCTGACATCATACCATCAAGGAGAAGCTTAGATGTGAAGAGCTAGAGTTAAGAGCTTTGCTGCCAGCAAACTATGGGACTAAGCCATGCGAAATTCTTACTGGGAGGGTACAACCTAACGAGGTTTAATAGACTCATAACCCTTCCCCAGAATAAATTGAGAATGCCCACGGGAGAATGCCGGTCACTGTGTTCGGTACTACGTAGTCATCTCTACATAATCGGGATATGGACCACTGATTCACGTCGTTTCTGCCACCAATCTCAGGAGGCTCCAATACACCTTCTCCTTGAATGCAGTGCTATAGTTCTGAGAAGGTTGAGACATCTCGACCAACTGCGGCCAGAAGAAAGGCACCTACGCTCAATCCATCCAGCTTTATATTAAGTTTTATAAGGGAACTGGGCCTGCAAGTACTGGAACTGTGATGGGTAGAGGGCACAAAAGACCATGAGATCGAAGTGCAAACCTCGAACTAAACTAACCTAATCTAGTGGCCTTTTGCATAAGTAGCATCTACTGAGGTTAAGTTCTGTGAATTTAATTATAACTCCGATACTATCCACATAGCGCCAACAACAAATGTGTCTGGAAAGAAGGGACATCTTTTAATTTTAGTTGAAGTTCGAAGTCGACAGCACGTTTGCTTCTTCGGAAGGCTTTTGCAAACTCACTTTTTAGGGGTGTTGTGAAAATGAAAATTTTATGGATGTGGAAAATCAAATCAAATTTCCGCCAGACCAAAAACCGCACCAAACAGTGACTCGTTGTGGATGCATTTGCTTCTCTACAGTAAGGTGTGGATTTTCTGAGCCCCAAATCCGACAATTTTGCTTATTGACGTAGCCACCGATGTGAAAATCAGAAAAGAAGAAGAAGACTCACCACTTAGGAAATAGGTTTTCAATATTTCCCAATTTTGTTCAAGCGTATAGCGTCCCATTTCGTAAATTTCAAACCTTTAAGTAAATTATGAACATATTTGACATGTCATTTGTGTTACCATTCTCAAAAAACTAGGTGAATCAAAAAGCAAACGCTATATAGTCCACCCTGTATATGAGTGGGACCACGACATCCGTAAATAAGATCCCCAGTGGATAGAATACGACGAACCGCGGGTAATGGAAGAGCGGATATAAGTTATATTTGGGCGTTTTCTTGTGTCTCAATAATAACTAACTATTCTACCCAACTTTTTGATAAACCTTAGCCCAAGTCCTTACCGCCATTACTGCCGCCGCTGCCGTCGCTATTCGTTGATGTCTTTGTTGTCGCTCCCTGTTGCGCGAGCAGTGCCTTCTTACGCTAGTATTTGGCTGTGAGTATGTGGGCTCAGCGAATTCCACGGTTTGAGGTGTTGGTGACTTGATAATTGTAGTTAATTTGATAAAGTTGCAAGCGGACATTTCAAGACAATATCACCGAAAGAATTCGCTAATCATCTATTCAGGTTAAGGGATTATATACAGTTAGAAGGCCGAAAAAAGTGAATTTTCCAGATTTTTTACTGAGAAAACTTTTGAATTTATTGATTTAAAAATTTGTATACATATTATGTTACCTTTTAACTATATTTTAAGACTTAGTATTAGTAAAAATATTTATTTGAAAAGGAGCTACAGCCGATATCCGGCAGCTCCTCTCAAAAAAGACGTTTGCGGTGATCACTATATCTCTGAACTGAGTGCTCTGAAATTATAAAACCAAAAAGATTTCGTTTAAGTAATGTTAAATCTACCAATTAATTTAAGGAATAGGCAAAACAAATTTTTTGACAAAATGGCGGTTTCTCAAAAAACAAATCGTCTTTTGACCAAAATTTCGGCTTAAAATTGTTTATAACAAAAATATTTATCGGTGAGAAAAAATCTTCGACGAATTACTAAAAAAAGTATTTAAGAAGATCGCGTTAAAGTTTGAGACTATGTTGGTCACCGACTTTGAAAACACCATTTTGAGAAAAACGCGCTCCCGCTCCGGCCTTGCACTTTCAAGCACTCTGAAACGCCTTTTCAAATTTACGTATAACTTCCAAAATATTCAATGGAACGATATTAAATTTTTTGTGTGTATTCTTAAATATATATAAATCAAGAAAAAAAAATTAATTTGTTTTTTAATTCTAACTGTGTATAACACCTTAACTTGTACGTGGGGTGCCTTTTATATGTCGGGATTTGGCAACCCTGGTGTTGCAATCTGGCAACTGGCAGCTGTATCGCAAAGTTTGACATTTTTTGGCTTTTACGTACTCAGAACGTTTTGAAATACCAGCGCTATTTGTGTTGTTTACAGTGAATTGAAAGATTCATCTCGGTCCAAAAATGGAATTAAATCGTGAACATTTTCGTGCGATTATTTTTTACAACTTTCGACGTGGATTAACTTAGCAACATTGCATGGATGAACTTAATTAATTTTTTGGCGATGAAGCTCCATCAAGGACCAGTGTTTATCGATGGTATGGTGAATTCAATCGTGGTCGCAATTCACTCCAAGACGAATTTCGTGAAGGTCGTCCAAAATCAGTTGTTGTTCCGAAAACCATTGATGCTGTGCGCGAACTGATATTGCAAGATCGTCATGTGACCTATCGTGAGATTGAGACAATCTTAGGCATTAGTGGGACCAGCATACATTCAATATTGCATAAACATTTGACTGTCAAAAAAATTTGTTCGCGTTGGATACCACACAATTTGTCAATCGCTCAAAAAAAGGCTCGTGTCGATTGGTCGAAGGAAATGCTCAAAAAATACGATCGCGGTGCTTCGAAACACGTCTATGACATCGAGGGAGGTGATGAATCACGGATTTACGCGTATGAGCCCGAAAGTAATCAGCAGTCGACTTTATGGGTGTTTCAAGATGAGCCAAATCCAACAAAAGTTGTTCGCGCACGAAGCACTTCCAAGCAAATGGTCGCCTGTTTTTTCGAAAAAACTGGACATGTCGCAACCGTACCACAAGAACAACGAAGAACAGTAAATTCTGAGTGGTACACAACCATTTGTTTGCCAGTTGTCTTCCAAGGAATTAGGAAAACCAATCGCCAAAGACGGATCACTCTTCACCAGGACAATGCGAGCTCTCACACATCGGCTCAAACAACTGCATTTTTGAGCACCCAAAACATCGAATTAATATGTCATCCGCCGTATAGTCCTGACTTGGCACCGAATGACTTCTTTTTATTCCCGTACGTAAAAAACAAACTGAGAGGTCAACGTTTTTCGACACCAGAGTGGCAAAAGTGCTTCGACAATTGGTTCAAACGCATGCAAAAGTGTATAGATCTTCATGGAGAATATTTTGAAAAACAATAAAGTGATTTTCGATTATTAAAATTTATATATTATATATATATATATATATTTATATATTATATATCGCGAGTAAGGGTCAAAGTTTTACCGATACTTTCCCATGAATCAAAAATGCACTTTTCCATAAATTTGCAATCAAATATTTATATATCGACCTGTATTTCATCTACTCTTTTGATTTCTCTTCACAAATACTTAGAAAATGAGACCTTATGCTTGTTAAAAAAAATTTAAACTTTAAATTATTTCTTCTTCTTCACATAAAGCTCATCGTTCCATCGCCTGCGATATTCGCCGTCAAATTGCCTACTTAGTCCTGAGTAGCCCTTGCTGACATTGTCTACTAAAATCCGTTACTTATTTACATATTTCACCCTTATAACCTTGAATTTTCTTTACTAAAAAGGCTGCTTCGTCGATATCACCGATAGTTCTCTTTTACGAATTCGGTGGACTCCTTTTACTAAAAGTCGTAAGTTTCATTGTCACTCGTTTCAATTGCTAATTATTGGTATCATTATCTTTCCTTTGTCTTCGTTCTGCTTGACTTGTTGCTGCTACACTTTTCATCCTCACACTCTCCTTAATCACTTGCTGTTCTTATCATTGGTGGCACATTCATGTGTCCTTGACAGGCTCATTTAAATCATCATTACTGCCATCATCCGTTCCTTAGTTATTTCTCGCCATTCCTTTTCTTACTTGTTGTGCTCACTGTTGCATGCCACTTGTTTATTGTTTAAGCCTTTTGTTCTCAAATTTGTTAAGTGCCAAAGTGATTTGACTCTGTCAAGCAGCTCCATCATCTTTACCCTTCTTACGTAGTCCTTATTTGAGAGTGCCTTTTCTTACCCGTGCCATCAAATTCTTTTGCTTAAATCAGTGCATTTTCTTTGCGGTTCAGTCGCTCGTCTTTTGTGGCAATTTCGGTGACTGTTCAAAAGCTCATTAGCTTGCTCTTTGCCTTCATTGTATTGTAAGTATTTGTACACACATCTCCCAAATATTATATGTACATATACAAACATCTTAATTGGTGTGTGTGTTTGAGTGCATGTTTCCATTTGTGTTAAGTTTTTGTTGTCGTGTCGCGCTATGATTAATTTCATTAGAGCATGCCATCCTTTCATGATATGCCTTTGTGAGCGCCGCATATCTCCTCGCCTGATTAAAATTTCAAACTTTGCATTCTTCCCCTTTGCATTAATTATAAAATCCCTAAATTCACTTACTTACTTTGCCGCAAACAATTCAAAGTTGTGTCTTAGCTGGGATTTACTTGCACGTTTTGTGTGTTTGTGTGTGTGTAGTGTGGGGATTTGCGTCTCAAAAGAAGCATTAGCTGGGGTTTCTTTTGAGTTCAGAGCGACTTGAATTACAGAAAATTTGTACTTTATTATTTTTTTTTTCTAAATTTGGGCACTCGTTAGTTTAAGTTTTATTGGGCTCAGACTCATGATAATTTTGGGCAGGATGATTGAATATTAATAGCTTAAAGTTAATAAAGTCGACGATGAATGCAACTTGACATTCGTAGGGGGAATGAGTTATTCAGCTAACGATATATGTTCGGTCTCGCAAGGCATTTGACATGCAAATGTGATCCTTAGATTCTAGATCACAATCTACTACTCGGCCTCATATTTGCCATCCACAGTATAAGGTGGCTAGGGTATTTAAAAGTTTTCTTTTATATTTTTCTTTGTATTTTCTTCAAAGACTGCAAGAACCTCAAAAATAATTTCAGTTGATCGGATCAAAATGGACGAATTTATGAATATATAGTTGAGCATCCGTTACCTCAGGTTGAGTTTCTTGATCGACTTGACAGTATTTTTCTCAACTTCGATAGTTTTAAAATCTGTGTGCGCCATAACTTTTCTCTGAACTTCGTACAAATGTATCTCTATCCGCAAATTGGACTTTGGGGATCATGGCACGGCAACCTTTTCAAGTAAACAGGATTGGAAGGAGGAGGAAATCTCCACTGAAGCTGGTACTTCTGTCTTCACTGAGGGCTCCAAGATGAAAACGGGAGTCTGAGCACGGGTTTTCTCTAAATCAGCTAATTTACCTATCACTTTAACATTGCCGAATATTTTTAATGTTTTTCAGGTAGAAGTGTTTGCGATCCTGTAGGCATGCAAAATGCTTAGGTTACGTGGCAGCGAGGGAGATATTAGCATATTTGCCCATAGTCAACCCCCGATCAAGCATCTGACCACGCCATTGTGCAGATGCAAACTGGTCAACTCCTGTAAGGAGGAGACCAAATCTCTTGGGCGTAGAGATAACATTTCTCTAATCTGCGTTCTATTGTATAGAAAATAGAGGGAAAAGAAGTTGCTGATGAGCTTGCCAGGAAGGGGTTGTTGTTGTAGCTGCAGAAACATTCCCCATATTTACATACGGAAAATGCTGCTGGAGTGACAGTCCTTGGCCGGATATAAATCCGGGTCGTTTCGGTAACGTGGAACCGACTGTCGCGGAAACACCTTCCTGGTTTCAGAGAATTCCTACTCGATCATCAGCAACTTTTTGGCTGTTGTTAAATGGGAATTGCACAACTTATTTCATAAGAAAGCGCAGAAAAGATGGAGCTCCATTCTTCGTGTGCTATTTCGAAAACTTTTTGACTCCAGTACAATAAAAAGAGGACTCAGAAAGTTCTGGGAACTTCATACCATTCAATTTCGAAACTCGTAGCTGTATTAATTGGCCATTGAACGATCGGCTCACGCGTAGAAAAGCTGGGTTTACCATTTAACACCCATTGCAGAAGCTGTGGGGATCTTTCAGAAAAATATACCGTTGAGAAGTTTCTCTGCAAATGCCCGAGTTTGGCAGCTGGAGGATTATGGTCACTGGTTGCCACGTTTTCGACAGATTGGTGCAGTGCTCCATCCTAAATGCCATCAACCTTCTGAATTAAATCAACAGCTCTGGTTGACTGTAGATATCTGGCTGTTGGGGGTCTCATAAAAGTATCAAAGTGTAGTGCTACTTGGAGAGAGCCAGAGTGGCAGTTCAACCAGTTCACCTACCTACACCATAACTCAAAATCTAGTGGAACTATTATTTTAAAATTTTGCACAATACTTCTTTAGAAAATTCCCCAGGCTTGACTGAAAGATTTTTTGTTTGTCTGATTTGTCTTTTAATAATCATTAACCTTAAAATAAAAATGAGCCAATTCTTTGCTTTTTAGCGAAATTCGAGTTTTTAGCGTCCAAGAGCTACGAAGAATTTAAAAATCGAAAAAGGATTATCCCACAAGTACCCTGAGAAACATCGCCATTCAAAAAATGCATGGTGATTTTTTTCCTCCACTGTTAACATCCTGTAACTCACAACTGAATGGAACAAACCGAAATGGTAAACCAATTTTTATAGTGTGAAATGTCACCTTCACATAAATTTTAAATTATTTGATGGGTACTTTACGACACTTTACTTATCGATCACTATAGCCATCTACCGCAAAAATACTGGATTTATTTTATCGCCGTAGCCGAATGGGTTGATGCGTGACTACCATTTGGAATTCACAGAGAGAACGTTGGTTCGAATCTCGGTGAAAACACCAAAATTAAGAAAAACATTTTTCTAATAGCGGTCACCCTTCGGCAGGCAATGACAAATCTCCGAGTGTATTTCTGCCATGAAAAAGCTCCTAATAAAAATATCTGCCGTTCGGAATCGGCTTGAAACCGTAGGCCCCTCCATTTGTAGAACAACATTAAGACACACACCACAAATACGAGTAGGAGCTCGGCCAGAAAGGGTGTACGCGCCAATTATATATATATATATATACATAAACTCATATTAACTATCGCAAAACTATTTTATATACACATTTTTCAAATAGAAAACATTAAGCGTTAACATGTCATTCAAAATCATTATTTATTTGCTTTGATAAAAAACTGTGACTATTTAATGACGTGGTTGGAAGCCACAAGCCGTCAGCAACTCAATCAAAAGTTGAAATACCCCTTTTTTGTAGCAGTCTTGGCCACAGGAATGAAAAAAGAGTAACCACAAAAGGGATTGCGAAGAAAGTAATTTAGGAATGTGTTTCATTGTACACCACATACCAGCACGCACACATGCGAATATATGCGCAAATGAACACCCTACACGAAAAACTAGTGAATTCGAATTTCTAGTGAAATTAGAAAGTTATCCTGAATTTTCAAATTCAATGCAGTACGAAAAGAAACGTTACAATTTAGCGACATTTTTTCGTGGACTTTTTTGGGAAGGAAAGATATATTCGATTGAAACGAAAGTTTCTGGTTTTATAGTTATATATTTCAACAGTCTTCTCAAATTCTTTCATTACAATATATGTCATATTATGCCTGGTACAAGCATTTTTCCGAGGCACCTCGAGTGTGCATGTGTCGTGCGGCGGGAAAGGTGCAGGTCGCAATTTTTATCTGAAACCAAAAACCCAAAAAGTTTTAATTTTGGTATAGTATAGCTTCTAGTTAAACCAAGAAAATTAAGCAAAAAGTGAGAAATTCAACAATTTTTCGCTAAAAAAAAATTTTTTGGAGAAACAAATTCACTTCGGATTGTTTAAAATGTGGGTTAATCGTAAGTTTCTTAAGGTTTTTTAAGTTCAACTAGAAGAGAAATTAATTCCGAATACAATCAATGTTATTTCGTTTCGATAGGACGTTTAACGTTATCCCTATCTTTCCCGCCAATTAGGAAAAATCGCAAAAATACAAAACCCCGAAATCGCACTTTGAGCGATCCGTCCGCTCGTACACCTGGCCGACGTTTGCTTACAATTTCTTCTGTAACTCCGAAAACATTTTGAATTTGCTTCTGAAATTTTGAGGACACATTCTTGGATAGTTTGGGAAGACATTTATGCAATCGATTTTTTGAAGCCTCTAAGGCAGGCTCCCCCCTTACACAAAAAAATAGTTCCAGCGAACTATGCAAATAAGTATTTATAAAATGTGAACCGTTCACATTCACGTGGTTGTAACTTCGAATAAGTAAAAAAAAGTTTATGAAAATCGGTCAAATAGTTTTTGATAAATAATGATCACCGCGACGGTAATTTTCAAAAAACACGACTTCGAGATAATCGCGTCTAAAGTTTTGGGGGCACTTCTCGTAACTGTAACTTTCGTTCTAGTGCTCCGCTATTTCTGTGGGCAAAAAGTAAGGTGAAGAAGGTTGTAAAATGAAAAATCTTTATTTATTCTTGTAAATCAACTTCATCCCCTTCAAAATAATTCCCTCTCGATGAAATACACTTATGCCAAGGATTTTTCCAATCCCCGAAACATGCCAAATAGTACATTTCCGGTATAGCCATCAGCACCTTCTTCGATTCAGCTTTTATCTCCTCAATCGACTCGAAACGCGTTCCCCGGAGTGGTCTCTTGAGTTTTGGGAATAGCCAGAAGTCACACGGAGCCTAATCAGGCGAATACGGTGGTTGCGAAACGATATGTGTAGAATTTTTGGCGAAATGGTCACGAAGAACGAGTGCAGTGTGAGACAGTGCATTATCGTGATGCAAAAACCAAGAGTTGTTGGCCCATAATTCTGGTCTTTTTAGGCGAATTCCTTCACGTAAATGACGCATATCGCTCAAATAATATTCCTTATTAACAGTTTGGCCAGGTGGAAGGAATTCATAGTGCACCACATGACGAAAATTGAAAAAAACTGTCATCAAGACCTTTATTTTTGAAAGACTTTGATGATCTCTTTTCGGTCTGGCCTCGCCTTTAGCACGATATTCGCTTGATTGGTCGGTTGTTTCAGGGTCGGAAGCATAAATCCAAGTCTCATCTCCCGTAATGATGCATTTGAGTTTGTCCTGATAGTCTGAAAGCATTGTTTCACATACATCAACGCGACGACTTTTTTCCAAGAAATTGAGAGTTTTCGGTACCAAATGAGGTTTGACTTTTCGTAGGCCCAAATGGTCTTTCAAAATGGTTTTCACAGATCCTTCTGATATACCGATCATATCAGTAAGGTCTTTACCAGTCAACCGACGATTTTTGAGCACTAACTCCTTCACTTTATTGACGTGTTGGTCATCTGTTGACGTCGATGGTCGTCCGGAGCGCTCCAAGTCATCAACACGTTCTCGACCCTCTTTGAAGTCTTTGTACCACTTATAAACATAACCTATAAACTTCTGCGACATGGTCGAATCACCAAATGCTTTCTGCAACATGCTAAACGCGGCCCGCAGCCAAAATTTCATTCCGCAAACAAAATTTGATGGCACTTCTCTGCGCAATCAAATCAGACATTGTAACACAAGCGTAAATAAATTACTGATAATGACATTCACATGAAAATTGGCCCAGATGTTATTAACAGTGCTGCCAACTCATGAAAAAAATAACTAGAGCGAAATTTTAATCCCGTGAAGTTTGACAAATAAATTCACCTTACTTTTTGCCCACAGTAGTATGATTTTTTTAATTTATATTTTTAAGATGATGTACTTTTAGAATATGTCATAAAAAAAAATTCTATTTTGTAGTCGAACACAAGGTATATAACCCCTTAGCACAAATAAATATAAATTCCAAATAAAGTCGGCTGCTTGTAGTTACTGAGGAAGTAGTAAATCTTTGCGCAAGATATAGCCAGATTTTGATACCACGGTTTGACTTACTGGTTACTTTTCCTGAAACAGCCGGTGTCTCTTATATATTTCATCTGATATATCGTCCATAGCCATACCTTTTATGAGCTTATTGGATTTTATAGTTAACTGTAACTACGATTGTCAATTTGAAAAATTCTTTCAACTTCCTAAAAATACGCATGCGATATTTTTGACATGCGACTTATATTTGACCAATTGTTAACTAGTAAAAATCTCTTCCATACTGAAAGTAATCAAAAATTCGTTTAAATTTTCAAGTTATCCCTACAGGGCCCATATATATTTTAGGAGGCACGTGTATACTCCTATAACTGCATTAGAGTAAGAATAGAAAAGAGTGACCTTCACATTACAGTAGTTAAAAGCGTGTGGGAACTTTGTGGTTGTACGCAGAGTACCAGTAAATATAGCAATTAAGTTTTTCACAACGATTACGCGAGTGTGTATAGAATAAATTAACACATACGTACGTATTATAATTTGCCATGCACTGCGTCTAAGTTTACAGAGAGTAAATAGTAAAAAAGCGACCGCAATTCCCTCCATTTGTGGAAAATCCCAAGACGCAAACCACAAATAGTAAGGATGAGCTCGACTTAACACAACACCCAACAAAGTGTGTAAGCACCAATTAAAAATAATTAAATTAAATTTTGAACTTAAAGTATGCAGAATACTTTAAATCTGTTTTGCTTTCTCCTTGCCTAGTTATTGTTTATAGCAAAACAAAAATTATAGAAACATTAACCGGTAAAAATTTCAAAAAGCAAAAACTGCAAATTGCCTGGTATCTGTGTTTTTATGCCGCCAAGTATTTATTATACGCACATACCTACATATATATACACTAACATACACACAGTTAAAGTTTACCTAATTAGCCTTTTGTCCTTGGCATGGCGGCAACTTTACTGTGGACGCTGCCGATTGCCATGGCAATGATCCCTGCGCATTGCAGCTACGCACAGTGGCAACAGAATTTATTAAAAACAAAGGAAAAAAGGAAGCAAATTAAATAATATATTAATTATAAATATAATCCTGATTTTCAAACTTCACACACAATGAATTTATAATGAAGCATTAGAATTATTAATATGCAAATTTCAGCGCCAAAAAAAGTATAGGCAAAAAAAAATAATTTTTAATGCTGAAATTCTCCGCACTGTACAAACTTTAAATGTCTAGCGTTTAAATGCGAAATAATTTTTCACAAATAATGCCAGTCTAGCGAAATTATACAGCTACTAGCTGATACCCGCGCCTTCGCTTGCGAATTAAATCAAATACATTAAAGAAAAATCATTGCTTCCACGTATACAAAATTTTTTGTTCAATAATTACTTAGTAGCGCAAATGTACAAATCATTTCAACTGCTTACCCAGTAAAGGCCAAAGTATAATTGATCGTAGGAGAAGCAGTCAGTACGCAGATTCATATTTGGTCTCCTAAAAGCCTTTTGTGCTTTTAATTGAAAAGAAAAGCAAAAGAAAAAAACAACTAATCGGAAATTGAGGTCGCTTGCATGCGTCGAGTGTTGAGATAATTGTGGTTATTTTGCCTTCCTCTGCGACCACCAGCTGCTACCGCATCGAATACTTTCAGAGCCAGAGCATTTATATCCATTCGGACGACATGACCAAGCCAATCCATGCACTCCCTGATCTTTATTCGCCGCGCGTTGTAAAGCTCATACAGCTCATCTTTCCATCGCCTATGTTGCTCGCCGCTACCAACGACCAATGGTTCAAAAGTATTCAGGCTGCATTGCCTCACGAAATAACTCATACAGGGTCCGACACTCGAAGTGTAACCATCTTCAGACCGCTCGTGCAGCTGATGCCTGTGCATTAGTCTGTTAGTTGGCTAAATGACAGTCCAGAGTATTGTTTATATGCGTGTGGAAGCAATTTGCCGAGAGTAAACGCAAAAAAAAAAAATTAGTAATGGATTTCAAACGTAATAGTGTTATTGCATTATATTTGACTGGAAAATCACAACCAGCGATTGTTCGTGAGCTCGAGTACCTTAAAGTAAATAAAGTTTTTGTTTATCGCACCATCACTCGTTGGCACTGGTAGCATCTCGAAACGTCATGGAGGTGGTCATCAAAATACTGCAACGTCACGTGAAATCCCCGACGGCAAAAGAACTGAAAATATCTGACCGTAGCATCTACCGCATACTGAAAAATGATCTCAATGTCAAGCCTTACAAGATACAAAAGGCGCATGATCTCACACCAAAGTAGCAACAAGTCAGACTTGAGAGAGCGAAGGAGTTGCTTCGCTTGGCCGAAAGCAGTCCATTTTCGAGCATTGTGTTTCCTATTTCATACGAGAATTTGAGTGACCGATTGACCACCTGGAGGCAGAACCCGCTACAGGTAATGGTTCGGGCCGCTGTAACCTCAGATGGGCGCTCTTCGTAGGCAGAAAAATATTTCGGTGGTAGACCATGGACGTTTAAATAGGACTAGACACCGTCTCACAAAGCTCGAGCGTGCCAAGAATGGCTAAAAAACAAAGTTCCAAACTTCATAATGTCCAAATTCACCAGACGCGAATCCGATGGATTATTCTCTTTGGCCATTTTGGAGATCAAGGTCCGAACTAAAAGATTCTTCAGTCTCGAGGCGCTGAATAAAGCCATTGTCCGCGGTTAGGTCAAAATACCGGCAAGTCACACTCCGACAGCTTGCGATTCGTTTCTGGATCTTCTCAAGGCCACAGTCAAGGAAAAAGGTGGTCATATCGAGCAAAAGTAAATTGATTCTGAATTTTGTATTATTTGCACACTATTTTTTACTTTTAATTGGACAAAAGTAATTTTCCAAACTAAATATATGGTCTTTTTAATTGGTTACATTTCGAGTACTGGATTCTATACATAAATCGCATAAAAATAAAGAAATAAATAAATTTGTTCCACAAATGGAGGGACCTTCAGTTTCCAGCCGACTCCGAACGGCAAATAGTTTTTAAGAGGAGCTTTTTCATAGAAGAAACATACTCGGTGGATTATCATTGCCCTAAATAGCATACATATATATATAATTGGCGTTTTTGGCCGATGTCCTTTTCTTATTTTTGGTGTGCGTCTTGATGTTGTTCCACAATAAAAGGGGCCTACAGCTTAAGCCGACTCCGAAAGCCAGATATTTTTTATGAGGAGCTTTTTTATGGCAGAAATACACTCGGAGGTTTGCCATTGCCTGCTGAGGGGCGACCGCTATTAGAAAAAACTTTACCTTCATTTTGGTGTTTCCCCGAGATTCGAACCTACGTTCGCTCTCTCAACTCCGAATGTTAGTCACGCACCAACCCATTCGGCTACGGCGGCCGCCTAAATCACATACCTACACTAAAAACGTGATGGAATCGTCGAAAACCCTTTCTATAACTTTTTCTGCACTTTATTCATAAAAGAAAATAAGCAGTTTTATTAAATCAGGATGAGCAACTTGCCGTGGATTTTGCCCCCTACTCAAACGAAATACTATGTAATACTTTATTGCATTCCATTACACGAATGCTCCAAAACCAAGAAATTATTAGAATTATGTTTCGGCAAATTTTATATTTATAAAAATCTCTCACCATCTGGCCTTAGCTAGAATGCTAGAACATTGTCCGCCTTGGTTCGCTTACCTACATTGTAACGCTTACAATTATTATCACGATTTCTATCAATATTGCCAACATTCACAATCCCATTTACTTTGCTGTCTGCACGGCTAAAGTGGCGACGACATTGTCATTGTCATTGTCAGTATAATGTTGCAATTGTTGCAGAAGTCCACATCATCAAGCTCTTGAGAGCTGTCGACATCAACGCTGCCGGACATCAGTACTCGTCATACTCGGTTTTACATTTGCTGAAGGCTGACACACAGACGGCTATTTGCATTGCACGGGCGTGAGGAGCAAAGAGGAGTTCGGTTAGTTGGAAGGTTGACAGAGCTATTGTGGAATAATGAAATGAGGGGGAATGAGGGAAGAAGCGAGTGAGAGAGCTAGACTAAGAAAGAGAAAGAACGGAAGTAAAGGAGGAAGTTGTGAGAATGACGTTAGGAGGGCGCTTGCGGTTATGACAATAAAACAAAGACAAACACAAACCCAATTCAAAGGCAATACAAATCATGGGAACTAGTATTTATGTCATACGTGTGTGTATGTGCGATGCAAACCGAATGGCAAGGCCATCATATTTTCAGGCACGACTGTTGAACGGGTATGTGTGCGAAGTATGTGTGCACATTCCATAACCAAGCGACTTATACATTTTAGCACATTTGTATGTGAATATCTAAGCATATAAATGTATTTGTGTCTCTGGGTATGTGTATGCATGCATTTACGGTATTCACTTGAGACCCAACTTGAATGAGATGAATGCGTTGAGATTTCGCAAAAAGCACTGGATGCTATTAAAAGGGCAGGGCAGCAGCAGAAACCTCAAGTCCACTGGCACACTGTTGCCAAGCCAAAGCTGTTAAAGTTGTTAAAGCGAACAAGCGCAATGCACACCTACAACCTCACAAGGAATTAAGGTACATATGTATGATACGCACAGCTTCTGATCAGTGTAAGCGGATGTTAAGTTGTAGTAATAACGGAAGGAAGTTATTTTGCGTAGTAGCAGCTGCCTACGCACATACCGTGAGCGTCAAAGTAGAGTATACACCACGGTGCAAGACGGTGCCACATGCCACACAGCACGCGTAACAATGGGCTTGTTGAGAGACGAGTTCGGTGAACATTTTATTTCACGTTCGTGACCTGTCAATTGGTCATCCAGATCATGCGATATAAACCTTTACATTATTTTTTGTGGGGCTATGTTAAAGCTCATGTCTATTCAGACAAGCCTGCTTCGATTAACGCATTGGAAGACAACATTAAAGCATTTATATGTGAGATACCGGCCGAAACATTGGAAAGAGTATGCCAAAAGTGGACTAAGCGGATGGACCATATGAAGCAAAGTCGCGGTCAACATTTGCATGAAATAATCTTCAAACATTAACTTATATGGACTGTACTATCGATTTAAATAAAAATTTCATGCATTTTTCTGAATTTTACGTGTGTTTTTTTGAAAAACTTTCCTATAGCTCTTAAAAAATCACCCTTTACTACAACAAGAACCATATATTACAAAATATCTAGCTTTGTATAAAATTTGGCAAATTTACATCCAAATTTCAAACTCTTTTTACGCAGAATTTTTAGAAAAATTTCGGGTATATAGTTTTATAGATCATTGAATTTTGGTGTAATAAAGTGCAAGTTTCAAGTAGTTAAAAAACCGCGTTGATTTTTGACATTTTTTTCAGCTGACGGTGTCGGGTGTTTTCTTCTATGTATATAAAAAAAAACTTTAAGTAGGCGTTAAATGGAGAATATACAGAAGACGACGTCCGAAAAAAATTCTCAAAAATCAGTGTGATTTTTGATCTACTTGAAGCTTGCACTCTATTCCACCAAAGTTCAATAACACAGGCCGACAAAATTTAATCAACATTCAAACCCAGAAACCAGACTATATATTTCCGAAGGTTTATGATGCACTGAATCCAAATCTGGCCTCAGATTGCTCTATCAGTTAAGTGGGTTAGCCTGCTTGCGGTATGATAGGGGTGGTTTCTAGGGGTTAGGGCTGTGTGTGACTCGGTACCCGTGGGTTAGATAGTGTAGGGGTTTGGTGAGTTAGCACACTTATGGTGTGAGACAAAATTTTAAGAAAAATAACACTCAATTCAAGAAAATTAGTAATCGACTATATCATGTCTATGTTATCTCAATCGATTTTCAGGTGTAGGAAAATTTAGAAACATGAAAATTTCAAAATGCGATATCTCACGAAAAAAATAATATTTCAACGCCATTTGAGAAAAAAAGGCTTGTATTTAAAGATGCCATCCTTTAATTTTGGTGAAAGAAAACATCTGCAAGGCTATATTACCTCAAATATGGGCAAATCGGTGTTTTTTGCACTTTTAGGTTAGGATATATCGAAAACCAGAGCTGATAGAGCGATTTTGAGGCCAGATTTCGATTCATCGCATCAAAATCATTCGAAAATATCTAGTCCTTTTTCTTCTTTCTTATTCTTTTATTATAGGTTTTCACCTGTTTTTCTTCACACAATTACATGGTTATAAATTACAAAGTATCTATTATTAAAATTCAAAATGACGAAATGTTATTGTCCTTCCGCTGATGTCGAAATCCAGCTTTCACGCCATCTCTTTGATGGTCTTCCAGGTCCGCGCTTTCCACATGGTATATAGTCCCTCGCTATTCGGATAATTCTATCGTCACTAGCTCTAGAAATGTGATTATTCCAAGCTCGTCTTCTTGTTCTTATAAACTTCACTACGTCATTAACGCCAGTTTCGCCCCGAATGACCTCGTTTCTAATGCAGTCAAGACGTGTGTTTCCTACCATAGATCGTAGAACTTGCATTTCAGCTGTACGCAGTAGCTGTTTTGTTTTTGCGTTTTCAGCTCGTGCTTCGGCTCCATAGGTCAGGATTTTGGTCTTATTACAGTCTTGTATATAGGCGACTTGCTTTCAGTGGTCATATATTTGTTCCACCATACAACATCCCTAATGCAACCTGCAATACTTGCGCCCCGCATACATCTCTCTCTGACTTCCTTAAAAGTGTCGCGGTTACTGGATATTTCTATCCCCAGGTATTTAAATTTCATAACTTGCTCTATCATCGTCCTTTCTATTTCAAGTTCTCATCTGATCGCATTCTTGGCAACTACTAAACTTTTTGTTTTTTCTCTGGAGACCTCCATATTAAACTGTTTGGCTGTAACTCCAAACTTATGTAGTAATCTTTGCAAATTGTCTTCAGAGTCCGCAATTAATATGGCATCATCTGCATAACCTAAAATTGGTATGCTCATATTATTAAGACGATACCCACCTAATGACTTGACTTCTTTTATTATTTGGTCTATTATTGTATTGAAGAGTATTGGGCTCAGCGAGTCTCCTTGTCGTATTCCGCTTGCGCATGGAACTTCGTTGATATATTTTCCATCTATTCTTATTTTTGTTTTGCAATCACAATTCAGGTTTTTAATGACGGTAAGAATGTCTGCTGGTACACCTTGTTTGGCCAAGTTGTTCAAAGCATCTTGCAGTTTGACTCGGTCGAATGCTTTTGTTAAGTCAACAAAGCACATATATGCTGGTGCATTAAATTCAATTGACTTTTCCACTATCTGTTTAATGATATATATTGCATCTACAGTGGATCTATTTACTCGAAAACCTTGTTGTTCCTCCTGTGTGTCCAAGTACGAGTTTAGTTTGCCCAATAATGTCTTTGAGAATAGTTTTTGCGTTGATTGAAGCAATGATATACCTCGATAATTTTGTGGATCTTTTTTGTCACCATTTTTAAATATGGGTATCGTAATGCTGGTTTTCCAGCCTTGCGGGATTTCAACGGTTTTAATTACGATATTGAATGAATTTGTTATCTGCTGGTGTAATTTTTTACAGCCATATTTAGGCATTTCATTTGTTATAAGATCTTCACCTGGTGCCTTTCTGTTTTTTATCTTAATGATAGCATCATTAACTTCATCTATATTAACCTCTGTACGAGACGCATTTGTAGTTTGCGGTATACTTATATGCACGCCAGGTGCTTCGAGATATAGTTGATGAAAGTAGTTGGTCCACTCGACATTGCTAATAAGATTAATTTTTACTGTTTCTTGTATTTCCATTTTTCTATTACGAAGCAGTCTCCACATCTTTTTCTGAGCTCCGTATAGATCATACTCCATATGTTTTGTAAATTTTTCCCAATATGATTCTTTAAGGTTTCTTATTTTGGCGTTACACACATTTCTCTCAGCAATATATTTGTCCTTATTTTCCTGTGTTTTCGTTGCCTTATATTCTAAAAAACCCTTCCTTTTTTGTAATGCTTCATCAGTGAACCAAGGGTTTTTGTTAGAACGATTATTCGGTGTTAATATAGTGCGTTTTCCTAATGCTTATTACCCAAAATTTTTCTAGAATAATGTACTGTAAAAATTTGACGCAAAAATAAGGTAATGTGTCCCCCCAAACTATCAAGAAATACCAGAAAAAAGCGATAATTTTATGAGTTATAATTTTTTTTGCTATTTTTTTAATTGCCCATTATTTAACTGAATCCATATAAAGCCAACTTTCAAACTTTATGCAAAGTCTAGAAAAATTTAAAAATTTTTTATTTAAATTTTGAGGTCTTCAATAACAAATTTCGTTAAATCTTTATCGCCCATTACATTTTGGTATAATAAAGCGTAGGTTTGAAGGACCTAAAAATCGCCTTGATTTAAAAAAATGCTTTTTTTTTATGACGGATTTTTTCAAGTGTAATTTACGTATAAAAACTGGATGTAATTTTTTAATTTTTGTTTCTTTCTGAGACAGTTTATCAAGCAAGAGATTTATTTTTATATGGAATTAAGTAAACAAACCATCAGAAAAAAAAATGATTAAAAATTCAACCGATATTTCTTCCACTTAGTTTTCTAAAACTTCATGAGCCATGTTTCTGCGTATCGGAAAAACTTCCATAATTGTTGCAAGCGTCGCCAAGCTAATATTAATAATATATATATATATATAAACTTTTATAAAAATAAATGATTCATATTAAAAAGTTCAAAATTCATACGAACATTTTTTGTATTTTTCTATACTTTTTATAAAGCGTTTTCCAGCAATTTTGGGTAAAAAATTTTCAATTTTGATAAAAATTTGAATTTTTACAAATTTTATACAAAGCTCAAAGCTTTTTTTATACTATAGCTTTTGTATTATGAACTTTATTTTCATAAAATAATAACTGTAATTACGAAATAAATAAATAAATAGTAGAAACTTATCAAAATGTGGTGCACACTTCATTTTTGACTGTACAGTCAGTACATATACGTATTTATATACAAAGGCGCGCTTGCAAATATCAGCACCTCTTCACCCACATACTTACCACATATATGCACATATATCCATATATGAAGCCGGAAGGTGATTGCGCGCATCAGAGCGTACAGGAATGTGGCACAACCTCGCACGCAACTATTCGCACAATGCCTTTGAAAATGTGAAGGCGCTCGGTATGCCCAAATGCCTCGGCATTGTTAGCCTAATGATACATACAGCTAAGTAAGTACTTATATCTGTGTGCGTATGTACGTGTGTATGTGCTATGCAAATCGTTTTATAATAGGCATACGCCAACAGCACTTACTTCACGCCTTTGTGTCAATGCCATTTGAGGCGCGAAATATCAACTCATTGCAGCTATTTGTGGTTAGCGAGGCATTTGGCGTGCTCCTGAAGATGTGACGAGTGTGGTGTGGAGAGGCAAGCGCGAAAATGTGGCTTTGAAATTTATTTATTTAATTATGATAGTTACTTCAAAACAGTCAATAAACTGCAAAGGTTCTTACTGACTAAAACGATAACTTAGAACTAAACTGCAGAAAGCACTAAAATAAGATTTAATTCTATTATTTAGAAAGTACATTGTTGGGCAAAGAAAGATGCAGCAAAATAGTACTCATTGAGTTCTCGAAGCGAACACACTAATGGAACATTTCCTACGTACTAAGGACTTTGAGGGCCAAACAAAAACTAAAACGAAGTGTTCGCACTGGAATAAAAAATATTAATATATATGCGATTGATTGTACGGATTAGACTTAGCAGAAATTGGAGTAGCATAAGGAATATTTTATAAAATGAGTAATGTAGTGAATACAATACCTCCGTAATCGAAAAGTTCTCAGAATATTTTCACTAAATTCAAAATACAAATTTATTCCTCAAAAGTGATATTATCGTCTCCAAAGTATTCCCCATCAACTGCAACGCACTTGTGCCACTGTATGATCCAGCTGTGGAAGTATATTTGGAGCTCTATTTTCGGTAAAGCCTTCAGAGTCGTCTTCGATTTTCCATTACTTCCTTTCGGCTGGAAAATATTTCAGGGAGCCCAATCAGGTGAATTCGGCGGCTGCTGATGGTATTCGTTTAGTTAGTTTAGTTCTTGGCCAAAATTTCACTGATAGTAATGGCTCTGTGCGACGCTAAGTTATCACGGTGCCAAATCCACGAGTTCTTTCTACACAAATCTTTAATTTTTTAGCGAATTGCTATTCCTAATAGAATGCTCAATGAGTGTTCAAAGAAAACCGTATTCACTAAGGATTCGCATAAGTTAGCGACAAATTTAAGCAAGTAAACAACAATGCTGCCTGCTATGAAAAAGCTCCTCAGAAAAAACCATTTGCCGTTCGGAGTCGGCTTGAAACTGTTGTTCCCTCCATTTGTGAAACAACATCAAGACGCACGCCACAAATAGGAGGAGGAGCTCGGCCAAACACCCAAAAAGGGTGTACGCGCTAATTATATATTTATATAAACAATAATGCTGTTGACGCCGGGCGCTTCTGGAGAGAATTTTTTTTAATGTTCCGGCCAAAGCTCTTCGTATTTCGGAGTTCTTCTAAAATGCTCCTTATCATATTATAAATAGTTTAATTGTACATATTTTTTGTTAACGGCTATAATCCTTAAAATATCTTATGATCAGAAAGTACCGGGAATGTTTAAATAAAACAAAACAGAGTTAAATTTCAGGCAAATTGATTTTATCTCCTTCAAAATATGATCCGTATGAAGCAGCACACTTGTGCCAACGTTAAACCCCTCCCTCCATGCACCCCTGGTGGGCCGACGAAGGGATAGCCTTCAGCTCCTTTGTCGACTGAAATCTCCTTCCATGAAGGCAATCGAAGAAAACAATCAACATCGCCTTCGCGGTACTTTTTGATAACAGGGTTTGTCTACTGAGTCTATAAGAATTTACTGTATTCATTGGTTTGATAAATAAATAAATACATAAAAATAAATAAAACTAATAAATAATTGCAGCGCACGAAATAACACGTCTACTCAGCTCGACTTCTTTGCATTATAAAATATTTTTTTTATATTGAATCATACTTATACTACTAACAATAGAAATATTTAATAATCATCGCAGTCATCTGACAACAGAATATGACAACAAAAATATGGATGAACAAGTAGATTTCCACGTGGAAAAAGAAAATGAAATTTTCCCGAAAGCCTGCATGAGTCTAGCAGTAAGTCGATTGGTTACAGCACCAGCGCAGGCCAAGCCCTTTTGGGTCTGTACTGTTCGTAGTTTCACTCCCAATAAATGTTTTCATCTGCAAGTTGCACCAATTTCTGCTTTCTCCCATGCTATGTAGACTAGTGTGAAACTAGTTGCAGCTAAAGGCTGAACCGCCACGTTTACCGTTTACCAGTTTGAAATGACTTTCATCAAAAATAACATAGAGGTGGAGTTTTTAAGTGTCTGTACCAAGTTTGCTATGTTGATGATTTCGCATGTGCGCATGTGAATGACTGCGTTGTAGGCATGAAAGTTTGAAAAGCGCCTTAGAAACTTATTTAGTCTATATTTTGCAAAGCGTTAAAGGGCTTGTGAGAATAACTAAAGCCGGATATTAATACCTGAGATCAAGTTTGACAGCAGCGAATGGGGCAAAGAGCATATTTAATGTAGACTTTAAGGTGTATAAATATTTATATTAAATGTGCATACATACAAACATATACATATACATATACGGATGAAAGTATTAGCACGCGTGTGTGCATTGCATGCTCCAATAGATGAAAGCGCTCGAAAGCCAACGAATTAACGTCGGTGTTAGCATAACATTGTTCCAAAGCCCGAGGAAGAAAGGGCAGAATGAGAGGGTGTAGCATAGCGAGAAATTCCAAAGTGAAATTTCGCAGGAATCTCAAGTTAGTGAGACGGCAGTCAGCAAGACTTTTTGGATAATTTCATTAGATTTTCTTGAAGTTAATTTTATTATCGTAATTCCACAGCAAACAAACACAAGCACATTTCACCTCCTTCCTTTGTTGGCAAACAAACAAATGTATTAATATTACCATAAACGATTTAGTGACATATAGCGACAATGTGTGCGAGAAAACGAGCATTTCCAAGCAGTCACTCGCTTACTCTTATTTTTCGGAGCTCTCCTGCTCTCTAGCATTTCGACCTTTTTAAATGTTTACGCTTACAAATGAGGGTTGGCTTTATAGGGTTAAGTGGTGGACGCGTACAGATTTACAAATTCTAAATCTTGTTTGATGGTTGTTTTCAACAACCCAAGTGAATTGGTATTCCCTTGCCCTTCCCATGCCACCAGTACCAGCAGGGGCTTAAGTTTTCTCTGGAAATCCAAGCAGCTTATCTTTTACGAAATATCTCAGTTTTGTTCAAACTTTTAGTGTTTCCACATGCTCAGTTTTGTATTGCTGTATTGTTTAGTTCTCAAAATACTGGTATTGATTTCTGTGTGCCCTTACTGTTTTGTTGTTGCTGCGGCAAGAGTAATTGAATCAAAATGAAAATCGCATTTAACTAATAGCAATAAAAGGTTTTTTTTGCTCTTATTTTCGACTAACGTTTTTACTTTTTTCTCTGTGAAAGGCCTAAAACTTTTCACTGCTCCCAGCCAGCCGAAATTTTTCATACCAGCTTGTAGACAATAAAATGGATTATAATCCTTTAACGAAAGTTGTAAAAGTTAGTGGAGCACTTCGTCCTTTTTCATTTTGGTTACTCCCAAAGTAAATGCGCATAAATAAAATGGTTGTATGTAAATGTTATAAAATTATATACTTACCGAGTGCCACTTATCCGCATACATTTGTACATTTGCGCTTTTAAATTTTTATTTTCCCACTTTTTATTTTCACAGTTTGTTTTCTTTACCCAGTTGCTTGTTTGCCTTTTGAGCCGCTGTAATTTACGGCCACTTAAAGTAATGCACTTAAATTACTTCAGTTCTATGCGAGACGACAACATTTATTGGCCATTTGGGATGCAGGTAGCCAAAAGTGACCGATGGTCTCGACGATGGCGTATAAGGAGGATTTTGTGAAGATAAGCAATGCTCGTTAAGCGTTTTGCAACAAAGAAAAAACAACCAAAAAAAGCCTAAAAGGAATCGTTTTGTGATATTGTAAGTGCGTATTAATGATATCGACATTTTTTGCTGGAAACTCTGTTCCTCTGAACTAAGATGAACTGCCTCTTTTCGCTCTGCCAGGTGACGAAAGCCGCCTATTGGAAACTTAAGCCATTAAATAAATATCTTTTCCGTTTACACAGTGCGCTGAATAACTGTAGCACCGGGACTTATTGACGAATTTATTTGCTTCTTAAAAATCGCGTTGATTCTTGACAATTTTTGGATTGCTGGCGCGCAATTTCTACATACAACAAATGCCCGAAATTTTTTGTACAGAAAAAAACATAGAGAAAAACACTCAACACGGTAAAGGAAAAAATTGCCAAAAATCAGCGATATTTTGCAGCCACTTAAAACTTTAAATTTCTTATAGCAAAATTTAAGGGCACATAAAACTGCATACCCAAAATCTATCTAGAAATTCTGATTAAAAGTTTGAAATTTCGATGAATATTATTTGAATTTTTTTTTTGAAATTTGCAAAAAGTTTAAAACTTGGGTTTATATGGGTTTTGTAGAAGAATAAAAGATATTTTTGAAAAGTCATTTTTTTTACAGATTATTACTCCTTATAGTTTTAGGCGTATTTCTGTGGAAGTCGATTGTAAAAATTCCCCGATACAAAGTTATGGTAGAAAATGTAACTGCCCGACGAGAGTTTGATGCGCACAGGCAGTGTAGTTTAAACTCGTTTTTCTCTAACTCATACAGTGCGTGTTTTTTTTTTTTAACGAGCCGGATTTTTGATATTCTTATTACAAATCTCTTTTTGTTTTTTACAGATCCATCAACATTTCAAGAAGACTTTTTTTCATTGTCCTTTGGGTCACGTGATTTCTTTATACTAATTTTTGTGAAGAAAAATTAAAACAAAATTTTTTATATAACTTTAGTATTAAGAAACAATGTAATAGGACTATGAATAAGTTCGTGCGGTTTTACAACAGATGGCGTAACTTGATTATTATTCCATCGATCCACATTTCCAAACATTCATTGGAGAGCTACTGTCGTAAGGCACAAACGTCAGTATAAGTTTTTTATTTGAAGCGTAAACAACAATATTTTTACCACACTTGAAAATGTCGAATTTCGTGCCAAATAATGTGTTTTTGCGGGGAATTCTTCTTCATTATTTTAATATGAAGAAAAAAGCAGCCGAAAGTCATCGTATCTTGGTGGAAGTTTATGGTGAGCATGCTCTATCTGAGCGAACGTGCCAGAAGTGGTTTGCACGCTTTAAAAGTGGTGATTTTGGCTTGGAAGACGAAGAACGCGAGGGTGCGCCGCCAAAGTTCATGGATACCGAATTGGAGGAATTGCTCGATCAAGATCCGGCTCAAACGCAAGAAGAGGTTGCAAAAACTTTGGGAGTTGATCAATCAACCATTTCCAAACGTTTAAAAGCCATGGGAATGATCCGAAAGGTAGGCCATTGGGTGCCGTATGAATTGAAGCCAAGAGACGTTGAACGCCGTTTTATGGCATGCGAACAACTGCTTCAACGGCACAAAAGAAAGGGTTTTTTGCATCGAATTGTGACTGGCGATGAAAAGTGGGTCCATTACGACAATCCAAAACGTCGGGCAACGTATGGATACCCTGGCCATGCTTCAACATCGACGTCGGCGCAGAATATTCATGGCCTGAAGGTTATGCTGTGTATCTGGTGGGACCAGCTGGGTGTTGTGTATTATGAGCTACTGAAACCGAATGAAACGATTACGGGGGATGTCTACCGACGACAATTGATGCGTTTGAGCCGAGCACTGCGAGAAAAACGGCCGCAATACGCCGATAGACACGACAAAGTTATTTTGCAACATGACAATGCTCGGCCACATGTTGCACAAGTGGTCAAAACATACTTAGAAACGCTCAAATGGGATGTCCTACCCCACCCGCCGTATAGTCCAGACCTTGCGCCATCCGATTACTATCTCTTCCGATCGATGCAACATGGCCTGGCTGACCAGCACTTCCGTAATTACGATGAAGTCAAAAAATGGATCGATTCGTGGATTGCGGCAAAACCGACCGAATTTTTCACAAAGGGAATCCGTGAATTGCCAGAAAGATGGGAAAAAGTAGTAGTAAGCGATGGACAATATTTTGAATATTAAATTTGTAACCATTTTACGTCAATAAAGTTTCAAATTTCGAAAAAAAACCGCACGAACCTATTCATAGTCCTATTACAAAATTTTTTCATATTTATTTCTATTATTATCCCTTCTAAAAACAGTTTTTCTTTTAGTGCATTTTTGACGCTGGTGTACGTATGTAACCCCTTAAAGTTAAATAAGAAACTAAAAAAGGATCAAAGCTTTTCAATAACTCACTCTGCAACGATTTTTCAACGCACTATTTACGAGGTGGCGCAAAATTATTCATCTAATTTTTGGTTTTTAATAACTTTTTTTATTAAATAAAATAAAATAATTTTGAGTGAAGTAAATCTTTATTTGGACCTTTACGCGCGCCTGTCTGTTTGTATACTGCAGCAGTCTAGTTCACAAATGCCAAATATGATTGACGTATGAAATCATTTGCAAAAATTATAAATCTTCCGATAGGATGATTAATTTTGCGCCCCCTTGTATTATATATAAGTATATAAGTTCCTATCGTTCTGTTAAGGAGCTAAGGCCGTAACAAGTTTTTTCCATGCTGTTCTGTCGTTGGCTTGAGTTTTGATTTCATTCCAACTTAGCGGGAGATTCTCCATTTCGATTTCCAGCTGCCTTCTCCAGGTATGAGCTGGCCTTCTCCTACGTCCGTGGCCTTATGGATTCCATGGAAAGGCATGTCTATCGATTTCGTCGGGTGGTTTATATAGCGTATGGCCAATTCAATTCCACTTACGTGTTACAATTTTTGTATGGATCGGTGGCTGTTGTGTCAAGTGCCACAGGTTGTCATTTGTTATTGTATCGGACCAAAAGATGTTGCTGATTTGGCGAAGCCACTTCTTGACGAACACTTGTATTTTCCGTATGTCATGTTTCGCATCCGTACAACAGTGTCGATTTTACGTGTGATTCGAAGATTTTTCGTCTTGTGTGGCGGGAAATGACGTGCGAGTCCACGCTGGGCGTAAAGCGCACAAAGCATGTAAGTAACAAAAACGATCTATATTTTGTAACGCTTTATTATAAAGGGTTTTTCAATTGGCGCGGGTCGATTTTGGCGCCCTGTGGCAGCCATTTTGTTTTGGTGACATCAAAATCTTTTGATGACATCAAATCTTTTGTTTATTATTCAGTTGTTTATGCTAAATCAGCATGGCAAGTTACACGATTGAACAGCACGTTCAAATGATAAAACTTGATTATCAAAATGAGTGTTCATTAACGCAAACGTTGCGCGCATTGCATCCATTTTTCGGTAGACGTGGTGGCCCTTCCAATTTCTTATGGCCCATATTAAACTATGGACCTAGACGCCATGTGGTTCCAGCAGGACGGCGCTACGTGCCACACAGCAAACGCCATTTTATTCCATTTCAACATCTACCCGCTCTTATTGAAAAGCCCTTTATTATATGAAAAAATGCTCATTCCATTCGGTGCTAATTCGGAGAGCTGTAAATAGTTTTGCCAATGTTTATCCGCAGTCCTACTATCATTGCAAAATGAATCACCAATTCGCTTTTCTTTTTCATGGCTGCAGCAGTTCTGCTTAAAAGACAGATGTCATCCGCATAGTCTACGCTCTTGAACCCTTCAGTTAGGCCGTAGAGAATGCCACTCTTTTGCTTAGTTGCCTTAAACAACACAGTGTCCAACTCTGTATTGAAAAGCAATGGTGATAAAATGCAGACTTCTTTCACAGCACATTTAACAGATATTTTATCACCTAGTTGATATTCATGAAGAATGCGGCAAGTTGCCTGAACATACAGTGCTTTGACTAGCGATGTCAACTTCTTTGGTATTCATTTGCATGACAACACTTTCGAAAGAGCGTCGTGCTCTAAGGTGCCGAAGGCAGTTTTAAGGTCGATAAACACCAGAAAAATCGGAGATCTCCACTCTACTGATCGTCCGACGATCAATTCCTGGGCTGTGACATGAATGCTCACACGCCGATCTGAGGAATTCAATGATTTCATCCCCATTTTCAACGGCTGGCCAACCAGTATAGAATCATTGGAATCACCGCTTTGTTGTAGTATTAAGTTCTTAAATCATTTCTCACTTTGATCGTAGTAAGACTGATAAATGTTGTCGAATGTTAATGATTTTTTTGAGAAACTTTTTCGAGGAACTCAAAAATGTTTCATTACTTGTCGGTAGCCTTTGTGCTCGAGAGGGATTTCATTCAATATTCATTTAAATATAATGTCAATAAGTATAATTATTTCGTGTGGAGTTGCCTGATCTCCCATCGGACGCGTCCCAGGCGGTGGATAGGGAAGCCCTGGCATCATTATAGTGGCCTTCCCAGCTGGGTTAGGTTCCAACACTCGTGTGATGACTCAAAGTTGGCATAGAATCAGGGTGACATCCGCGAAGCAAACTGGCTAGGGAGGAGTCCCGAGCAAAAACCGAAAAGGTAATGGAAAACAATGGATTAAATACTCCAGGTGGAATCCACACAAGTGGCTGAAAGCAGCACATCTCCCTGCTCTGAGACTGATGCTGATATTCGCGCCACGACCCCCCCAATGTGGCGGGCGATGGTTCTACTGAGCCGCGGTCTAACCGCCGCCTGGACAACAAGTCCAACCCAGCTGTCTTCCCGGCGAAAATTTCGTCAGTGGAGGCTGGCGAGCTGGATCTTCGCCCGAGCACATCCAAGGGTGTGGTCCAGTCATCCTATAGCGAGAAGGCTGCTGGCCCACGACGTGTGGCTGTGATCGGAAAACTGGGGCCTGACCATCAGCTGACTGATGCAGAAATTAAATACTGCAGCAAATTAAATACCAAAGAAGTTGGCCTCAGAGCCCGTTTTGCCATTCCCTTCTGCGGCCATCAAAGCCACGGTTAGCAAATGGGTTACAACAACCCTCAAGCGAGCTTGGCAACCTGAGAGTGGCTGCAGATGGACTAAACTGATGTTACTGATGTCATGTCCGATCGATTGTCGCAAACCCTCCTGTCATTAAGCAGAAGGGAGTGCAGACAACTGGGTGGACTGATGACGGGCCACTTTGTGTGGGCGAAGCACATGGGCATCTCAGACAGTGTACTTTGCTCCGGATGTGGAGAGGAGGATGAGACGGCGGACCACTTTCTGTGCGTCAGCCCCGTCTTCGCTAGAATCAGGTTTGAAGTCTTTGGCACTGATGTGTTTAGAAGCGACCACCTTGGCTTCTTGGCACCACAAGATCTACGCAGATTTCTCCGGAGGCTACCCGATTTAAAGAAAATTAAAAGGGAGTCCAAGTGTAGTACAATGGATTTAATTAATGTCTGAGTGCTGCACTTGCACCAGTTGTCCCGACAAAAAAAAAGAAAAGAAACTAAAACACTGATTTTTGAATATACCATTTATTATGCAGATATATAAGTAAATGTTTGAGATATGACTCATTGCAATCTTAGCATTTAAGCAGGCTGGTCAACCTCACCTGAACCCACGCATACTCGTATAAATGAAATATAGGTAAATACCTTTATTCGTGGGCTAATAAATAGCGTCCAATCAAGCAGTTTTGCCATTTCATTCCACTGCAATCACTTCCATTCATGTTAAAGCACTTTATTTTCATTTGTTAGGTCGCGATTAAGGAAACCAAAGCATACAAAAAATTAAAGCAAACACTTGCAGCTTAGCCAAAAAGTGTAGAAGGTAGGAAAAAGCAAAAGAACGCGAGCTGTTTCGTATTTCTTCCAAAAAAAAACCCCAAAGCTTGAAAGGAGGTGTTGGTCGTTAAGCGCCCTTGGACAGCGTACGCGAAATAGTTAAAATGGGTCAATTTCCCTCACGTCCAGCTCAAGCCAAATACGCAAACGCCAACAATACTACGATGACTTGCGAATCCTCAGTAACTGCATAGTGTTGCTTAACTTGTCTGACTGTCATGCTAAAGCTTTTATTTAGCTTAACAAATTGTCCTTGTCTATGTCGCTGGCGGCTGCCGCATAGCCCTTGCTGCCGTACAAGTGAGTGGCATTAGCGCGCTGAATAAAACCGAGATCGTGGAAAATACGAACACAAAAAAAAAAAAAAAAAGAAAGAAAAAAATAGAAGTCCTAGTGAAAAATTATAACACTAATAATTTTCCGTTATTTTGTATATGATGCAAGTGAGCAAAACTTATACATTCTGTCAAAAAAGTAACGGGGATTGTTCAATAAAACGAAAAATAATTGTTTACTCATCAACATTTATTTTGCCACCTTCAAAATAGACCCCATTCGAAGCAATACACATATGCCAAATGCCAACGATTAGTCCAGTTCTTCTTAGGACGCCGTCTTAGCCCTCTACCTCGAGGCAGTGTGGAAGCTGTCCCGGGGTGGAGGGAAAAATCCAAGAGAAGAGGAGGGATATTTTTAGTGGAATCACCACACACATAGTAGCGACGGTTACTATATAGTGCGAAGGCATTTTTAACCCAACCTCACCGCCAACAAAACAAAAAAAAAAAGATTAGTCCAGTCATCAAAGCCCCTTTTAAGCGCGTTTGAAGAGATCATCTTCAGCTAGTTCAGCGAATTCTCCTTAATGGCCTCTATGGACTTGACGACCTAAAGCGGCATCCGCGAAGTGGTAATTTAAGTTTTGGGAAACGGAAAATATCACAGGGGCTAAATCTGGTGAATATGGATTTGTTGTCATCAAATTTATCGAGTTTTTGGTCAGAAAAGTATTCGCAATAAGAGCATTGTGTAACGGTGCGTTATCACGGCGCAAGATCCATGAGTTTTTTTCAACAAAGTGGTCGTTTCCTGCGCACATTCTCTCTCAAATGTCACATAACTTCCTAATAATATTCCGTATTCTTTATTTACCGTAGAACCATTTGGAATGAATTCCGAGATTCCGAGTGCACAACACCATGATCAACTTTCACTTTTAACCGACTTTGGCCTAGTTTCTTGGGTTTCGGCTCATGTAGATATCGCCATTCAGCCGCCTATTGACTGGTTTGCATGTCAAACTCATATACCCACGTCTCATCACCTGTTATGATGAGCTGGATAAACGTTGGGTCCGAATTCACTTGCTCAAGCATGTCTTCAGCCACCTTCTTCCGAAGAATTTTTTGAAAGAAATTCAGCTCTCTTGGAACGAGTCGAGTAGCCACGCGTCTTGGCGTCTCATGCCCAACTGATGGTGTAAAATGTTGCAAAGTGATTCGTGAGACTATCTAAGGTCACGGGCTACATCCCTCAAACTTAAATGATTGTTTTCCAATACCATTTCCTTGACTTTGACGACCTTTTCATCCGTTGAAGACGTTGTTGGGCGACCAGATCGGGGCACATTTTTCAAGACTTCCCGGCTCTCTGCAAAGGCCTTATACCACACGTAGACCCATGTTTTTGAGAAAGCACGCTCGCCATAGGCTTCCTGTAACATTTTCTACGATTCGGCATACGAAATACCGTTAAAAAAAAAGATTTAAGACAAATTCTTTGTTCGAAATTTTTTTCCATAGTGAAAATCGCAGAGCACACCTGCGGTTGACTGATATAATTAAATGCCAAAAACAAACTAATTGACAAACTCTGCGACACTATAGAAGACAGTTGTACCAACAGCACAGCAAAATAAAATTTGAATATATTTGTATGTTGTATGTATAACGCGTGCTTTTTAAATGAACAATTCCCGATATTTTTTCAAAGAATGTATTTTGCTGTTAGATGCACACTCTATGAGGTATGCAAATGTATAGAGAGGTTGCATTTATAGCACTCTGCTTCGAAGAATATGGTGAACTATGATTTACTCACCATGGTACAAAAATTTAGCTTTACCTAGTTCTTTCAAGGCGTCAGAGGTCAGTCTTTGCTGCCATTGACACTCCTGTCTACTAAAATATTTAACACTCGCGAGACTAACACTGAATGTGCGGTGATGCCAAGCCGCCCGCTGAGTTTTATCATCAGCACAAAGCAGTGCTCCCAGCCAGATCTACACATCGTCCGTACGTCGCCTTACCTATACTTTTTTTCCTTTTTACCTTTTAATGTTACCACTCAGATTTGATATTCAAGACCAGCTAACACAACCTAATTCAGCCTATGATGAGCAGATATCGTACTGAGCTTACCTCGTTAACTGCAAACAACTTTAGCTCTGAAATTCAAGTAGAGAAGAGTGGAGGAGGAAAAATCCCATTATACTAATAGCTCAAATATTGATGGGAAACTGGAAGGAAGTGCCATTTCCCAAAGCCCGACACTAAGCTTCTCTTTTCGGTTCTCGAATCCCTAAAACGCCAAACTGAGGTTTTAGCGATTATAGAGGATGTACAGGAACCCGTAGGAAAACCCATAAGATGAAATATATTCACCCTCACCAATAGCCGATCGGCAAATAAAGATCTGGGCTCAATCACGTTTTTGTTTTATTATAATCGGTTCGCTACCAAAAAGTCGCAAACTCTTCAAACACTCATTCGACGAAAAGCTTTTTCTAAACTGTAGCCATTTTTTGTGAATGGTAGCTAAATAGGATATACTCGATTGGGCCCCACGAAAAGATGGAATTTCTTAGTGGATGAGCGACCAAGCGGATAAATTCGTATAGAATTTGATAAAGGAGAAATCAAAGTAGGGGCTGTAGATTATGAAGAGCAAGTCTTCAACTGCAACTGTCCTGCACTGTGCAAAAGTAGGTTACCAACCTAAATCAGGCGGCCGTCGTAGCAGAACTGCACCACAATGTGCCTCTATTCTTAGCTTCAGTGTGCTGTTATTCTCAACAGCAATTATTGCAACCCTATATCACCTACCCTACTGAAGCTGATTCCACATATTCCACATTTTGTTACCTTAAAAGCTCCGCAGTATGACGTAAAACATGGGATGATATAAGGCATTTTTAAAAAATTTGCAGAAGATAAGATTAGCTCTGCTCTCTTCCTGCAAATATGGCAACAAGTTTGCTTTGTAGTTTTAAAAATTCATGCAACCTCAAGCAAAGTGCAGCTTTAGCTTTTCTAGAGCGGTAAAAGCAGTACACATCAATGATGGTTTGCCGCCAAAAATTTGTCTTTGAAAAACAAGGCTAGGTTTTTACTCTCAAATCTCGCCAGTGGCCATTAGACCAATTTGAAACAGATAGATCCGAGGAGCAGATATATACGCTGGGTTACGTTAAAGCAGTCTATTGAGGCGACTGGTTGACTCTCGGTAATTGGTTTCACTACAACAGCAATGACATTTGTACAAAAATCTGCAGCACGAGACTTGAGAACTACATCAACGGAGCACCCATCGGTTCAAAGGCTTGCATCTCCAAAGCCGGATAGAATTCTTCTGGTATTTACGGTGATCTAACGGTGTCTAGAGCAACAAATCGAAGGCAAAACCGCAAATGTTGACGCTTGTCAACTTGTGTGACGTCACTGTTGTAGTAGATTACGGATGTGAACATTGCGCAAAATCTTGTACACCCCGTGTATGGTCCACTAAATTTGGACAAGATTAGTAGCAGCACGCGCGAACCATTTATATATATATATAATTGGCGCGTACACCCTTTCTGGGTGTTTAGCCGAGCTCCTCCTCGTATTTGTGGTGTGCGTCTTGATGTTGTTCCACAAATGGAGGGACCTACAGTTTCAAGCCGTCTCCGAAAGGCAGATATTTTTGTGAGGAGCTTTTTCATTTTATAAGGAGGTTTGCAATTGCCTGCCGAGCGGCGACCGCTATTAGAAAAATGTTTTTCTTAATTTTGGTGTTTTCACCGAGATTCGAGATTCTCTCTGTGAATTCCGAATGGTAGTCACGCACCAACCCATTCGGCTACGGCGGCCGCGCGAACAATTTGCATTAACAATAATTGACTATGTGTCAGGGTGTTCATCCTCAACTTGAGCAATAGGAAGATGCACTGGCATTCGATTCATTGTCCAGCCACTCCAAAGTTGTGTACTATACCGAAAAACTGGATTTCAGCTCCACCAACAATTCTAGTATTCAATTCCAGTGAGTGCATATTCACCCTTACTATGCCGCTTATCATAATACAATTCGACAGCTATGCACTCAAGGCGATTATATATAGCTTATGATTTCATCTTCAAAAACGTCACTCGCTCCATAGGTGGATCAATGCGCGGCCCGTTTGTTGGACCAACATCGCTCAGATCTTGTCTTACTGGGGTGCCAGTAGCCGGGCTGAATGGCATGGTGGAAAAACTAGCAAACGATTATGCGGTGCGACAGGTTTCAAAAAACATGCGTCTTATACTCGCCGAGAAGTGTAATGAGAAAAAGGCTGTGCCCCTGTAAAATACATGCACCGTATCTAGCTAGCAGGAGCAACTGTTTCACAAAATCACACCGCCAAGATAACAGATTTATTGCGCTATTTTACAAGTTAAATGCTCGAAATCACAACAGAAATGTATGTGACTTGCAATTATTATTATTTAATTTAAGTTATTGAATTAACACAAAAAAGGCACGGCATTCACGTCGGGGTCACCAATGGCGAAGAACGTTGGCACAAATATTGAAAAAAAGGTTGCTGCTCTTCTTCATATTGATAACTTCCAGAAACGTAGTGTTGCTATACGGGCGAATTCATTAAACCATCTGCCATTCGCTATTTTAGTGGTGTTTCAGTCATAAATTGTTTTCAATTTTGAAAGGCCATTCCAAGTTAATTAATTGCGTCTTGCAACGCCGCAAAGGCCTAGAACCCATATTCATTTAGATACGTTTGTTTTTATGTCTGCCATAGAGGTTGCCGATTGTCATCTACAGTTCTTTTCTCGCAATCAACCTTTTGCTCATTTTTAAATCCAATTTGGCGCAGCGAAATTTTTCAGCAAAAAATTCAAAATTAATCGCTCTCACAGGCCAAATACACACAAATTAATTCGAGTATACTTGTGCGGTTCTAATTTTGCGCTGGGGTGTAAGCTGCGCCAACGAATTTCAACAAAGCGGAGAGCTAAACTAATTCTGAAAATAGCGAAATCTCTTGGGCTTCAAAGATACACTATTAACAATTTCATACTATTTCTATTGCAGTTTTTATCTGTTTCATGGTTTTATTTAAATATAAAAAATATGTATGTATGTGCGGACGTTAAGGTACAACACTTCACGCACAAAAAAATCGGTACTATTTATAATTCCATCAAAAGAATATATTTTGAATCACATAAAGAAGGTCGGCTCCCTTTAAAACAGCTAGTGGTGGCTTATAGTCATACGAAAAACCATGAAAAATAGTTTCTATACGAACATCAAGTCAGTTCCACTGTACGGTTGTGAAACTTGGAACTTTGCTGTTGCAGACCTACAAGTTCTTGTAAATCGCTGCCTGCGGGCAATGCTTCGCATTTTCTGGTCCACCACCACACCAAACAGCAGCCTGTGGAGTAGCACCAACCAAACTCCAATACAAACGGAAGTCCTGAAAAGGAAATGGGGCTGGCTTGGACAGATTCGTAGAAGACAATCAAATGGCATCACACGCACTGCAATTGATTGGAATCCACGACGAAAACCGACGAAGATTTTGACCCTCGCTGACCCGAAAAAAAAGTTTAGAAACGAAGATAAAGAAAACTAAGAAAAGCTGGAACGACCTGAAAAAGGTTGCTTCTATTACTTTCGCAACTAAGTTCCCGCTGTTTGTCAATAGATGCCGCCAGCAGTGTATGCTAGTCGATTCTAGCATAACCTAAACTGCATAAATCAAGGTTAGACATATGGTAAACAAACTGCTTCGACACATTAGTGATTTTGTTTTGGTATCATATACTTTCAGTTTTCTGAAAATATCCGATTTTGTGTTGAATAATCGTCATTTGCGGGAGGCGTTGATTTTTCTCTTTCATTCGAAAAAAACGGCTGCTGAAGCGCATCGAGAGCTACAAAAAGTGTATGGAGATGCTGCTTTAGGTGAAACAACGTGCCGAGATCGGTTCCGTCGCTTCAAAGACGGTGATTTTAATGTCGACGACCGTCCGCGTGAAGGAAGGCCAAAAACCTTCGAAGACGCTGAATTGGAGGCATTGCTCAATGAGGATCCGTGTCAAACGTACGAAGAACTTGCTTCAGTATTAGGAGTTACCCGCCAATCTATTTCCAAGCGATGGCATACTTTGCGAATGATTCAGAAACAGGGCACTTGGGTTCTTTATGAGCTAAAACCAAGGGATGTTGAACGTGAGCACCTGTGAATAACTGAACAACTGATCCAGCAGCAAAATAATAAGGGTTTTCTTCATCGCATCGTGGCGGGTGATGAAAAATGGATTCATTACAGCAATCCAAAGAAAAGGAAGTCATGGGGACTGCCCGGTCACCCGGTCATGCTTCTACGTCGTCGCCTCGGCCGAATATTCGCGCTGCGAAGGTTATGCTATATATTTGGTGGGAACAAGTTGGTGTTATTTATTATGAACTGTTAAAACCAATCGAAACCATCACTGGGGATCGGTATCGACTTCAATTGAAGCGATTGAGCCGAGCAATACGCGAGAAGCGGCCGCAATACGCGGAGAGGCATGAAAAAGTGATTCTACGGCATGACAACGCTCGGCTTCATGTTGCCAAACCCGTTAAAACCTACCTGGAAACACTGAAATGGGAAATCCTACCCCACCCGCCATATTCTCCAGATATTGCGCCGTCCGATTATCACCTGTTCCGATCGATAGCACATGGTGCAGATGACCAGCAGTTCCATTCATATGAAGACATCAAAAAATGGCTTGATCCGTGGATAGCCGACGGTATACGAGATTTACCAGAAAGATGGGAAAAAGTAGTAGCCAGCGATGGGCAATACTTTCAATGATTAACTTGTAACCATTTTTTCAGGATAAAGTTATATTTTCATAAAAAAAAAACAGCGAGAACTTATTGCGCACCTAATAATAAGAGCGAATGGAGGAAGATTTTGTTATATTTTAAGAGTTCCGCGATAATATTTCGGAAACATTTTAACAATTACAGGAGCCGGACCGTGGCGAAAGTATTGGCAAAAATCTCATAATTTTGATTATGTTGATACTCTTTCTAGACACTTCTAGGCAGACCATTTAAGCTTAAACTCTTCTATCATCTGTGATGACTTTTTAGCAAAAATATTTTTAAAAACTTTTTTTTTATTTATTCAGTACTTGATTGTTAGAGATATCTTCAACTCGATCGAGCTCACATAAATCTTAATATTTTTCCGATATATATTGGCGCAAGTCTTAAAATATAATATCTATACTATAAAGGTGAAAGTCTGTACGTCCGCGCATCACTGCGAAACGACAACACCAAATGACGTAAAAAATTTTATACATTCATATTTTCACCCAATGAAGGTTATAGGCATGTTTTTATGATGGAACTCCCTTCCCACAGCCCCCAGGCCGCGCCAGCACTCTCATTTGTCACTAATAATCGAATATTTGCTTAAATTTAATCTGAAAAATCTAAGTTTTTCCTATTTCCCACTATTTACCATATAGCACACTCTAGACTTCATAATCCGCATAAGCTGTTCAACTATGACCCAAATGCAAAGTTCAAAAAGGGTTTGATTTAGATAATTAATAAAAATAATTTGGGTTGATATTTTTCTGATTGGTTGTTTTGATTTTATTCAACGAGGCACAGCAACGGATGCCGGGTATTGTAATATTATGGTTATTAATAAAAAAATATTTTCTATGAAATTATTGTTTGTAATTCTTTTATATACATATCCTAAATCCCTCAAAACTACTCCTACGCGAGCCGGGCCGCGGGCTAAAGCTAGTATTTTATAACCCCCCTTAAAAAACCCGCAACTTTTTCGTTTTTGTGAGGCACCCTAATGTGCATGCAATCATTTCTACATGGCGGAATTATGTATATGTATAAGCATAGCACAACAAATTTTATAAAAACATTTCCCATGGTTTAGTTTTGCCATATTGCCATGCATTTTTTAAATCCAATGTCAATTGCTTGACGTGAAATCATCAAAAAATTTCAAATAGTTTGAAGTATTAGTGGGATAAAGAGATTTCAGCGAAATTCACTGAATGCTCATACAACCAATCCATTTATGTAAATAAAGGATTTTGCATAAAATGCAAACACCGAAACCATTTTAATATATTTTAATAGTATAGGTTATTTTTTTAGTTAGCAAAAGCATGCAACTACATTTGTAGATACAGCTGCAAATATAAAAATAACAGCACCTTTAAACAATTATTTTCAAGTAATTCATTTTTTCCGGTAAGCAGATTGTAGCCCTCCGAAGTAAGATAAATACAGAGTTTGATTGAAAAGTAATGACCCTTATTTTTAAGCAGTTTTATTAAACCTTTTGGCTTATACAACTAATATTCTTCAAAATAGGACCCTTGAGCGTCAACACACTGCTGGTAGCGGTCCTTTTACTGCAGGAAACATTTTTTAAACTCATCCGCCGGAATCGCGTTCAGTTGGGCTGTCACAGTTTTTTGGATCGCCTCGATGGAGTCGAAACACCTCCCCTTCAGCTTTCTTTTCAAGCGCGGGAACAAGAAGAAGTCCGGAGGGGACAGGTTTGGACTGTAGGGAGGGTGGGGAAGCACCGGAACCCCCATCTTGGCCAATGCAGAGGTGCAGAGGAAGGCGGTGTGCATCCGCGCATTGTCGTGATGAAGGGTCCAATTGTTGACGAGGTCGGGCCGAACCCGGGCGACGCGGTTTTTCAGCCGAAGGAGCACTTCTTTGTAAAATACCGCATTTATAGTGCTTCCTGGAGGTACAAACTCCTTGTGGACGATGACGCAAAATTTGATCGAGTAACGTTGCTCCAACGATAGTTGCATTTTCGCCACTGCAAAATCCTAACACACTTTTAAAACAGCTTTTACGCGCGGAGCGATGTTGACTGCACCGCTGTTACCAGCGAACTGGGACCGGTTTCTAGTGGAAAGGGAAGGTTCAACGATCATTTTCCCCCACCAGCCGATTCGGTTGATCGCTTGGCAGACGCTCTGCGCGGGTAGGCTCATTACTATTCAATCAAATCCTGTATTGCGTTTTGTGCGCTTAAATAGTTGCTCCATTACGAAATTCACAGTTGCAGTAGTGGATGCTTTTTTATTGGCGTACTCGAGGCGTGATTTAAAATATAGCCCTTTATCTATCATTATTCCCAAGTATTTGATTGCGGGAACGATCGAAATACTGAAGTCCCCAATTCCAAAAGTGACCGCTTCTGATTTTTTTCGTCTAGGTTTAAAGGCGGACTTTCTCCCTTTTCCCGCTATGTCTAAATTATTTTGTGCTAGCCACGATTGCACTCTAAGAACTTACTGGATCGCGTTGTTGTGGATATCGCTTAATTTTTTAGCCATTATCACAAACGCAATGTCGTCGAGGAAGCCAATCTTCTTTGTTCCTTCTGGAATTCGAACTCAAAGTACACCGTCGTGCATTTTATTCCACAGCAATACCCCGAGCCTTGTGGAACGCCACCCGTTATTTCGATCTTTATTCGGCCCTTTTATGTACTGTACCACAGAATTCTGCCATCAAAACAACTAAGCATTATTATTCTCAGGTAAGTGGAGACCCCAAGTCGGTAGTATAGTTGAAGAGATGTGTAGAATTTTGTTTACGTATTTGGCACACAGGAATTTCATTAAAATTTATTATAAACGGAATAAAAGATAATCAGAGGATATTCGAGCAGTCTCAATCTATTTTGCAAAAACAAATTGCATTACCAAGAAAAAACTGAACTGCTTGTCAGGATGAGTGCATTGAGAGAATATTTGCATCATATCTCAACGACCCCTCAGGGAGCTTCACCGTTTGGAAGCAAAATACATTTGGTGTGAATCTACGGACGACTCCTGTATTGCAAAGGAACGGTTCATCGAAAAGTTTCGTCTTCCAAAAGAAATTAATTTTACTAGTGCTTTGCTAAATTGCTTCTTTTTAATATATTTTTACAAGTCAAGGATACGGACGAGCTACTATTTAAAATCTCACGTCGCGCTCTAAGTCGTTTGCAAAAACCCGAAAAAATGCTTCAAATGTACGAGTTAAATGAAAGGCTTAGATAGGTAGGTGAAATGTAACAAGTAGCACTAAAGCGCCATTTTGAAAGAGTTCGTAGAACATTTTAACCCATTATCACCCACTTCAAAGCTGTCGTTTCGGGTTTTACTTCAAGAAACCCGACAAAAAACAAATATCGAAAATGAGGAGGATTAAAATGTTCTAAAAAGTTATTCTTCGGAAAATTTTACTAGTGGTTTTCTCAGCGGCCGCCGTAGCCGAATGGGTTGTTGCGGAGTTCACAGAGAGAACGTAGGTTCGATTCTCGGTGAAAGATCAAAATTAAGGAAAAGATTTTTCTCCGAGTGTATTTCTGCCATGAAAAAGCCCCTCATAAAAAATATCTGCCGTTCGGAGGCGGCTTGTAACTGTAGGTCCCTCCATTTGTGGAACAACATCAAGATGCACATCAGAAAACCTATCGCTCACTTACGAATATTAATGTAAGAACTCGTTTCCAGGGATTTTTACAGTTTATTATTCCACTAATAACCTTGTAAATTTTTAAATCGATCCATCAAGCCTTTCTTCCGGACCGATTGATCAAAATTTTACAAAAAAATTTAAGTAACAAGTGCATTGTTTTTAAACATTGGCTAAACATTATTACATAAGATTGAAAAAAAAAAACATTTTTTGTTTCAACTTTTTCCCATTTTTGCATTAGTATCTTATTAAATTAAAAAAAAAAAATAAAAAAAAAAATTTCAAAAGGTCTTTTTTCGAAAAATGCGGATATCTCAGAGAGAAATGATCGTAGCGAGTCAAAAAAAGCAAATTGAAGCTAAATAATCAAGCTAGTTGACTGTACAGCAAGTTTAAGTTCGAAGAATTTTGCCAAGCCCGTGCAATCAAAAGAAAAGGAAAAAATTTCGAAAATTTTTGTGTCGCTCTTCAACTGACGATTACAAAATAACCGGTAAAAAAAAAGGTGTTGCTCAAAGACCTTAAAGCTAGAAATTTAAATTTCTAATTGCTTTTTGTCGGAACTCCGTGTGACCATTTTTCACCGAGATACAGCTTTTCAAAAATTACTTAGAAATTTAGATAATTTAAGTTTTCCTTTAATTTTTGTGAGAAGTGTATACCTATATATTTACATCTTCTCAGGTAAAACCTTCATGTGACCAACAAAGGACATCAATAATAATATTAGTAATATTTTTAAGATAAAGCTTCTCATAGAAAAATCATTTGCTGTGTGGAGTCAGCCTAAAACTGTAGGTCCCTCCATTTACGGAACAACATAAAAACGCACACCACAAATAAGAGGAGGAGCTCGGCATTTAGACATTGGGAAGACGCTGCAATTTTCATGAATTTTTCAAACTATGCTCAAATTATCGATTTTTTTCGAGGTATATAACGAAATTACCAGGTTTTAATTCTTCAAAAATATTTAAAAATATTTTATGCAAAGTAATACCAAAGTAATACAAAGTATAGTAAAAATATGCATTTTGAACATTTTTCAGGCAATTTTTTACTGCTTCATCAACATTTTTCTCAGGCAATAGAGATTTTTCACATTTTCGTAAGATTTACCATTGCTTTTCTTTTTTTAGACAAAACACTGGATGTGATCATGTTTGAATTTTAGTTTTTGAGGTAGTATTAGTATACCCATTACTATCATTCGGGTGTGCGTAGGTCCGATTCTCCGTGCACGAAACACCAAAATAATACAAAAAGTTTTTTTCTTATAGCGGTCGCCTCTCGGCAGGTAATGACAAACCTCTCAGTGTATTTATGCCTTGGAAAAGCTCTCATAGAAAAACAATTTGCCGTTCGGAGTCGCCTTAAAAATGTAGGCCCCTTCATTGGTGGAGCACTACCGAGACGCACACCACAAATAGGAGGAGGAGATCGGCCAAACACCTAACGGTAAATACTTTTATTTCCAATTAAATCACACCACTGTACAAGCCACCGACTGAGTGCGACTAATGACAAATAAACTATGAATACAGTTATTTAAATAAACATACGCTTACAAATATCTACTGTCTGATGAGTAGTATTTACTGTTAGTTATGTTAGGTGTATAAATAAATGCTCTCAGGCAAAAACACACTGACACAGCCAAACAATCAGAAATTCTGCAGCACAGCATTCACCAGTACGTAAATCCTCTCACCTACCGTCAAGTGCTGGTGTGCGACGCGACCTTTGAATAATTCAAAATCAATTACAAGCACTTCCCACTAGCTATGAATACAAACTTGAAAAAAGGAAAAAGAAAACAGAACACACAGACATGTGGACACACAAATGGCAACACTCCATTGAATGCAAGTTGTGGCCTTATGTAAGCAAAGATTTCCACGAAGAGCAATACAGTTTAGGATTTCGAAAAAATTGCGCCAAAATGTTTGCGTTTTTTGTGTTTTTTTTGTGTTCTATATCATTCCCTGTAGGAATGGGCAAACTTGAGGAATGTTAATCATTTAAGGGTCTTCTATAAGGAAAAATTGATTATGTGTTGCATCAGCTTAAAAGTTTTATACTGAATATGCAAGTGTCATTCGTCCCTCCTCCTACTTGTTTAGAACCATTTCACAGTTGGTGGCAAAATAACAAAAGTGAATTCAACACACTGGTGAGAGTTACAGAAGACACGATGTAACAAAAATTTAAAAAATTCTAAATACTAAGAAAAACAAGGGGACGATAAAATTAATCATTATTTTATAATTTAAATTTTTTTTTATAACTCTTTTACTAAATAAAATAAAATGACTTTGAATGACGTAAACCTTTATTTTGACCTTTACATGCTCTATTGCTTATCTGTTTGTTTACTATAGCGGTCCACTTCACAAATGTCAAAAGTAAATGACTTGCGACGTCACTTCCAAAAACTATAAATTTTCCGCTAGGGTCATTGATACAAGGGGCGTACTTGTACTTGCGAAACTAAGGACCAAATATAAATAATAAAGTTATCCAATTTGTTTTTCTTTCCGATATCAGTATTTTTTAAAGATTTTGAAGCGTCAATAATTTTTATCAGTTGAAAAATTATTTGAAATATTCAAAGCAATTTGTAAAAATACCAAAAAAAAACAAAAACAAAAAAATGGAATTAAAAGCGGAACTGAAAAATTAAATTTTTTGATGCGCCACGATGAATTGGCATTCAAAATTCCACATTAAAGTTTCTTGTTTTGACGTTGCGTTGGGGGATGATTAAATTATTGAGCTTAACGGGTGGGCAGTTTTTCGATTTAGTGTAAAAGTAGCTTCGGAAGATTTTTTCTCTATTGGCCCTCTCCCTCGACCCTCTTTCAGTTATTTTATCAAGTCATTTCTAGAGTTTGTGCGAGACTGCTTGGGGGTAGACATCAAGTGTGGCTTGGCTACATTAGTGTCAAATGCGAACGTTCCGACTATTGTTTCTTCAGAAGCTGGTAGGTCGCATGTGTTTGAAAATACTGGGTGAACGATATGAAATATTCAAAACGTGATAACTTTTTTGTGTGAAATTAGTTTTTATTGATTTCAAAGACAAAATTGTTCAAGCTTGACTTGTTTACAGTAGCACAGAAAACAAACTATGTGACATATCACGCTGAAATTTGCCATGTAAGCTTATAACAGTCCTACCAAAAAACAAAAAATTTATTTTTGCCATATGTCATCCGCGGACCGTTTTATTGATAACGTCTCGTTCATATTTGAGCAGAAGGTAAACAATGCATTGAACTGACATTAGAACAATTGTTGGGCGTTGATTTCATGAGCTGTTTTACAGATACAAGCTGTGTGAAGTTGGTAACACTTCATATCGTTCATCCTGTATAGGATGGAGCCTATAATAGTGCCTTGGGGCACACCAACTGAACTTTCATGTAGTTGTGGTCATGACTGCTCTTGGCTTTGTTTGACAAAGACATATCAATTTTGGAGGTAAGACTAAATAAATATGTAATAATTTATTGGTAGAGTGTCATTTATTTTATTGAGTGAGTCATCATGACAAACGCGGTCAAAGGCTTGAGATGTATCGGAAAAGGCCGTTGTGCAATATTTTTTTGTACAAATGCATACTGCAGCATACAAGTTTATGAATATGTCAACTTGTTCGATTTGGGGTTATATTTCGATCTTCAATTATAGGCATCATTCTTTTGAAGAAAAGGGATTCCATTACTTTAGAGGCAATAGACACTAGGCTGATGGGCCGATACTGTTCAGCGCTTTTTCCTGGTTTGAGTAACATTTTTACTTGCGCTACTTTCCATTGAGGGCGAAGAAAACCAGATAATTAAATAGAATTATTTATGTACGTAAGAAAAAGTGAAATTTTATTGAACGAATTTTTAATTTTTATAATAAGTTAATGTTGTGCGGCCTCGGTAGTCAAGCGTAAGTGCGCTCCCAGAAGTTGTGGGTTCGAATCCCACGTTAAGCACCGTCCTCGCACTTTTCCAAATTTACCTACTTTCCCTGTTTCTAAGAACAAAACAAAAAACAGAATCCTATTTCTCAACCCCAAAACTTTATACTTTCCATCCTTACTCTCGCACAGTAGTCAGCGCATTTTTTGCATTGAGGCTGCTGAAACAAGAAAAAAACAAAGAAAAACACACAGTTACACATTACATCAGTGGCGCCAGCAAGAGGAAGCGAGCAACCGAGGAAATAGCGCAGACACAGCAAATTTAGCGAAGTCCTCAACCATCTGTGCGATCCTTCTGGCAGAAAAGTGTGAAACACAGATGGCGCTCTAAACAGTTAGAAGGCGTTGTGCCTAAGCAACGACAGGTGGGCATTCCCAGTCCCGGCGGGCTAATCACCTACCCTGTCACAAATCTAATAGATTAACGAAACCAAGGCAAGACTGAGTCTCGTCGAGGTCCTATGCTCCCGCAAGGAGTGAGTAAGGAAAAAAAATGTTGTGTGAAAGATTCGCAAATTTTCATTAAATTTCCTTCAAAATATATTAAAAGCTAATAAGTTTTACTCTCAAGTTGTGCTCAAATACCGTACGCCGCACCCTGTATTCTAAAATTTCTGGTTTTCTCCTTTTTTCTCCCGCCAGCTCCAAGAAATATTTGCTCCAAAAATCACAGTTTTAAAAGAATTTTTTCGCATTTTCAAGTTTTTTTTGCGAATTTAAATTTTTAGTATTGGAAGTCAAACTAAAACGTGAATAGAGATTATCAACCTCTTTGGCTATATTTGAATCGATTACATTTAGATTGTATTTAAATCAAAATTTATACATTGGGGCGTACTGCAGAAAGTCAATAGCAGAAGAACAAGATGAACACAAAACAAAAAACAAAGAAAAATTTCCACCGAAATGTAGGCGTCCACTTTGCCAGCAACGACATTAATTTATGTGGAAATCATTTAAATAGTTTCGCTGGCCGTAAATAATGTTGCCCTACGTTCCAGCCACTACCGCTGGCTGCTTTCACATTCACAAGCAACAACAACATCCGCATAATTTGAAACTTTTGGTGGCAATCGAAAGCAAAGTGTCACTTTTGCCGCTCGCCTTCAGTCGCTGGAAAACTGTGCTCCACTACTACCCCTACCCACATAGCCCTCACACAGTACAGCGACTACGGCTGCCCGCCTACAAGTGACTCTGCCATGCTGCCAGTTTGCCAGTGGACGACGTGTCGTACGATAACCACCTACGTACAACTGGTTCCTACACATCGCACTTCGTCTTTTGCTTGGCATTCTAATTCGTTATTTTTCTTCTTCTTCTTCTTCTTGTGTCTGCAGTGTGCTTCGGGCGACACACCTCCGCGTGCACGCTCGTAAAATTTTCGTTCATAGGTACGAATGTATGTGTGTGTGTATGTTACTGGCTTTGCGTACGTAAAGCTTTTACAGTATTTTTTCACTTTCATTTGCTTTGTTTTACGCTACGTCTTTATTGTTTTTTGCTCATGTGGATTTTTCACTTTTCATGCCGGCTTTCTTTAATTTTTGTGCAGCAATATTTCTTTTATGATTCGTGCAGGTATTTAAAGGATTTGCTCAGGGCTATTAACCCAGCGCTTTTCGGGGCTTTCGTTTCATCTCTTTGCATTCATTTCATTTCTGGCTTGATCTACACTCGCACGGCTTCTATTGCGCTCTGTATGCCTCTCTCTCTCTCGCACCTGTTTATATCGCGTTTGTTTTTAAGTAGTTGCCAGACTTTAGTGGCATATTTTTACATGCGCCCATAAAATAGTTGATGTTGATATTAAAGTAGACTTTCGCCGCCTTCGTATATATCTACATGCATGAATACCAGCATTTTCTTATATTAATTTATACATACCCGCATGCAGTTTCTTACTTACCAACTCACCTGCCTTTAAAACTCAGGAAGATACGCGAAATCGTATGAAAAATTACTGCAGGCGCACATAATTCTATCTTAACACTCTCTCCCCCTCTCTTCCTTGTAACTACGCAACTTTATTGCTTTGACAAACCGGCGATCTGGACACTTACTTAGTTTCGTCTTATTCACATATTTTTTACGTCCCTTCGCAGTTGATAACCACAAAATCTTTAGCACTGCGCGCATTACTACCATCCATAACTCTATACCCGAAAGTGGGCTTTTAACTTTTTATGTACTTGTACACCATCAGCTCCCGGCCAACTTAATAAACCTTTTGGCTTTTCGCAGTAATGGCAATTTAAGTTACAGTTATTTGTGAAGAAAGAGAAAGTAAATCGAACTATGATATGGATGTCTGAAGCATTGAAATTTAACTAATTCTGCAACAAATGTCCGCTTCCCTTTTCTCAAGTAACCCCAAAGAAAGAAGTCTGCAATGATTAAATCGGGCGATCTTGCTGGCCATGCCAAATCGCCAAAACGGGTGATTACGCGACCAGAAAGCGCTTCCTGCACAACATAATTTTCTGCCCGTGTTATGTGTGCGGTTGCATCGCCTTGTTGAAACCACATATTCACCAAGCTCGGCTGTAAGAAGTCGTTTATCTTAGTCTTCTAGTATGCGCCAGTAACAGTAACCGTATTGCCGACGACGTCTTCAAAAAAGAGCACCCAATCCCTCCTCCGCGGGAACGCTGTATCACACAATAGATTTCAGTGGGTGTAGTGGCTCCTTGTGTATCACACGCGGATTTTTAGAGACCAAAATATGACGAATTTGCTTATTGACGTAACCGTTCATGATGATTTTTGGCAACAAAACTTTCTCTCCGTTGTTGAGATTGAGAATGGCTTGACAGCAATTCACACGAGACTGACTGGTCAGCAGACATTCACTGAGGCACTGTTAGAATTTGAGGAAACATGCCTAAGTTGTTCACAAAAATTCGGTATAGGGAAATGACTGGTGATATGTGACCCGTCGTCTGGTGGATCTTTCTTCGATCTCACGATATCGGCAGCCACCGTCGCATTCTCGGTTGAACGACCAGTCCGGTGGTGGCTGGGGTCTCATATGATTGCAATCTGTTCCAGTCAGCAGTTAAGCGCCGTAATGTTTTCCTACCTGCCGCGACACAAATAAGAAATCGACACCGATATTCACGCTTGTGCGCCAACACCACCAACCGATTATTGGTCAAAAAAATCAACATAATTATTCCACGCTCTTGCGGAGTATAGCGCTCCATTTCTTGTATGCTTGTATACTGTAGACAGCTGCATTAACATTTTAGTTCAAAATTATAACATCTTCCGACAGGTTGATGTATTTCAAGATGCCAATTAATTGGAATGCAAACTCTTCAAAACGAAACCAACTTGTTCAATAAGTTTTGCGGTTCAATAAGAAAAACACAATTTTATGGTTAATTATTTAGTATAGTCTCTCTGAACATCAACACACTTGATCTAACGAGATTCCAATTTATGAATTCCGCCACTGAAGTGAGAATCTGGAAGGGCTGCAAAATACGCTTTCGCAGTTGTTATGACCTCATCTTTTGATGAAAAACGCTTTCCACGCATAGTTCTTTTTAATTCTTTGTGGCCTGGAAACAAATTGAAGACAGTAGGGGCCCAAGCTGGTAAATACCATGCATGCTCCAACAATTCGAACTCTAATTTATGGATTGTAGCCATTCTCAAAGTGTTCTTGTGACACGTTGTTGTGCCTGATGAAAAAATTTTTTCTCTTTTGCAGACTGGCTCTTTTCCCGATTTTGTTTTTTTTGATCTAGAAGGTTACAGTGTTATTCCGAATTCATTGTTTTGCCAGTTTGCAAGTAATCCACAAACAAAATTTCTTTCGCATTCCAAAAAACTGATGCTAACACCTACTTTAACGATTTCTGGGCACAAACTCGTTTCGATGCCGAAAAGCCAAGTTCAGAGCACTCTTTAGCCTCTTGTGTGCTAATATAACAAAAAAAACAAAATGTTGGCTAGCGGCAACGCCGTCTCTTATTGAATTGCAAAACTTGTTGAACAACGTCATAACTACTAGTTCCAAACTTTGTGCAAACTTAAAACAAAAATCACTACATTTTCATTACAAGCTCACATTTTTTAATAAAAGCGTTTAGAAAAATGTTTGGAATGCAATTTATAGCCCACTAAGTTTTAATATAATAAAGTGCAAGTTTAAAGTGATTCAAAAATTGCGCGGTTTTTTGACAACTTTTTTTTTGCTGGCGATCTTAGGCATTTTCATAGTTTATCATGTAACGGGTGGCGCAAAATTAACTATTCAACTTTTTACTAAAAAAAAAACAACTAGGGTCTGTCAGACTCACGCACGGTAGAAGTGAAACTTCTAAGTTGGTTGTTCCATGCATGGGAGCCCCGGTTTAGATCTCTCCCCCCTCTCTCGTGTTAAATTCAGGTTTTCATATTTTTTTTTTCTATATCACTCCACATAAATTTGTACTATTTATTTTTGTCCTTATTAGCTTCAAATTTGACACTTGGGTGCAGTGTTGCACTTGACGCTGACATTTCTTTGCACTTCCAATGGTATTTTTTGCCTACTTTTGGCGCGTTAATCAATTTGCTTTGATCACCGAAACGGTTGAAATGTCATTTTACAACCTTCTACTTCAACTATCGTCACTCGTTTGGCAAACGCACTCATTGTATCGCTTCGTCTCCTCCATACCTACCATCTATTTACTTCACAGCAGTTTCTTATTGCTTTCCCGCTTACACACATTCAATCTGCGCTTTATCTGATACTCACACACAGCACTCATTTGCACGGGCTATGGCTATCTATAATACCCGTTGTCGGTTGTCGGTTGTCGATTGCCGGTTGCCTGCATGTCGCCAGTCTACTTCAATCCTTACTTGTGTGCTATATACATTTCAGTTCGGCGTGTCTCGGTGGCTCCCTCACATCGTTCAGCGCTTGCGATGCGAGAGAGCGACAGAGAGAGCGAATAGGCGAGAGTGGGAAGGAGCAGCTGCTCCTTGGCCCCGCCCATTTGACGGATTTCGGTAACGCTCCGAACTTACCGTTTCACTCGCCTATTTTCAATCTGCCTTGGGGCCCCCGACGCGCCTAAAGAAGTTTCACTTCAAAAAATTATTTTGAATGACTTGCTTGTTTGTAGGCTGCAGCTGTCTAGCTCACAAGTGTCAAATATGATTGCCTTAGGACGATATTTGCAAATACGAGTATTATAAATCTTTCCATAATTGATTAATTTTGCGCCACCTGTTATATAGTTCTGTACCTGAATATGTAAGTGTGTTTCAAGAAACCCATAAATATTTACATGTTTAATATATTTACCTATATTTATGAGAGGTGGTGCTGTAGGTACAATCAATTTCAGAAAAGAAATAATAATAGTCCAGACCTCATCTCCATTGAGAACTCTGGGCAAATGACAAAGACTCAGGTAGAAAAGAGAAGTTCCAAATTTCTTCATTGGGGGAACAACATCAAAAGTAAAATTGTACTACAATTGATGATTTGTTTACACGATTCTACTCTTTCCTTTCGAAAGTATTTTCTACGATAATATATCCTTGAAGATCCTTGGAGAAGTTTGGCATAACTGAATTGCAGGGAGATGCTACCAAATTTCATTAGTCCAATGTTGGAGTGCATAAAAGCCGTTATCAAATTTGCAATAATACCGCGGCCGCCGTAGCCGAATGGGTTGCTGCGTGACTACCATTAACTGAGAGAACGTAGGTTTGAATCTCGGTGAAACACCAAAACTAAGAAAACCATTTTTCTAGCGGTCGCCCCTCGGCAGGCAATGGCATAACTAAAATATCTGCCGTTCGGAGTCGACTTGAAACTGTAGGTCTCTCCATTTATATATATATATTTTGTCTCACCTTTGCTCGTTGGACCAAAACAAGTCTTGCTTTAACTGCCTAGAATATGATTTTCTCTTACCCTTGCTGGTTGGACCAAAACTATTCTTGCCTTAACTGTCTGGACCTTAGCTATCCATATTGTATCCGCCTTCTTAATTTTTTTAAAACTAACAAAAGATTCGTAATCATCGTCTAAAAAACCCCTGAGTAACGAGTTTCATGCGAATTCATGAGTTTTTTCAAAAATCCGTCCGCCATATTGGATCCGCCATTTTGAATTTTTAAAAACCAACATCAGATTTGTAATCAGCGACCCAAAAAACCCCCGAGTAATAAATTTTAAGTGGATTTGAGTAGTTTTAAAAAATTAGCCGCCATGTTGTGGCCGCCATCTTGGATTTTAAAATTTTTCATTTTGTATTTTAAAGTAAACTTTATTAGCTAAATTTTGAGACCTCGTACAACTCTTTCCGTTGAAATGAATTTTTTTGGCATAGGTTATTAGAATGAATTTAATGAATTTTGATTACATTTTTAGCCATATTAAATGAGCCATCTTGAATTTCGTTTTTGGCCACTCTGCATTGAAAAGTAGATAAAAAGAGCTAAATTTGAAGCCCTATTAGAACTCTCTAGGTCAAAAACATTTTTGGATGGATAGGGGTCTCCCGTTGAGAAAGAATGCTCCATATAATACCGCAAAGGCTCATTAAAATATCTAAGAAATTCATTTATGTTGCCACTAATTTGCAATATGATACTTGGTAGCTTTTGTAGCGCAAATTAATTCGGACAAAGTTCCAAATGTACTGCTGAAAAATGAAAATAAATGAAGCCAGCATATTTGATTTCAACTGATAATAATTTTTTCAAACCATGATTTTTTAGTAAGTTATTTCATGTATCTAAGACCTAAGAAAAAAAGATTTATCACAACATTCAGATTTGAAAAATTAATAAAAGCAAAAACTGCAATTTTTTCATTGTCGGTGTTTATTCATATGAACGCGACTGCAAGTATGTATGTATGTGCGTCACCCAACATGATCCTAATTAATCCTGTCATTTTGCGGGATTATTTCGGATTTATAAATGAAAAAGATGTAGGTTGACTGATGTTGTCATGAAGTGTTAATGCAAACAAAAAAATTGTACAACAATTCCTGAATGCGCCAACTTCTTCTTTTTTATTGTATATTTTTGTATGAAAAACGCTAGCAATTTATATTTAAAGCGTTCTGATTTTCCATGGAATTTTTTTCATTTTAGAGACAGTCATACTGGCCTTCAGTCAACTTTTCAAAATACAGTTAGCGTTTTAGTGAAAGTTAGTATGTGGGCACTGAGACCCTTTTGAAAACTGGAGGAGATGCCTCTATTAAACGAGGAAAAATAGGGTATACAAACTTTTGTTTTTGCACTTATTTAATTTATTTATTTAGCTTAATTCTAGAATTTTGAAAATAGCATTAAAAAAGAGGGGTTTTATGGAAAACGGTTTGACAGAGGGAAATAGTAGGCTGTAAAAAAATGGAAGTAAGAGGAGGACAGAAGGAAGTATTAGAAGAAGCGCATGGATGTGTACATACATATTAGCAACTTAGTGGGCAAAGTAATGTAGGAGTTCATTTCTAAAACGCAATGCACTTTGGATGGTTTGAATCTTTGTGGCCGAGCGTTCCAAAGGCGAACAACAAAAACGAAGAACTGACGGTCAGATACAAAACAACTGTATTCTTTACAAAGCAGGCTAAATAACCAGGACTATCTAGTAAACTGAATTAGCTGGACAAGGTATTTGGGCTCACTAGAGGTTATGACCTTATGAAGCGGCATTAGGCATTTTACTTTTAATAAATAATCAAATTTTGAAGAAAATAAATATTATTCAAGTTTTCCTCTCCAGATGGATCTGTATACTCTGTGGAAAGTTCTGCTGCTAATTGAAACCAAAAATTTTTTCGCGATATATTTTCGCCGGTTGTTTCTTTATACAAAACCAATGTATTTATTGCCTGTAATTTGAGAGTGTTAAAAAATACTTGAAGATCCCCTCTTGGAGATTCTGACTTCAGACTTTATTTTCTGGTCATTTTATATGTCATAGTCTTACATTTAGTCCTATTATGAAAAGTAATAATTCCTCGTATCCTTTTCTGTCTTTTTCAATTTTAACTGAATTATATTTTGTACTCAGTAGAATTGCAAACTTTTGAGGTGAAACTTCTTAGGCGCCGATGGACGAGCGAGAGTGGTAATGGAGTAAAATTTCAAGGCCATGCATTTTCGTTCCGCGAGAGAGAAAAAAGATATAACGTAGAGAAAAAGGAGAGATAGCTATATCTTAGATAAACTTAAGGCTATTTTCCCTGAGTTTTTCCTTATGGTTGCTAATTTCTAGTGAAAAATAACACTGCCTACTTTTTGGCGCTTGTTTGTTCGTGCAAACTTGTAGGAAATATATTTTTAGTGCCTACTTTTTGGCATTATATTTCCTTGATGTCTACTGTTTGGGGCGTTTTTTGGTCCCAATTTTGTTGGCGTTTTTTTGGTGAGTTATCGGCAACTTTGTTTTTCGGCTCACAATCGATTTTTTTTAATTAATATATATAAGAACATTTTTTTTTAAATGCTCATAACTTAGTCAAAAATGAACTGATTTTAGTGATTCTGGATTCAAAATGATCGTCATTACTTACACGAACGAACATGTACAAACAATTGCAAAAAAGTAGTTGAACATTTTTATTTAGCAAAAAGGAAAAAAATTGAAATTTTTTCGAAATTCAATATTTCAAAAAGTGTATTTTTTTTTTTATAATTTTTTCCAAATCAGGAGGACACCTCAAACTTCAATTGAGCTGAATGCCTAGTAGCTAAAATGACTTGTTTTTAAGTAATGAACTTTTGAGTAAAAAACCTGTTTCGCACTTTTTGTTTTTTGGAAAATAAAAAATGTTTAACTACTTTTTTTGCAATTGTTTCTACATGAAGCCGTTCGTGTAAGTAATGATGATCATTTTGAATCCAAAATCATTAAAATCGGTTCATTTTTGACTAAGTTATGAGCATTTAACAAAAAACAAATTCTTATATAATGAAAAAATAATCGAATTTGAGCCGAAGAACAAAATTGCCGATAAATCTTGAAAAAAAAATTTTTCGGCCGAAGAAAAAAATACGTGTCTCATTATTTTGAACAGAGAGCAACATATTATATTTGAGTTACATCGAAATCGAAGAACATGACCCGAATAGCCCGGTTGAATTGAAATGGAAAGCATCTACTATAAAGTGCTATCCATTCCGGTTTCGGATTTATTGGTATTGCCTTGCAGTAATTTGTGCCGTTGCTGCGGTCCTGGAATCGCTGCATTTGTGCGGGTGATAAACACTCGGAGTAGTGCGCGTTGTTCCCCCGGTCCTTGTGTCCGGCGTTTACCTCCACCGATCGACCCTTCACGGTTTTTTGTAAATTTTGTCTATTTTTATTCTCTGCAAGTGTTGCTAATTTATTTAGATATATATTCCTTCTCTCTTTCTCTCTCATTCTCTCTAGGGTCTCTCCCTCTCTCTTTCATTCTCTCTTGGGTCTATCCCTCTTTCTTTGTCTGCCTTGAAAGTTTCACTTCTGTTATGTAGCGTAATACATATACGCACGCACTTTGTTTAGATGGCTTTCGTTTATATACCGTCAAAGTACAATTATCGGTTTTATAAATTTCAGATGCAAATCGGGATAACTCATCTTTGTTTTTTGCTTTGCCGGTTTTGATAATTATCAGCAGACTCTCACGGTCCAGATCACATTGTCATATCAACTATACTCAAAAAATTAACCAATAGGACGTCACACAAGAACTCCGGCAAGCTAAAAATGCTTATAGGACCTTTTACCTACAATAGGGAATTGCATAACTGGCGTAAAGTAGGGATCAGGAAAATATGTATTAGCTTTTCGGATGGGTCAGTATTACTTAAATGAGCATTTCTCAAAAATGGGCATTGGGAATAGACAGAGTGTAGACTCGGGCTGGAGGTTGGTGAAGCCACAGAGCATATCTTAAGCAACTGTATTGCATATCGAAATTGTTAACGATTCTAAATATCTGGACTTTCTCCGAGCAAACAAACTCTCTCATACGAAACACTTAAAGCTGAAGTTTGCTGATTTTGAAACCGCTATCAATGCACCTTGACATAAATATATTAATAATCCTTCAATCCTTATTTGAAATAAACTAAAAATTTAAGGAGTGAGCTCAAGGTCGATCTTGTTTTATGGGGCGCAGGTTTGGGTGTCGGCGAATGCGATTCAGGTTAGAGACATCTACGTTTCTTTAATAAAAAACCAATCTTGCCACCAAATACTCCGAACTATATGATTCACATCGACACAGATTTGCTTCCGCAATATCTAAATACACTCCGAGCACATTTGCACTTAGTCTTGCGGTGTTTCATTCTGCCAACTCACAGGCTTCCGTGCATTCTTGCGCTGGTTGTTCGCATCGGCGCTCATAGGGGAAAAAAGTGGAAAGATATCTCGCTAATGTTAAATATGGAGCCTCTTAATGCGTTTACTTCTGAATCTTCATCTCCGTTCATACCTTCATTTTCAGGCAATCTTAAGAATAAAAAAACTTTCTACTTTTCTGGACTCTGCTGTTAAATCAGAATCAGACGATTTGTATACTAATTCAGCACTTAGAGATATTAAATGTTCCAGTGATGATTTTTCTTCGTACGCTATTAGCTTAATTTTTCGTGCAAGAGGAAGTCATCTTAACCCAAATGTCTCTGAAAACATCCAACACTTCACAAGCATCTGCCAATTTTTTAAAATTTTCGTTTAGAGCATTTTGGTAAAAATACGTTAAAATAATCTAATATTATAGACTATTTAAATGGCTGTGATTATAGAGCTTGGTGTAAATATTTATCCTGCTGTCTCAAGTAGAGGAAAATGATTTTAAAGGAATTTTTATAAGTACTCTTTTGAGTTTAAATTATAATATTTTCTACGTGCGGAAGTTTTACTTACAATCTTTGTCAGAAAAAAAGGAACGGCGATTACTCATGAAGTATAAACGATATATATTTAAAATTTGTATACATGAAAGTATGTACAAAACTACGAGTCGCAATTACTCAAAAAGCAGTGTAGCCTTCATCGTTGTCGAGTATAGCCTGGCATCTTCTTCCTGCTTTGAACCAGCTTTTCTGCGTAGCTCGTCGACAAACAAGACTAGTTTTTGCGAACTTGACGCATGAATTGCTTTAAATCATGAACTGGTCTTTCGACAAGATGCGTTTTCATAGTTCGCCATACATTTTTAATGGGGTTTGCGTATGGGGACTGGGAAGGCCAGTCCACTGCTGCGACGCCCTTTTCTCGTTCTGTTGTTTCGCAATATGTTTTTCTGAGAGTAGAATTTTTGATGATGGCGGACGGTAGGATATGTTCGCCTCCTGCAGTCGACGTTCAATTTTGTTGATACTCACATTTATTCCCCTTTTAACAAGAACTGATACTGCTTGGCGTAGTCGCAAAGAAGGGTTCGGCTTAAAAAGTTGGACGATCACTTTATCCTCCTTTTTAGTGGTCACTCGCTTCAAGCCGCGCTCGGAAAAGTTATCAACAATTTTGCACACCTTATGCCGCTGCTTCCACATCACAAAAAACTTTTTTGCTTTTGTAATCACTTTTGCAGCCGCGGCGTAGGATAATTTCGGCCCTTTCGAATGCCTGCATAAAAATACCGCCTCAAAACGCTTTGCGTGCTTCTCACTCATTTTTCTTTGGTTGCGTTTACGGGAAAGTTTCGAACGGTACTAACCTGAGTTAGCACTGGCGTCGTAGCCCTTGTTACAAGAAAAATACCGGTTATTTTCTTCTAACACAGACTGTATTTTTGCATTTCATAATAAAACTTCTGAACCTGAATCTTTTGAATTAAAAATGAAGAAAAATGTGCCGTCATGCACTTAGATTAAGTTATTCCGACTGTTTGACAGTGAAACAAAACACGAAACGTGGGTCAGCTGTTTAAACCAACTGTTTAAAAAGATAATAGCTAAAAAATCACCCTTTATATATAATTATCTTTTTAAAATAAAGAACATAAGAACTAACTATATAAGTTTTTCCATAAAACTAACCGTTTTTTCATTGTCACTTAAAGTTACTTTCCAAAAGCACAAAATTAATTTTCTAAAGCACGAACTTTTTCTCTGTTCCATAAAAACACATGAGCATTGCACGTGTTGGTGCTGAAAAACGTTGCCTTTTTGCTGAATTCCCTACTTTCTCTACACTTTAAGCCATTGCAGGCAAGCTACTGCCTGATACACTACTGACCGAACTACCTGCGCGAACTTTAACGTGCGCACCTGTAAAGGTATTTGAAGTTCAATTTACTTCACGTACATACACGTCAGTATTTGAAAAAATTTGCAGACCCCGAAAACAACAACAACAGCTAAGTAAACAAAACGAAAAAAAGCACTTGCCACTGAAAGTGGAAATCAAAAGAACATTAAAATAATATTTCCATTGCGACAGGCGTTAAAGCACAAAACGTTTTATGTAAATATTTTATTTAGCGGGCATGAAAAATGCATAAAAACACACGAAAGCACATAAATTTAATGTCAGCTAAAGAAAAAATGTCAATTTAAAAAATAGTTCAACTCAAAAATAAAATAAAAATGAAAAATGCAACACAGAAAAAATTGCAAATACAAATATTTCATGCAGTAAATAAATAGACAATTCAATCAGTGCCGCCGAGCAGTGTCAATGTGACCCGCTGTGCCAACAACTACTTACCAACAGATAGCTTCCGCAATTTGTGTAGTTGAAACATGAAAATGATTAAAGGTTGTGCAGCGTCAACGCAGTGGAATGGCACAAATATATATACATAAATATAACTATTTGTTGATATTTGCTAATAGCATTTTTTTGTTTGGTACTCACTACTGTGTGCTTGCATGCAACTCTTCGTTGGTGATTTATATAGTTTTAATTTTTTTTTCTCTTTTGTTCATTTCCTGCAAAACGCTCCATCATTCGTTAGCGCTGACATGCGCTGTTCAATATCGCCTGCGTGCGTCATGACGTATGAGTAACATTAATTACCGAGCTGCTAGTTGCTGTACCCGCAATGTGAATGAAATAAAATCTAAATAATAAATAAAAAAGAGTGCAATAAAAAATTGAAAAACAAAAGCAAAAAAGTACAAACAAAACAAATTTGCGGAGAGCGCATTTGCGGTAAAAAATAAACATTTTGTAAACTGAAAGCGTTGACACAAAGAGGCTGCTAACGAATGAATTTATTTACAAAATGCCTTAAAATTTATGGCAAGCGGCCGTTCTGTGATTGTTGCCGCATCCAGACACTATAGAGTAGAGTGAAAAAACCAAACAATTCGTTAAAAATTTATGAACTAACAGAAACGTCAAGCAGCAGAGTGTTGTTGGCTGTATGGTCGCGCACAGTGAGCGAGAAATTCGGTTTATTAAATTTATGTTTAACTAGGATTCGCGCTTGGCTCAAAGAGACAAATCGGAATAAGAACCAAGCAGAGCTAAAAACAAAAACGACGAAGCAAATTTTTTCAAACTAATAACTTTTTATCGCCTTAGCCGAATGGGTTTATGCGTAACTAGCTTTCGGAACTTCACTGGCTCTAATCTCCGGGCGAGAAACATCAAATGAAAGAAAAAGTAACAGCAGTCGCAACACGGCAGGCAATGGCAAGCCTTCGAGGATATTTCTGTCATGAAAAAGCTCCTTATAAAAAAGCATCTAAAATACGCAAACAGCGTAAAAAAGTAGATCCCTCCATTTGTGGAACAACATCAAGACACACACCACATGAAGGAGGAAGAGCTCGGCCAAACACTTATATATACCTCATTATCGTTGCGAGAAACCCACGCACTCTTGCTGATTGTACGCTGGAGCTGATAAACTAAAGCAAAGCTAGTCGGTCTTGAAATTAATGTCGATAAGACAAAATAACTCGTTAGATCTTTAAGTGCCACGCACTATGACAAAGTGGAGAGTTTTATATACCTGAGTGTAAACTTTAGCAGCGTTTCAGACTCCCTAATCGGCGTGAATGATAGACTACAAGTTGCTAATAGAATGTTTTTTGGATTTGCTCACCTGAAATTTCCCACAAATTCTATGGAAGTCGCGTAAGCTAGAAATCTACAGAACGCTAATAAGACCAGTGGCAACATATGGCTACGAAACATGGGTACTGACATCTAACATAAAGAACTACCTTCTCCGTTTTGAGCATAAAATCCTGCATATTTGGAGCAGTAAGGACATCTGATTGAATTACAGAATCAAATACAATGATAGGATCGAGCGGCTAATATCAAGTCAAAATATTCTGCGCTTCGCTAAAGCTTAGCGGCTAAGATGGTTTGGACACCTACTCAGGATGTACGACAGCAGTGTTACGAAAAAGACAATCCAATCTTTTATTATGAGCAATAAAAAGCGTGAAAGACCGTCAAGAAGATGGGCAGGCGATGTTAATGCAGATTTGCGCCATTTAAATGCTAGGAGAAGCGACGAAGTGAACCGTGTCCTATGGAGTGCGATTATGAAGGAAGCACTGGCTCACCACGAGTTGTAATTGCTATGATGATGATGATGATGGCAATAACTTTTTACCTTCCAGCAATTTTTCCACAATCGCAAGTGTATACGGTGAACTAAAAAAAAAATTGATTATTTTTCCTATGACTCCAGTTGTCTGTACCTTATACGAGTATTATGTTGTATAAGATTCATCAGACTGCGCTTGATGACATTAGAAAGATAGGACTTCATGCTAAAACAAGCATTCTCATAGTTTTGTCATTGCTTGTATCAATACTGCTTGAACTCACATCAAAGATGGGCAACAGGAAAGAGACAATTTGCCGTATTGTACACCTTTTCTTCAATAAAAGGCAAGCGGTGAAAAATGTGAATAAATTCGCTGTTCCTCACATTGTAACAGGCGATCATGCGCAATTTTTACTTCGTCGAACTCGTTCCGGGAATTCTGATAGCAAAGTTGTACTACATTCAGAAAGCGCAATTGTCGAAAGTGTTAATAAAATAAGATAACTCGTTGAGTCCAACCATTATGAAGCACAATATGGGCTGTCCATGAGCTAAGTATTGCACAAACAATCGTTTGGAAGTACTTAAATACGGATGGCTACAAAAATAAACCTCAATGAATGGCACCACATAAGCTAACTCCAAAAAACGTCCTAGACCGAATTTCCATCTGCAAGTCGCTACTGAATTGCAACAAATTCGAGTCACTTTTGAAGCAGCTGCTAACTGATAGTGAAAAGTGGATCACTCACAACAACGTATAGCGAAAATTGTAGTAGTCGAATCACGATGCAGTAGCATAGTCGGGCGACCAAGCTCTTAATTGGTACCCGTATTGTCAAAAATTGGTCCCTCTAAAGAAAGCAATCGCTCGGAAGCAGCCAGCTTTAGCCAACAGAAGAATTATTTTTTCCAACAGAACAATGCGTGGTCGCACATATCGATAGTGCCTAGGTACCAAATGATTGCCGCCTGCCTGTGTCTAAGGCCAATGATTTTGCGGGTGCAAAATTAACTTCAAGAGAAGCTTTTACAAATCAGTTGATCCAGCTTCTTCCTTCAATGGGAGAGAAGACTTGTGCGAAAGAGCACCAGTCGCGCTCGCATATTACGTCCTCGTATATGTATAACTACAGTTGTTAGTTAGCACGGTCTGCATTTGAATGTAACTCGAGAAGTTATGGCGATCTCATTATGAAACTTGCAGAGCTTACTGAGCACGGTAGGTAGGTAGGTAAGATGGCAAGAGTACCCCAGACACACTTCAGGTAACACATACGTGCCGTTTTGATACCATAATATGGACCACTACCTGTGCAAAGAAAAATTTTGGGCAGAGAAAACCTTCTACAGTCATCCAGTGCTATTGATGTACTGGAGGAGAGAAAAGGGATCTGGACTGGAGAATTTCTTCAAGTCATCCCCAAAGGGCACGCTAAGGAGTCTCAAGCGCCTAGCCGCTACAGCCGGACATTTGCAGAGAAAGTGTTCAACATTATCTTTCTCTGCACGATCCCCACAGCTTCTGCAATATGGGTTGTACGGAAAACCAAGCTTCTCCGCACGAGTACCGATCACTCAGTGACCAGTGGACACCGCAATGAGTTTGGAAATTGAATGGCGGGGCATAGTTTCAGCTATTATTGACAAATATGTATATGAAAAAAATCTCAAAGGGAGACGAGTTTTTGAAGAATTCCAAAAAAAACTTTTTTTTTTTTAATTTTTTAATGAACGAGTTTTTGTGCTAGCGCTTTATTAGAGTAGAATTTTACACTGAGTTGCCACTGGCTGCCTAGGTATTAGAATATGACTTGAAAATTTATTGAAGTCCCAAAATAAAAATCGCAGGAGTAACTAATCACAATATCAACTAATAATATAAGAAAACATAAGAACAAATCTGAAAGTTGTTTTTTAAAAATTACAAAACAAGAATGTTTTTCGTACAAATAAAAATTTTTTTTGCACCCAAAAAAACAATTTTTCACCCAAAACCAAATTTTCCAAAAAAATTATAATTGAATTTTGCACTAATTTTTCGCGACACCCTACGTATTTGAACATAACTCGAAAAGTTATGGATGTCCAAAATAAAACTCTCAGTAGTAACTAATCATAGTCTCAGCTGATAATAAAGGAAAAAATCTGAAGGACGACAAAAATGCCTGCAAATTAAAAAAAAAAAAGTTTTAAAGGAAAAAAATAATAATCCAATAATTTTTCAAAAAAATTATCATAGAATTTTGCGCCGATTTTTCGCTGGCTCCCTACGGAAAGTTATGAAAGTCCAAAATAAAACACTCAGAAGTAACTGATCAGACTCTCAGCTGATAATAAAAGAAACAATTTCAAGGGGGAAAAATAAAGTAATTTAATAAAAAATTTAAAAATTTTTTTTATATAATTTCCTAAAATTTGTATAACAATTTTTTTTATTTTAGCCCAAACAAACTTTTTAATTATAAAATAAAAAAATCATTAAACATAAGAACAAATTAGTTTTTTTTTAATTATATGAAAATATAATTTTTTTAATAAAATTTTTTCAACATAAATTTTTTAAATATAAAAAATATACTTTATTTAAAAATTTTCTTGTTTTTTTGTTTGTACTAAAAAAGTCAAAAAGTACTTAAGATTCCACTTTAAAAATTTCGAAATTATAAAATTTAAAAATTTTTTTTTTTAATTTTCTTCTTATTGCACTCCAGCCTACAAATAAACCAATTTTCAATAAAATGTACGACAGTGTTCAAAATACTTAGATCGCTTGAGATGGAATCGCTGAACACTCAAAATTTATATTAGAAGTAATATAACTTTTGCGATTCTGAAAAACTTTCGAGACAAAAATAGCAAATTGCGAAAATAATCTCGAAAATTATCTAGGTGAATAATGTGTCGTTTATTAAGAGTATAAATTCTAAAGAAAAATTCCATTTTGTTATAAGAATAAACTGCCAAGGAAATCTTATTGAAATGATAGGAAAATCTTTACCGAGGCTGATACCTCTGCCTTGACTGACGGCTCCAAGATGGAAACAGGAGTCGGTGCAGGGGTTGTCTTTAAATCAGCCAACTTAACTATTTCCGTAAAACTGCCGAGTACTGCTAGTATTTTACAGGTAGAAGTCTTTGCGATCCTGCAGGCATGCAAAATGCCAAAATGGAGATATTATCATTTTTCAGAAAGTTAAACCGCAATCAAGGCTCTGGCGACGCCGTAGTACAGACCCTAACTAGTCAACTTCTGTAAGGAGGAGATGAAATCTCTTGAATCTACAGGTAACACTTATCTGATCAAGGTTCCAGAGCATTCGAACAAAGCGGGAAATGAAATTACTGCTGAGCTTGCAGGGAAGGGGTCGATTAAATTGGTCTTAGAGATCTCTTAGCCGCACAAATTACAGAACTTATTTCTAAGAAAAAGATGTAGCTCCCTTTCTTCATCTGCTCTTCCAAAAACTCTTTGGCCTCAACAACACTAACTAGAAAATTATAACAGGCAGCACTAACTTCGCACTTGAAGCAGGCAGCACTAATTGAAAGCAAATAGAAATCAAAAATTTATTTTGTCAATATAAATTTACATTTTCATCATGGCATTTTGCATATTTTTATTATAGAATTTCGGCTGATTCGAGTAAAAAGTTATCACTCAACTGAACAGCAGAACTACAGAGCTTCGCAAAGTTTGACAAGGTTACAAATACGTAGAAGCGCACCCAAAGCGAGCTGCGAAAAAATTCGAGATTGGTGAGCTTCGTACTTTTTGCGTTTAGTTCCCTGAAGTATTTAATTTTTTGTTTTTAATTTTAATATATTTCAAAGATTACCACTTCGGAGTATAAACCAGCTACAGCTGAAACACAAAATGGGCCAGCTGCAAAAGGCCAACAATGGCCACTTCAAGAACTGAAAAGTGACAATATTGTTGTAACGGTGAGAGAAAATAAACAAAAATACCTCGAAATAAAATAAAAAGCGAAACGAAAGTAAAACGAAAAATTGCCAAAACAAAAACAATGAGTGCCAAGTGAGGTCGACAAACGCCAAGCGTGGTGAGAAGCGACCTGGGAGACGCTCGAGTGCGGCGTCCATTTCAATGCGGCCAGTAAAAATGCATTACACAATGCGGCACTGAAGGACCACAGGTTGAACATTCTGGGCAGACCGAAAAGACGCGCTGCACTCAAATGCCTATGCACTGAGCATTCGTGGCGGCTATGGTGACACAGCATTTGTGGCAGCCGTAAGTACTCGTAGGCTAAATAGATTTGTGGCAAAACAGAGAGTTTTCAGTGCTGTTCTTGGCGATTATCAGATTGCACTTCTTTTGTTTCGTAAACATAAAGGGTGGGGTAAATGTGGCGTACGGTAGGAGACAATTGCTTGTTTGTTATTCCTTGCAGCTGGGCAGCGAGTGCGATAAAATCGAGTTTAAAATGAAAGTACACAGATAAACAAGAGCCGAAATGATTGCAAAGTAAAGGGAAATGAAGTGAAAAAATGTGAAGCACAAGCAAGCGGTTCATTTTATTCCAAAGCCATAAAAAGCCAGCAGAAAGAAAAGTAGTATGCAGCAAACGCCTGCATGCCGCAGAAGGGGATGGCTATGAAGTGTTGTAATGTTGCCACAAACTGTGGTAGCCAAAGCACTGAAACAACATAGCTTCATGTTGCTGTTGTTTTTGTTGTTAGGCTGCTACTGTCTTTTCGCTTTTGCTACCTCTTCCTTTGGTGCTGTTTTCTTTATATTTTCGATATCTTTTCTCACCATCAGCACGAAGTTGCTATGGCCATTGCAGAAATGGCAAAATCGCATATCAGCTAGTTAAAAACAACAATAACAACAAAAACAGCTTTATAGTCATGTTTAAGAAATTTATTGCACAAAGGAGTCGAGAAAGAAGTAATGACGTGAAAGCAATTGCAAAAGCCATAGCGAAGTTACCGTTTTGCATTTATAAACAATTGAATATTTGCACTGCAAGGGTTAAGACGAAAATACCCTCAGCGCTGGTTGCTTGGTATTTTGACTTGTGCTGGGGCTATTGTAAACTTATTGGGAAAGTAGCTGTCGATATGGTTTTAAGTTTTGTGTGCTTAGGTGTATATGGGATTGGGAAAATTAAAGAAAAACAAAAACAAAAACTTATTTCGGAAAACAGAGTAAATATACTACATCGATTAAAAGATTTCCTGTCAGATAAATCAAATACGATTGACATCATCATATCATTTTGCACCGTATCCCTTTCACGAATTTGTAGTATTTTTTTGTTTTCTTCAGCAACACAGAGTACATTTTCTGTAAACACAGCATCAACTTTTGCAACTTCGATCTGCATTCACGCTTCACTGACGAGTGAAATACTATTTAAATCAGATTTTAATGCTAGGCATTCTGCTTCCAGTTTTTAATGTAATGATCAGATTGGAGGCACTTTTCCCAATAGGGTTTATTTTGACAGATCATGCGTTTCTACTGTCAATCTAACCACGTAATTTGTTTCAGTATTACTTGGCATTTCCTCATGGAAAGACTTACACCTCAGTAACGTTTACAAATCGCATTGTGTGACGAAAATCGACGCTCTGCAAAAAGTGTTCATCGCGCGCTCAGGCCAACTTATGGTGTTCAGCGATGAGGCCCTTTTTGGCTTAATGCAAATAAGCAAATATCAAAAACAAGCAATAAGTAAAAGTGCAGTATTTGGACTAAAGAGTATTCCAAAACCATTCAAGAACAGTCTCTACATCCATTGAAAACAACCGTTTAGTGCCACCTATGGTACCGGAGGAATCACCGGCCCATATTTTTCCGAAGATGAAGCTGGTGTCAATGTAACAGAGAAAGGTGAACGCCGTCGCGCCATGATAAACGTAATTTTGATGCTTATACCAGATATTGAAGCCCGTGATCTCCACAAAATTTGATTCCAACAAGACGGCACTACTCCATGGGCAGCCCATGAACAATAGATTTGCGACGCAGGTTTCGGTTAGCAATTTATCTTTCGTCTGGGACTAGTGCATTGGCCACACATGACACCTTTGGGCTTTTATTTGTAGGCGTATGTAAGGTTTAAACGCTTTGTGGATAAACCAGCTTCGATTGAGGCATTACTAAAGTTATTCACGAGATACCGATCGAATTTCTGCTACGAGCCATTCAAAATTGATGTTTCCGGTTGGCAGAATTAAGGCGCGTTTGCTGGTCAACATTTGAAAGCGATTATCTTTAAAAAATAAATGTCATGAATGGTTTTGCACAAAAATAATAAAGATTGTGCAATCAATTTGAATTTGCGTTTTTTATTTCAATTGAAATTCAATTTTTTTGTTTGTTTTTATTACTAAAATAATTTTGAGTGATTTAAATCATTATTTTGATTTTTTTGCGCTCCATTGCTGGTCTGTTTGTTTACTGCAGCTGTCTAGTTCACAGGTGTTAAATATGATTGACGGACGACGCCATTTGCAAAATTGTAAATCTTTCCATAGGGTGATTATTTTTGCGCCAACTTGCATAATTACTAATCCAAAAGTTATTAATTTTATAAACTGTATTAATATACTTATTCTAAAGGCATCATCTGGAGAACACGGCATAAAAACGGCACGTATATGTTACGTAGGTATTGAGTTTTTTTTCATTTCCATCTTAAACTCACCTCACCCTTGTTCCGAGATGAAAGAAAAATAATGAAAGAATAAATTTGTAATACTCACTAGTTTTCTATAAATGATCAATATAGTACGATATCATTGTTCTCAACAGGTCATTGGCCAAATTTCAAAAATTTAATAAATCGCTGGTAGTTGTGCCTCTGAAATCGTTGTGGTAATTAGGGAAATGCAAGTGGACAGTTATTATTTTTCATTTTTTAATTCTCGTCTATTAAATTGATAACGATGTTTTTAGTGTTATTGTTTAACCATTTGGCAAATTTTTGATACGCCAATCGATCTACAATTACTTTGAACCAAGTACCAAACGGATCTAAACGAAAGAACTTCATAATAGAACCAAGATTTTCCTCTTTCGTACTCAACATTTTTATGGTGTCTCATATAAAATAAGATTTGAAAAAATTGTAACCTTCGCTGACATTTTGTTAAGAATACAGATTAGAATTGTGGAGGGATGAACAAATCCAAACACTAAAGCAGGAGGATCCCTGTACTATACCCGCAGAAGATTACAGTGGAAAGAATAGAGAGACAGGATAAGTACAGTACGGATGGTAACACTGAAAAATTGGTTTGAGATCACTCTTCCGCGAATCTTTTGTATTCATTGGTGATCTTAAGTGAAGAGAAAGAGAAAGAGTATAAACTTTACCCCTACTAAATACATCGCACCCCAATAGTCTAAGTCTGAGAAAACGACGCACAGCTACAGCGAAAATGCCCTGCAGTGTTCTCATTCTCAAGACAGGATAGGCATATTGGGTCTTAAATGATTCTTATGGTAGTCATATGCTGACCACTGGCATTGTGCCCTGTGACCACCAGTACTCTCAAGTCCTTCTTACTCAGTTTTAGGAGAAAGGTCGCTAGTTTCGTGTTTGGACCCTTCACAAAGCACTTGGCTACTATGCATGAGTCCAACACAGGCCCATGTCATCCATGGATAGGTCTCATGAAGTCTTCAATCCATAGTTAAATCGATGCAGAATTGACGCCGAGCAAGGGTTCAGAACCTAGTGGTATACTTGCTGAACCTTCACTAGGCAGTTTAGCAGCCAATTCGTTCTCTGTACTACTACAATGTCAAGGCGCCCAAACTAGACAAAATTTTTTATGGTTCTCAACTCCGTTCATTTTTGTCTTATATTCACCGACCAAGCTCGTTTTTATCGAGCCTGGTGTCAAGATAAATGTGAAATATTATCGAGAATGTATTCTGGAGGTTGCCTTGAAGCCGTGGGCAGACAAATATTTCGGTGACAGACCATAGACGTTTCAACAGGACTCGGCACCGTCTTACAAAGCTCGAGTGAACCAAGAATGGCTAAAACCAACGTTACGAACTTCATATCGTCCACACAATGGCTCTCAACTTCACCAGATGCGGATCCGAAAGATTCACCAGTCTCGAGATGCTGACAAAAGCCATTGTCTGAGAGTAGGCTAAAACACCATAAAAACACATTCGAGTAGGTTGCGATTCGTTTCTGGACCATCTCAAGTGCATAGTCAAGGCAAAAGGTGGTCATATCGAGCAAAAGTAAATTGATTATTATTTTTGTATTATTTTCACATATTTTCTACTTTGAATTGAATACAAGTAATTTTCGAAACTAAATTTATGGTCTTAATTTTAATTTTTAATATTTTATTTTAATTAAGCCTCTCATTTTATTTTTCAAATTTTTGGCATTGATACTTTGGACATCCGCCCACCGGTGCTGCGCTGTGAGCCATTGGCTTGTTACTAAAATTCAGACAATATTTTCAACTCTTCACACGCAGTTGAATATATTCACACACATATAAGTATGAATAAATGTGTGAAGCATAGACACAGGCGCACTGCATTAATTACTGGCATTCCTTGTGTAATTACACATACACACACACGGTACAGGTTTTTGCTAATATACAATGTTAATATATATTTACACATATGTTTTTATGCAAAGGGTGGGCCGCCAACCGGTTTCACTTCAAATCGCGCATTATATCTCGCATTCCAAAAAACAACTCAACTGGAAACTCAGTAGCATATCTCCGTGTGGCACGGAAGGGATTGCTTTAAACTTGAAGAATGTTTCGAGACATTGAAAGAGTTGATGATTGAAGAATAAAGGATTGCAATAAAGGATATCCTGCAGTTTAACCGATTCGCTCATCTATATTACTGCTGCTATTGGCGAAAATGTACGCATTAATTGGAGAATCAGCCTACCGCAGATTTCAGAAACTTAAAATAAGGCGAACTAACTTAAGAAAAATGCTACATAATGGCATTTGCTGATTGAATTGAGGGCTAGTACCCATCCGCTCGATGTCGCTATTCTGTACGGCTTTTGAAGCAACGGGAAAGTAGCGGCTTATGTTGCTTCAAAAATAATCTTTTGGTATTCTCACTTCGGCGGCTGAGTTAACAAGCAAATTAGTTGCCAATGGCTCTTGGAAAGCCAGCAAACCCGCGTGCAGTCGTAAGGAAGGCAATACAGCCTGGGTGTTCTTAGCTCAAAATTCTTTGACAATTAAAACAAAAACTTTACGGCAACACAGCAAAGTGTTGGGTGTGGGCGCGCTCTAGTTGCAGCAAGTCGTTTCGAATAGGGATGTCAATCCCAGAAATTTTAGTACTCAGGTCGGGATTGGGGAATTACGGAATTGTTGGCTAATTTCGGGATTTGTTATTTCTTGCGCAACAAATTAAATGGAGGCATAATATTCCCTTTATATTGTATTATATTGTATATTAATAAAAATATATATAAGTAATAAAATAAATATACAAATGTAATAAAAAAATTATTCCCTTTAATGGCAAAAAAAGCAACTTGCTAACTTTTTTGCAAATATATTAGTATTGGGTTGGGGAATAAGTTCATAGCGTTTTTATATTTTCTTTTATTTTACAACGATTTGTTTGCTGTTTGGAAAGGGGTAAGTATTCATTCGGGAGAACTCTTTCTGCTCCACAAAACTATGGTAATTGTCATTTCTTTATTGGTTTAGAGGCTTAGAAAGGAATACCCAGGTGGCCAAAATCAACATTTTCCATACCTGCTCTTCTTTGCTTTTCATCGAGGTCAAAAAGCTGCCGAAGTACGCCGGGACATTTGCGACGAGTACTGAGAGGGTGCCATAGGCGAGTCTAAGCATGGCAATGGATTGTAAAAATTTTAAGTCGATGACACGTCCCGCAGCGGAAGGCCTTCTGATATCGATGAAGAATGTCTCAAATCACTTTTGAAGAAGAAGGGTCGCCAAACCAGTAGCGAATGAAAAAATGAACTGCATCATAAAACTGTTCTCAATCACCTTCATTCAATGTGATTTACGGAAAAATTGAGAGCCTGTGTGCCTCACGAGCTCAACGAAGAAAACAGAGAAAGTCACTTTCAAATTGCTCCACAGCATCTCGCCCACCATCGCGCAACTCGCTCTCATAAACAGAGCTTACCGAATCGTCACGGGAGATGAGAAATGGCGCCTATACAATCAATACAAAGAATACCTCCCTCAAGAAGGAGCTCTACATTGCCCAGCTACACCGCGTGAATGAGGCTATTCGACTGAAAAGACCTGATCGAAACGGTCAAAGGATACTCCTTCACGACAACGCCAGGCCCCTTGTTGCACAAGTCGTCAGAGCTGCACTCTAAGAGCTCGAATGGGAGGTCCTTCAGATTCGGCCGTATTCTCCGGACATTGCACCGACCGATTCCCATCTTTTCCGCTCCCTACCAAACCACATGAAGGGCATTCATTACCTTCGATAACAAAGAGGTCCTTAAAAACTGGCTCAACAACATCAACTCTATGCACGTGAAAGTTTTTAACTACTGCATTAATAGAAGCTTCCGCATTTCATCTGTTCAGAATGTCAGCTTTTTTCTTTTACTAAAAGCAGCGTAAATTTTCCCTTTGCCATTATGAGACGACATCGTGATTAAAAAAATGCCATTACCAGAATGATATCGACGGCACTTCTCAACGTAAAAAGAGCAAGAGAGAAATACAAAACAAAGAATGTTGCAAGTATCGAGGTAAAATTTTTTAATGTCGCAAGTACTGCGTACGCAATGAAAAAAAATGTGTCGCTAGCATCGAGGTATGCAAGAATCGAGTTTTTAGTGTATATGATAGTAGTGCTGCGCGGACAATATTGCTGAAATTTTTTTCGCGTTAAGTGTTTGCAGAAAACTAATTAAATATCTAGAACCTGTAACTAAATAATCAATTCATATAAGGCATCTTGGGATTGTAATAATGAGATTCCGAAGAAAATACCGAGATCATTAAAAAATGTACATCTCAAATTTAAATACACGCCGCACAAACCGTCCAAAAGCAAACATATCTTTTGCGCTTTAATTTGAAGTCCAAGTTGCTGTTTTGGGTGTCAGTTGCCCTCTTCAGATTCAGCATTTGACAGGTTAGGTTGCTGCAAGACTAGTCGAGGCAGCGCTTAGATGGAAGGTGCAGCCAACCATTTTTATGAAAGTCACTGTTTTTAATAAAGAGAAATCATGGAAAATTGTTAGACTTAATTTTATAGAATTTTTGAAGAGACGCTGGTCATGAATCACCCTTTGTAAGTGCACATACTTATATAGTTTTACAAAATTATGTGTACGTGCATATGTCTGTGTATGTGTATATGTATGTGTACGCGTATATGTATAAGTATGCTACATATCACGATATATTTTGGCGCCCAGCTATAATTTCATATAATTTATGACCACATCGATTATCGGTTGCACCGGCACTATGCATTAACAAAAACAATGGCGATAATTACAACAAAAACTACACCATCACAAATACTCATGCACGCACACACATGACTACACATGCATGCCCACATATTTAAAAATAATGGGTATATTGTATTGACTTTAATTAAATCGTCCCAAGGCATCCGGTTAGTTAGCAGACAGAATCATAGCAGCGGATATCGGAAAATGTCTGCTTACCGCATTTATGTACAAGTAAACATACGAAAGGAGTTCAAAAAAGTATGCGCAATAAAAATCAATACTCAGCGGGAGTTGCATTTTTTTCACACCCTATTTTTACTGCAAAATTGAAAGCACTCTTTCTCTGTCGGAGCCACAGACATTCTCAACTACTTCGGTTATATCGTGAATTTTTTAGAACTGTTCGAAAGTAAACATTTTCATTAGACGTTCCGCCCTTTGTAGGTGTACGGTCATGTTTAAACTCCTTCAACTGGGTAAATAATTGCCAACACAGGCGAGGTGTGCAATGAGCTCCATAAAAAATTAAATCTTGTGCTAAAAATAACTGCCACTTTCCCAGCTCTCTAGGGAGTAGTAATACAATGAGAGTCTTCTACTGGATTTTCTAAAGCATTATTAAATTACTAAAGTACTTTTAAAGAAAATGGCAAACTCTTCACAGAGAAAGGTGCTGCCTTAATATTGCACTTGCACTTACTTCCCATCGACTTTCACATTATTTCCATCGAAGCTTAAAATGGAATCAGGTTAATGGGGGTTAGCTTCTGGATGCAATATCTCAAGGGACATGGTCGTACTAGGGCAATCTTCCCAAGTAGGCAAGAGTGGAGAAAGGGGAAAATCTGTACCTATGCTGTTACCTCTGTCTTCACTGGCAGCTACAAGATAAAATCGGGAGTCGAAGCCGGTATTTTCTTTAAATTTATCTATATCCATAAAACTGCCAAATACTGGTAATGTTTTTCAGGCAGAAGTCTTTGCGATCCTAGAAAAAGAATGCAGCTTGTACATTCTCAATACATCCCACCCAAAAATGCATCATCTAAGTCTGTCGCAAGCCGTATAGAGGCATGGAAAATAATCTATACTATAGGGTCCGCCATATAACTTTACGGAATTAAAAATGCTACAAAAAAGAACTACTCAATATTTTTCCAAACTGTTTTTTTTTTTTATTTGGAAGTACAATCCTTCCGGTTAATGATGGAACACAACTTCATTCATATGGCTGCCTCGGCGTCATACCAAGGTCTTTACGCAAAATTCGTCTCAATGATGTCTCCGAAATGTCCAATTGTTGAGAACGACGGTGAACTGAAAAAATTGGATACACAATCCAAAGCTCATTAAATTAGAGCATAATAGGGCGCAAGTTTGAAGTATCTTAATATTCTAGTTAATTTTTGATAGTTTTTTCATTGGCGGTGTTGCCTGTTTTCTCCATGTAAAAAACAAAAATTTCGTGATTATATTTTGGAGGCAATAAATATCAACGCGGCTAAAGAATAAAATCAAAACTCCACCTGAGCCACCTCAAATTTGCACTTTATTTTATAAGAAATAATTAAGCTATGAAACTGCAAGCCCACAAATTTGCTAAGCATTCGGAATAAAAAGTGTTTCATTTTGATGAAAATTTGATGAATATTGAAAAATTTCGCAAAAAGTTTGAAACTTGGATTTATGTGGCATTTGTTATAGAATAGAAAATTTGAAAGAAATATAGAAGTATAAGCAGAGTCAAAACTTATCAATACCTCGCCAATGTTAAATATGGAACCTCTTAATATTTTTACTTCTGAGTCATTGTCTGCGTTCATACCTTCGTTTCTAGACAATCTTAAGAATAGAAAACTTTCGACTTAAGGACTTTGCTGTTAAATCAAAATCACGCGATTTGTATGCTTAATTAGCACTTCGAGATGGTAAATGTCTCAGTGATGATTTTTCTGCCTACGCTATTAGTTTATTTTTTCGTGTAAGAGGAAGTCTTCTTAACCTAAATGCGAGAACTTGTAAGAATGTTTTTCTGCCGCACAATTTATAACTTGAGTGTTCCTGAAAATATCCAAATTTCTGTGAGGCGACAGGCCACGTTCTCTAATCCTGGGCACAAACAATATTCCAATAGATTCAGATCTGCATCTCCAGAAGGCCAATCTTCTGCGGCTATGAACCCAGAAATATTGTTTTTATAATCACTGCTGAGTGGTTTTTGCCCTATGGGCTGGAGCGGAATCGTGCTGGAAAATCCAACGCACTCCATTCAAGAGTGTACTGCTCAATCGTTTCACCATGCCTTCTAAGGTATCCTCCTGGTACACTTTTGCCCTGGTTTTAACCCCTTTTTCACAGAACTGAACAGATGTAACGCCTTTAAAAGGCACCCCCCACCAAACTATTGCAGAGGCTGGATGGTGGCCACGTTGAACGCTGAAACAATATTTTTTCCGTCTTTAGAAGTTTTAGCACCGATTTGATCGTTTTGCTTAATAAAAACTTCTTCAACTTTGGAAATAATCTCATCTGTGGAAAGAATATTTTCGAGGCACACGGAAGAAGCCGAAGAAGCTGCTTGCATCTGCCGAGTGTAATTTTATTCAAGCGCGTTGTTCAAAGATGACCAGTTGAGCGACGAAAGGCTTTCATGTGGATGTCATCTGTAATTAGTCTTCACATGGGTCTGGTCGATACATTCATTTCTCTGGGCATACTTTTTTGATTTCTAAGTGGATTTGTGCGAATTCTTTCTCGAACACTCTCGAAATAGTTCTTTCAGTAATTTGTAAATCTCACTTGCAGTTTTACCAAACTTCTGTAATGCAGTCACTGCAATGCAATTTTCCTTAGCTCGAAATTTGCCACGAAACTGAGTAGAATTTATGAGTAGAGAGTGCATACGAACAAAAGCATAAATAACGGAACTTTTTTCTGGGAACTTGTTCCCGCCGTATGCATTTTAATATTTATCACAGAGTTTATGGCAGAACTAAGTATAATTATTATTTTTTTATATTAGATAAACAACATAAGAGTTAATACCTATATTAGTATGTAGTGGCCATCTCATTGTGTTCCTCACTTTAGAAATAAATAAATGACCTGAGAAGCGCTTTAAAGGGTTAGGGGCAATCAGAGGCACGAAAAAATCATAATTTTCAACAATTTTTATTTTTTCAATTGCTTTATTTTACAAAAATAAAAAATAGCATTAATACGTCATGTTGACTTAAGCAAAATTTTAACAAAAAAGAGGTGGTCTGTAAAGTCGTTTTACTGACGATAGTTTAACGTGATAACGTCATAAGAAAATACTGATTGAATGGTTGCATTTTTCAAAAGAAAATTTTAATTTTATTTGTTTGATAGATATTTTGTATGGATATAGAGAATGAGTTAACATTAACATAACATAATATACTTTAACATAACATAACATAACATAACATAACACAACATAACACAACATAACACAACACAACATAACATAACATAACATAACATAACATAACATAACATAACAAAACATAACATAACATAACATAACATAACATAACATAACATAACATAACATAACATAACATAACATAACATAACATAACATAACATAACATAACATAACATAACATAACATAACATAACATAACATAACATAACATAACATAACATAACATAACATAACATAACATAACATAACATAACATAACATAACATAACATAACATAACATAACATAACATAACATAACATAACATAACATAACATAACATAACATAACATAACATAACATAACATAACATAACATAACATAACATAACATAACATAACATAACATAACATAACATAACATAACATAACTATTTTTAAATGGCAATCGACTAATCTTCGTCAAAGAAATTAAGTACCCGGGTGTAGTAATAGATGATCGACTGAGATTCACCAACCCCGCTAAGTACGTTGTCGATAAAGCTCAGCGAGTATATAAAAACTTATGCCGATATGTTAGACCCACATGGGGTGTACACGCAGACAACGTTATCACAATCTATAAGCATGTTGTGGAGCCAACTATAACTTACAAGTATATGGGGCAAAGCTATACAGTTTAATTATATTCGCCGTCTTCTTCGCTCGTTCCAAAGAACTTTCGCTATACGAGCAATCAGAGGCTTTCACACAGTTTCGGTTAATTCGGCTCTGGCGCTTGCAGGATTCACACCGCTGCATCTGAAGATAAAAGAAACTATGCAAATCGAAAGTGTCAAATTATCCGGAGTATATGATGAAACACTAAACGTCATGCTTGAACAACGCACTACACCAAAAAATCAACTACATCCTTCCGAGCGTCAGTCTATACGTTTTGAAAGTATAGCATCACAACAGGAAGCTGACAATACTATGGATGCAAATGCGACCCACATCTATACCGATGGAAGCAAGTTAGAAACAGGCGCTTGTGGATCAGCTTTTGTCGTTCATAAACAAGATGACGACTGGACGTCACGTAAATTTAAATTACATGACACATGCACTGTCTTCCAGGCTGAAGCTCTAGCAATTGACACTGCACTTAAATGGGCTCAGAATGAATTGAAAACTGAAAAGCTAGTCATATATAGCGACAGTCGCTCTTGTTTGGAAGCTATCCAAAATCGGAGCAACCCCAATCCTTTAATTGCATCAATTCATCAGCACCTGTACCTTCTTCGCCAGCGACACAGAATTGACTTTTACTGGGTCAAATCGCACATCGGTATTGAAGGAAACGAGCGTGCAGATGAACAGGCAAAAGAAGCAGCAAATCAAGGAGTCGATCCAGTATATACTGCATTTCCCTTAAGCTATGCTATACGGCAAATACGTTCTCAAATATTCGAGTCATGGCAGCAGGAGTATGCCGACGATACCACTGGCTCCATTACAAAGATTTTCTTTCCAATTCTTGAAGATGCGCAACTATACCGACAACTCTTTGGGATATCATTTGAATTGACACAGCTCTTTACTGGCCATGGTTTCAACAAGGCATACTTAAAGCGATTCAAAATCATTGACGAAGACTGGTGCCCGTGTGACCAACTCACTGTGCAGAGTATGCATCATCTTTTGCACGACTGCCCACGCTTTCACAGTGCACGACAGAGACACGAAACATTCTGTGCACAATATGATATTCCAGCATTCAACATAAAACAAATTTCAAAATATCCTAGTTTGATAACATCATTTAATGAATTTGTCAAAAAAATAATTGATAATTTAAAAAACTTCAATGCTTCAAACATTCCTACCTAATGTCTTAATCATAATAGTAATATAGTAGAATAACCATCTAACTGCTTGTATTCAATCGCAGGCATTTTATTTCAGTTAGTTTTGTTAAACTATAAAATATTTATGTAATTGAAAATACTTGTAATCTATCTGAATGTTATACTGCACATATGTATGAAAATATTTGCTCTAGAAAACAAACTAATTGAAATAATAAATTACTCGAAACGCAGTAAGCGCGTAGAGCCCAAGGAAAAAAAACATAACATAACATAACATAACATAACATAACATAACATAACATAACATAACATAACATAACATAACATAACATAACATAACATAACATAACATAACATAACATAACATAACATAACATAACATAACATAACATAACATAACATAACATAACATAACATAACATAACATAACATAACATAACATAACATAACATAACATAACATAACATAACATAACATAACATAACATAACATAACATAACATAACATAACATAACATAACATAACATAACATAACATAACAAATTACCCCGTATTAAAGCACTTATCAACAGCTTTCATTTGATACCCATATTGTACATACACAACCAAAGGTTACGCGGGTCCACGTTTTGACCTATATCGCGAGACCCCAGTCACGGAGCGGCATGAAAAATACTCTGTACTAAAGCATTCACAAACAGCTTTCATTTGATACCCATATTGTACATACACGTCCGAAGGTTACCCGGGTCCACGTTTTGACCTATATCTTGAGACCCTATCTACCAATAGGTATTCAAACTATACGGAAATCATCTTCAATACCTACTTAACAATGTGTGTAAGTTTGGTTTAATTCGGTTCAAAGACACGGCGGGTCCACGTTTTGGCATATATTTCGAGACCCTAGTCATCAATAGGTATGAAAATTACCCCGTATTAAAGCACTTATCAACAGCTTTCATTTGATATCCATATTGTACAAACACATTCTAGGGTCCACGTTTTGGTCTCTATCTCGACACCCTAGTCACGGAGCGGATGGAAATACTCTGAACTAAAGCATTCACCAACAGCTTCCATTTGATACCCATATTGTACATACACATCCGAAGGTTACCCGGGTCCACGTTTTGACCTATATCTCGAGACCCCAGTCACGGAGCGGCATGAAAAATACTCTGTACTAAAGCATTCACCAACAGCTTCAATTTGATATCCATATTGTACAAAGACATTCTAGGGTCCACGTTTTGGTCTCTATCTCGAGACCCTAGTCACGGAGCGGCATGAAAAATACTCTGGACTAAAGCATTCACCAACAGCTTCCATTTGATACCCATATTGTACATACACATCCGAAGGTTACCCGGGTCCACGTTTTGACCTATATCTCGAGCCCTATTTCCAAAATAAAATATAATCCATGTTACTCGTGGAGGATGTAGCTTTCGAATGGTGAAAGAATTTGCAGTTCATTCAATGCAATGAGCAAGGTAACTACATATGAGCAAGGTAACACTAAAGAGCAAGTTAACACTAATGAGCAAGGTAACGACACATTTTTTCGTGCGTGCAGCCTGTTGAATCGAATTATAAGACGTTATCACGTCAAAAAAAATTAATAATTGTAAAAGTTATCGCTGTTTGTGTGGAGCCTGCTTCTCCAGAACTCCCTTGCGGTGATCATCACAAATCCTTAGAGACTCATCTAAAATCAATTGGACAAGAGATATTAGTTTTATTAATAGATACTCTTGTGCCTGATCGAAGCATTGTTTTTTTTTTCAAAATTAACAATATGGCGGTCTCAGGAAATATTTCTCAGATTTTTTGAGAAAAGAACCGACAATTAATTGTTTAAAAAAAATCGAAATTCTTGAAAAAAAGTCCTATCAGGCACGAGTTGTTTATGTTTTTCAAAAGCAGTATAAATTTTATTGAAATCTTCCAAGCGGTTTTTAAGTTAAAGTGATCATCAGTTCAAAAAACATAGTTTAGAGAAAAATGCATTTAAAGTTTTGCTATCGATTTATGTAGAGTTATATGAATTATTTATTTACTTACACTGTGCCATCTATTTCAGCAACATATATATTAATAATTCTTCAGCCGTCATAGCAGCTTCCAAAGTATCGATTTTCTGTTGCCTACTTAGCATTCTACTTTCTGCAGCATCCATTTTTTCAGTAAATGAACGCTCCCCAGCGCCCGAGCGCTCTTTGTTAATTGTTGATTAACTCGAAAAACATTTGTCGGATTCACTTCAAATTTTCACACAATATTTTTAAGACTTTAAGAAAATGCAAAAAAAATTAATTTAACTATATTAAAACAAATTCTGAATACCACTAACCCCTTAAGCTTAATGTGCAATATATCGAAAAGTGAAATTTTTAAATATTTATAAAATAAATTTCTGAAATATTTACTTCAACATCGCTTTCTCTTTATTCTGCGCATTTTTCTCCTGCCCCTTCTTACTTATGTTATAAGCTCATTTGAGTGATTTGAAACATTTCTATTTACATTTCTAGGCAACCGCTGCATAATTTAAAATATATTTTCTCGTTGGCTTTAAATTTTTCATTCATTCGTGCACTTTATAAATTTGATTTATATTGGCTTTTTACTTAATTTTTTCTATTTCATTTATTATTATTTCTTCTGATGTTGTTAACAGCTGAAACCACCTGCTGTCAGGTGTAATTCGTCGCCAGCAACACAACCTTGTGCGAGATGTATATATGCATATAAAGATAATATATATATATATATATATACATGTATGTGTGTATATATATATACATGTATGTGTGTATGTATGTATATGTAATATATATAATAAATATATATTTAATACAATATAACGCATCAAACCATATGTTTTGCGGCATGCAACATGCTGCTTGCAACTCTCCAACAATATTGAATTAATAATATGCCTTCAACTGTCGGTTGCTACACAGTACTATTACTATATTAGTATTGTTGTTCTTGTGGTTGCTTATATAACATTATTGTTGTCATTTCTGGCCTTAGCGGCTGCCAACTGCCAATCGACAGCTTTCCTAGCTGATTTGCTATTGCTGTCATTATGTACTTGTATGCACATGCACAGGCATAGTCGGTTGTTGGCATAGTCAAAGTGCCAGCAGCATTTAACCAACAGTCAATCCTTCAACTGGCAGCTTTTCTATTTCAGTTCGCTTGCAACTAGGCACCACATGCGGTGCGAATATTTTAGATGCAAGCATAAATCTGTTCATGGAGGGTAGTGCAGGCGCTGTGCTGGTAGTTCGTAGCGGTGACGTTAAGTTAATGCTGCAGCTGTTGCTGTTGCTGTTGTTGTAGCTGTAGCTCTTATCCAGGCGTTTGCTGGTCACCACCAGTCAGTTGCACTGGTTTGCTCATTTTTCATGCTTTGAATTAAATTTGCTTGCTGTCAACGTGGCGAACTCATCGGCTTCTACGGTTGTACAGTGGCATAGGTTAGCTTTTGGAGAGCTCATAAAAATTGTAAGAATCGACACTGTGGTAGAAGTATCAACATATCAAACTTAGGTTAAATCAAGTTTTCGACATTTATTTATGCCTTTATTTGGTATTTTCACTTAATCCTTTTACGGTTATTCGTTCCTGTTTGCTGCCGCTTTGGGCGATTATACTTGATAATTTTTGAATCTTTAAATGTTTTGGAAATTTATTTATTTTTTCCAACATATTCCGCTTTAAGCCAAGGAAATCTCCAATTTAACTTCTGCCTTTAAAATATTCTTATTACGTAATCACACCTTTCAGGACTGTAAAAAGATGAACAGCACAAATTTCAGTAGCAGCTTGACTTACACCGTGTGGGTAATTACGATTTTGATTTAATATTCTAGACCAAATATCATTAGTTGACCTTTTTGATGAAACACCGACAGGTGGGCATTCCCACTACTTAGGGCTGGTAGCAGCAGGCTAATTACCTAACCTGCCAGAAAGCAAAATAGATTAAAAAAACCAACGTAAAACTGAGTCTTGCCGAGGTCCTATACTCCCGAGTGGAGTGAAGAAGGAAAAAAAAGATAGATTAGAAGTAACGCTAGCAATTGCCAACCTGGCCTCTTTGGTTTCACAAATCTAACAATATTTTCTTGAATCAGATTAAAGAATTCGCACGATAGGAAGTCACTCCGACTGAGAACCTTTAAAAAAGTATACGTACACTGAAATTTTGCACTGCAAGGCTAGGCATTTACAGTATGCGAACCTCGTCTGCTCGTATATTCGTAGGTAAAGTAAACTCAATAAAATGACAGGTTGACAATAAGAAATAGAATAAACGCATCAATAAAGAATATAAAAAAGGAGTATTGGGAGAGGTTTTCTGCAAAAATGGAATATGACCATTGTCGAGGTCAAAAACTGACTATCCTTAGATATCAGAGAAAAGGGCATCAATGAACATCTTTCATTCACAAACTTATCAATTTCTAAGTGGAAAGACCATTTGAAAAGCTTACAAAATGAAATATCGTACGAAGACCTAGATGGAATGGCGAGTGCAGGAAACGTTATTATGTCGAAAAACAAATCAATGAGCGTCAAGAGCGAAGTTCGTACATATAATATAAGGCCAATATTACATACGGAATTGAACTCGAGCTGATACAACAGAGCGAATAATATCCATCGTCGAAAAGCACGCGCGGTGGGCAATAGCGCGATCTTAAATGAAACGAGGAAATGCGAGGTACTCGTATGTGGGAAATCACTGGCATAGTAAAATGGACCGCAAGAGAAGAAAAGAGAGAAGCCCGAATGGTAGACGATCGGTTGGCAAAGATTGTGATGAAAGGTCAACTTAAAACACCATGGCCTCCAGGAACACCACCAAAGCGTGGGCACTTGTGTTGAATGTCCAAACATCCCGATCCGACATTAATTTTTATTTTAAAAAACATTGACATATTGTAATTTCTTTTCGTTGAAAAGCCAGGGCCTAGTCCTGCAATAAAGATGAAGAAGAGGAAGAGGAGGAAGAACAAAATATAATTTACCAAATAATGCATTTACCTAATATTTACCAGCTAATAAAAAATCGAGCGAACAGCAGATGGAAGCGCCATAAATCTATAATTTCATCCATTCGTAGAATGACTTTAAAATGCACAACACAAATTGGAAGAAAAGCTTGACCAAAGAACCAACAAAGGACTTAAGCGTCAATTATATATTTTATTTATTTGTTATATATTTTTTTATGAAAATTTAGTTCATTCTACTACAAAAATTATATTGGCTTGGAAAAAAAGAAATCCATTATTTTCTCGGTAGGTGGCTGTAATGATTGATATCTTGTAAAGTACCGATCAAACAATTTAAAGTTTTTGCTCCATGACAAGGTGACATTTCACACTAAAAAAATCCTTTTTTATTTTTTATTTGTTCCATTCGGTTGTGAATTACAAGGAAGTTAACAACTACAATAGAAGTTAGCAAAGAGAAAATTCCGTACATTTTAGAGCTTTTCTTTGATAAAGGTGAAAATGCGAGAATGCAAGCCAGCCTGCTGAAATTGTGAATGATGTTTATGGTACTGATACTGTTAGAGTTAATACGTGCAATTCTGGTTTCGTTGATATCGTTTAGGCTTTTTTGATGTTAAGAAAAGGTCGGTAATGTCGAAAATGCAAGTAATGGATTTCTTTTTCCTGAAGTTAATATAAATCCAATTTTCAAAGATTGTACCAATTAAAAAGACAAGTTTAACAAACTTTCATCTAAATCAAAAATTATTAGAACCAAAAAAAATAATTCTAACATTGGTTACACACTTTCATTTCCTAAAGCACACACTCTTTTATATTTAAACAATTTTTTTTTTTTGTTTTGTATGTTAGATTTACAACCAATAACGGAATTTTAGCAAAAAAATTAAAATTAATAAGTGAAAGCATTCCCATAATTACCCCAATGTTCAGGCATGGAAGCATTTCTGACTCAAAAACATTTACTCTGATTCATCATCCAAATGCAGCTTTTTAACAAAGTCATATGGAACATCAATAGTATTCCAAGAATCACTTGCTTCCAAGAATCCCTCTAGCAGTGCATTAAGAGGGCAATGAATATACTTTGATTAGTATTCAAAAGATTTTTTCACTAAAAATTGCTAAAGCAACGAGCTCTTTAGATAAATACAACAGATAGCTAACGAATGCTTGGCATTTTTTATTTTATTTCTTTTATTTTTTTTATTTTATTTTATTATTTTTTTTATTTTGTTTCACTATTTTTTTTATTTTATTTTATTATTTTTTTTTTGTGTAGAAGAAAACACCCAATAGCATCTGAAAAGAAATTGTCAAAAATCAAGACTATTTTTGGACTACTTGAAAATTACACCTTATTTCACCAAAATTCAATGAGCTATAAAACTGCATACCCCAATTTTGTCTATAGATTTTGACAAATATTTTTCGACTTTTTTATTTTTTTCCATGGTTTGAAAGTTGAATTTATATGCGTTTTTTACGAGAGTCAAAATATTTTCATAAGTAAATTTGTTAAAATTAAATAAGATATAAATAACTTGCTAAGACTTGTGAATAAGTATCTGTGCCATAAATTTTTGTAAAGCACTCTATAATATTCTGCCTATTTCTACAAAGAGATCGAAATTGGAATTTCTTAAAGTTTTTTTTTTTTTTTTTTTTTGGTTGGGTCACTGTGGACCTCTTTGGGCATTTTATGCTTTATTTAGTAATGAGCGAATTTTGAATTTAACAGCAACTGGAAATAAATTGGAACAGTTTACTAAAATTCATTCAACATCTTTTTAAATTCCTACACAAATGACTCAGGTCGACTTTATTTTTTGGTCTGACTTCTCAATATTAAATTTTGGTTACTTTTAGGTTTAGAGGAAAAAAATATTTTTTTTCTTTAAGAAACTTTTTCGATTTTTTCATAGTTCTAGTTCTACAGGGTCCAGCACTAAAATTGTAACTAACTTCAGACCGCTCGCGCAGCTGAGGCATGGACACTGGTGGCATCGCGAAACGTCATGGAGGTGGTCATCAAAAGACTGCACTGCCATGTGAAATGGTTCAAAAAGTGCAGAAGCGACTTGAGCGAAAACCCCGTCGAAGTGCCAATCGAATGCAAAAACGAAAGAACTGAAAATATCTGACCGTAACATTTGCCGCATTGTGTTTTCTGACGAGAAAATTTTCAAATTGTGCAATTCTGAAACTCCCAAAACGATAGGGTTTATTTGACCGACCCTTCATACAAGAATTTGAGTCATCGATTAGCCACCAGGAGACAGCACCCGCCATAGGTAATGGTTTGGGCCGATGTAACCGCAGATGGGCCTGGCGCCAAGGTAAATGCGAAATATTATCGGAAAAATATTCTGGAGGTTATTTTGAAGCTGTGGGCAGACAAACATTTCGGTGGCAGACCATGGCCGTTTTAAAAGGACTCGGCACCATCTCACAAAGCTCGAGTGAACCAAGAAAACAACGTTACGAACTTCGTAACGTCCACACAATGGCTCTCAAATTCACCAGACGCAAATCCGATAGATTATTCTCTTTGAGCCAGTTAGGAGAGCAGGGTCCGAACGAAAAGATTCCCCAGTCTCGAGGCGCTGAAAAAAGACATCGCCTGCGAGTGAGCCAAAATTCCTACAAGTCACATTCGGGCAGCTTGCGAATCGTTTCTGTACCGTCTCAAGGCCATAGTCAAGGCAAAAGGTGGTCATATCGAGCAAAAGTAAACTGATTCTTAATTTTGTATTATTTTTACACATTTTTTAATTTGAATTGAATAAAAGTAATTTTCCAAACTAAATTTATGGCCTTTTTAGTTGATTACACTTCGAGTCTGGTACCCTGAAATTAAACAAATTTTTTCATGAACATCGGGCTATTTTTTATTAAAGAATGACGATTTATAATGGCATAAAAATGTGAAATATTTTATAAGCAAATAAAGTTAAAAATTGAATATTCTTACTAATTTTCTTATATTTATATAGACTTTGTCCGCTTTTATACAATAGTTTTATTCGTATAATAGTTAATTTGAATTGAAAAAAAGAAATTTAGTTTTGTCGACCTGTGTAAGTGGTGTGAATACATGAAATTGAAATTTGAAAACGTCGATCCAAGGTGCACCGAGAGGTTACATAGTAACTCCTAATATATTAAAGCTAAAAGCCCATTGTTTTCAAAGCTTTGGAAAGTAAAAAGGTAGATTGTCAAGTAGGAAAAGAAAGAAGCGACTGAGAGAAAGAGATAGGTTAGAATACAAACAGAGACAGAGAGATAGCTAGTCCTGGGAAAATTTCCAGATTCTTTGGCAAGCCTGAAAATATCCTCCAGTTTTAGAGAACGAATATTATTCATTCTCATGACATTGGAGCCTAAATCTCTTAGCCTTCCTCTAGCAAAGGCAGGACACTCACAGAGAAAAAGCTCAATGCTATCCGTCTCATCTAAGCAAGATAAGCAATTTGGGTCCTCAATGATTCTCATGGTGGTCATATGCTCACTCCATGGACTGTCTCCTGCAACACTACCGATCATCAACCGAACGTCTTTTCTACCAAGTTTTAGAAGAAAGTTCAACAGTTTCCTATTCGGGCTTATCACAAAATACTTTGCGCTTCTGCAGCGTTCTAGACTGAACCATCGCTCTTTATGTTAATTCCATACATAATCGCTGATGCATTTCATAATTCCTGTAGAACTGATTCCAATTATTAACTCTGGTCCCTGTGGACTAACCGCTGATCCGCAGTTGGCCACTGCAACCGCAATTGAATACATAATAACGCTACTGAAATGAACAAAAAAAAACCAAAACAAAAAACATAAAAACAAAATTCAGCTAAATTCAGCTCAATTCAACAGCGGTTAGCATAAACTTTAAAATATTTGAAAAATCAAATAAATTCAACTCAACAAAATTCTACTTTTTTCGTCGTGCTTTTAATTCCCCCATATACAAGTAGTTACAATAATTTTTATGAGCAATAACTGAAATATCACAATTAAATACTCACTAAACATACACATAAAAAAACATACATGCATACATAAAAAGCATCATTTCTATCCACCGTCGATGCACCGTTAAGTGTAAACGGTAGAGTCTCACTTACCAACACACTCCCACTTTGTATACTCATACAGATATGCGTATGTATGTAACTACATCGTAAACAGTCCATAGTGCACAATGATTTTTGTTGTTGTCTCTGCAGCTACTGCGTGCTTTCAACTCGTCTCCTTTTGTCGCCACTGATCGAATTCGACGTCTGAAATCCGGTCATTGTGCGGTTTCAAGTACTCATTTATTGAATGCTTCCCCATCCGTCCCCAAAATATCTGAGTGCAGCTATGAGTCTGGCACTCACCGGCCGTATGTGTGGCATAGCGAATAAAATTACCATCGATTTTGTACGTGTTGCAAGCTTGGCAAACAGACGTTTATATGTAGTGGTGAATGCATGCATAGCTTTGTTTGCTGCCTTATATCATATGTAACATACACACACATGTACGCACACATACGAGTTCAGAAAGTGTTGGCTATTGTGTAGTTGCACGCTGGCATTTGCATAGCCGTTGATGTCAAGTATTTCGTCGGTTGCTTTTATAGATTCGAATAAGCAGGCTGTTGCGTATATGCATGTGCTAGAATATTTACCCTATGAACAGAAAGTGCCAAGAATGTTTAACCCTCTGCGACTGACGTGACTTAATTTTCACAATTCTACTGCACGGGTAGTGTATCAGACACCATTTCGACGACTTTCCTTTACCAAGTTCCGGCTTCTAAAGTTGGTGAAGGGAGAGTCACTAAATTCTGCTTTTCAAAATTCTTTTGGATGAAAATTCTGTAAAAATCAAAAAAAAAAATTCTGTCCAGCCTAAATTCTTTTGGTTCAATATTCTGTATTTAAAATTCTGTATGATCAAAATGATGGAGAACTGAAATTCTGTATATTAAAATTCTGGAATCAAAATTATTTTCGATCAAAATGTTGTAAAAATATAACCAAACTAGCAAACCCGGCCCCCTTCGCTGGGCACACTAAAATATAATAGATATGGTTTAGAACAGAAAATATATGATTTTCATATTATTTATTTCTTTATTCTTTATTCAAGCGCTTTGGCATAAACAATATTTTTTGTTTTTCTATTTGTTTTTGAGTAAATATAAAATATAAATTGAAAATCAGGAAAAAAAGAAGATTGCTTTTAAATTTCAAATCAACGCATATGAATAACTAAGAAACAATCGTCTTTTTTCCTGATCATCCATGAATTTTTCGTTTCAATTTATATGTTTTATTACGCATTGAAGCTTTTTTAACCATTATCCATTTATATTTTTCAAAAAAAAACGAAAAAAAATTTTTTTTCCACGAACACATAATTTCATTCGGATTTCACATTAAATTCTCTCGTAAGAAATTATTCACTGTTCCAAAATCCACTCCAAAAAAATTCACAAACAATTTTTACATGTTGCACTTACGTTTTTTCCTTATGGCATCCAAATCCAAAACCAAAGAAATATTGACACATTGTAACTCACACTGTCAATTTGACAGTTCAGTTCCGCCCCAAGCGTTAAAAAAGTAAGCGACATTATGGCTGGTTCAAAAGAACGCTGTACCCGTTGCCAGTGCTCCGAATTACAACCAAACTTTACGAAACCCATTTTCAATACTTACTTAACAATGTGCGTAAGTTTGGTTTAATTCGGTGCAAAGACACGGCGGGTCCACTTTTTGGCATATATTTCGAGACCCTAGTCATCAATAGGTATGAAAATTATCCCGTATTAAAGCACTTATCAACAGCTTTCATTTGATACCCATATTGTACATACACAACCAAAGGTTACCCGGGTCCACGTTTTGACCTATATCTCGAGACCCCAGTCACGGAGTGGCATGAAAAATACTCTGTACTAAAGCATTCACCAACAGCTTCAATTTGATATCCATATTGTACATACACATCCGAAGGTTACCCGGGTCCACGTTTTGACCTATATCTCGAGCCCTATCCACCAATAGGTATCCAAACTATACGGAAACCATCTTCAATACCTTCTTAACATTGTGTGTAAGTTTGGTTTAATTCGGTGCAGACACGGCCGGTTAGCGAACACACACAAAAATTTGACTTTATTTTATATATAAGATTTTTTTCAGTTTGTGTCCGAAAAATCCAAATATCTTACGGAACCCTATTTTTTTCCAAAATAAAATGTAATCCATGTTACTCTTGGATAATGTAGTTTTCGAATGGTGAAAGAATTTTTAAAATCGGTCCAGTAGTTTTTGAGCCTATTCGTTACAAACAAACAAACAAACAAAGTTTTCCTCTTTATAATATTAGTATAGATAAGCAGATAACCTGATAAGCACGCATACCTGAATAGCACATTTATTTTATGAATAATGGAATTCTGATTTTATAGAAACAATGGTATATATACATACATCAATTAAAGAAAAATTCAAAAATTCATTCAAAACAAAACTTATTACATTATAATGGCGAAACAATTATTATATTATTAAATTTTTAGCAATTCGCTTTAGAAAAGAAACATGCCTTAATATAAGCCTTTTTTTGTTATTCTTTAAATTCTGTTGTTTACTTTTACAGCCTTCTTCGTTTGACTAATTTTGTGACCATTTTGAATTTTAGCTAGTTGTGCGAAAGCAGCTCGCCTTTTAGATCATTAATTAGTTTGTCCAACCCTGAGTTTTGTTTCCCAACAATAACTTTTAGCCGACGTTGCCAAGCCTCAATACTGTTTTGCGTTCTGGGGAAAGCGATATTGGACTCATCGTACACTAACCAAAATTTTGGTGGGTATTTTGGCTGGGAGTTGTCTCGAGCTATGTAATTTCTTTCAAACCACGAGCAAAACTGTTTTGTATCTTCGTCTTCAAGAGTACTATAAAATTGATTATAGTACTCAGAGACTTCGTCGTGAGGCAAAAAAGCCAGAGCTTTTAACATTCTAATATGTAAGGAAAAATATGAATCATTTCCATCATCATTTGGCAGCCGATATAATATCTATCTCAAAGTCACTAAGGATTCGTTTTGGATTTAATTGTATGCCATATCCTCGAGCAAATTCAATGAGCTCAATGAAAAACGTCTCATAGCTGGTAAGTGATTTTCTGCTCATAATGCAGAATACGAGAGGTATTATTTGCCCTTCCCGACCATGTATGGAAAAGAGTTGTCGCATAAATGTAGGCACCACATCGAAAGTGCCATCCATGATACAACAGTCGCTTTCATCAAGCAATTGCAATGATGATTTAGTACCACATATAATCATACATTCATTGTGGAAATATTTTTCTGACAAAATAAAAAGTTCATTTTCCAAAACATACAAACTTAATGGAATATCTATTTCTTCTATCGAATTTGGTTCACGAAGTCCTACTTTCGCTCTTTTTATCCTGTTAATTTTTTGCTTTTGAACACTTTTTGTGGGTAAATAGTCACGGCTGACGGAAACGGTCTCAACAACAGATTTCTGGATTATTTGGCTAGTTGTCAGCAAGCTTGATTTTGCCAACTTTTTCACCAAATTATTAGCTTTTACGACATTGACCTCATCTGGAAACGGTTCATGGGAGTGATCCTTAGAATACTTCGTGATCGTATGCACATTTTCAATAAGTGTTGTAACAAGACGCGAACGACATTTCTTTTGTATTATTTTAGAACAAGCCCAATTGTATGTTTTTTTGTAGATCGCTCCAAATAAAAAAAATATCCATCAACACAGAGCATATCTTTACTTTTATTAGACTTAACAAGAGAGATTTTCGCCATATTAAAGACAGTCAATATTTATTTATACAAAAACTTTTATTATTCCTTTAAATTTGTAATTTCCCCAAACTTGATTCATGCACGTTGGCCTGCCACTATCAATAGAACTAATCGAAACTCTCTTTGTAAACTTATTTGACCTGCTGTAAATGAAAAGCAAAAACAAAAGATCGCTGGGTTTGGTTCTGTCGTTGTCGTATTGTGTTTCTATAAATTTTACAACAAAAAAACGTACAATGAAAAAATGGGAATTGATTAAAACAGTTAGGTATTTGAACGAAGTATACAGAAAATATTGCAATTAAAAACAAAAAAAATAAATAATTGGCGCGTACACTTCTGTTAGGTGTTTGGCCGAGCTCCTCCTCCTATTTGTGGTGTGCGTCTTGATGTTGTTCCACAAATGGAGGGACCTACAGTTTCAAGCCGACTCCGAACGGCAGATATTTTTATGAGGAGCTTTTTCATGGCAGAAATACACTCGGAGGTTTGCCATTGCCTGCCGAGGGGCGACCGCTATTAGAAAAATGTTTTTATTAATTTTGCCTTCACCGAGATTCGAACTAACGACCTCTCGGTGAATTCCGAATGGTAATCACGCACCAACCCATTCGGCTACGGCGGCCGCCGAATTGCAATTATTCTACAATATTTTTTAGCACGGTTGCTCGAATTTCATTCACATTGTTTCTGAAGCTATAAATACATACAAACATATGTACATTTGCTTTATGTAAATCTGTTTTGATAATATAGGAAACCATATGGGTCAAGACAAGTCATGTATTGGCAGTATTTTGTTTTGCAAAATAGTGCGCACTTTTTTTATTTATCCATATGCTCTTCCGATTTTTCAATACAGAATTTTGCAATGCAGAATTTTGACAATACATAATTTTGATTTACAAAATTTAAAATTACAGTGTTCCGCAATACAGAATTTTAACATTACAGAATTTTGCATTACAGATTTTTGAATACAGAATTTTGAACCAAAATCATATTGTACCCAACCCGTTGGTGAAACTATTTTAATTTTTTGCTTAAACGCTTATATTTTTATATATCAACATATTTATTGATTTTAAAATGGCAGTTTATGTTAAACAGGTTTCGTTCTCATTTCACAAATTAAACCTTAAAACTTATATCTATACAAAAGCAACGAAAAATATTCCATATATTTTTGTTTTTCAACAAATGTTTTACATTTACTTTTCTTTAAACTTAAACTCAACGATATATTAACATAAATTCAGTGGTTAAGTTAGAAATTATTTCATGTTGAACATTATTTAAAAATTCGTCCTCCAAAAGTTATGTATTTAAAAAAAAAACAATATTCCATTCATTCACTCATTCATTAAAAAAAATTGTTGCATTCTATTTTAAGCTTAAACTTATCAGTCTAGTAAAAAGAGATCATATGAATCGTGTAATAAAAAGTTACAAATTTTGTTGACAGGCCCCACAAAGTGGCTTACAGCATTGAAGGCAAATTAGCTTTAAGCAATTGCAGCAACAATATCTAGTTACTCTTTTTATTTTTGGCGGAGAAATAGTGCAAAACTTTCTTCCATTCGATAAGCTAGATCGAATGGTTGGTGGGGAGGGGGAAGATCTTTACCGAGAACCCTGTTTATCGTCATTCTTAGTTCTCTTGGAAATCTTTCATTATACACCCGAAATTTCGTGTGATCTAACGCCAGTTCTCTTACCAGATTGAGTAAAAAAGTTATTCCTCTCATTTTATCATCACTGTCTGAACACATTTGATACAAAACAAAGCTATTCATACTAATCATATCTATTAGTCTTTGGAAAACTGTCATAGGCGAACGACGAGTTTTACGGCTGCCGGGACATTTTTTGTAAACTTCGTCGACTCCTCCTTTGGTATGGTTGTAATCTACTATCCTGACTGGTTTTTTGTGTCAGTATCCATTTGTTGATTGTGATGAGAAGAAAAAATCAGCAGAACGGCTTTATTCTTCTCGGATACATAGGATAAAAGAGTACACTCTTTCGTGAAACCATACATGGAATTCAGGACTTCTCTATTTTTGTTCGGTAAAAACTCGGGTGTTACCCCAGCTTTATTCTTTTTCAATGTGCCCAAGTATGTTAACCCTCTTTTTAGGATAATTTCTGTAAGTGGAATAGAGCCAATTATCCGGCGTGATGTTTCGATTTGAGTTTTCGACAACTTTCACCAGCCTCAAAACCAATGCCATTTTTTTTTTCGTAGTCATTCAGGCCTATGTTTACACGGCGAGCTATCCTGATTATATTATGGCCTGCGGTTCTGGATGTTCTGCGTCGCTCTGTCTTACTCCACTTAAGTCCATTCATACCTGTGTAAAATTCGTCAGATGTTTCCTGATGCACTGCTCCATAAGTACGTTGTTGTTCAGCGATGGACCTGACTTGACTTGATACAATAAGTTCTTCATCTGCTTCATCATTTGAAACATCATCGTTTTCTAAAAGTTAAGTTTCTGGCTGAAAATTGAGGTCAGTGCCTTCGTCATCAAAATCGCTGAACTCATGCTCGGTTTCTTCCTCCAACCACTGTTGTATCTGCTCATCACGGCTTTTAAAAGTTGCAGATGATGTTCTCTTGGAAAAGTGTATAATCTGACTTGTATTTAACTGCTCCATCAATTCAAAACTGACAAAAATATAATGTAATGAAACAATTTCACTGATATGTTGTTCAGGAGACACTACGAAAATATAACAAAAATACTGAGGTGATTGTTTCTCAGACACCTACGTCAATACTGATGTGGTTGACTTGTAGACACTTTTTCACTCACACCAACGCGTGTGCTCACTTCAACTGCCTTTTATACACTAACGTACTCATGAGAACGTAATAAGAAGCTACTAAAAATTCGAGAGTATCTGCTTATAAAAGAACGGACCAAAATAGAGTTTTGTAGTATTTGGTGTCTGTTATATACCACGTCAGTTGCAGAGGGTTAAATAAAACAAAACAGAGTTAAATTTAAGGAAAATTTATTTTATCTGCTTTAAAATATGATCCGTCTGAAGCCACACGCATGTGCCAACGTATAACCCAGTCCATGCACCCCTGGTAGGCCGACGAAGGGATGGCCTTCAGCTCCTTCGTCGTATTCTCTTCGATCTCCTTTATCGACTGAAATCTTCTTCCACGAAGTGGCAGCTTCAACAAAAAGAGAAACAAAAAGAAGCTCCACGGGGCCATATCAGCTGAATACGGTACTTGCTCGATGGTATTTACTTGGTGTTTGGTCAAATAATCAAGCACAATGTGGGCCCATATTTCCGGCCGTTTGCGACGTACGGCATCTCTCAAACGCTTCAAACTGGATAAATAATATTCTCTATTGACTGTCTTATACACTACGCCTTGGCAATCGAAGAAAACAGTCAACCCGATACTTTTTAATCATAGGGTACATATGTATGTATGTGCATGCGTGGGTGTGTGCATTTCTGCGCGCCCAGTCTTTCGCCGAAATCAAAATACAGAATCACTTGAATCGCTGTAAAATGGCAAATGGCAATTCATGCAACCGAACTAAATCGCCTTTTGTGTTTTTGATGCTTATTGTTAATAATGGCTTTGCGATGGTATTGAATAGCTCAAAGGTGTGCATTGACGTAGGTCATCGAAAATGCCTTACAAATATAGGCATGTATGTATAGCCACGGTCAACTACAATAATTAACAACGACATGCAGGCCAGTCACTTCTACATATTTGTCGATGAAAATATGAATAAATTATTAGTGCGCCACCAATTTTCGCTTTAATTGGAAATTATTTTGAAAATCATTCGATTACGTATGTTAGTTAATACTGAAGCCAGAGGGAGGTATAGGGAGGGAATTCTGAGTAGCAAAACGCAGTTTAGTTATAATTAATATGAAAGTTTGGCACTTTATTGCAAAATGATATCAACGCTTATTTTAGCCAGAAGAACGCAAGAGCTGTAATAAGACTGTGCAACAAACTTAACTTTTCCCAAGCCCATAAAGGTCATGTCATCACCATGGAAAAATACTCGTACAAATAAAAGTGTGGCGCACCCACATTGAAAGGGCATTCAATGTCAGCGCTTACATGGGTAACAATAGCGTTATCTCACCGAGCAGGTGGCAACACAGACGACCTTTACATAAAATTTGCGCAGACCATCCTAGTAAAGAAGAAGAAGATTTTTTTAAGCTCTACGATCACAAACAAATGGGAAATCTCTCGGTGTACAATGGGGATTTTTTGACAAATTTTGTCCATAAATCCCAGAGAAGGTAATTATTGGTCGATTTTAATAATTTTTATCTTAAAATGCTCGTTAAAATGATGTTTTTTTTTGTTTTTTTGGCGGGGACGTTGGGTTGAAAATGCCTTCGCACCATATAGTAACCGTCGCTACTATGTGTGTGGTGATTCCACTAAAAATATCCCTCCTCTTCTCTTGGAGTTTTCCCTCCATCCCGGGACTGCTTCGCATTGCTTCAAGGTAGAGGGCCAAGACGGCGTCCTAAGAAGGACACTTACTTACTCACTCTGCGTCCAGGGTCGCCTGTTTTGAGAAACCTATGATCAATGCTCTTCAGCATAACTTTCCATTTCGCGCTTCTTTTTTCGGATAATATCCTCCACAAAATTTGTGACGGCATTCCATTTTTCTTCGTCTATCATCATTTTGTCGATAATTTCTTCAGGTGTAAATACACCAATAGCTCGTTTCACCTCTCGCATTTAAAGAAGGTGTGCTCCGCATCATCATACTCAGTATCTCCATATATGCAGTTTGGTTGGCTCACTTTTCCCATTCGTCACAAATACTTGGAAAGAACCCATGTCCGGACAAAAACTGTGTGAGGTAATAGTTAACCTCACCGTGCTTTCTTTCTACCCACTTTTTTAGATCGGGTATTAGTCTCTCTGTCCATACACATACTGTACCGTTCAGAGTTCCGTCTTATCTGCCAAAGTGTGAGCGTTTGAACTCTTATATCGGAGAACTGGGATTCCTGTGTGTTTTGCCTCCCATCCTTTATCTAATCTATACGGGGACGGTTCCGCTGATAACAAACACCGCTGCTTCAGATACTGTTCTGTATGAAGAAGCCACTCTGATCGCAGGTACGTCGCACAGATTGCAGAGTTTTCCGCCGGCATTGCCCCCTTAGCGAATCTGCCCATATTTCGCATCCGTATAAGAGAATCGAGTTCGTCGTGTCCATTAAAAGCTTTCGCTTGTTCTGCGTTGGACCTCCAAGGCTTGTCATAAGCTTACTTAACATGCCGCCCAGTAGGTTAGCCTTGTGTCTAATTGCACTCCTGTACTGCTGTTATTTGTTTGGTCTTACATCCTTCTCGCGTTTCGTATAAGAGCACGCGATTGCTTAGATAGCTGCGAATAATCTTCAATAGATTATTCGGGGTCTTGAATTTCACCTTAAAGGCTTCAATTACGTCATCCCAACTTAAACTGTTGAAAGCATTTCTAATATCCAGTGTGGCTAGTAATACTAAACGTTTGGAGTATCGATTACCTGCCTGGGCATGTTCTACGCTAGCTATTACATCTTGGATGGATCCTAAGGTAGATCTGCCACTTCTGAAACCATGCTGCCTGTCGGAGAGGCCGCCGCTGTTCTCTACGGCTTCGCTAAGCCTATGCTTTATCAGTTTCTCAAAGAGTTTTCCTACGCTGTCATAACGCTAATGTTGGGTCTCCCTTTCCCTTACTGATTAGTACTAGTTTTTGTTTTTTCCATAATTCTGGAAAAATTCCTTCTTTTAGGCATGCGTTGTACATGTTTAGCAGCAAAAAAGGGCGTTCGATTGCCAATAGTTTCAATATTTCGTGAATGATGTTGGAAGAGATTGTCTAGGCCTACATTGCAAATTTCTATTTTATTATGTCACATCAGACATTGAAATAGGGTCATCCTTGTTAAAAATTCAGACAATTTTTAAAAATTAAAAATTCAGAAAAACTTTAAAAATTAAAAATTTTATGCATTCAAATTCGGATTGTCATGTTTTTATTGTAGTTCTAATCAATGGTAATACATCCCGGTGAGTACGCGAATTCCACTTAAGCGGTGAGATCATCCCCCAACTACCTAAAACCTTAAAAAATTATTTTTTCAAGGCCAAATCTAGAATATTGACCGGAAAATTAAAAAAAAAGTATACAAAAGTTTTTGGGGTTGCGGAATCCGAATTCGTTATCCATTTTTCCTCGCAGGGTTAGTTCAAAGTCCAACATAGAACATTCACCGGAAATATACAAAAAATGATATATTTTTTTTGGGGCTGCTGAGTCCAAATTCGCAAAGCCCGAATAGATGACGAATTCGGAATCAGCAACCTCAAAAATGTATGCATAATTTTTTTTTTAATTTTCCGGTGAATATTCTGTATTTGACCTTCAACCCTATTCAAGGGTGTGTTATAATAAAAACAACAATTTGAAATTCGGGCCCAAACAATATCTTTCAAAATCATTCGCGAGCATTTTAAGGTAAAAATTATTAAAATTGGTCAACATTTGGATTCTGTAGCCATTTTTGAGCAAAATATGTCAAAAAATCCCCACTGTGCGGTGCTGACAATATTCCAGTTGAGTGACTAAAAGCTGACGCGAATGCCACTGCTGAAATAGTATACCCTCTTTTTCGTGTTATTTGGAAATCGGAAACAATCCCACCTGAATAGTAGGAAGCGATATTGGTAGAGTTCCCAAAAAAATAGCTTGTCGGATTACAACAACTGAAGAGGAATCGCACTGTTGCCCGCAATTGGTAAAATAATTGATAAAAACATTCTAGATTCTATTGCCGAGACCAATAAATAGGCTACGTAAGCATTGATAACATCAACACTATGAGAGTGATAATGGAACAGGGTATTGAATATAATACCGCTCTATATATGCCATTAGTTAACTATGAAAAAGCATTTGACTCTGTTAAAAGATAATGCATAGGGGAAGCCTTAGAGGGAATGGGTATTCCGAGGAAAATCATAAATTGTATTAGAAATAGCAGCAATGGTGCAAATCGTGGAGTTCTTCCCAATGGAAAGCTCAGTGAAACGTTTGTCCCCACTACTGGAGTCCGACAAGGATGTGTCCTGCATATCTGCTAAGGATCCTCCAGAGCTACCTGAGTGAGCGTGAACTGCTGTACGACACACCAAAAAGTAGTGAAATACTTAGGTATTCAACTTGAGTGCAGGCTTACTTTCTGGGTCCAGGTACGGCATGCGGCTACCAAAGCAGCAAAGGTCACGTGTATGCTAAGTAGATTAATGGCAAACATCGGTAGGCCAACACAGAGCAAAAGAAAGCTAATTATGGTTCAATTCTCCTGTACGGCAGCGAAGTATAGGGAGTTTTGCTAAACTGCAAAGCCAAGGGCAAAGCACTGAGGCTGTGCAACGAACAGCGGCACTCAGAGCTGCCTCAGCTTAGCGCACTGTCTCAAGCGCAGCAATTTTCGTGATCAGCGGGCAGATACCCGTCGACCTCATGGTCTGAGAACGAATGGATGTGTGGGACTAAAAGAAGAAACACCTCATCACTAGCTTCCCAGAACGGAGATGCCAAACCATGCTGCGGTGGCAAAGTCGATGTGACATGGAAACGAGTGGCAGATGGACGGCGAAACTTATTCCATCAATTGACAAATGGGTTCAAGGAACTTCGGGGAAGTGAACTACTTCTTAACTCAGTTCCCCTCGGGCCACGGATACATTCGGAGATACCGATTCCGACTGCTTATACTGCGAAGCGCTGAGCGATGACGCTGAACACACGTTTTTTAGTTGTAACAGATGGCACGCGGAAAGAAATTGCTCTGAGAGAGCAGATTGGTGACATCGCACCGAGCAATATAATCAGCAAAATGCTCGAACGCGAGGACAGTTGGAACGCGGTAAAGAAATAAATCGAGAACGTACTACGAAAAAAAGATGTTGACATCGACACAGTGCAACAAAGCGAGGCCGCACAGATAGAGATACAAAAAGACCAGTGAATAGCATGAAAGCTGGCTACAAATATGATGTACCCAGACGTGAGTGAACAGAATTGGTCCTCTGTGGATGCCGTTCTGGGCCCTCCCGCAGTAATATAGAAAGCAGTTCCAGGAGGGGTATCTCCCCAGAAGGAGAGGAGGGATAATTTTTAATGGCCACAGCACACGACGCAGTAGACGACGGTCGCTGTAAGTGCGAAGGCATTTTGAACCCTATCTCACCCACCAAAAAACAAATACAAACCCAAATGAGTGTGGCAAATGAGTTTTCGATTTGGAAGAATTTTCCGGATTTTTTTTCGATTTGAAAGAATTTTCCGGATGAAGCTCCTGCTATGAGAAACAAAGCGTCTGTGAAGGAATAGAAAGGTATGGCGCTTTTAGTTGAAATGCAGTGATATAAATATTTTGAACCCAACGCCATTGTTTACAAATATTTGAGATTTATTAGGACTCGAATCAAACCCGACATTAAATGAATTTTTACAAATATTCCTTATCACTTCCTAGGAGTTCCATTTCTCGGAAATATTTCGACCTATGGGTATAGATGCTACCCAGAATATGAACCAAATCGGGCAATAAAAGCAGTTCTTACAAATAGTTCGATCACGGCATCACCTAGCGGGTTAGTTCTTACTTTTTACTATAACTTTCTCAAGATCTAAGCTCACTAGTGAAAAATTTATACTGAAGAGACCAGAACGATAAGAATCGAAGAAACGTTTTAAAACGTAAGGCTTAGCGCAGACTCAATTTGCTGGGTAAATGCTAGTTATGCATGTGTAAATATTTTTTACGGTTGGTTCTTAGCTAATTAAGAGGTCTTGCTCTCGTAGTTGTAGCGGGAACTCAGATTGATAAATCATTCATTGTCTGCATAAATATTAAGGTATGCAATTATATAAAAAACTCGTTTTAAGCAGGCACTTACCGGTTGCACAGTCAGAGTTTTCCTCCTACGTCTGGGAACAGCTTCACATTAACCAGGGACACTGAGCCTATTTCTTGTGAAAGCCGACCCAATTTCAACAAATTTATTTACTACAAATTATCGACCGACTTCTACTTTTTTGGAAAAGTAGATTACGTGCCCAACTTTAGCGAGTTGTGGACGTAGGAATCATTCAGAAGACTTGTACGAAAACAGGCCCAGGCAACGGGCTGAAATATTTATGCGGCATGCAAAAAAACTGGTAGAAAAGTAGTTGAGAATTCCATAGTTCTATAGTTACTATTTAGCTGCCACACAAAATTGGATAACAAATACGTTAACGCTTTCAGCTTAATCATTTTGTTGCTAGTATTGCATGCAAACACAAATGAATCACCTATAGTATACACTTATATACACTTACCCGAAAGTGTGCTGTGATATATGCGAGGAGAGATACATTAGCGCATAAATATACAACTCATATATTTTATGCACTCACACACCGAAGTCTAGAATTGTTGTAAAATACACACATACACATGTAGGTGTGTGTACGCCACATAATGAATCTATGCAAATACATACATAAATTATGAAAATTTTGTGACATTCGGTCGATTTGGTTTTACGCCAAGGCAACATCATAAATCTTCGCCAAATTGCATGACCTCTAACACCAACAATAACAACAAGGCAAATAAGAGTATGTATGGTCATGTAAGTACCACTTATAACAAATATATGTATGTATGTATGTATGTATGTGTACAGACAAGTTACTGTAGGCACAAATGCATGTTGTTGAATAAGTAGCCAAAAGTAGGTGTTGATAGTAAAGAGAAAGTGAAAAGCGTAAGGTTAGGGCTATGAGGGCGTGAGGAGAAAGCTGAGAGTAGCAGGTGTAATGGCTAGATTATAAGGCTCAAGGCCAAGTGGTTATTTGCTAAGCGATTAATGACTGCTTGATTTTTAGGATGACACTTAGCTAAATAGAGCAGTTCAAGTTGAGTAAGAAGCTGTCAACATTTCTAGATAATTATGTCACAACTTCTGGGTTAGCTAATGATTTCAAGTGAAAATATCTCATTTTATTTTATGCTAATAAAACATAATTGGGAGTTAACATAAGAGGTGTTAAAGATAGGACCTAAAATATTTGAGAAGAGTCAGAAACTTTTCTCGAAATTCTGATTAAAAATTTTGAAATTCTCATAAAAATTTTGTTAAATTTGTGTTTTAACTTGCACAGAGGTTATTTTCAAAAAAAGCAAAAAACAATTCACAAAACATTTAAACAAAAAAAATATAATCATAATCCGTTGGCTGCACACGTACAAGATAGGGATTGCTAACGCGGACAAATGCAGGAAATGCAGAGAGGATGTTGAGGAAATTTAGAACACCGACTGTGCGTCTGTCCGGCATTATTAAAAACACGTTTAAAATGCCTGGGAGTTCCAGTGTTTGAGGGGCGTCTCAAAAGTGGACCTCCCAGCTCTGCTTAGATTCGCCAAAAGCGCTGACATCCTACATGATGTCTTCTTTCAGTATTCATAGAGGTCGGTCTTCATCTGGTATCACTAGGACCAAAAGGTCTATGCGGGGCTTAATGCCAACCAGGCTAACCTAACCTAACCTAAGCAAACAAAAATTTGTTTAGTACATTTTATTCTAAAAATTAAAAAAAAATGAGACCCTCGCCTCATTTGAAATGGTGTTTTTTGGGTGTTTTTTAAAAACGTATAAAACGGAAACAAATAATTTTTTTTTATTTTTGTTTTTAGTATTAGTATGATTTATCGTTAAGAATCAAACAGTTGTTTTTTTGTCACAAGAGGCTCATTCAAAAAGTTGTCAACCTCCAAAAAATGGTCTTCCAAACAAAGGTGTGTCGCTGGCGACACGGATTCTGAGACTCACAAGTATCTGAAATCAAAAAGACAAAAAGGTTATTGTTCAGTATGAATGTCATTGCCGTGTGAACTGCGATCTTAAAAAAATTTAATTTGACAAAATGGCGGGCGTTCAAAGATGAAATCCCGTTTCTGAACCCTTTTTTTTAACGTTAAGGCTCCGAAAAAATAATAAAATTTTTTTTCCCTACTGATCGCAGTTCACACGCTAACGACATCAATTCTACTTCATTTAATTTTTATTTCATCAAAATCGGTTAAGTATCTGTGTTCATTGTCCATATCAAGATCATTTTTTAAAGGCTGACAACAAACAAAATTTTTCGTTTTTTAACAATGAATTAAGAAATAAATTACAGAAAACAAAAATAAAAAAGCTTTATTCGTTTCCGTTTTACACGCTTTTAAAGAAACACCCAAAAAACACCACTTGAAATGAACGAACCTACCGCAATGCAGAATTTTTGGTGAATGGGCTTTTGGAAATTTGGCCGAAGATCCACTTTTTTATGGAAAAATTGTGTTCAGCGACGAAGCTCATTTTTGGATCAATGGGTGCGTAAATAAGCAGAATTGCCGATTTTGGAGTGAAGATCCGCCAGAAGAATTGCAAGAGCTACTAATGTATCCAGAAAAGTTCACAGTTTGGTGCGGTTTATGGGCTGGAGGTATCATTGGACCGTAATTCTTCAAAGATGCTGCGAATCGTATCGTAACTGTGAATGGTGAGCGCTACCGTGAAATGATATCCAACTTTTTTTTGCCCAAAATGCAAGAGCTCGATTTTTTTAAACAATTAATTGTCGGTTTTTTTCTCGAAAATCTGAATAATATTTCCTGGGGCCGCCATGTTGTTAATTTTGAAAAAAAGCTTCTATCAGGCACAAGATTATCTTTTAATAAAACTCATTTCTCTTGTCCGATTGATTTTAGATGAATCTCCAAGGATTAGTGATGATCACCGCAAGGCACTTCTGGAGAAACGGGCTCCACACAAACAGCGATAACTTTTACAATTATTAATTTTTTTTTTAATTTTTTGAAATTTTACTAAAATCAAGTCGAAACATGATGAGCTAATGCTATGTTTTTATTTTTGTAAAATAAAGCAATTGACAAAGCAAAAAAAAATGTTGAAAATCATATTTTTCGTGCCTCTGGTTACCCCTAACCCCTTAAAAACAGCTGTAATAAACAAAACTAAATATAAATAGTTGCGGTGAAACGTTTTAGAATTTATGTAAATTCCACTTTTCATTTAACTTCTTATGCTTAAAACTGCGTACTTATTTCTGCGTATTATATAAGAATTTAACAAATTAGTTCGCAAGCGATTTAGTTAACATCGCTTTGGAAACTGCCTCACAATGTTGATTGTTAGTATGTAACAGTCATGCTTTACCCTTTCTTATTCTTTTCAAAGTTAAGCACAAGATCGTGAATTTTTTAATGCTTATTGCAAAACTAACCATCTAATTTTATTTCCCATCTAATTTTGTTTTACTAAATAAAAAAGTAAATTTGAGAGCTGGAAGTCTTTATTTGGATCTTTACGCCGTTGCTTGTCTGTTTTCATACTGCAAATGTTTAGTTCACAAGTGTCAAATATGATTGGCGTACCAAGGATTCCACTCTGGTCGGCCAACTGTTGGAAATGTTGATAAAGTCATGGAAATAGTTGAATTGGCCTGACTTTTGGGCTCATTATATTGCGCAGAAATTGAATATTCATCAGAAAACTGTTTGTATAAGAAGTGAATGGCCGAATTGTTTTGCAACATCTGTTAGGGACAGGACTCGAAACACCACAACGTAAAAAAGGTTTTTCTTAATAACGGTTGTCCCTCCGCAGGCAATAACGAATCTTCAAATCCATTTCTGCATTGAAAAAGCTCCTGTAAAAACCATCATAAAATGAAAATCGAGTTCTGTGCAAATGCGAAGTAGCCTCCAATTATATAACGGATGATTTTTTAGCTTTTATCTTTTTAAACAGTTGGTTTAAACAGCTGGCGCACGTTTCGTGTTTTGTTTTACTGTCAAACATCTTCAGTTTGGTCTATAATTTAACCATGAATCGTCTTACAAACGAACAACGCTTGCAAATCTTTGAATTTTATTATAAAAATGTGTGTTCTGATAAGAAAGTTTATCGCGCGCTTCTTCCATTTTATGGTTAGTTTAATCGACCCACTGAAGCGGCTATTCGAGCTATTGTGACTAAATTTAGAACCAAATTTACATTACTGGACATCAACCACCAACACGCTTATCGGCCAGTGTTACTCAACAATGTGGAAAATTTTGCGAAATGATTTAGGTGTGAAGCTTTTCAAAATACAGCTGGTGCAAGATTTGAAGCCGAACGACCTACCGCAACGCAGAATTTTTGGTGAATGGGCTCTTGGAAAGTTGGCCGAAGATCCACTTTTTTATCGAAAAATTGTGCTCAGCGACGAAGCTCGTTTTTGGATCAAGATCAGCCAGAGACCTGCAAGAGCTACCAATGTATCCAGAAAAGCAGAAAAGGTCACAGTTTGGTGCGGTTTATGGGCTGGAGGTATCATTGGACCGTACTTCTTCAAAGATGCTGCGAATTGTAACGTAGCTGTGAATGGTGAGCGCTACCGTGAAATGATATCCAACTTGTTTTTGCCCAAAATGCAAGAGCTTGACTTGCATGACATGTGGTTTCAGCAAGACGGTGCCACATGCCACACAGCTCGAGTAACAATGGACTGGTTGAGAGGCGAGTTCGGTGAACATTTTATATCACGTTCGGGACCTGCCAATTGAGCACCCAGATCGTGCGATATAACGCCTTTAGATTATTTTTTGTGGGGCTATGTTAAAGCTCATGTCTACTCAGACAAGCCTGCTTCAATTAACGCATTGGAAGACCACATTAAAACATTTATATGTGAGATACCGGCCGAAACATTGGAAAGAGTATGCCAAAATTTGACTAAGCGGATGGACCATTTGAAGCGCAGTCGCGGTCAACATTTGCATGAAATAATTTTCAAACATTAAATTATATCGATTTAAATAAAAATTTCATGCATTTTTCTGAATTTTAAGTATGTTTTTTTTTTGAAAAACTTTCCTATAGCTCTTAAAAAATCACCTTTTAGTTTGGGGAAAAAGAAATGCATTATTTTCTGGGTAGATGGCTGTAGTGATCGATATCTCGTAAGGTAGCGATCAAAAAATTTAAAATATTTGCTCGTTGATAAGTTGACATTTCACACTAAAAAATTTCTCCTGCTGTTTTTTTTTTTGGCTTGTTCCATTCAGTTGTGAGTTACTGGGTGTCAACAGTGGAAGTTAACAAAGAGAAAAATCAGTACATTTTTTGGTTTTTTTTTGATAAAGACGAAAATTTAAGCCTGAAATTGTGAATGGTGCCGATACTGAAATAGAAAATTACGTGCAATTTTGGTTTCCTCGATTCCGTTTAGGCATTTTCGATGTTAAGGATGCACCTCGCACAGATAGGCCCGTCGTCGGAAGTTTCAATGAAAACACAGAAATAATCGAAGTTGACCGGCAGGTTAGTAGTCTTAGCAGCGCCCAGGAGCTCGACCATAAAACAGTTTTAAACCATTTGCGCAAAAATGTTGGATTTCTTTTTTCCCAAACTAATATTTACATCATCAAATGAAGTGGCCACTTCAGCGCATAATTTAAGAAATTCCAAGCCTAGTTATGACCTTAATTAGTCTCATTATCTTAGTGATTATCTCAATGGCATACATTTTCGTTTTTAAAATAAAATGCGTATCATTTTTCAGCATATGAGCATAAATAAATTCACCTACCTTTTCGTCGTTTTTGTTTTTTGTTTGTAAACGTCCGTATGCCAGAAATTATACACCATAAATATTCATAAATGCTATGCGAGGAAAAAATGCGTGGCGCGTGATTTTCAGCTGCTTTACGGTATTAGTTAAAATTTTTGTGGCGTATGAATTTGTGCAGAAAAGTTATACATTTTTTCGCTCTGCATTAACGGTATTTGATATTTTACGTAGTACAACTTTTTAGCAAATAACACACACCCACTCACATGTAGACATACAAATACGAATACTATTCTATTCGCTGCAACCACTGATGCTACCACATTATTTTGTGTGCAACATTATCACAATAAATTGGCAAAACCGCGCGAAACGACCGCGAAAACGCAACGCAATGCTGCACTACACAACAACAAAACCTACTAAGTACATACGTGCGTATGTGTGCGTGTAAATGTGTACACAAAATAATCACAACACAATAAGCGCACACAATTGAATTGAAAAAAGTAATGGGTAAACGCACTCGGCACTGAACAATTTGACACTTGCAACATGCAACATGCAAGCAACACCACCACAGATGCACTCGGTAGTTTCACAGTGCACTGCACAGAGTTGGAAGCCTAGCTTTGGTTGAAGTATTTGTTGTTGCGACAGTGGCAGCGTCGCTAACGGAAACGGAAGTTCATGCGTTGAATATTGAAAAAAATTGCACTCATCTTGTTTTTGTACGTAGGCAAATGTTTTAGAATTGGGCGAAAATTGTTGCAACGGCAATGGCCACAATTTAACTCGTTGCTCGGTAGTTTTCAGGCTGTTTAGAACCGCAAAGCCGTTTAGTTACCGGTTGGCTGAGTAATTTTACGCTACGCTCACACACACACACGCGCACGCACCCAATGCTCCAGTGATGTGACCACAATGCAACAAGCACTAGTGCGCTAAGTGTGGCAAGTTGCCGGTTACAAATTGTGTTTCTTGTTTTGTTTTTTCTGTTTTGGTTTTTTTGTTGTTGTTTATTTGCAGCGTTGCAAATTTTACAAATGTAACCACAACCCGAATTCTAATAAAATACACGAAATGCAGTTTACCGCATTGGCGCTGCTGAACAATAATCATGAAATTTCCCAAAAACGCATATGCCTCAAAGGCGAGACTGCCTCATGCCAACTGCGGCGCTGCCGATAAATTTGAATTTTCACGTAAATTCACAAAATATTGCCAGCGGCTGCAACAGTTGCACCAACAGGCAAATGCAATGCAATGCTTATCATTTAACTCGCTACCGTTGTTGTTGTTGTTGTTTTATATGTTTGCATATAACTAGCAATTTATGCGCATACCGTTTCGAAGTGGCACGAACTCTTTACAATTCGCCTGTGTGTAGTAGTAGCCAGCCCATCAGCGTTGCCAAAGCCGTACATAAATTGACCGACATACACAAACACACGCACACACGGATACGTTCAAGCGCGTTAACACAACACTATCCAACGCCACGCAAAGCAACACAATGTCACACATCCGTCCGCATCGGCGACCGATGTCAACAAGGTACAAATTGCAACTAATTCAAATCCAGCAAACGGATTACTTCCGACTATGATGCCGATGACGATGTTCGGGTCGAGGACGAGGATGCGGGCGCGGACGAGCGCAACGATGGCTTTGGTGACGGTGGCGGCATTGGCGATGAGCTGAGCTCGAGCAGCTTCAAACATCGGCAACAAAAGCAATTCGAACGTCTCAACTCACTACAATTATCAACCAACAGTAATATTGTTGTACTACTACAACAAATAAGTATTGTACTGCTGCTCGGTGTTGGCATGATTCGGTCTTCGTATCGGCAGTGTTCGCATTGGCGGCGATTGACTACGACAATGTCAGCACGAAGACAGCATCGGCAACGAAAAGGGAATGTTGACTGACGACCTCGGCTAATGGTAATAATAGCAGCCAAAACAACAACATAGACAACAACAACAACGACAACGACAACGACAACGCAAACAATTCCAGCAAAAACAGTAATCGCCTATAAATGCAAGAAAATGTGCATACATATTTTTGCAGCTACTGCACCATGCACTACAACAACAACAATAGCAACAATATTCTATTATACTCAAGTTAAGCATGTGTCTGTCGCGCCTTGGGATATGCCTCGCATTTTGTAGCTGGCATTTGTTTGCCTCTGTTATGCTGGTATGTTGGTATGCGGCGTTTGTGGCATTCCAAAGTCTCTCCGCATATTTGCTCTCTCAATACTACGGCTGTTCTTCACTCAATAGCTCTCTTTCCTTATTGCATTACCCAAAAAAGTAAGCTCAGCCAAGTGTATACTCTCGCTTACAAAGCTTTTCAATTGCTGTTGCTGGTATGTGGTGAATAACAGAACTGCTCTGCAAAGATTATTTTAACAGTACCGGCTTTGCAGTTTGAAAAATTGTGTCGAAATACGATTTCTGGTAAGTACAAAACAAAAAAACAATAATATTGGTAAAAGAACCAACTAAACGTCTAAATCACTTACCGCCTCTTTTGTGAATACCGAATCTTAGAGATTTTAATAATAGGTAAGCAAAGGGCAAAGGGAATGTTGCCCATATGAATTTCATAGCTTTAGAATATTATTCAAAATTTCAGTTGAGGCTCTACACTTGATGAAAAAAGGAAGAAAGATATTTGATATATAGGGTCTGCCATGTAAAATTTGCTTTTCGAATCGGCTATAAAAAAAAACGAATCAATATTGACTGCCACAACTGGCTTTACAGTATGCCATTCGATCAACCCAACTTCATGAATGGCAACATCGATTTCGTGTTTTAAAGCATCAATCGTCTCTTGATGGTTCGCATAGCATTTGTCTTTAACGGCTCCCCACAAAAAATAGTCCAACGGGCTTTAATCACAGCTCCGAGGCGGCCAATTGATATCGGAATTTCGGCTGATTATTCGGATTTCAAAAACGGTAGCCAAAAGTTCGAGTGTAACTTTGGCAGTGTGACAAGTTGCACCGTCCTGTTGAAACCAAACGTCGTCCATGTCATCCTCTTCAACTTTTGGAAACAACTCGTTCAGCATATCACGGTTACGCTCGCCATTTACTGTAACCGCGGCTCCTTGCTCATTTCGAAAAAAAATGGCCCGATGATGCTGCCAGACCGAAAACCGCACCAACACAACAGTGACTCGTTGTGGATACATTTGCTTCTCTACAGTAACGTGTGGATTTTCTGAGCCCCAAATCCGACAATTTTGCTTATTGACGTAGCCACCGATGTGAAAATCAGAAAAGAAGAAGAAGACTCACCACTTTGGAAATAGGTTTTCAATATTTCCCAATTTTGTTCAACCGTATAGCGTTCCATTTCGTAAATGTCAAACCTTTAAGTAAATTATAAACACATTTGACATGTCATTTGTGTTACCATTCTCAAAAAAATAGGTGAGTCAAAAAGCAAACGCTATATGGCCCACCCATTTTTTTTTTTGTTTTGCCATCACAGCAATGTTATATCCGAAGAGTTAAACACTTCCCTTCGTATGGAAGTGTCGTCCACCATAGAACCGCTTTCGCATTACTTCAGATGGCACTCCATCTTCCTCATTACAAAACCTATGCTTGTGTACCTGCGTTCAGGTCCCGCTTTTTTCAACCGGAGAATTTTTTCGACAAAACCATTAATGATCTCCCACGTTTCCTCGCTACTTAGCATCTTGTCGATTACATTTTCAGTGGTTATTTGACCGACTGCTTTCTCCAACGCTCAACGTTCTTGTTCCCAGTGCAGGCATTGGAAAAAAATGTATTCAGCGTCATCTTCGGCTGCGTCACCGTATACGCATGTGGGGTGTTCGCATTTCCCTACTGTGATCAGCATTTGGGTGGTATAAAAATTGACTTCACCGAAGTTCCCGCTGTACCATGTAGAGACAAGTTTTATTAGCCGCGTGCTTAGTTTCTCCATACCCTTCGTTTCGTCGTTAATTTCGCGCACTTCAAGTTTTCTTACTCCTTCTTCTATTCTCTCGTTCTTCAATGGTCACTACTTTTTACTTTCAAAGCCTAGTAAATCTATTTGTATTGAATCGCTTAACAGCTGGCCTGATACTACCGATGCTAGGAGCTTACATCGGAGATTTGTCTTTAATGCATTTTCCCAAACTTTAGCCCCTTTAGAGAACGGAAAACGTGGTATCCATCATTATTTTCCGTTTCCTTTGGGTTGGTCCTCATGTGTTTGCCATCGGTCTACTGAGTAGGGATGCCATCTTAGCGGCTTCTCTGTTGCCGCGTGTTTTATTTGGGCCCAGAAGGCTAATATCGGGTCCTGTCTTATGCCTAGGTACTTTAGAACCTTTCTTGTGATTAGTATATTATATTATATTTCCACGAACTTCTTCAAGATTTCGTGCTGTGATGACTGCGGCAATATCATTTGCGTATCCGCTTATACAATCGGGCATTTCTATATTGAATATCTCGTCATAACTAATGTTCCACAAGTCGAGACCGAGAATTTACCCTTGTGCCGCTCCGGATGTGACGTCTATACAACGAGAACCCTCAGATAAAGTAGATACATTTGTGCCAGCGTTTTTTTCCAATCCTCGAAGCAGTTCTGGTATGCACTTTTTGATATATCCTTGAGCTCTCTCAGCGATTCGGTTTTTATCTCCTCAATCATCGCAAAATGCCGTCCCTTCAATCTTAAGAACAGTAAAAAGTCACAGGGGGCCAAATCTGGTGGCTGAAGCACGATAACGGTGTTGTTTTTGGCCAAATAATCTCTCACAAGCAAAGATGAGTGAGCAGGTGCATTATCATGATGCAAAGCCAAGCATTTTTTTTCCACACTTCCCGGTGTTTTTTGTGGTAAGAAGTCCTCATACACTACGCCATGGTTATTGTTGTTGTTGTTGAAGTGGTTGAGTATGAAATAATCCTAATTAGTGACCAGCGCCGTTTTACTTCCACTGTTCTCGTGTGATGATGTCCTGTTTTTTTTTTTTTTTTGTTTTTTTTTTGTTTTTCCCTTAAGTCAAATCCATTTTGTTAAATCCAGGTCCAAATTCTTTATCTCGCTGTCTGAGATCTCATTAATATGCTACGCCATGCTAATCGAAGAAAGCAATGAGCAAAACCTTGACACTTGATCGAACTTGGCGAGCTGTTTTTGGTCTTGGCTCTCCTGGACTCTTCCATTGACACTATTGACCTTTGGTTTTGATGTCACAACCATATACCCATAATTCGTCACGGTAGCGTTCAACTTTTAGCTCAACAGCACAAGTATCATTTTCGAAAAAGTTCGACCCAATACGGGCCAGTCGAAAAATTAGATCAAATAGGGCTACGTTGCAGGTGCGTAGTCTCTATTTTTTTCTTAAATGGCATGTAGGTTTTCAATACCCCGCATGCAACAGTTTGCTTATTATAGTGTCAGTTTAGGTGAAAATATACCTCATCGCGTAATCACGCAATCTGAGAAATGCAGCTCTTGCAGAACGACCATTTTCATATGACATTTGGATAATTTTCACGCCTTTTTCAAGTGGCTATCACTCCATGATTTAGTTTCCCAAAGCCTGTAGTACCAATTATCTGAAAAAATAAAACTATCACAAATAATTCCCGTCGAAGCTCTACACCACCCTTGAATCCCCTTATTTAAGGAATAATTTTTCCCCTCCCTTTTTTCTATAGCAAAAGTTCATTTGCCATGTAGTTAAAATTTTAAAGAAATTGCAGTATATTTCCCTTTTTCGGGCTTAATAAAATGCTTGGCATCACTCACAACTGCAGTTCCGCTCTGTTTCTCATTTCGAAAGCTTTCAGAGCACAGCACCAACAATACTAAATATACAACTTCTTGCGTTACAATTCCGCTCACTGCCAAAGTATAACTCTCCAATGCTCTTACTCTCTCTCTTTCTCACACTCTCGATTCGATATGCCGGCTTGCCGAATGTCGAGGATACATTTCATTCCGCCGGTAATTTCAAATTTACGCTTTTACGCTTTTCCACAATTTCCCTTTTGTGTCGGATGACAGCGATAACAACAGCAGCAGCAACGGAATAAAAACAAAACACGACAGCAGCACAACAACAGCAACAGCAGGAATTGATGTTGCATGTGAAAAGCCGAAGGCAGAAAACGGCAACCGGTGACTACGACAAAAACAGCAGACAACTAATTCAAACCGAAGCAGGAAATATGCCGCCACATTGCAGTTGTACACCGGCCACTCTGTGTGGTTGCTGGCCACCAATTCCATACAAAAATACTATAAAGGCAACCGTGCAGGCAAATGCTTGATAAATGCTTGTCATGGCACTATTCACCTGCTATCTTCCCATCCTCCATTGCCTCCATAGCGATGAAATTCATGCACTACTCTGTTCATCAACGCCATCACTCACCGGTTACCACTTGCATTCTAGTATCACTGCCTAAATTCTTTATATCGCCCCCATTAGAGCCGCAGTAAATGGAATCTCTAAGAGCTTGACTTGAAATGAAAGGAAAAATGGAGCTGCAAATATCAAAAATGATGTCGACTTTGACCCCAAAAATGAAAAATATGCGTATAGATGTAAATTCTCCATAGATTAAGTGAATGAGTTAGCCTCAATGGGAGGACAAAGCGTTCTTTTATGTATGTATCCACTGCTTTCGTCCAATAGTAATGGCCAAGAGCAAGAAGTAGTTTAGAGTAAATTAGATTTTGGCTTTTCTTTGTATGCTTTCAACTAACCTCTACTACTATAGCTTGCCACACGCTTACTAAGTGAATATGCCGCACTCTAAAATGTATGTATGTATGTAGTTAGTTGGCAATGAATGTATGTATATCCTTTATTGTTGCCTTGCATTGTTCTTGTTGCAGCTGTTGTTTGGTACTGACTTGTGCCGGCTGCTTTCTCACCATGGCATTAAGCGACGTTGTATTTCCCAGAGCGATAATGAACAAAATCCTCTGCTTTATGACTACGGCTAAGGCAACCAAATCGACTTGCAGGCAACCAGCGAGCCAGCCAGCCACATGCTTGGACTATGTATTGTGTGCGAGGCCTGTTGTGCTCGAGTTGCTTGTTGTTGCTGTCATAGTGACGAAACGTGCAGGCTGCGGAAATTCTGCCTGTTGTCGCCCTAGCATTTTTACTTTTATTTTATTATAGTTGTTGCACTATTATACTATATACTTGTATATATCACTACGGTTGTTACTCATTATGAGTGTGTTGGCAGTAAAATAGGCGTTATTTGTGAAGTGGTGAAGTTGCTCATACGTCAAGGTGCACTGATTAAGAACATTCTGTATAACAGGCCTCAGCAGCCCCGCATGCACTGCAGTTTCACGTAATTATATACTTTTTTATTTTAAGTTTTTGTGGTGGACGATTTCTTCTCCGTACTGATCGCTTTTAGAGCAAAGAATTTAGTATTATTTGGGTGGGTACGAAGGATTCTGAATTTCTTTAGCTCTGTTGGTAATGAACAGACGGAATTTCTTGTGGAATGCATTTTACGTGGAAGGCATTTTACGGTTAAAATACTTGTATGGTCATCTGTCAGCATCTGGTAAGATAAGAAGTTCTATGGACTCTGTGTGTGACTTACGAACTCTCATTGCGTCTTACAAGGAGCATTAATGTCTCCACTATTAGCTCTGTAAACTGAATTTGTTGGATGCAAGCGACAATCATTTTTGCGGTCCGGAATGCGTTCATAGCGTTATATACTGATATTGTTGTAAAAAGTGATCAGATTTGATATACTTTTTCCAATAAGGCTTTTAACAGCTCTCGCGTGACTACTGTCAAATTAAATACATTTTTTTCAGTACTCATTCACATTTCATCATCGTGGTGTTCAGCGATGAGGCCCCTTTTTGGCTTTATGACTACGTCAATAAGCAAAATTTCCGTATTTGGGCGGAAGAACAACCCGAAGCAATTCAAGAACAGCCATTACAACCATTGCAAGCAATCGTTTGGTGCGGTCTATGGGCTGGTGGAATCATCAGCCAATATTTCTTCAAAGACTAGGCTAGCGCCAACGTAACAGTGAATGGCGAAAGCTATGGCGCTGTGATAAACGACTCTTTGACGCCGATACCGGATATAGAAGCCCGTGATCTCCAAAACATTTAGTTCCGACAAGCCGGCGCTACTTGCCATAGAGCCCGTTGCCAGTGGATTGGCCACCAAAATCGTATAATATCACACTTTTGCACTATTATTTAAGGGGGTATGTAAAGTCTAAATGCTTTGTGGTTTGTGGATTAACCAACTTCGATTGAGGCATTGGAAGCCAGCATTACTAAAATTATTCACGACAAATAAATTTCATGAGTGCTTCAACACCAAATTATTAAAGCTTGGGGAATAAATTTATATTGTTGTTGTTTTGTTTAAAATCCGCTACCTCTAAATTGATTACCCTATTCAGAGTGGTAACCGCAGCCTAAAAAGGTGGTGCGTGACTACCATTTAGAATTCAGAGAGAACATAGGTTCGAATCTCGCTGAAAGACCAAAATTAAGAAAAAGTTTTTTCTAATAGCGGTCGCGGAAAGTATGGTGGATACGGCATTAGCTCCTATCCGAGCTCGTTCAGCTTGCGTCATGTTTGCCTTGCGGTGTGAGGTCTTGCGTTGTCGTGGTGAAACAAAACTTTGCGTCTATTCACTAAAGACAGTCGATTTTTTTTAAGTGCCTCATTTAGGTTTGATAGCTGATGGGAATAATAATCAGCAGTTATCGTCTGGTTTGGTTCCAGAAGTCCATAAAAAACAATACCGGCCATATCCCACCAGGAGAATCTTCTTGGGGTGAAGGCCATCTGTAGGGGTCGGTTCTGGTGTTTCATCTTTATCTTACCATTGGCGTTTGCGAACAGGATTATTGTAAAGGGCCCATTTTTCATCACCAGTAGCGATACGGTTCAAAAAGCTTTCATTTTCAAGCCGTTGCAGCAGCTCAGAGCACACATTCACTCTCTGCTGAAGGTTGGCGACGGAACCCATTTTTCCAGCTTTGAAACCTTTCCCAACTGAACCAGGTGCTTATGAACTGTTCCATGCGATCAATTTACCCTCTGAGCTATCATATCGACTGTCAAATTTGGCTCAGCTTCCACGAGTTCGAGCAAGGCGTCGGAGTTAGAGACTTCAGGACGACCAGCGCGCGGGGCATCCTCCACGTCACAGTTACCACTTCGGAATATTGAAAACCACTTTTGCGCAGTCCTTACACTCACGATATCCTCTCCTGCAGCAGAAGTTGTTGCATTTTTACCACTTTTATAAAAACAATAAAAAATAAGCCTCTTATACGCGTTCGAAGATTCCATTTTATTTTTTAACAACACGTGCTTCTATCCGCGATTAAAATCACTTGTTGACTACACAATATATCAAAGAAAATATAAATACCATATAAATACATAGTTCCCTTATATTCCGCGAATAATTTTTTGTATGCAAAAATCGTACAAAAGTGAAATTATGGGTAAAATACGCACGAACTTATGGACTGACCATACAAAGGCGAATATGTTAAGGAATATCCCTGTACAATTGTAAGTTGATGTCTTGATAAATTTTTGAGTTATATTCGACAGCACGGAAAAAAACGTATTTCGGAAAACACGCGATTAAAGTTTTCGTTCTCACTCATTTTCATTCGACGTTCATCGCTTCACTACTTTATAAGGACTTTTTAGATTTTCTATTAACCTTAAAACAATGAAAAGATATGTTTTAGATTTTAAATGAATTTGTAAGGACAAAAAAAAAGAAAAGTTGAAAGTGGTGTAGGAGCTGCCCTCTTAAATACCTCGAAACAAGAAAAGTACGACTTGGACCACTTTCATACTATAATTATGGGCGCATATGTATTGTGTTTATCGAGACCGAAATTATGTCAATGTGGGTTATTTTTCGACTTTTTTGAATTTTAATTTTTTTTTTCATTATTTTTATGTTGAAATTTTCTTACATTCAGAAATATGTTTCTTTTCTCTTTGTTATTTTTTATTTTGGTTTCCATCCTTCAATTCATCGGGTCCTATTTAAAACACGTTTTCTCTATTCCTTATTTCTTTTCTATTTAACTAAATAAAAGCTAGCAAGGTGTGGCTGAATACAATTAATGTTTAATAAAAGCAACATTTCTTTACAATCAACGGCTTTCATTTTATTTTCTTTTGTTTGTTGTGTTTTTTTTTTTGTTTTTTTTTTTGTTTTTTTTTTTGCAAAATTCTTGAACTACCCTTTTTCTACTATTGGATGTGTGCGCCTACTTTTTTGCCATTCCCTTTTCCATCAACACTAGTGAGAAGACGTGATGAGCTCTTTTTATTCTTTCTTAACTTCCTTGCTTCACACAAGTCCATCTGCCTTCACTATCGCGTTGCAAGCAAATTGAGTTCATTTTCATATCTCACGTCATGTGTTGCTGGCTAACATGAAAAGTGCAAAAATGTGCCAAAACGACTGGTCACTGGTGATGCTCTGCAGCGCTCGTGGTGGTATCAAAAGAATTTACGCCACATGTATGTATGTATGGAAGTATGTATGTATGCATGTAAGTATTCATGTTTATATATGTGTGTATGGAAGTGTATAACTGTGTATGTGTAGTACACACCAACCAGGCATACAGCCAAGTAAAAATGTAGTCTGCCGAAGGAACTGGTCTGCCTTTCAGCACACAGATCGGCAGTTATTCACACAGGCAGTTATTAGCGCTTGCATGTGTGCGTACGCTGCTGCTTAATACATGTCGTATGTGTTTGTGAATTGGTGTTTAAGCACATTCTTGTTATTTTATATTTCGTGCCCATAACGTCATTTAGTTCATTTGAATGTGAACATAAGTACGCCTCCCTTATCCAATGCTCAAAGGTTCCTACCGCAGGCATTCCCAGCTAGTGCGTTCGATCAGCCATACGTTGAGCCCTTACGGGCGAGCATCCTCAAAAGTATTTCGTTGGATTTTCGGCAGGGTTTGTATGCCATATTTTAAGGATGCCAGCAAGTGTTATCTGTATCGTTGCTTTTGCACTTACACTGCCAGTTGGTTCTTGTGATGCCTCTTGGTTGCATTGTCTGAGTGCTGACCATAACAAATGCTTATAATTTTTTGCATTACTCACATAATACACGAGAATTCAGTGCAATTCAAGTACATTTATACAAATGCATGTTTACTTGAATGTTTGTACCACTGACTGAAACCTTTGCATGTACAGGGTGTGCTCTAAGTTGCGAGATGTTGTTAATTAGGTCTTTTTTGAGCCGTAATTTGAAATTTTTAATGAAACTTTTGGTATTTTTTTGTATAAACTTACATAACTCGTTTTCGGTTATAAATACATAGGTATGTAATCATATTTGTCACTTACACCCTTTGTTAGGTATTTGACCGATTTCCTTAGCCTATTTGTGGTATGCGTCTTAGTGTTGTTCCACAAGCGGGGGAACCTACAGTTTTACGCCGACTCTGAAGATGATGGTTTTTTTACCAAGAGCATGAAGCAGTTAACACAACCGTAATTTAATCGCCGTTCGGTCGTCATTCCAAGGTGGATACAAGTTTGTATACTTTCCCAGCGTCTGCTGAGTTGCCACGAAGCCACCCTATGGTTAAACAAGAGCACATCAATCCTCGAATTTCGCGGGAAAACTACCTCACGATGACTGCAATGTCACTGGAGCCAGATACCCAGATAAGCTTAATAAATGAAGAATTGGGATGCGAGCGAAAGTGCATTCGGTCATTCCTTGGCCTGTTTCGAGCTCACCATCATCGCTCTGCTTTACTTGAGCTGAAGTTACGCGACCAAGACTTTTTGTTTCTTTTTACACTCAAATTTCTCTTTTTTCCTTTCAAAACAGTTTGTGCTGTACATTTGAGTCAAAAGTGATTCTGAATGAGCTCAAACGGCTGTAACTTCAACTTTAATTTATTTTAAATTCATTTAAATAAATAATCTTTATAAAGGGTGGTTAAGTTTCAAGGGCCGGTGTTGATTTTGAATAAAATACAATTTTTTTAGGAAATTATTATCATTTTTCTCTGTTATGATAATATTGGTATAGCTCAATTATGTATGAAACAAAATACCGGACAAATGTCCACCGAAGCCTCGGCGGCACACCTTCATCCGATGGTCCAAATTTTCGATGATGCTGAGGCATAATTGAGGTTCTATGCCGTTAATGTGCCGAATTATCTCATCCTGTAGCTCTTGAATTGTTGCTGGCTTATCGACGTATACCTTTTCTTTCAAATAACCCCAAAGAAAGAAGTCCAACGGTGTCAAATCACATGATCTTGGCGACCAATTGACATCGCCGCGACGTGAGATTATTCGGCCATCAAATTTTTCGCGCAAAAGAGCCATTGATTCGTTATCTGTGTGACAAGTGGCACCGTCCTGTTGAAACCACATATCGTCCACATCCATATCTTCCAATTCGGGCCATAAAAAGGTCGTTATCATCTCACGATAGCGAACACTATTCACAGTAACTGCCTGACCGGCCTCATTTTGGAAAAAAATACGGCCAAATGATGCCGCCGGCATGCCAATATTTAGACAATTCGCTTGACTAATTTGAACTGCGCCGTCATGCCAATTTGAAAAAGGTTTTTGTTTTTGTTAATGTTTAGGGGATTATCACACTAAGGTTTGCACCGGCTGCAGTTCTTATAAGACTTTGACTTTCGATTATTTACAAAAAACGATTAGCAGCATAAACTACATGTTGTTGTTGTATGAGTGGCTGTGTTTCCTGAACCAGAAGACTTTTAATCAACCTCTAGGGACGTTTTAAAACCACACTCCTCTATCATTTTGGTGTTTCGACTTCCTAGAGTGATATTTCTTGTAGCCACTTCGCACAACATAAAAGGCACTAATGAAAAAAAAAATGTCTTTAACCTCTTCAGGGACATAGGCACATATGAGTACGTTTAGGTGTTTTTTTTTTTATTTTAGTTATTGTATTTCAAGAGAAATGAAGTAAAATTTTATTATCTTGGTCAAGGGAAGCGTCGCTCAATTGAATTGAAACATTATTTTCATTCGAACCATCGATTTCTGGCTGAGTGTCAATGTCCGGTTCATTTGAAATTTCTGTATTCGACTCTTTATTTGCCGTATTTGCGACAGCAGCGAAATTGTCATCGATTTTCGGTTCTTCAAACACGCTTACACCTTCGGATTGTGTTTTCGTTTCGTGATGAACAATTTCCGTCTTTGACTCGTTGTTCGTTGAATTTTCGTCTGAAACAACAATCACATTGTCCTCACCGATCTGAATTCCCATGTCTTCAAACACGCTCATATCGTTGGATAGTAAATCTATTATCCTTGGTCAACACACTTCTTGCTCTCACAAATGAACTGCACACAAAACACAAATTAGTAGTTCGGCGTTCGTGTATGTGTACTGAAGCATTTCTCTTCATAAGGAGCGTACAAACCTCTGTGTTTATGTTTACTCTCCGTCGAAAAAAATTTCCAACTTAGCAACACGACACAAATCGTTTCACAATAACGAAAAATTCGTATATTTATTCAAAAAAAGTTGTACACATAAAATGAATGTTAATTCGAAATTTACTATAATCTAAGAATCGAGCAAGTGTTGTTTTGTACAATATTTTGAATTTTTCTTTTTTTATATGAAGAATATATTTGAAAAAATTTTTTTTTTTGCTAAAAACCTTCCCCTAGTGGATCCCTATAATATGGAAAAAAGAACGAATAAAATTGGCCTCGTATCGGCCCAAAAAATTGCGTACAAACGAACATCATTTCATTTTTATATATATAGAAGAAGAAGATATTTCACTACATTTCACTACTCAACTAAATACAAACAAATCGTTAAGTATAACGGAACGGATAACGGAATATTCTGCTTTATTCATGGTGTTTTTATAGCATTGAAACGATAACTTCTTATGCGTAAAGTATTTCCATTTATTCAAAAACTGTCATTATTACTTCCCAAATAAAATATTAGGTAAGTAAAATATAATCCCTTTCAATGACTCTATAAGTTTGAGATCGTAATTTGTATTATAAGTCGCATTTTATAGCCAATTATAAACGTACACATATGTGTACAGTTATCGGTTGAAGTAGTATTTCTTGTGAAAAACTAATTTTTTTCTCAAAATTTTTAAATATTTCGAAAACGCTTAATTTTAATGATCATACTTTGGCCATATTAAACTTATGAAGTCTTCATTGATATCAGAGGAACAAAAACTACAGATGTACAAAACTATAATAAGACCGATTCTCAGCTACGACTGTGAAACATGGATATTTAAAGTTAATGACCTAAATTTACTAATGCGACTTCAAAGAAAAATTCTTAGAAGTATATTCGGCTCTATACGATTAGAAGATGGTATATACTGTATATGGTATAACCACGAGCTCAGTGTTTTAATCGCGGGAGGAAATGTAACGCGCCTTATAAAGTGCCAAAGATTACGGTGGTATGAACACGTTTCAAGAATGAGTAGAGAAAGAGCGACCAAAAAAGTATTTGAAGCAAGCCCTTAATGAGCCAGAAGGAGAGGCCAGCCAAGGAGACGATGGTTGCAAGACGTAGAGCACAATATATGAAAGATGAAAATCTCACAACACAGAGCGAAAGCGGACTGACGAGAAGAAGGAGGCGTATTGTAGAGGAGCCAGTGGTCCACATCGGAGTGTAACGCCTAGACAATGGTCAGCAGATTCTCCACGAATTAGAAATATTTTATGATCTACCTTTTCCTTTAATCCAAAACTGTCACTTGGCTATATCTTGAAAACTACACGGCAGAAAAACAAATTATGTGGATTTTCGGATACAGCGTCCGATTTTACATGTGAATTAGATGATCTTACGCTTGAGTTTTTTTGAATGCAAACTAGTGTATCTACACCATAGGTTAAAGTACAATTCATTCTTAGAATTTCTCTTTAATCTATTTTCTGAACTTTAGTTTCTTACCTACTCTTGTGAGGTCAGATAGCCCTACGTTCGTTCTGACCACACGCATAAGATACGACACGTAAACTATTTACGTATGTATATTTCTACAATTATATTTATATATTTATGTATATATTCATATATAAACGAACAAGGTAATAATAATTTCATAGTTCCACATCTAATATGAAATCCCAAAGGATGCTCAAGTGGCAGCAGACGTTTGCCTTTCATACTTACAAGAACATGCCAACCAACCAACCAACCAACATATTTTTAGTTCAATGCTACAACATTCCACAAAATGCGGAGCAGCTATGCAGCAAATTGAATTCAAGACTTTAAGGTGAGAAGAAAATTGGCAAACAGGTTACTGCGGGTCTGACCAAATGACCGTCGGGTCAGTTGAATATAATATATGCAGGTTTTCCAATTGAGTTTCATCAACTCACTTTTTATCTCTACGCAGTGATGTGAAGTCAAAGGCGCGTGCATCGATGTGAGCTACAGTGAAAAGCCTAGCAACTCAGCAAACATTCCAGCTCATGAACTGACTTTTGATAGAAGAAGTCACACTAGTTCGAGAGTGACTCGAATTGTACCACTTGCAAAATGAGCAATGAAGGGTGTAGACAATATTAGTGCTCTACTACAGCCGTATAAGTTTTGCGGAGATACCAAACTGATAGGTGGCTTTGAAATCGACAAAAAGGTGGTGCGTGCTGAGTTGTTTTTCATGGGCTTTCTCCAGGATATGGGGCATTGTGAAGATCTGATCTATGGTAGACTTACCAGGTCTACAGTAGCACTGATAAGGCGACTTCACTTCATTCTCTCACACAATACGCTCGACAGGACCTTGTACGCGATGTTAAGCAGGCTTATCCCGCAGGTTAATTAAGCTCATTCTTCTTCTTAATTGGCGCGATAACCGCTTACGCGATTTTGGCCGAGTTTAACAAAGCGCAACAGTCGTTTCTTTCTCGTGCTAACCGGCGCCAGTTGGACACACCAAGTGACGCCAAGTCCTTCTTCACCTGATATTTCCGACGTAGAGGAGGCCGCCCTCTTCCTTTGCTACCACCAGCTGGTACCGCATCGAATACTTTCAGAGGCGGAGCGTTTATATTCATTCGGACGACATGACTCAGCCAGCGCGGCCGCTGGATCTTTATTCGCTGGGCTATGTCTATGTCGTCATAAAGCACACCGAGCTCATCGTTCAATCGCCTGCGATATTCGCCGTTGCCATCGTGCAAAGGTCCAAAAATCTTACTTAAAATCTTTCTCTCAAACACTCCAAGCGTCGCTTCATCGGATGTTGCCAGCGTCCAAGCTTCTGCGCCATACGTTAGGACGGGCATGATGAGAGCCTTGTAGAGTGTTAGATTTGTTCTTCGAGAGAGCACTTTATGGCTCAGTTGCCTACTTAGTGCAAAGTAGCACCTATTAGGCTCATTACACGGTGAAAAATCGGCTTAGCGATATCGATGGTGCATTTAAAAATTTAGAAAAATATTTATATATAAATTCATTTGCTCGGCCAAGGACTAAACTCAAAAAAACCTACATGAAGTTTTTAAACAAGTGAGAGATTACTAAACAACCCGCACATTTAGAAACTCATCTGTCGAGAGATATTTGAGGCAATCACAAGTCCTCTTCAATGCCTTGAATTCTGCTGGCTTTTCCTTGTGTCCTTGGAACATGAGCTCATTCGCATGTAGACACAAATGCTTCTTCTTAAAAGTAATTTATTCGAAAGTAGGGGAATTTACTTGAGTTGCCAATAAAGATACCACTCGTTAGAACAGCAGGTCTGAACGTCTACAAAACCAAGCTCAGGGGAGGTTCAGGTCGGCGTTTGCTTGATTGAGACCGAACAGATGCAAGAAGAGCAACGGTTTAAGTTGAACCAATTGGATCGGAAGCGGCGGCAGTTTTTGCCTCTGATGAAAGAGTTGCAGCTGAAGTTGCATACGCTTCAGAATCATCCAGGATACTTAAATTTATTGCATTAATTACTCTATCTGTCGAGTTGAGATATTCGTGATGTTCTTATCAAAAATTGGGTAATTTGCAACCTCTCCATCGTCATCATCGGAATAGCATTTTTCTTCATTTGCTGTATTTTCGTCATCGATTGGAATATCATTCATCATCGCCAAAATCTGTTCCTCAGATAGATTGCTAGACTATGACTATGAAAAATAACAAAACGTAAGAAAACCACGAAAACCACACAACCAACAATTTTGAGCGCATTGCCCAGCTCCGTCTTTAGACTGTTGCACTTTCGGAGTGATTTAATTTGCTAAATGTCAGTATATTTTTCATCGCTTAATAAATATTTCAAATTTCCTACCTACCAGTATTTTTTTAGCTCTGTACGATGAAATTAATAAAAAAATTTCTTTTTATAAAAATCACTGTTTCAATAAATTAATTTTATTATGTCTGAGCACAGCCAAATTTAACTCTCAAATGAATTTACTGCGAATCGAAATAAGCCAAGCCCGTGGGCTTTGAACAAACACATGCTATCATCTATTATACGAGGGGTGCCTTTTATATTTCGGGATTAGAGAACAAAAAAACATTTCAATCATCGAAAATCACTTTATTGTTTTGCAAAATATTCGCCATGAAGATCTATACACTTTTGCATGCGTTTGAACCAATTGTCGAAGCACTTTTGCCACTCTGAATGCGGTACCTCCGAAAGCCGCAACCGCTTCTTCAGGTGTCGAAAAACGTTGACCTCTCAGTTTGTTTTTTACGTACGGGAATAAAAAGAAGTCATTCGGTGCCAAGTCAGGACTATACGGCGGATAACCCATTAATTCGATGTTTTGGGTGCTCAAAAATACAGTTGTTTGAGCCGATGTGTGAGAGCTCGCATTGTGCTGGTGAAGAGTGATCCGTCTTTGCCGATTGGTTTTCCTATTTTCTTGGAAGACAACTGGCAAGCAAATGGCTGTGTACCACTCAGAATTTACTGTTCTGCGTTGTTCTAGTGGTACGGTTGCGACATGTCCAGTTTTTCCGAAAAAACAGGCGACAATTTGCTTGGAAGTGCTTCGTGCGCGAACAACTTTTGTTGGATTTGGCTCATATTGAAACACCCATACTGTCGGCTGCTGTTTACTTTCGGGCTCATACGCGTAAGTCCATGATTCATCACCTGTCACGATGTCATAGACGTGTTTCGAAGCCCCGCGATCGTATTTTTCGAGCATTTCCTTCGACCAATCGACACGAGCCTTTTTTGAGCGATTGACAAATTGAGTGGGATCCAACGCGAACAAATTTTTTTGACAGTCAAATGTTTATGCAATATTGAATGTATGCTGATCCCACTAATGCCTAAGATTGTCTCAATCTCACGATAGGTCACATGACGATCTTGCAATATCAGTTCGCGCACAGCATCAATGGTTCTCGGAACAACCACTGATTTTGGACGACCTTCACGAAATTCGTCTTGGAGTGAACAACGACCACGATTGAATTCACCATACCATCGATAAACACTGGTCCTTGATGGAGCTTCATCGCCAAAAAATTAATTAAGTTCATCCATGCAATGTTGCTGAGTAAATCCACGTCGAAAGGTGTAAAAAATAATCGTACGAAAATGTTCACGATTTAATTCCATTTTTGGACAGAGATGAATCTTTTAAGTTACTGTAAACAATACAAATAGCGCTGGTATTTCAAAACGTTCTGAGTACGTAAAAGCCAAAAAATGCCAAACTTTGCTATACAGCTGTCAGTTGCCAGATTGCAGCACCAGGGTTGCCAAATCCCGAAATATAATATAAAAGGCACCCCTCGTATAATTCGGAGTCCTCTTTTTATAAAGAACTTTTGTTGAGTTCGCGAAAAGGTGGTGTTGGGTATTAGAGGGTTGATTTTACTCTAGCTTGACATATGTTTTAAAATTTGAATATTACACTTGCAAACTTTTTACGGCTACATTGGAAATAGAACACTTTTATTACGGCACAAACGAGAATCACAAAAGAATTATTTGCGAAACGACCGAGTGAAAAGTGTCTGCGGAAACGAAAATGAAAACTATTTTTGCCCTTCACGTTTTCACAGAACGAGAATTGGCCCCCTGATGAATTATATGGAGATGTACTTAACAAAATGATTGGTCGATTTATGGTGTGCTAGAACTTCAAAAAAAAACAAGTTGCAGAAAATATTGTAAAGGCGAGCAGATATAGGGAAGCCCAACCCAGAGGAAGTATTCATAACTTTGTAAATTTTGCCACTACCCATTTGAAATGTTTGCACAATATTCTTGAGATATTATTCACGATGGCTAAGAACTAGTCGGATTGACTATTGGGTATATATTTATATATATTTTTTATTTTTATTTACACGCTTGCTTGTGTGTATATGTGTGTGTATGCGTGACCACCTCTCACTATGCTTTCATTTGGCTATTTCTCATCCAACAGCCAGCTACCGCCGCAGCCGAACGAGATTGTGCGTAAATAACATTTGTGCGGTCGCGTGTTCAAAGCCCACTATGCACACGAAACCTGAAATGATAGTACTCGAGCAGATTTTCTAACAAAAATCACTCCTCTTTAAGCGATGGCAAAAGAACGAACGAATTTCTGCAATGAAAAAGCGTCTGAAAAATCATTTGCCACATATATTCACATATGAGTCAATTACAAGCCCATATACATATACAAGTATGCATATACACATATCTATGTATACTTCAACGTGCGTGCTCTGTCCTGTTTTTTTCCTCATTCACTGCGTGCTTATGAAGAAAAATTTTATCTCCCATACTTGCATGTGTTTGTGCTTACATGTGTATGTATAGGTAAGTATATTCATGTGTGTGCCAGCAAGTGCGTGCCGCGTGCTGAGACAGTACTAATGGCTATGAAATTGTTTAGTGATGGCCGGTGAACGTGAGTTGAATTTCGAAATTAATTGCTGACTTTACTGGGCTTGTAGCCTATAGAGAGGTTTGGAAGCAAAAAAACGGCTCGAGTTTAGGATACATAGGCAACTCGTTACTGTCATAACAATAGCGGAAATGTTAGTAAAAGCAACAAATTGTAACCTTTTTTCTACTCTATTCACCTCCGATTCTAATATTGAGCACTTTTTCACAACTAAATGAAAACATTAAAGTCAAGTTGTTGGAGTAGAAAAAGATAGGAACGCATAGCAACCATAAAAAATAACAATAGAGAAAAATATCTGATATGAAAAAGTAGCAGAATCAGTAACGATGTGTGAACAAACAGTTGAAGTGGCGCAAAAGAAGAAAGGGATGCCATTTATCCGGAAGGTGAAGACAATAGAAGTGCTGGCGAAAAAAAAAAAACAGTTGGGTGTTAGAAGGGGAGATTACACATACGCACATATCCAATGCGTATAGACAAGTATAAATACATTAGACCGCACCATCTTTCAAGCAAAGAAAACATTCGTCGTACACCCGTGCCCTTAAAGACGAGGCAAATTCGAAAAATAAACCAAAAATGTTTATGAAGGAACGTAGAGGTCTTCTTTTTACCTTTTTCTTCTGATTTTAATTTATGATTTTCCTCGAGGTATTTGTCTCGTGGAGGCAATTTTTGTTTGTTCCAAGGGACATTGACCTCAAGTGCCCCGTCATTGTATCATGTTTTATAATTTTTTCGACACTGCCCTGCAAAACTACTTGAAACTAAGGGATGTACATCGAACTTTTCTTCCGATATGCTTGAATATGCATACAAGGGGGCGCAAAATTAATCACCCGAGGGTCCGAAGATTTATTATTTTGACGTGATAACGTCTTATAATTCGATGTAGACGGCTGCACGCACCAAAATATGTGTCGTTATCTTGCTCAATCGTCGTTATCTTGCTCATTCGTCGTTATCTTGCCCATGCGTCGTTACCTTGCTTGAACTGCAAGCGAGAGCGCGGAACGAACGATAAAGAGGCACAATCGGCCCCCGCGTTCGGCAACGTTCGATATCTGGCTCTCTCCTACTTGAGTGAGCGTATATATGTATGTATATGCGCATATGTATATAAATTCATATATTTGTATTTGCATATGCCTTCTTCTTGTGTGCATGGTAACGAACCAATTCTCTGTTGAGAATAAACGATGATAGGAAAAATAGGAAATAAAAGGGAGTGTTTCAAGTGTAATGTGTCTTGAGAAAGTCAAATCGATGATGGTGCCTCTAAGTGTTATTGACTTATTAACGTCTGATGCACAATCAAAATTGAAGATATCTTTCATGAATTTGATAAATGTTTCGTCATTTTTCACGTTTGTGTAAATGCAACTTGACCTATTCCATTGCGATTCCATTTACCTCCTCCTCTATATCCATACAAAATATCTATCAAACAAATAAAATTAAAATCAATAATCAATATTTTCTTATGACGTTGTCGCGTTAAACTATCGTCAGTAAACCGACTTTACAGACAACCTCTTTTTTTTGTAAATTTTGTCGCAGGTCATTCACTCGCACGCTATAGTATACAAAAATAGAAGCAGCGTAGAAGACGTAATAAAGATTTACATCACTCAAAATCATTCTTTTTTTTTAAGAAAAAAATTTATAGAAAAACAAAATTCGATAATTAATTGTGTGCCACCTAAAATTAAGGTTAATCAATCTCCATCCAAAAAATATCGGTATAGCTTTTCCATCGGAGTTATAAAATTTATTATATTTAATTTAAGACTTCCAACAAAATATTTCGGAAAAATATTAAGACTTACGTGGGTTCGATAAATGTGAAAGTACCTCCAAAAATCTCAATATTTTAACTCCTTTGGCAAACATTTTTATGCAGACTTTCTCAGCTTCTATGATTCCCGGTGCTTTTTTGGGAAAATATTTTGAGAAACTTAATTTTATTAAAAAAAAAAAAATTGTCAAGGTATTTTAAAATCGGTCTCGCACACATAAATCTTTAAATTCGTGTGAGGTGTATTGGCGGAAGTCTTAAAATATAATGCATTTTATAATTCCGCTGGAAAAAGTGAAAATTTGTATATTGAGCCACCCTAATGCATAACTTTGCGTATATTTGTTTTTTCACGAAATTCCCGCATTCTTACATTTACGAGTATAGCAGCGCTATTTCAATCCTGTGGCTTTAAGAAATAGGTAAGTACTTGCGTAAATTCTTACGCTCTGGTTTCCGGAATAGATTTTTATATTTAAATTTCGAAATTGTTTCCCTCAATGCAGGTATGCGGTAAATTATACCAGTCACGAGTCTCTAAAATTTGAGATTTTATATTAGAGACTTTTTTCGTGACTTGAGACGTTAGTAATAAATTAGTGGTGTACTTTTGTATGTCACGGCAGACTATTTTGATCTGAGAAGACCACTATTGAAATTTTCCAGCAAACATTTTTGTGGAAAATTTCAACGCTCAATCGAGCCTGCAAATTTTATATTTTTCAGATTTTTAAAAAGGAGCATCAAAATGACCCACACCTGTATGAAATATTGAGTTAAAATGTTCCACAAAAATATGCCCCATTAAATATTATTATAGACTCCTGTAGACAATATCAATGCTAAGCGACTCTTTTCCAAATAATTTTGATCAATTTGAGACCAAATTAGGAAGATTTGAATACATCGTAAAGGAAAAATTGTGAAATAGAAAATAGCAGCTATGGTCCAAAATTCCAAAGCTGTGTCTCTTTCATAATTGCCATACAGCGTTCCTATCTTTTTTTCGTCCCATTTAGTTACACAATGTAACTTCTATAAACTATAAACAGGCAGAGTTTTTTGATCATTCAACACCCCAGCTAGCCAGAGAAGAGAATTAAAGAATTATATGAGGAAGAGTCCTGGTTTAAGCAAGATGAATCCAAGTATCACGCCAGTCTTCCAATCGATTCAGTTCGATAATGACGACTACAATCATCCAAACAGCCATTTTGGTAATATCACCGGGCCACCATAGGGGTGTCATGTCGACATTTTTGAGGGTTCTTTTAAAAATCGATGTTATAGTCTAAAAATGGGGCAAGCACTTATACAGAAACTGTTGAAAAAGCGGCCCAAGATATCAAGTCTGTGCTGCAAAACTTGGTCAGGCGGCTGAACGACTACAGGACCAGCCGAGCCAATCTTTTTAGTGAAATTATTACAGGGTCCGGTACCCGAAGTGTAACCAACCCGCGCGCCGCTGATGTACGGGCATCAGCTGTCTGTTAGTTGGCTAAATGACAGTTCAGAGTATTGTTTGCAAGCGCACGGAAACATTTTGCCGAGAAGAAACACGAAAAAAATCGTAAAAACGTAATAGTGTTGGTTGGTTGGTTTTTGTGATGATTGTTCCAGAATCCAACTAGCTCTTCTTCACCATTTTGTTGCCACATCCTCGGTACCAAATTGTTTAACAGTTATTTGCAGCAGGACTATATCCAGTCTGTGCAGTTTAGGAACCTTATTAGGTTGTTGACGTCTAAGCCAGACAGTTGCTCGAGACTCTCGAACAGCGGTTTGCCCAGGGTTAACATTCTGTCCTTCCATAGGGCAGGGTATTCACAGAGGAAATGGAAGATTGTTTCTTTTTTCTCCTGTTGTTTACAACTGTGACAGTGTGTGTTGTGAGGGATGCCCATTTTGGCGGCTTGTTCTCCGATAGACCAGAAGCCGGTTATGACTGCCGTAAGTCTACAGGTGTCCCGTCGTTTCATGTTTATTAATGTCAACGATTGCTTGAGGTTGTAGGTGGGCCATAACGTTCTTCTGATTTTGCATTTCGTCTGGTCTCTCCATCTACAATCTGGAATTCGGAGATATTTTAGGGAAATTGTACTCTTGACTGCACCTAATGGTGTGAATACCGATTCGGCAAGAGCGTTATTCATGGCAGATCCCCTCCTTGCCAGTTCATCTGTTTTTTCGTTACCTTCAATATTTCGCAGGCATTGGGAAGAGGCACAAATTTTTAATAGTGTAACAACCAGCGATTGTTCGTGAGCTCGAGCACCTTAAAGTAAATAAAGTATTTTCTTATCGCAAAATTACTCGTTACAATGACACTAATGGCATCGCGAAACGTCATGGAGGTGGTCCATGGTCAACAAAAGACTGCAACGTCACTTGAAATGGTGAAAAAAGTGAAGAAGCGACTTAAGCGAAAACCCCGACGAAGTGCCAATCAAATGGCGAAAGAACTGAAAATATCTAACCGTAGCAGCCGCCGCATACTTAAAAACGATCTCAAAATTAAGCCTTAGAAGATGCAAAAAGCGCATAATCTCACACCAAAGTAGCAACAAGTCAGACTTGAGAGAGCGAAAGAGTTGTTTGGAAGCGGTCAGTTTCCGAACATTTTATTTTCTGAAGAGGCGATTTTTCAAATTGAACAATACGTTAAGTCCCAAAACGATAAGGTTCACTTGACCGAGCGTTCATATGAGAATTTGAGATATATGAGTTGGTCACCAGGAGGCAGCTCCCGCCACAGGTAATGCTTTGGCCCGCTGTAACAGCAGATAGGCGCTCTTCAATCGTTTTCATCGAGCCTGGCGTCAAGATAAATGCAAAATATTATCGACAAAGTTCTCTGGAAGTTGCTTTGAAGCCGTGGACAGACAAACAGTTCAGTGGCAGACCATGGACGTTTCAACAGGACTAGATACCATCTCGCAAAACTTGAGTAAACCAAGAATGTCTAAAAAACAACGTTCTGAACTTCATAACGTCCACACAATGGCTCTCAAATTCACCTGGCGCCAATCCGATGGATTATTCTCTTTGGGCCATTTTGGAGAGCAAGGCCCGAACTAAAAGATTCATCAGTTTCGAGGCGCTGATGAAAGCCATTGTCCGGAAGTGGGCCAAAATACCTGCAAGTTACATTCGGGAAGTTTGTAATTCGTTACTCGACCCTATCAAAGCCATAGACAAGGCAACCTTCATATCGAGCAAAAATAAATTGATTCTTAAGTTTGTATTATTTTCACATTTTTTTTTACTTCGAATTGAATGACCTTTTCAATTGGTTACACTTAGTGCCGGTAGTACTCTACAGTCAATCGAAAATTTTACTTTTTCTAATACGAGTACATACAAAAAAGTAACCGCATGCAGCATATTTTAAATGAAACCAGCCGATGACCAACTTTTTCGAAGGACCTTAGATGATGTCAGTGTCGGAAAAGACAGAGTTTCTAAAGCTCGAAAAACAACAACACAAACAATGAATGGAATTTACCAGAAGAAGAAGAAGGTCGTGAGTATGTATGTAATGTAGGTATAAACCTACATGCGACCAGGTCTTCTCAGCGGGACCATTGACTAGGTCATGTGTGACTTCATGTGAATGACTTTCCGTTACCAACAATATAAGTGAAGTCAGTGGCATACTACACTAAACGAAATAGCTGTTTGGCACACTGATCAAATCATTCTATTTTTGTAATCAAATAATCAGACGGTAAATATTTTTACCTTCCGGTATATGGGCAGCAAACAAAAGTTCATTTTAATTTCAAGTTCATTTTCAAGAGCGTAAAAGAAAATATATATATGGGACAAAACTATTATTAAGCCTAGGTAGGTAGGTAAGATGGCAAGAGTACCCCAGATACACTACAAGTAACTCTTACGTGCCGTTTTGATACCATAATGTGGACCACTACCTGTGAAAGGATTTAGGGAGGAGAGAAAACCGTCTACAGCCATCCAGTGCTGTTGATGTAGCGGAGGAGAGAAAAGGGATCTAGGCTGGATAATTTCTTCAAGTCATCCCCAAAGGGCACGCTAAGGAATCTCAAGCGCCTAGCTTCTGCAATAGGGGCTGTACGGAATTCCAAGCTTCTCCGCATGAGTACCGATCACCCAGTGAGTGGTGAATACCGTAATGAGTTTAGAAATTGAATGGAAATTGAATTGGAAATTTGGAAATTGAATGGAAATCCCCCCCAACACCTTAAGCGTTCTGTTTCTATCGTATTGAGGCCATAGTGCTTTTGAAATAACACACGATGAGACAGACCTCCATCTGTCTTGCGCTTTTTTAAGAAAGAAATTGTGTAGTTTCCCGACCCCTTCCTGGCAAGCTTATCGGCAATTTCATTTCCCTCTCTATTCCTGTGCCCAGGAACCCGGATGAGGGAAATGTTTCCTGCACGTTCGAGACGTTTGAGTTCCTCCTTACAGGAGTTCACGAGAAGAGAGCTGCAATTCGGCGACGATAGTGCCTGGATTGCAGCTTGACTACCGGAAAAAATATTAATGTCTCCCACCCAACAGCGAGCATTTTGCATGCCTGCAGGATCACGAAGACCTCTGCTTGAAAAACGCTCCTTGTTTCCGGCAGTTTAAGGAGACCGAAATGCTGGCTGATTTAGAGGAAACCCCCGCTTCCACTCAAAACTCCATTTTGGATCCGTCAGTGAAAACAGAGGTACCTATGTCCGTACCGACTCTGCCCACTTTCCAAGAAAGATAGACCTAGCACAATCCTCAAAGCATAGTTTGAGGATGGGGAGGTTAGTGCGAATAACAGAGAACGAAGGGGATATCTGCTTCAAGATGCTACTATATACTACAGGAAATTGTCTCCAAAGGTCAATCTCCTTCAGCCTAATAGCACTCTGAGCAGCAATGGATTTAACCTGCAGATCCACAGGAAGTAAGTGCAGAATAACGTTGAGCGCAGCAGTGGGACATGTTCTACAAGCACCAGTGATGTCCACACATGCAGTTCTCTGCACTCCCTCTAATTTAGTGATGTTGTAGCCCTTTTGAGAGCTACCCACCAAACTAGGCAACCGTATGTCAAAATTGGCAGAACCACTAAGTTGTACATCCAAAGTACGACACGTGGCTTGAGCTCTTTGTGGCGTGGGGTAAATTTCGGTTTAGCCGGTCTATTTTTATATTTCAAATTCGAGTCTTCACTGACAATTATTCTCATTGTAAATTTGCAAGAAAGTTCACATTTAATTTGGTTAGCTCCGGTGTTTTTATTGACAGCCAACCGTCTTATCTCTCTGTCACTTGTCGTCAATCTTAGGCTTCGTATCAGCTCTTTTAGTTTTTCCATATCCATCAGGATTTTTCAAAAAGTTGTGGATGGTATTTTTATTTCAATTGGTTTTTACCGCTATTTTGCGAACTGAGGCTCCCGATTCACTATAAGAATGTCAGTGCGCCCCTCAGAAATAACCGCATTCCCCTTGGCATAGTGTCCCAAAAAGTTATTTCCCGCATGAAAATTTATGAAGTTGGTTTGTCCCATATTTTGCTACTTTGCTTAGTGTACGACCACAGTTACAAGCTTTTCAAGTCACTTAAGCGGCTACAGGTGTCTAAGGTAATACAACTTTGCGCCATTGCAAATGCTAGTAGGCATAGTGAGCGGAGCACCAAACATGTAGTGCACTGCCAGCGAACCTAAATTGTGGGAGCAAAAACTGGAAAGAGATTTACTTCAGATAGCATCTAAGGAAGCAAAACCTGTTTAAGATTTTGATAGTTTTACGAAATTGTGTGAAGCTGTGAAAACTGAATCAGCCGCAATGCCGAAATAAACTGTGAGCTTCTAATTTGTTCCCCACTTAATACGCGCTTGTCTGGAAAATATAAACAAACTTTGTGATCTTTACTTGAACTGAATTTTTTTTTGTTTAAGCTGCTTCGCTCATTTTTTGAAAAGCGCACGCTGACGCAGCATTACTTTGCATCTGCAACTATATGGGCACTCAATATGTCGATTTTCTAAGTGAAACTACAATTCTGCGCCTTTGAACTGACAGCTTTGAACGGCAGTATTCAATATCCATTCGTGCATTGAGAGTATTTTTTATATGTGTATGTAAATATGGTTTTTATAAATGTAGCAGAAAAGCTACTGATAGTTACATACATACATACATACACGTACATCCATGTGCGCATTTCAATGGCCTCAAATAGATACTCAGATACTCTGTCGCCGGCAAGGCATTGAAATGGTGCCTTGCTTTGCGCCAAAGCCAGTCCAAGTAACAAAGCAACAGCATCGATGGCAACATCGACCATTGCAACAAATGAATGAATATTTCCAGCTACAAAATCGGCTGCAACATCTGCGGCTTTCGTAGCGATTCCACTACTTGTACACACACATACACATATATTTACATACATATAAGCAATTGTTGACACACAAGTTTACACTCAGCAGTGGAAAACCAAACAACTCAGCCAACATTCTAGTTAGTTTATGGATGTTTGATGAAAAAAGTTCAACTAGTTCGATCGCGACTAGACTTGTAGCAGTTGCAAAATGTGCAATTAAAGCAGTATACAATATAAAAGTTATTTTCTTAAATAATAGGAATATTGAATATTAAATGAGGAACATTAAATAGGAAGAATGAACACAATGAGGTTCAGACGAATTAAAATATTTATGGAGCCAATAATCCAACTCATCACTACTTCGAAAATTTCCCGTGCAATCAAGCAAGATGCAAGCTATAAAATGACACAGGCATATTTAAATAAATGTTAAGAAAAAAATTGAAATTAAATTGTGGATAAGAACTTAGTGGTTCCGCCAATTGTGGCACATGTTTGCCTAGTTTTATGGGTAGCTCTTCGGAAGGGCTATAACACCACTAAATTAAAGAGAGTGCAGAGGAGTGCATGCACTGGCACTACTGGGGCGAGTAGAACATTAACTTCATTCTGCACTTACTTCCCGTTGAACTTCAAGTTTAATCCATTGCTGCTCAGAGCTCTATTAGCTTGAAGGCGGTTGGCCTCTAGAGGAAATCACTTGTAGGATATGGTAACATTTTGAGGCAGATTTCTCCTTTCTTTCCTGTACCTAGTACATTCCTCTTCCACTGCAAACTGGATTCTGGGTGTTGTGGTAGGTCTATTTTTCTAAGCAAGCTGAGAGAGTAGAGGAGGAAGGAAGAGAGAGTTTGCACGGCTATAGATACCTCTGTTTTCATCAACGGATCCAAGATTGAATCTGGATTGGGAGCTGTGGGTCTCTCTAAAACAGCCAATTATTCAATACCCTTTGTTTTTTTTCTTTTTTTTTTTGTTAGTCAGGAGGTGTAAATCAAAATGTCTAAAACATCATCAAAGGTACCGTTACACTAATGGTATGTGGGGCATGCTCCCACTAGCCCTTCATATAACATTCCTCCTCCTTGGCTGATTTCCACCTTGGAACCGCGTTTGCATTTCTTCACGGTGGAGCCGCGTTTATGTCTATTGGCACAACAGGTTACTGCGTCTAGGTTCCACTCCTGTGGGCGTATGTAGATTTTACGCCATCGATAATACTCACTCCACCCACTGTCTTCGAAAGCGGTTGTGGGGGGAATGAATCATCGGAGAATATGCAATAGTCCGATACTCACAAACTATTGTCTTGTCTTCAGTTCGATTCTGTTGTGAGTGTTTGGCTCAAGCGTCTGTGTCTGTCGTCGGTTTGTCGAAAACAGTTTATCTCCACTGTTCACCTGCTAGCAAAAGTACCAAAAACTTTGTAATCATCGAATAGGCTTCACATTTATAAGGTTGTTTTGTATTTTTTTTTTTTCTTCCTTTTCTCCCAATAACTGTCGAATTTTGGCTTAGCTGGATTAAGTACATTACATAGGAAATAATCTAGGTGGTCTTGCTACCTAATTAATTTAATATCTTAATAGTATTGAATACTTAGTCTATCTTTCTGCTTCTACTGTTGCTGCCGCTGTTGTTGCTGCAGTAGCACCTGCTGCTGTTGTTTCTGGGCATTCCTTTCCCTGTCAATGCGGTTGAGCCTCGTCACGACTGTAGCGGCAAACGTTTTTGCGGCGTCCCATTTAGTGATGGTCGAGCACATATCGTGGACAAATCTTGCGTGGGATGGCGGATGTTCGAATGCCTTCACCAGCATTGCTCGTTCTTCACTGAAACGTCTGCAGTAAAAGGCCACATGTTCTGCACTCTCGACTGTATTCCAGCAACTCGAGCAATCCCCTTCAAATCTTCTTTAAACTACCTAAAACTAATAGTGTTTTTCAAGCAGAGGCCTTCGCGATCTTGCAGGTATGCAAAGTACTTATGGATCGCTGTTGGGTGTGAGCCATAAATATCTTTTCCGATAGTCAAGCTACGATTAAGACCCTGTCGTCGCCATGTTGAAGCTCTCATGTGGTCAACTCCTGTAAGGAGAAGATCAAAAGTCGCGAATGTACAGGAAACATGTCTCTTTTCTGAGCTCCAAGGCATAGGAACATAGAGAGAAATGAAATTGCCGATGAGCTTGCCAAGGAGGGGTCGACAGTACCGTACTCTGTTGACTCCATCTCAGATATCGGTGCCCTCTTGATCGTTGTTAAAGGGAAACTGCACAATTTCTTTCTTAAAAAACCTCAAGGCAGATAAAGTTCTCTCTTATCGCGTGCTATTTCAAAAACACTTTGACCTCAGTACGACAGACGCAGGATGCTCGAAATGCTGGAGATCCCCCGCTATTAAATTTCTAAACTCACAGCAGTGGTCATCGGTCACTGGCTAATGGGTACGCATGCAGAGAAACTTGGATTTCCGTACAACCTCCATTGCTGAAGAGGGATACGGCAGAGAAAGATGCTGTTGAACACTTTCTTTGCGAATGTTCGGTCGTGACGGCTAGGCGCTTGAGGTTGCTTAGTGTTTCTTTTGGTGATAGCCGGAGGCAGTTCTCCAGCCAAGATCTCTCTTCTCTCCTCCGCTACATCAACAGCACTGGACGGCTGCAGATGGTTTTTCTTCCTTTAAGTTTTGTAATTTTTCGCAGATAGTGGTCTAAATTATGGTATCCAAACGGACCCTAGTGCTACTTGTAGTGTACCCGTGTTACTCTTGCTATCTAAGCTACTTACCTGATGTTTAGAAAAACTGTGTAGAAAATTTTGATTTCTTAATAAAATATGTTTAAAAAGATCATTTATCAACTTTTATTCACTTGTTCAACTCTTTCCAAACTGGTGATTTTCGGAGTATATTGGACTAGTTCATTAAGTAGAATAGCGTTGCTGCAGGGGGTGACTAGTTCAAGAATTCTTATGAGGCTGTTAGTGAGGCTGTCATCACCATGTTGGAAATACCAATTTGGAGCAATGAAAAAGGTAAATGGGAGCTACTTTAGCTGCAAAGAAAACTGGTGCCAAAGTAGTTCGGAACTAGAAATTTCAACTGCGGGGCATGTACGGTATATTCTATGTATTTTGTTTGTGCTGCTGCTGCTGCGCGGCAATTGCTCTTTCCGCTGAATGTTTGGCCCAGTTGTTGCAACGTGTATTGTGTATTTTATTGCTTTTCTATAACTTTTAAATTTTGTCTGTACTGTTATTGTTGTCTTTTGCTATTTTGTTGACTATTTTTTATAAATTTTTTTCTTTTTCAATTTTCATTTTTTTATTTTTTTTTTTGTTTGTTTTATACATTTGCCTGCCATTTTGTTGCTGACTTTTCCCTTTACTTTATTTACTCTGTCCTTTTTTGTTAATGTATGTGTGTTTTTTCTGTTATTTTTCTTTTTTTGTAACGTTTTTTATTTGCCCTGCCGCATTTGCTTTTGAAGTGCACAATAAATGCGGATTTGCTGCAATATTTGCACATAAACTTCTCGCTCTCCATTCCCCTCAGCGCTCAGACCTTCTTCTCTCAACTCTTCTTGACTTTTTATGGATTTCACAGAGATCAGCTTCGGCTGCTGGCAATCATCATCTTCTTGGTTCGATTGCGTGCTCCATAGCATATTTGTTGTTTTTATTCATGTATGAATGTAAGTATGTATGTCTGTATGTATTAACGTTTGTTCTTTGCTGTTGTTGTTGTTATTGATGTAACCTAACCTCTCCACATTGTTGTGCACTGTTGCATTGTTGCATTGTTTATTTAGCGGACAGTTCAAGCTGTTGTGGCAGTAAAAAGTGGCCCATCATGACTTATTGTCAAGTGAGGTCATCGATTTTTATTGCTTTTAATTTTTTATATACACTCCTTAGAGTATTGTTTTTAGGATATATCATTATTCTTTAACACCATTCCAAATCACAGTAAATTAAAGCCAAATGGCAGTTGATGTCGAATTTGAAATTGAATGCTCAAATGGCGTAGAAAAAACTAGCAGGTTTTTTGCGACTTTTTACTTTATGAGACATTTTTTTGTAAATAAATATTTGCGCAAGTTAATGGGATGAAAACTTTCTGCTGTCACTGAGTGCAAATGGTTCTTAACAAAGTATATTGAAAGGCAAACGAATTTTGGAACTGTTTTCGTACTAACAGACCGTGAACGCCAACACTACGATCATCAATGTAAAACAGATATTTTAATTATAAAGCAATTGATTATATTTAAATTAATTAAAAAATAGAAAAGTATATAAAATAACTAAATTATTACAATTATTTCCAAAGACAGTTGAATGGAACGGCTCAGAAATTTCAGATGCATTCAAAATAAACTCAGATGCCAAACTGGGATGCTTATTTTCGCCAATACTATTTGTGATTTACATAAACGGCTTACTTGAAAGCTAAGGAGGAGGATTAAGCATAGAAGGAAGAAATATTAGACGGTTAATGTATGTGCATGATATCATTTTGGTAGCGGATCACCTACTCAAACCACAAGAGATGATTAAGGGGGAAGTCTATTGTGAATTTTTCAAAAAATCGATTTTTTTTTTTTATTAGCTTAAAAAATACTTTGAACCCTCTTAAATAAGGTACAATATGTGTTACAGCTGGCTAAATTTTTCTTCGTTGAAATTTCGACCTTTTCCCGAAGCGCTCCAAAGCTTTAAACGCTGAAAACTGAAACTTTAAACGCATTTTTCTCGAAACTAAGTTTTTGTATACGGTGTACACGATATCTCGAGTTCTGATAAATGAATCAGCTTAAAAATTTAATTATATATTCTCTGTAATAGTGTCTCTCGTCTGACATAGGATTTTTTTGATATCGTTATTTATTAAATTGTTAATATATAAACAATAGTAACATCAATTTTAGGCAAAAAAAAAGAAAAAAATTTCAAGAATTTTTTTTTCAACGCCAAAATTTTTTATCGACATAATCCTACGTCAGACGAGAGTCAATACTATGTATATGATAACAATATTTTGTTTTTTTGTTTTAGATCACCGAAACGTAAGATTTCATGTACACCGTTTAGGCACCTAAGAAAAGCGGACCTGCGCTTGCAGAAGTGCCACAGCGGCCATTTTGAATATTTTGACTTAAAATTTTTTTTTCAAAAACTTAAATATATAATAAAGATAAGAGTTTAAATAGATTTTATGTACGAGCAATATTTTGTTAGAAATAAAATCCGGAAAATAAGCCTGTTTTTTCCCTCGTCACAGTAGACTTCCCCCTTAATAACCTTCAAAGTTACTGGAACTTAGGGAACCTTGAAGTAAACCGCTCGAAGTCGCAAATAATGGTGTTCAGAAAGGGTGGGGAACTTAGTAAAAAATCAAAATGGTATTATAGTAAGGAAAAAATACAGACTCGATATATTTACTGAGGAGTGGTAATAATACCGAGGGATAAATTTAAAAAGCATGTTGAAAAGACAGCAGTTGCAGCAAACATTTCATTAACGCTTTGTGGACGTATCTTTTAAAAAAGAAAGAAATTTCAATCGAATCTAAATGGCAACTTTTTCTTCCAGTTTTTCGTTCAATACAGTCATACGCAGCACAGGTGTGGGGTTTTAAAGAAGTGGATATACTGCAAAAGAATTTTCTAAAGCGAATTCTGAAGCTATACCTACAAATATGCCTACTGTTCTTTAAATTCCATCGAATTTTTTTCATGTACTCAGAAAATCGACTGCCTCATTAGCTGTCCAAAATTGTTATAAAGAAAAAAGTCTTCTAAATTAGAGATTTAGAGAATTTATTTAGTAAAAAAGATGACATATGGCGAACAGATAACATACAATTTGAAAGATGCAAAATTGCTTTTAACAGCCAGGGCCACTACCAGGCAAATGTGAACATGCACTTACACACATACGTACTAGGAGGATAGGTCTGGTTTATTTAAAAAAATATGGCTTAGAACCAAGCATGTGGATAGAGAGCTAGAGGGGACATAGTAATTTTAAATAACAACAGATTTGGCACAGAAAATAAAACTTACACAATGTGTAATTTAGACGAGCTTGAAATCATAGCATATTTCCTGGCGCGCTACCCACAATTGAGAGAATATAGAAAGACTTTTTCGGAAAATTTGCATGAAGGGATTCACAACTTATTGAGATTATCAATGGGAAAAATGATCACTGGGGTAAACTTTTAAAAATGGTAAGAATAGAATAGAATAGAATAGAATAGAATAGAATAGAATAGAATAGAATAGAATAGAATAGAATAGAATAGAATAGAATAGAATAGAATAGAATAGAATAGAATAGAATAGAATAGAATAGAATAGAATAGAATAGAATAGAATAGAATAGAATAGAATAGAATAGAATAGAATAGAATAGAATAGAATAGAATAGAATAGAATAGAATAGAATAGAATAGAATAGAATAGAATAGAATAGAATAGAATAGAATAGAATAGAATAGAATAGTTCTCGCCTCTTTAATGAGGTTTTTCGAATGTTGAGTTCTGAGCAATTTTTGGTCTTCAGTTAACTTATGCGGAATGAATTTTGTACAGACCTTTCGAAAACCCCAATGATCAGTTAAAATTCGATAAATTGGTGTTTAAGAGATATTGAACTCCAATTCCATGAATTTCAATGATGATTTCAAAATGAAATATTACGAATATACCAATTGTGTCACTGACGTTAGTTTTTCCTCCGTTGAATATGTTTTTCCCCAAATCTGTCAGTGTCAGATTTTGCGGTAGTAATTTGTTGCTGTACTCAAAAAGTGATGTTTGTATATAATTTAGATGTAATGTAAGAGTACAGATGTGCCCACTTTCCATATTCGCTTCCAATATTACGGCTAAGGAAGCCAGCATTCCGGAAATCTGACGATTTTTTTAACAAAGTAAAGTTGGAGCTGGTCTACATCTTCAAATAGAGTATAGTCCCATACTTGAGCGGCATAACTTTGAGTGGCACGGCTTATGGCATGAATCTTTTACCATTTTGAGCTGAGTTATATACAATACATTTTTAGAAACGAAGCTTGTAGTAGCTGAAAATATGATGAATAAGAGAGAAATGGGACTGGAAAATTTATAGGACTATGAATAAGTTCGTGCGGTTTTTTTCGAAATTTGAAACTTTATTGACGTAAAATGGTTACAAATTTAATATTCAAAATATTGTCCATCGCTTACTACTACTTTTTCCCATCTTTCTGGCAATTCACGGATTCCCTTTGTGAAAAATTCGGTCGGTTTTGCCGCAATCCACGAATCGATCCATTTTTTGACTTCATCGTAATTACGGAAGTGCTGGTCAGCCAGGCCATGTTGCATCGATCGGAAGAGATAGTAATCGGATGGCGCAAGGTCTGGACTATACGGCGGGTGGGGTAGGACATCCCATTTGAGCGTTTCTAAGTATGTTTTGACCACTTGTGCAACATGTGGCCGAGCATTGTCATGTTGCAAAATAACTTTGTCGTGTCTATCGGCGTATTGCGGCCGTTTTTCTCGCAGTGCTCGGCTCAAACGCATCAATTGTCGTCGGTAGACATCCCCCGTAATCGTTTCATTCGGTTTCAGTAGCTCATAATACACAACACCCAGCTGGTCCCACCAGATACACAGCATAACCTTCAGGCCATGAATATTCTGCGCCGACGTCGATGTTGAAGCATGGCCAGGGTATCCATACGTTGCCCGACGTTTTGGATTGTCGTAATGGACCCACTTTTCATCGCCAGTCACAATTCGATGCAAAAAACCCTTTCTTTTGTGCCGTTGAAGCAGTTGTTCGCATGCCATAAAACGGCGTTCAACGTCTCTTGGCTTCAATTCATACGGCACCCAATGGCCTACCTTTCGGATCATTCCCATGGCTTTTAAACGTTTGGAAATGGTTGATTGATCAACTCCCAAAATTTCTGCAACCTCTTCTTGCGTTTGAGCCGGATCTTGATCGAGCAATTCCTCCAATTCGGTATCCATGAACTTTGGCGGCGCACCCTCGCGTTCTTCGTCTTCCAAGCCAAAATCACCACTTTTAAAGCGTGCAAACCACTTCTGGCACGTTCGCTCAGATAGAGCATGCTCACCATAAACTTCCACCAAGATACGATGACTTTCGGCTGCTTTTTTCTTCATATTAAAATAATGAAGAAGAATTCCCCGCAAAAACACATTATTTGGCACGAAATTCGACATTTTCAAGTGTGGTAAAAATATTGTTGTTTACGCTTCAAATAAAAAACTTATACTGACGTTTGTGCCTTACGACAGTAGCTCTCCAATGAATGTTTGGAAATGTGGATCGATGGAATAATAATCAAGTTACGCCATCTGTTGTAAAACCGAAACGAACTTATTCATAGTCCTATTACTTTGCAGGAATTGTGAGCTTTGCCAGGATTAACTTTGGCGAAAATATTTAGTACTACCACTACTAAAATTTTGTTTTTGAATAACACTGTGCGACAGTGATATTATACTTTTATGGAGACCTAGCACAACTTTTTCAATAGGTTGATGTGAGCAATCACTCCTAATTTCACCAATTTCCATTCGATTTCTAATCTTGTTTTTAGTTCGAAAGAACAAAAACAAGCCTTTTTGACAATTTGTTCATAATTTTTTTAAATTGAAAACTGACGGGACTGCAGTTGTGAGTTTTGGATTTTTTTTGTTTTTTTTCTCTGTTTTTTTCAACTTTGACGTCATTTTTACGATATTATCCGATATTGAGGATTTTTTTTAGTACACTATTATTATATTGCACGAGCACGAAAAAAACTAAAGAAAGTCGCTTTCAAATTGCCTCGCAGCATCTCGCCTACCATCGAGCAACACGCGGTCATAAACACCGCTTTTTGTACCCAATCGTCACGGGAGATGAGAAATGGTGTCTATACATCAATATGAAGCAAAGAAAGGAGTGGGTGGCTCAGGAGATACTCCAAAGCCGAGAGTCAAACCGGATTTTCGTCTAAAGAAGGTCCTGATATGTGTTTGGTGGAACTGTGAGGCCAAGGTACACTGGGAAAATGCTCGAAAAGAATGGCAGGGACGACAAGGGGCTCTACATTGTCCAACCACACCGCGTGAATGTGGCTATTCGACTGAAAAGACCTGAGGGACATGGTCAAACCATACTCGTTCATGACAATACCAGGCCCATGTTGCACAAGTCGTCAAAGCCGCACTCCACGAGCTCGCATGGGCGGTCGTTCAGCATTCACCGTATTCTCCGGACCTTGCACAGACCGATTACCATTTTTTTCCGCTCACTCTCAAACCATATGCAGGGCGTTACTTTCGATAACAAAGAAGTCCTTAAAAACTGACTCAACTTCTTTGGCACCAGACTAGGCGATTTTTATTGGAACAGCATAAACTAATTAATCAAGAGGTGGGAAAGGTTGTAAACAACAACGACGAATATATATTTCATTAACTTTTTGAAATGATTATTGTTTTTTGTTTAAACAAAAGTCTTCCGTAAAAACGCTACAAACTTATTCCTCAAGCTAATAGACTCCATGCGGACGATACTTCGGCTGTTATACACGAATAGTTTATAAAGACTTACTAGTATAAAAATTATTATATTTCATGACCTCAGCCAAAATATTTCCAAAAATGTGGAGATTTACCAATTTGAAAATACCTACAAAAATAGTAAAATTTCTTCTAAAAAATTGTTTCGAAATAGCTTTAAACTCACCCATTTCGAGTGCATACGTACATATTTAATGGATGCCCTGCTGAAGTAAATTCCATTACACCCATAAAGTATTAGAAGTCTTGGTCAATTAACGATTATCTTAGTTTTCAGCAGTCAACAATGCGATGTCGAAAATTTCGCAATTACGTATTTAGCACACATTTCTTTGCCACAAAGATTGAATGAATTTTTCAACTTATTTTTGTATTTATAACATAAAAATTAAAAACATACTTCCGCGAAAGGAATATCAATAAAAATCTATCACAGCAAACGGATTCCGTTTTGAAGCACGTAATTCATTAGAAAAATGATGAAGCGACCGAATAGCGAATGCGATGCGTAAAAGCAACGTATGGAGGTGGCTTTTCACTATGCAGGACATAACGCGTTGGATGCTTCCTTTGGTATTTAGTAGCGATAACAGATGTGCGTCTAGTCGACGACATTGATTGCTTCGGATAGCTAGCAGCGTAGATAACCGCAAATTTCTGTTGAAAGGCATTTGTAGACTTACTTTTATATGTAAATATATATAAAGTGTATGTATGTATATTAGGGTGGCCCACCAGAAAAAGTGATTTTTCCAAAGGAATTATAAAAATTACTATATTTTAAGACTTACGCCACAATATTAGGTTAGGTTATAATGGTTGCCCAGAGAGTAGGGCCCACTTGGACGAAATAGTTTGGTTCGTCATTTGTGATACCATTTAAGGACAGAGAAGGCGGAGGAAGGGAAGGGATGGGGGAGTGGTGAGTGATTGTGGACTACGAACGGTGACTAGTCCGCGGTTGTGTTAACCTCATTATGCTGCTGATGTAGTTCATCAGATTTTTGTTATCAACACCTGCTATATCAGCAGGCGCAGAAAAGAAATGAGAACCAAGATACTTGAATCTTAGTCCCGCGAAGGCTGGGCAGCTAAGGAGCATATGCTGAGATGATTCCACCTCATCCTCCATGCAGCTGTCGCAAAAAGGACTCGAAGTGATTCCGAGTCCCACGGCATGTGTACCTCGCGGACAGTGCCCCGTGATGATGCCCACGAAATTTGAGAGATGACATTTTGTCATTCCCAGGATATCCCTCGAACGCCTCCTATCCAAACGTGGCCAGAAGGACTTCGCGAGCCTACACGTTCGTGTACTTGCCCAGTGTTCGCTGAGTTGGTGCATAGCCCATCCTTCCAGGAGTAGGGCGCAGGTTGTCAAGGGGATCCCGATCCTCTCCTTTCGCGGGCACGTTGCCTCACAGGTCCCCTGTCTGGCCAGCTCGTCGGCTTCGCAGTTTCCTGCAATGTCACTGACCCTATTATCTTTATGTCGAAGAATTCTGATGCAATCGAACCTGACCAGCTTCGAATGCACCATAATAGAGCCTAGGGCCCTGATGGCCGCTTGGCTATCGGAGTAAATATTTACCCTCTTAACAGTTGTTACGCAAGTAGCCAGTCAGCTGCTTCTTTAATTGCGGCCACCTCTGCTTGGAACACACTGCAGTGATCCGGTAGCCTGAATTTGAGTTTGATGGGGAGCTCTTTGCAGAATACTCCTCCTCCAACCCTACCGTCCAACTTCGAGCCATCCGTGAACAGGTTAACGAGGCCCTGTCCCCAGGTGTTGCCCCCGGTCCACTCCTCCCTTGGTGGAATATGGGTGGAGAAACTTCCACTTGACTTAGCGAAGGCACACACTGGTCCGTCGACGAGGGGATGAACTCAAAGTTTCTGAGGATTCTTGAGTGCCCATATGTGAGGTTGAGCTTATAGCCCAAGCCCCTGAGTCTGATTGCGGTACGAGCAGCGGCAATTCTGCCTGCGATGTCTATAGGTACCACGTTTAACATTACGTTAAGCGCCAGAGTAGGAGTAGTTCGAAGCGCCCCACTGATTCCAATGAGTGCAGACCTCTGGACTCTCTCTAGCTTTTTAACTGATGTCGTTCTCTCTAGTGAGTTCCACCAGACAGTGACTCCATATAACAGAATTGGCTTTATTATGGTAATATATTATAGAGCCAGAATACAACTCTGGGCGAGAGGCCCCACCTTTTGCCAATTGCGCCTTTGCACCCATACAAGGCGATTGCCACAATAATAGTTTAGGGAAAAAGAAATCCCTTATTTTCTGGGTAGATGGATGTAGTGATCAAAATCTCGTAAAGTATCAAGCAAACAATTTAAAGTTTATGTCCGTTGTCAAGGTGGCATTTCACATACTGTTTTTGATTTTTTCCATTCAGTCGTGTGTTACAGGTTGTTAACAATGGAAGTCAACAAAGAGAAAATACGATACATTTTACAGTTAATAAGGTGGTGAAAAAAGATAAAAACGAAGAAGCATTACGAAGGAGTACCTTAACTGACGGCCCTAGAAGATTAGGTGAGGTTAGCCAAATTGCTTGTCTAAAACAAGACACTCCGCGGCGCTAAAGCCCATTGTGGAACCAGCATTTGATTATCATCCTCTAATTACATAACACAAGTTGCTTACACCACTTAGATCTTTTCAAGAAGCTAACTAGTCCCTCCACTGACACATTTTGCAAATTTCCCAGCTCTTCAAGGAAATCATCGCCAAGATAATTGGCACGTCTTCTTGGAAGTGCAGAAAATTCACAGAGGAGGTGTGTACCAACTCAATTTCTTCTTCATCACCACAACTCCTTCAGAAGTCATTGTCCGTTCTACTGGCTAGGGTGCCAACAGTGCAGAGCCCCATTATAATGCCTATGAGGACGCTGTTAGTTGGTCTGTTGTATACGACCCCGGAAGGAACAGCAGGATTAAAATATGGAGAAAGTAATTTTAGTCCATAGGCGCTCAGTCGCGGAGAGAGCAAACCAAACGCGCATGCATCTTTAGAAGATTTGACATCCCAGTCCGCATATAAAAATACAAAAATAAACACACATATTGAGGCTGGCGCGTAAACTGAGTCCCCATTTAATCGCTGAAGCTTTATCAATGCAAATAAAAATATGTCTTTACATTTATAACAGCATCAATATTTATTTTAGGTGTATTTTCGTGCACTCATACATACATACAAATGTATGGGTTACAGTGCGCTCGGGTACTTAAGCATGCGAGTGTATGAATACGTGATGTGAATTTATGTCGATTGATCTCTCATACACACACACACACACCCGCATTGATAACATTCAGCGTCATTTCACATTTTGCACTTACACACCCACGCCACGGAACAATGGAAGCACATCGTGGCGCATTCGTAGCAGCTGTGGGCTCGACATCGCCGGAAATTGGCCATGAAGCACAATTCTTTTTCCTATTCCTATAGCCATTTCCGTTTTCCGATACATTTTTATTTTTAGTTTTTCATATTTTCCAGCCACCTTCAGTCACCCTGCACGGCCTCATTGGGTATCGCTAGCGAAATGAAACACAAACGAATGCGAGGGAAATCATCAGTGAAAAAGCAATACAATATTTTTACTAAAATAAATACTATGACAGGCGGAAATGTCATTTAAATGGGAATTAAAAGAGCGTAGAACATTAGTAAAAGAGCAGCAACATGTGACAAAGTCAGGGCATGCAGTGCTGGTGGCAATTAAACCAATGATGCATATTCCACATTTTATTGCATTTTTTTTTCATTTAACTGCTATTGAGGCACAAGGCGCCCACTACGCCTCATCGCCAACGGACTATATATCCCAGTTAGTTCCACGTACGGCTAAGAGAGTTCATTTCAGTTTCTGTTAAACGTCTCCAGGTGGTACCTGGCCTGCCAACTCTTTGACCAGCTGGTTGGAAGGGATTCCAGTGCTGGATCTGTTTGGCACGTTGTAATCACTTTTTCTAAGCGTATGTTCTATCCACTGTCACTTCCTTTTTTTTTGAATTTCAGTCGCCACGTCAAGCTGGTTAGCTTTGTTTAGCAAATCCGAGTTGGGCATTGTAACAGGCCAAAAAATCCTAAAATACTACGCAGGCAGCCGTCAACAAACGTTTGTAGGCGTCATGTGGTGCGACCGTATAGAAAGGCAGATTGAATATAAAGGTTAAAGTGGTAAATTTGCTCCGCGTGTTGATGTTTTTATTTGACTGGGATTCGCCATATTGTCTATTGGGCAATTTTTGGCAAACTATAATGTCTTTATTAATGAAACTTGGTGGAGATGTTAGTGAGGTGTTAAGTGTTCCCTCTTTATAACGGAAAAATTATTCGGGAAATAATAATTTCGTAATTATTTGCCTTCATAATGCCCTCGTGAACTTCACTATAATTTGGCACATTACACTATATATTTTTTTATAATATACTTCACTAAAAGTCTCTAAGTATACACTCACACGCATGTTTTTACTTATTTTTACCCTATATTCGAATTATTTTCATTAAAATTAAATGCAAATGCATTTGTCCATACAATCACTTTACAATTTTAAACGCGAATAAGAAGATTGGAATGACAACAGTATGGTGTTGCCGGATGCCTGCAAATGAAAACAAAAATATGAACAAAAATGAAGTATTTCAGTTTAGTGTTAATGATGGGGATGGGGGTTATTGTGCCTCCTCATTACACACACGAAATGAAGTTTTAATTTTGGGTTCAATGGTTTTAATACGGAAAGGAGTTCTACGCAAAAATACTGTGAACTGCGTAGCCGGAGTTGGACCGATGAGGGTTATTTTTTTGAAAGGAAACGAGCATGAGGACCCGTTTGTAAAACTGATCGAAGCAATACAATACTCTTATAAACCGTAATTTTTGGCTTTTAATTACTTTATTATTTTTTGTGATACGCTTAATATCATTGTTTCTAAATTACAGCTGTTTGACATTACAGCAAAAAATACTACAGTTTTACAATCAACCCTCCACTGAATATCTCTGCATACGAACTTCGTTCGTATTTCAGGTGTATGACAACACCAGCTTTTCGCTAAATTACAAAATTTTAACATTAAATTACTTAAAAACTATAAGACTCCGGAGGGTGCGGTTTTCAGTTTTAAGATGGGTTTAAGACACACCCCTCTCTCCCCCCTTTTAACCTTTTTTTCAAAGCGATAGACATAATACTAAATATTCCCCTTTTATTTTGCCACAAAGACGCGAGGATGGCAAAAGATGAAATAGATTTGCTAATCCTCCACTCAATATCCTACTCAGAGCCGTCTTCGGAGGTCACCATGCAGCCAAGGTATTCGGTTGGGGAAAAAGTTCATAGCGTTTTTACCGAAGACTTTTATTTAAGCAAAAACCAATGAATATATCAATAAGTTGCTGTTTACAACCTCTTCCCACCTCTCGACCAATCTGTTTATGCCATTTCGCTAAAAATTGCCTGATCTGTTATCAAAAAAGTTATTGAGCCAGCTTTTAAGAACATCTCTGTTATCCAAGGCAACGCCCTTCATATGGTTTGATAGGGAGCGGAAATGATGGTAATCGGTCGGTGTAAGGTCCGGAGAATACGGCGGATGCTGAAGGTCCTCCCATTCGAGCTCGTAGATTGCGGCTTTGACGTCTTGTGGAACATGGGGCCTGGCGTTGTCGTGAAGAAGTATGGTTTGACCATGTCGATCAGGTCCTTTCAGGTGTAGCTGGACAATGTAGAGTTCCTTGTTGTCCCTGGCATTCTTTTTGAACATTTTCCCAGTGCACCATGGCCTCACAGTTCCACCAAACACATATCAGGACCTTCTTTGGACGGAAATCCGATTTAACTCTCGGCTTTGGAGCATCTCCGGGAGCCACCCACTCCTTTCTTTGTCATTTCTCATCTCCCGTGACGATTGAGGACAAAATGCCCTGTTTATGAATGCGTATTGGTCGATGGCGACTTTCCTTGCTTTTTTCGTTGAGCTCGTCAGGCTGATTTCCAATGAGTAAATACTATTGACTGAAGGTGATTGAGAATTGTTTTCTGATAGCACTTCATTTTTTCCTCCAATTCAAGACTACCTTGGCGAACTTTCTCCTTCAAAAGTGATTTCAAACGTTCTTCATTGAATTCTGAAGGCCTTCCGCTGCGGGACGTGTCATTGACTTCAAATTTTTTCAACTTTGCAATCCATTGACATGCTTAGACTCGCCTATGGCACCCTCTCAGTACACGTCGCAAATGTCCCGGCGTACTTCGGCAGCTTTTTGACCTCGATGAAAAGCCAAGAAGAGCAGCTATCGAAAATGTTGATTTTGACCACCTGGGTATTCCATTTCTAAGCTTCTAATCTAATAAAAAAATGAGTAACTCAAAAACACAATCAACGTAATTTCGTAGAGCAGAAAGAGTTCTATCGAATGAATACTTACCCCTTGCCAAGCAGCAAATAAATCATTGTAAAATAAAAGAAAATTTAAAAGTGCTATGAACTTATTCCCCAACCCAAAAGCAAAATTTCTTTGCACCTTCGTACTGTGTTGAGTCCACTGCAACCGACTCTGATGTGATCTCATTGAGATGCATCACATCCGTTTTTCTAGCGTGGATCTTGACGTCGGTACCTTGAAGCTTTTTATGTATGGCTGAAGTAAGCAATTTCTGGTCGCAAAGTTTATAACCTAGTAAGCAGATGTCATCCGCGTATGCCAGGTACCTGAAAAATTCATTATTAATCTGCCGCTGAATGCCTTTGTGTTAATTTTCATTACTGAAAGCAGCGCATTTGACGTCCTCGACGACAAGAAGAAACAGCATTGCAGGCAATACGCATCCTTTTCGTACACCGCTCAGCACCCGGAAAGGCTCCGGAAGAAATCCTTTGTGCGTGCAGGACCTAGTATATAGTTCCCGTCTCTATGACTTAACCTTTATCAGAGCAATTAGTTTATGTGGGATACCTCATACTTGGAAACAAAACAGAAATTACATTCATCATACATACATACAAAAATTGTATTACATATTCATCTAAAGTCACTTGTCAATCAACTTGACTTTTCAAGTACCTCATTTCCTGCTTTGCTAAATACAGCACTTCCAATTACTGAGATGGATAAACCTCAGCAGCCTCGAGATTTACAAAACGCACTAAATGATTTGTGTCTGTGAAAAATGTATTCCACTTTACGAGTATTTTCAATTACACGCTTAGCTGAGTACACCGAAAATACTACACAAATGGCAACCAAGCATTTTCAAATCTTGTTCGTTTATTCAACCAAACCTATTTCTAAGTAAAGAATGCACTCGCGCTGTCACATCTCTACTCCGCTTTGCCGCTCAAGAGCACAACGACAATTGAATTAAAATACGCATCCTCTCTGTCAAATGAAAATTAAACTATTAAGAAGTATCGCACTGCGTAAATGACTTAATTTCGTATAAAATATGTAAATATACGAAGATGAATGAATTATTATTTGAATATTACAAGAATTCAGAATATCCGCAGAAGATTTCCACAAATCATGGTTTCTACATATTTTTGTTCATTGAATGATTTGCTGGTCTCCTTATTAATACGTTTTCTCCAAGTCAAGCAAGGCTGATGTGTATTTCAAGCGTCTTGTGGACTCCACTGCAAGACTAAATGAGCTATTTGGAACTCCAAAGGCTACAACGTGATTCCAATTTATGAATACCATCCGTGAAGTGAGAATCTGGAAGGGCTGCTGTGGTATGTGACCTCATCTTTTGATGAAAAGCGCTTTCTACGCATACATTTTTTTAGGTCTGAAAACAGATGGAAGTCGGCAGGAGCCAAGCCTGGTGTTACGGTGGAACCGCCAACAATCTGAACTTTAATTCATGGATTTTAGCCATTGTAAAAATGCTCTTCTGACACGGCGCATTTCCTGATGAAAAACAACTTTGTCTTTTGCTAACTGGATCTTTTTTCACGATTTTTTTCCTTTCGCTGGTCTAGAAGGTTACAATAATATTCAGAGTTTATTTTTTTAAGAGTTTTCAAGTAATCCGCAAACGAAATTTCTTTCGCATCCGAAAAAACTGATGCTAATATCTTCCTGGCCAATTTCTTGACTTGAACTCGTTTCGGAACCGAAGAACTAGGTTCACACGACTTTTTCGCCTCTTCTTTTGTTTTAACATCATGACGATAGAACCAAGTCTCAGCTATAGTGATGAATCGGTGAACAAAATCCACTTTGTCCTTTCGAAAGCGCTCTAAATCTTGCTGAGAAAGCTACATTCGAGTGTGTTTTTATTCCATTGTGAGCCAATGCTGAATGCGGCATCCATTGTGTACACAGTTTTCTGAAACCCAATACTCAGTCAACATTTCGCTTACACTGCCCAATAACATGCCCAGAGCTTTTACCAAATCTCTTCTATAGCAAACAAAAAAAAAAGTTATGGTTACACGAAGATAATAGAAAATAGAATAGTGAGAAAAGATGTATTTTCGAACAAGCGAAAATGTAAAGAAAACTGTACAACGACCGCGGCTCAACAGCTTATTCTATCAAATTCACTAAGAGCCGAATAGCGGGTTTTTCCGCATTCCCTCAACCTTGGCTTCTCTTTATGTAAAAGTAAACACCTATTTCCCTCTCTCCCTCCCTTTCCCTCTCTTAATTTTAGGTTATGACCTCTTCCAGCAAACGAGCAATATAATTCAGATTCAGAAGTTACCAGCTTGCAACGACAGTAATGAGTAGCGAGAGCTTAATATGGCAGTACTTAATGTGAGCGATGAAAACAGAAGCTCAACAAAATGAAGAAGAATAGGACTGGTAACTGTTGATTATTCATTATTTATTGCATTAAACGCCATAAACCAAAAGTACAATGGACATAAACACGCTTACAATTTGCACGCTCTTTTACAGGGTGATCCCATTACAGGCATATTTTCGATTATATTTCACTTTGACATTGATGGCATTAATCCACTAAAAAACAAGATTACCACATGCAAATTATGTGAAAATCCATAGAGACTGTCTTGTTAGTGATCAATATTCAGGATCTTCTCTGCGATCGATCTCATCAGCTTAGAAAGAATTTGACACAAAGACACCTGGAGTTCGAGGGATGTCTCCCACTTCATTTTCATTGCAGTGTGGCAAAGATTAGCAGAAAAAAGAGTCCGGTATCACTCGGTAGCCAGTGCCCCAGAGGTTGATATCGGCTTCTCCGCAAAGGTCCGTTTTGCTAGTTGTTCTCGCTTACTAGTTTTGAAAGCCATTTTTAACGACAGCCTTCCTGATCTGGAATTATGAGCAACGTGTCTCGTTCTACTGTGCAGCATCCTACGTTTAGCACGTAGGCATTTTGAAGCCAGTAGCTTGATGTTTTCGTTCAACCAGTAGCACGAAGATATATGTTTACGCATTAATCGTCCGGGTTATGAAGCGTCTTGTTTCATCCTATTCCCGATGGAGCCAACAGTGGGTTGAAATTGCTCAATCATGTATTTAGGAGCTTCGCTATCAAGCTTCAGTCACTGCAATTTGGACTTGTCAGTTTGGGTGCAGCTCAAGCCTTCTTTCCGTAAAATGGTCATTGTGATTGTAGCTCTCACCTACTCCACATTTGATCATTAGTGAAGGGAAATCATTTGCCAGAATCTATGGCTGACCCCATTCCAGTAAGTATAAATTGACTAGCTATTCACAATAGCAATGGGGAGTTGAGCGAAGCATTTCGCTTCTTTTAATATATTTGTACGTCGGACTGTCCCAATCCATTGCCTAGGTGTTAAAGTCATCCGCTTAGACTATAAAAATATATTAGTTTTTGTAGTGTGCCCAATGCCCTACACTTCGACTATGTCTGCATCTACAGGGTTTGATTGAAAAGTAATGAGCGTTATTCTTTTTAAGCAGTTTTATTAAACCTTTTGGCTTATACAACTAATATCCTTCAAAATAGGACCCTTGAGCGTCAATACACTGCTGGTAGCGGTCCTTCCACTGCAGGAAACATATTTTAAACTCATCCGCCGGAATCGCGTTCAATTCGGCTGTACCAGTTTTTTGGATCGCCTCGATGGAGTCGAAACGCCTCCCCTCAGCTTCAGCTTTCTTTTCAGGTGCGGGAACAAGAAGAAGTCCGGAGAGGACAGGTCTAGGATGTAGCGAGGGTGGGGAATCACCGGAATCCCCATCTTGGCCAATGCAGAGGTGAAGAGGAAGGCGGTGTGCGCCGGCGCATTGTCGTGATGAAGGGTCCAATTATTGACGAGGTAGGGCCGAACCCTGACGACGCGGTTTTTCAGCCGAAGGAGCACTTCTTTGTAAAATGCCGCGTTTACAGTGCTTCCTGGAGGTACAAACTCCTTGTGGACGATGCCGCAAAATTTGATCGAGTAACGTTGCTCGAACGATCGCTGCATTTTCGCCACTGCAAAATCCTAACACACTTTTAAAGTAGCTTTCCCGCGCGGAGCGATGTTGACTGCACCGCTGTTGCCAGCGAACTGGGACCGGCTTCTAGTGGAAGGGGAAGGTCCAACGATCATTTTCCCCCACCAACCGATTCGGTTGATCGCTTGGCAGACGCTCCGCGCGGGAAGGCTCATTACTTTTCAATCAAACCCTGTGTATACACCACCTTGATCAAAAAGTTCCCGGAGCAACCACCAGATGAAAGTCTAATTCAACTGATTTGAGTTTTGTTTATCTCTCTTTTTTGTTATGTTACTCACAACGGACCCTTTTCGTGGTCTCAGTGGCATCGCTGTTCCTATGTGCGATGCGACTGCCAAACCTAAGCTAACCTATGTTCTCATATCTATGGTTGACATTCCTCCCAAAATTTCATCGCCTTTGATTGGCATTTGTAAAAGTTACGCTGTTGATCCACCTTATAGATTTTTTACAATTTTAAAAATGAATTGACATTTGTATTAAATAATATGTTAAAAATGGATTCAATGGAGCAAGAACCTTAGAAATGTCGGGAAACTGTTTCGCGGATAATTTTCTAAAGAAAACAGCCGTTCACGAGTGGCGTGAATGCTTCAGAAGAGATAGTGAGTCCGTCGAGGAGGACGAACGTAGTGGCAGGCCGTCGGCATCGAAAACTGATGAAAACATAAATAAAGTGAAAGAAAAGTTGATCAATAATCCCCAATTAACCATCAGAAAAGTGACAGAGGACTCGAACATTGCTTATGGATCCATTCAGGACTTTGCAGTTACTGATTTGGGTTTGCGGCGTGTTGCTGCAAAGTTGGTTCCAAAGGACCTGAACTTCATGCAAACAAAGGGCCGCGTTGTTATCGACAAAGATATGATTTCAAAAGTTGAATCCGACGCATCATTACAGAAGACGAGACGTGGGCTTATGAGTAGGACGCTCATTCCAGACATCAGGCGAATGAGTGGCCAACTGCAAAGCAATTCGCCTAAAAATAAATAATTTGTGGGAAAACAACTCAAACATTTTACACCCTGATAGCGCACCGTCACACATTGCCATCAATATCCGTGAAATTTTGACCAAGAACTAAACGAATACCATCCAACAACAATCGAATTCAACTGATATGGCCCCGTCCGATTTTTTTCTGTTTGGTCGAGTTAAAGTCCCTTAAATGGGGAACGCGAACAGCCGAAAGGAAGTAATGGATAAATCGAAGCCGCAAAAGTAGAAATATTTTCAGAAATCGTGTTTGTGTTCTGAAATAGTTCAGGAATCGAGTTGGGTACCTAAGAAATAAAATGTTCCAGAAAATGTAGCCTCTAAGTGGCATTGGAGACCAGCATTGCAATTATTTTTTACACTCCGAAATTCAACCACTTTGTATTGTAGATTACAATACCAATTTATTGTCAAATAGATATTCCTATGTGTACCACCCGTTACACACACTCATACACTCATACACACATTCAGATGATTACAAGTACTAAAGACCTCCAATTGAGGCTGCCACTGCCGTTGTTAATGATATTTGTGGTGTTGTTGCACTTATTGTTGTCACATGTGGGTGCTACAAAGTGGCCTGCCTGGAAGCCACTTACTCGCATTACAAGTTATTAACAGTGCCAACTACAACAACAACAACAACAACAGCAACACTACAAGGAAATCAGTAAAACAGAGCGAAGAGCAGACTGACAAGCAATTGGACAAGCAGCTGGGTAGGTAGACAGACAGACAAGCAAGCAGGCAGGAAGGCAGACAGGAAGGCAGGCGGGCGAGCGGAAGATAGCCAGAAAACAGATGGATGGTCAAGTGAACAGATATTTCGGCTGGCGAAGCTGAATGCGGTTGAAATTATTCTTCAGACGCCACCGCCAAGGCTGACAGAATTAGTGAATGAATGTGGAAGTGGTGTTGGAAAGGGAAGTGGCAGGCGAAAAGGAAGTGTGCCATTGTGCGGTTGTGGAAGGCTGCCTGCCTGTTGAATGTAATACGAAACTGTACTGTAATTGGTTATATTAACCAATGTGTATGTATGCGCGTATGTAGATATGTTTGTAATTATGTCGGTATGTGTGAAGTGGTTGGTTTCAATTTCACTCGCAAAAGTTGAGTGTTTGTGGGGCATGACTACAAGGATGCGCACATACATGTAGTTCTGGAAGTGTGTGTAAGTCTATTTAAATGCGTGCATATGTACTGGCGTTGTAAGAGCTTGTAAGTAGCTCATGCAACAGTCTTAACAACAATAACAATAAATCCAATGCACAACAAAAAGATGCTCGCATGTCAGTCGCTTCATTTTCAGACTTGACAGTGGATTCAGACGTTTAAATTCCTTTTATTCACCCAAAATGTTAGTGCATACTTGTGTAGGTAGATATCTTCGTGCATACAGTTTGTCAAGAAAGTGTTTTGACATACTAAAATATTCTAGCCATTTGCACTTCTTTAAATAAAATCATGGCTTCGTATGGAATTTCGGTTCACAAGAAAGTAGAAGATTCCCAACTGGTCAACAACGATACTTACAGGGGTTGAATTAACACTTAAAACATCGACTAAATACCTAAGAAGGAAGAGCTAAAAAAAGCTCATAATGTTTTATCGCATGCAGGAAAATGCTCGGTAAGACTTGGGGCTCTCCACGACTCACACATTGGATATAAAAATAAAAAAATTAATAATAGGCACATAGACTTCTGTTAGGTGTTTGGCCGAACTCATCCCCCTATGTGTGCTGTGCGTCTCGACGTTGTTTTACAAATGGGGGCCTAAAGTTTTAAGGCCACGCCGAATGGCAAATGATATTTATAAGCAGCTTTTTATGACAAAAGTACATTCGGAGGCTTGCAATGGCCTGTTGAAGGGCGACTCCTATTAAAAAAACTTTTTCTCTTATTTAATGTTCATGCACAGAGAATCGAACATACGTACTCCGCATGGCAGTCACACATTGGCTATACATGGCAGTTATTAGACCAAAAGTGCTTCGTGGTTCGCTAGAATGGTAGACGACGTGTGATAAAGTAACGTACATTAAAAGAACGGGAAAGATGGAAAGGAAAGAGTACAAAGGACTGCAGGAATATTTGTAACGGGACCTATGAGCACAACTACTGCGGCGGAATAGAAAGACTTATCGACTTGCATCCAATCAAATTAGTAATAAGAAACTTAGCCAAGAAAACCTGCACTAAGACTCAGGATGGCTGGACAATTCTCACAACGGCTTTTTGGTCACAGTAGTACACAGGATAAAAGCGGAAGGTCAGGCTACGTTTTCCCACAAGTAAACTTTGGCAAGAGGCCTGGTTTTGTAATACAACAGTATGGATGGCAAAAAGATGGATCCAAAATAACAAAAGGAGTAAGAGCAGCTATCTTTCGTCTTCTGTCCGCAGTTGTTTCTCTAATAAACAGAGGAGGACCAGTACTATAGACAAAAGACTCAGAAAGTCCTGGGTTCGCTACGCCACTCAATTTCCAAACTCGTAGCTGTGTTTACCGGCCACTGGGTGGCCGTTTAGGTTTACTAGGTTAGGTTAGGTTATGGTGGTAGTCGGTCCATATGACCAACTCTCTTAGACCTCACAGGCCCGTTGTGGTACGATTGTGCGACACGGGAACCTTGTTTATTTATTTTCATAAAACCATTTTAGGGCTCTTATGAAGCGTAGGATTGATCTAATCCCCGCGTCGAATAGTTCTGTAAGAGAATTGAAAAAGTGTTTACCTAGACAATCTGCTCTGATTTTAGCTAAGGCTGGACAATCGCAAAGGAAGTGCTCAACCGTTTCTTGCTCTTCGTCATCTGTAAAACTCCTACAATATTCATGGGAGAATACTCCTGGTCTCAAGAAATACCTGCCAAATAACCAGTGGCCGGTGACACAAGCCACGACCTTCGAGATATCTTGTCTTGAGAGGTTAAGCAATTTCTTTGTCCTCTTTTTGTTTATTTGCGGCCATAGTAGCCTGGTTGTTACGCATGTACCTTCTTCTTCGCATGACCTATTGGCCTCTTGAGTAATGTTGTTTTTTATTATTAATTTACTCGTGTGCAAAGGTATTCCAATGGTACTTTTATCACGGTATACAAATGTAATTCCCCCCTTCCCATGGAACCATATGTTTACTATTTAACCCTCATTGGAGAAAGTCCCCACAGTTCAGAGGGTTTGCCACCAAGACGATTACGGTCAGTGGGTGCTCCTTTCTTTAACAGCGGGGCTGTGCGCTAACCTAAATATCACCAACCTTCTCCGTTACATCAACAGCTCTGGATATCTGCCTTTTGGAGGTCTCATAATGGTATTAAAATGGCGCTTTAGTGCAACCATTTCACCTACCTACCTTGATCTCCAAAAGTATTTCAGGCTTCCCAATCACTGTAGCATATCTATGCTGTATCGAGAGTAACTGAATTAGCGTTGGTATTTACTCCCAACGGCACTCGTACCAACATCTTCATCGATAGTAAAGCTGCTACAAGTATTACAGCAGTAATGGCTGAAATGACTAGCTCGTAAAGCGTGCATCACTGTAGACCCATAATGAATGAACTCAGCGAGAATAGATAGGTCACAATTTACTAGGTACCAGGGGCAAAGTGAATAAAGGGAGAGTAGGGAGAGTTGACAAGGTTGCTAAGATAGGTACCCGCTTGCCCACGAAGACTGCATCGAATATGTATTCCTCACTCTCAGTTTCGAAGACGGAGCTAGACGAGGTATCAACTCTGGAAGCGCAAGTTACAAAAGGTTACTAAGAGGTTACAATAATTTTCAGAATTTATTAGTTTACCAGTTTCGCAATCAAAACAACTGATTCTAACACCTTCTTGAGCGTTTTCTGAACTCGAACTCGTTTCGGAGCCAAAGAACCAGGTTCACTTTACTCTTTAGTCTCCTCTTTTGATTTAAGAACATGACGATAGAACCAAGTCTCATCTATAGTGATGAATCGGTGCACAAAATCCACTTTGACCTTTCGAAAGCGCTCTAAATGTTGCTGAGGAACTCGCATGCGAATGTGTTTTTGTTCCATTGTTAGCGAATGAGGCACCCATTGTGAACACAGCTTTCTGCAACCCAATACTTCAGTCAAAGTATTGCTTACACTGCCCAATGAGATACCTGAGGTTTCTACTAAATCTCTTTTCAGTCACTCCATGCCTTTCCAATACGATATCTGGTATTTTTTCTATGATTTCTGGTGCTGTTGCTGTTTTTAGACATCCTGGACGAAGATCGTCTTCAAGGCTTGTAGGACCACTTTTAAATTCAGCAACCCATCTTTCTAATGTACTAATTGATGGCGCAAATTACACTTTTAATATTCATGCATAATTTTCCTTTGCTTTTAAACCTTCCAAAATTAAAAATTCAACCACCGCACGATACTTAATTCTTTCCAGTGTAGAAAATCCTGTGACACGTCGATACCAAATGGCTTGTAAATAACGAATGAATTGACAGACTCCAATAGAATGAAGAATGTACCAACATGACAAAGACACATTTAGGCTTGTACAGAGTCCAGCACTCGAAGTGTAACCAACTTCAGACCGCTCGCGTAGCTGATTGACGAGCATCAGCTGTCTGTTAGTTGGATAAATGACAGTCCAGAGTATCGTTTACAAGCGCGCGTAAACATTTTACCGAGAGTAAACGCTAAAAAACAAAATCAGTAATGGATTTTAAACGTAATAGTGTGATTGCGTTATAAATATTTGACTGGAAAATCACAACCAGCGATTGTTCGTGAGCTCGAGCACCTTAAACGAAATAAAGCTTTCGTTTATCGCACCATTACTCGTTACAATGACACTGGTGGCATCGCGAAACGTCATGGAGGTGGTCATCAAAAGACCGCGACGTCACGTGAAATGGTTCAGAAAGTGAGGAAGCGACTTGAGCGAAATCCCGACGAAGTGCCAATCAAATGGCGAAAGAACTGAAAATATCTGATCGTAGCATCTGCCGCATACTGAAAAATGAGTTCAAAGATAAGCCTTACACGATCCAAAAGGCGCAAGTCAGACTTGAGAGGGCGAAGGCGTTGTTTCGCTTGGCCGAAAGCGATCAATTTCCGAACATTGTGTTTTCTGATAGGAAAATTTTTGAAATTAAGCAACTCGTAAACTTCCAAAACGGAAGGGTTTATTTGACCGACCATTCATACGAGAATTTGAGTCATCGATTGGCCACCAGGTGGCAGCACCCGCCACAGGTAATGGTTTGGGCCGCTGTAACCGCAGATGAATACGAAATATTATTGGGAAAATATTCTAAAGGTTGCTTTGGAGCCGTGGGCAGACAAGACGGCAGATCATGGACGTTTCAACAGGACTCGGCACCATCTCACTAGGCTCGAGTGAACCAAGAATGGCTAAAAAAACAACGTTCCGAATTTTTAGTTTTTTTTAGTCTGGAGGTGTAAATCAAAATGTCTGAAACATCATCACAGGTGCCGTCACACTAATGGCATGTAGGGCATGCTCCCACTAACACTATAACATTCCTCCTCCTCGGCTGATTTCCACCCTGGAAACGCGTTAACATTTGTTCACGGTGGAGCCGCGTTTATGTCTATTGGCACAACAGGTTCCGCTCCTGTGGACGTATGGAGATTTTACGCCATCGAAAGTGTTCACTCCTCCCACTGTCTTCGAGAGCGGTTGTGGGGGGAATGAAACATCGAGGAATATGCAATAGTTCGATACTCACAAACTATTGTCTTGTCTTCAGTTCCGGTACTGTTTTGAGTGTTTGGCTCAAGCGTCTGTGTCTGTCGTCGGTTTGTCTAAAACTGTTCATCTCCACTGTCCACCTTGCGGGGGATGGTGGATGTTCGAATGCCTTCGCCAACATTGCTCGTTTTTCACTGAAACGTATGCAGTGAAAGGGCTGTCGGCCAGCTGGAAACGATGCAGATATTCAAGGAAGCACCATGTCCGGTGAGTATCTGAGTTAGGTAGTAGTCGATATCGCCATGATTCCTATTCATCCACCCTTCAAGGTTCGGTATGAGTTTGTAAGTCCACCGGCCTTTGGTTGACTCATCCCATCTTCTTTGCCATTCGACGATCGATCGCGTTCTTTCTACCGCCTTTTCTGCTATCGTCGGTTTCACTCCTTTTACTCCATAGCGACGATACAACTCCTTCGCATGAATATCCACTGGTATCTTTCAATAGCAATAGCAATAACGCATATTGCGTCATCTGATACTGTTCTATTAGCGCATGCAGTACGTAGTGCGCTGCGTCTGTGGGTGCGAACTACCCCACGCATATGACTATGTTTAGCCTCAGCCCATATTGGCGCCGCATATAATACGATAGAGTCCATCACAGTCGCTACGAGTCGTCTCCTCTCTCCTTGCGGGCAACCTATGTTAGGCAGAATTCACGCTAGTGCGCCATTGACAGCCGCTGCTTTACAATTAACTGCTGCCAGATAATGCTTGAAGTTTAACCTCGTGTCGAGCATTACTCCGAGGTACTTAATCGCCTCTTGTGAGAATATTTCGTGTCCGCCAACCGTGATGCTCATAATCCTCCTTTGCTTCCGCGCGCTTATAAGCACGGCCTCTGTTTTCTGGGCTGCCAGAACTTCATAACGTCCACGCAATGGCTCTGAAATTCATCAGGCCCGAACCCAATGGATTATTCTCTTTGGGCCATTTTAAAGAGCAGGACCCGAACTATAAGATTCACCAGTCTGGAGGTGCTGAAAAAAGCCATTGTCCGCGAGATTGACCAGCAAGTCACATTTGCGCAGCTTGCAATTCGTTTCTGGACCGTCTTAAGGCCATAGTCAAGGCAAAAGGCGGTCATATCTAGCAAAAGTAAATTGTTTCTTAATTTTGTATTATTTTCAAATATTTTTTACTTTGAATTGAATAAAAGTAATTTTCCAAACTAAATTTATCTCTCTCTTATCGAACCGCAAAACTTATTGAACCACTTAGTACATTATTTTTGCTTTTATTTTCGTAATATTTTTAAACTGAGCAACTGTATTTTCTACTATTGGTTTATGAATTTATTCTATTAGTCAGATAAAACCAAAGATTGGGAGAGTTTCGCTAGGTTAGTAGATGTCAAAACACTTTCTTGACAAACTGTACTTATCCATATACATTTATGAAGAGAGACGAGAAAATTCGGCCACTGTTCTCATTCGCATGCTATTCTCAAAATTTTACAATTTATTGAGCTCACTGGTTGCGTTTTCGTAAGTTTGCTGCACAGTGTCTGCAACACGCCTCCACAACACAGGTTGTTGCAACGTTTGTTGTGTCCCTCGTTTTTTGCTGTCTCTCGCACATGCTTATTATGCTCGTTGATGTCCATATTGTTGGCTGTCATTGGCACTTAATTGAAATACTGAAATTAAATTACCAGCTTCAAGGGTCATCAGGAAGTGCACAAATAACAACAAGAACAAGAAAGCTATTGGCATACATTCACCTAGTGTGCAATGCTTTATCGCCGTTGTCGAAGCAAAACCTTGCGAAGAAAGTAAATTATTATGTAAATAAAATGAATTTACAACAACAGCAAAAATATACAAAACAAGATGAAAAGAAAATAATGAGAGAGCTGTTGTTAAAGAGTAATTGCAAAAATGGAAATGAGAAAAAGTAGTGAAACCTTTAGGGCAGATTTCATTTACTTGTAAACCCGCTTATTAAATGGAAGTGTGCGCCTTTATCAGTTTATTATAAAAATTAATACATCTGAACTTTGGACATGATATCTGCTCATTATGTCAGTTCATTAGCGCGGCGCACGTGAGACCATTTGTAGGCATACCAGCTGATCTGCGCAATGACGGCGGCGAGCAATTGGAAAGACTCACGCAGCAGGGTCTATGATTGGAAAGGAAATTTAGATGGTAGGAACTATAAGTAATTTCTTTAGAGATCTCTAATCTTTAAAGTGCCTGCCGCTTGCTGCTTGAAACTTGGAATGAATATCTCCTAGTGATGAGTACTTGGACAGTATGTCAAATATATTTAAATAATTTTTTTTTTAATTCTAACATAAAACTGCGTACCAACGAAATGAAAAAATTCAGTTACAGTCAGTCTAACAAAATCGAAAGGGAAGCAAAGGAAACTATTTGACCAATTCGATTCAAACCAACTGCCTTATATGTGATTATAATATTTATTCTACGCAATACATTCAATAAAATGTACAGTCACCACCATTGGCAATAATGACTGCACATCTTTGAGTCACACTTTGTGTTGACTTCTGCGCACGCTGTGGAGGCTCGGCTCCAAAATCAAGCGAATTTGACTTGAACACTGTTTGACCGGTATTGAAAGTTTTTTTTTTTTTTTTTTTTTTTTGAGTGTTTGTTTAACACTTTTCAAAGCGTTGCCATCAGGCGAGTGAGTAGCCCAAACCAACATTCCAATCCCATTTGGCTGTTTTTACCCTACACACCTACGGTTTCGATGCATGGGACCGTTGTCTTCTTGTAAAATCCAAGGGAGACTAGTTATTCCAACTATCTTCACAGTTGATGGCAGTGTTGCTTTTGGTTAATTGTATTAATCAAAACTGTTTTCAAATTGGCGATAAAGAAAAATAGAGAACGGGGAAGCAGCCCCAAACATGAAGTTCATTGAAGTTGATCAGCAGTATACCAAAACCCTATCTTGGTTTTGAGAAAACATCGGTTTTTGATGACGGACGACCAGGACTCCCAGCAGACGTGGTTACCGAGGAAATCATTCAAAAAGTCCACGACATAATTCTCGTTGATCGACGAACGAAAGTTCGCAAAGTAGCAGGAGCCATAGGTGTGACGACCGGTGCGGCAATTAATATTTTGCATCATAAGTCGACCATGAAAAAATTGTCGGCCCGATGGGCGTTGCGATTGCTCACGATGGACAACAAGCGAATGCGGCTGTTAACTTCGAAGCAGTGTTTGAGGCAATTTAAGCGAGATCCAAAGGAATTTTCACGTCGAATTGTCACCGTTGATGAAACCTGGACTCTTTGTTACACACCAGAAACTAAGCCACAATCAAAACAATGGATTTCTCACGGTGAATCTACTCCAAAGAAGGCGAATACAATCTCATCAGCCAGAAAAGTCATGGCGACGATTTTTTTAGGATGCGAACGGCGTTTTTTAAAAAAAGGAAGAACGATCTCTGGACAATACTACAATGAGTTATTGGATCCCTTTCACAAAAAATTGAAGAAGACACGGCCGCATTTGGCGAAAAAGAAGGTGCTGTTTCGCCGCGATAACGCACCAGCACTTTCATCCGCTGTTGTCGCCGCCAAACTGCATGAATTGCGTTATGAATTACTGCGGCACCCTCCCCGTATTCATCCGATCCGGCTCACTGCGTTGTTGTTCCCTAGCATAAAGAAATGGCTCATTGAAAAAAAATTTAGTTCAAAAGAAGAAGTCATCGCCGAGACAGAGGAGTATTTGGAAAGTTCGACAAATTCTATTTTTTGGAGGGTTTAAACAAATAGCTGGAAAAGTGTATCTTTCTAAAAGGGAACTATATTGCAACAAAAAAAATATTTTGAAAAAAATGGTGTCTTCATTTCTAACACGGGTACTTATTGAACCCTCCTCGTATTCTCTCCTTATCTCTTCTACTTATATTCTCACATCTCTTCTTCATGCTTCTTCAATTGCTCCATTACTAACTGATATTTTCTTTAATGACATTATCTAAGCCCAAAATTGATAGAAACAAGAGTACGCCCATCAGAGAGTGCCTGACGTCACATTGGCCGAGTTGTGCAGTGTAGCCAATCATTTGCTTTTCGTAATAAATTTAGTGCTGTTTTATATATCAAAATGCGAACATTTTTAAATTTGTTGTTTCGTTCTTATTTCTAATTTAAAGCTCCGAAATTGTAAGTTAAAAAACTGTATTATTAAGCAAAATAAAGTTAAAAGATGGCACTTTGAGAAGATTTTAGTGCTAATGAAAATTTGTTCATTCTTATAAAATTTGATTGTTTGAAAGTGCAAATTTAATTTTTTACTTCTTTCAATGTTACAGATAAATATTAAATCTTCTTCACCCAACTGTTTTTAACATTTAAAATCGTTTTATACATTTTAAAAAGCGTTTGAATTTAATGATCGCGATCTAAAACCATAGAGGTGTAATCGGTTTTTCCGGCCCTCAATTTTTAGTGGGACATAGGGCATCAAGAGGTATATTCATAGTAAAAATACAATAAACAAAAAAATACCAGAAAATACTGAAGAATCCATAACGAAATTTTTACAACAAGGATACCTTATCTTGTTACATAACCTGAAATATAGCAAAAAGGTTGTTCTCTTAACAAAAAGCTCATAAATAAATTGTACATAACCATCACACATTTATTTAAAAAACGCATATTTTAAGGACAATTTGTCACGCATACAAAATTCTTTAAGTAATTTAATACAAATTGAGTATTTTATTTTATTTAAATGGGCTTTTTAGTGCATTTTTATATCCAACGCTAGGCAACATTGCAGTAGCGAGAGAGAGATTTGACTGTTGGAAGGAGAAGAACACCAACAAGAACCGAAATCACGGGCAATGTGACCAGATGTCAAAGAAAAGTGAATCTAAATAAAACTGAGTGAATTATTGAGCTAATTAAAAAAAATGCATATTTCACAAAATTATAAACATTACATTTTAATTAGAACAAGCAAGAAAAATGTCATGAAGAAAGAACTGAAACTCCGAGACTAAATACCCCAAAAAAAATTCTAAATCAAGTTTCAAAAATGGTAATCTGGCCATACTGGTCTTCAATTGTGCTAATACGACGTCAATCATTGTCAAATTCGCTGAGCGCAAAGTAACGGTACACCATAGACGCCACCTCATTATTCTCTCCATCATGATCTAAACCAATATAGTTCTCTTTGTTACCTAACAGCAACAACAATTTCGATTTTGACTCTCACTGTTAGGTAGTTAAGCTAATATTTGATAACTTCGTCGTAATAATTTGTAATTTTAGAATCATTAATAAAGCTACCTTCGCAGAGAAGGGATTTTTAATATATATTAAAGTATAAGTATTGGAAATTCTAATAATGAGCAATAACAATAATAATAAAAATAATTAAAATTATATGCAAATCTATGCCAGATATGAGATAGGAGATTTTCCCTCACAAATAAATATGACATACAAGCAGCATAGTTTGTGCAACAACTAACTACGTATGTAAATCTTCGCTCGCATATTCATTTTCAAAACATTCCATTGATTCAAAATTATCGTTTTATGTTGCAATTATTAAACATTATTTTGTACGTTATATGTTTGTATGTATGTATGTGCCTGCACAAATCACATCAAAAGCAAAAACGACAAAGTAGGAAATGCACCATATAACCAGAAAATGCGGGGAAATGCGAGTTTGCTCTACAAATTAATGAATTTCACTCGAACTGTAAGCAGCTTAAATGACGAACTCGCATAGTAGACACTGCTCCGCAAAATTATTAATGGTGATAAAAATAAATGCGACCATTAAAACTAATACTTTGAGATACACGAAATTCATATTCTAGCTGTGTATATGTGATCACACATATGTACGTACAGTAGAGTGCAAAACGTTTCATACAAATAATAAGCGTTAACATTTTTCGATCGGAATTATGAAATTTATGATATTTTAAGGCCTGAGCCAAAATATTTCAAAATCATAGTAAAATTTACCGATTTTGAAATACCATGCAAATCAATTTTTTTATAAATAAAAATACTTAAACTTAAAATTATTTCTTCTAAAAAATAACCACAGATAATAGAAGTATTTAGGTTCATTAGATTTGAATCCAAATGTTTAAAATGTATCGATGGTATACAAATATGTAATAAAATATTTGTTGCTATTTCTGACATTTTTTGGAAGTAAGATTTGAAGAAAAGCCACATAACTCAGCCGAATATTGACGGATTTGGATTTCTAAGAGGTTTTCTAGAGGTATTTTCTCTCTCTCCTTCTCTCTCTCTCTCCCTCTCTCTCTCTCTCTCTCTTCGCTTGACAGTCTGTGGTGGACCATAGCTTCATCAACAACCATCATCATTTCTCCGCTCAACCGATTGCATCATTTCTCCAATTACGAGGTATTTTCTCTCTTTCTCTCTCTCTCTCTGTTCTCTCTTTTATTTCTTTTATTAAGATTTTCGTCTGAGCTAATTTTTGTCAAATTTAAAAAACTTCTTCTTCGTCGTTGACGTTGAGGTGTGGTTCGCATTCAACATCGGCCCTTGAAATTTAACCCCCCTTTATATAATTTTTGTATATTTAAATTTAATATATTTGACTTGAACGCTAGTGCGCTAAAACTTTTGCGCAAGACTGTACATGACACACATATCGAATTGACAAATGCAATACAGTGAATGGTGTGTGATTTTCCAATCAGTTGGCGAAGCGCTGTTGGATTTTTCAATGCAAGCATGTGTGAAATTTCATCATAGAAAATAATGCAAATGCAATTCTAACAGGATTTCGTGTTGTTCATTTTATTTAAATTCCATTTCGAATAGCTGGTGTGCTGTTCCTTATTTGTTTGCTTTAGCCTTTGAAATATTCACAAAACAAGTAAATTATATTTATTGAATAAGAGCGTTGAAAATGACGGGATAAAACTAAGCATATTTACTGTAATAAAAGTAAGTGAAATTCTGGGTATAAATACCAGCAAAGCTACGTAAATATTTGCAAGCAGGAGAATTATTCTACACGCACGCATGAGGGCGAATTAAAAAGTAATCAGTATTGGTATGGAGACAATGATTTTTTGCTCAGCATGGCATCAATTAGAATAAACACATTTGATCCATTTATTTATTTTTGATGCCTTGCGTATATTTCATCGGGGTCATCAAATAGTTAAAGTTCAAAGTTGATCTCAAGTCAAATCTAAAGAGAAGTTTGACAAAAAAAATGATGACTTTAAAGAGCCAAATTCTGGTTTTGTTGTTATTGTTTTATTATAATATTGCAGAAGTGAGTACACTTACTCATTCATATAAGTGTTGGGAAGTTGCACTTGCGCAGAAAACAAAAACCAGTAAAGCAAAAGTCTTAAAAATTGTTCACTCTCAAATACAGGGTTCGCCATCTATCGTTACGGATTTGAACTAGGTATTATTTGAAGAATGGTAACACTTAGCTGTCATCTGATTTGACAGAAAATTAGTTGTATTCTTCCGCTGAACGAAAATGGTTGTGTATACGCTCAAAAAACGCTGGGAAATATTGCGACATTACTTTGAAAATCATTGCTTCATGGGCTTGGGATCGACTTGAAGAAGATGAAGACTTTTACCGAAAAATCATCTTTTCGGATGAAGCTCATTTCCATCTCAGCGGATATGTTAACAAGCAAGATTGCCGCATTTGGGGCTCAGAAAACCCGCACGCACTCCAAGAAAAGCCGATGCATTCACAACGAGTCACTGTTTGGTCCGGATTTTGGTCGAGAGGCATCATTGGTCCATTTTTCCAAATGAGCGAGGAGTGACCGTAACCGTCAATGCAGAGCGTTACCGGGCCATGTTGAACGAATTTTTGTTCCGAGAAATTGAAGAGGAGGATATTGGTGGCATTTGGTTCCAACAAGAAGGCGGTACTTGCCACACAGCGAATGCTACGATCAATCTTTTGCACACTGTCTTCGAAGATCGCATTATCAGCCGAAATTCTGATATCGTTTGGCCGCCCCGGAGCTGCGATTTGACGCCGTTGGATTATTATCTTTGGGGTGCCGTCAAAGACGAGTGTTATGCCAACAAACCAGCAACAATTGATGCACTGAAGACCAACATACGCGATGTCGTAGCTGAAATACAGCCGCATACAATCGAAAATGTGTTGAAAAATTGGACCGATCGTATGGGATGGTGCATGGCTAGCCGAGGCAGCCATATGAATGAAGTTGTGTTCCATCATTAACCGGAAGGATTGTACTTCAAAAAAAAAAGCAGTTTGGAAAAATATTGAGTAGTTTCTTTTTTATAGCATTTTTAATTCCGTAAAGTTATATGGCGGACCCTGTATATGACTACAACTTATGGAACGAGTGAAAGTTCAAGGACTTGCTCGTACATCTACGTACAGCATACTGTTCTAGACTGGGCAAGATATGGGCGTTGACAGCCATTTCGGAAGCCAAATCAATTTCAGTGGCACCAGCACCAGGCACATAACAACCGTCACCTGTCAAATACTTGAAGTTATTTACACCATCACCACAGCACGCCCAATTTCAATCATGAAATTACATTTTACTAACCTCAGGAGTTAATGGGACATAAGCACAACACAGATTAAGGGGCAGATACCTGTAAAATTTCAAAAAAAAAATTTTTTTTTTGTTTTTATAAAATGTTAATATAGTCCTTTAAGAATATGCAAAAAAAAATGTAGAACGTAAATTTAAGTATTTCTTATATTTTAGATCGTCAACCGTGACGACTCTATTCTTTGTGTTCGAGCGCTGGGAGAGGTATAGTTACGTTGTATTCAAACTTTAGACCCGTTTTTTTTTTTCAAAACTATATTTTTCCAATTGGCGTACACGATAACTCGAAAAGTTATTGACCTATCTCCCTGAAATTTTGCACACATCCTTTTTATGATATTACTTTCTATGTATTTATAAGTTTTCGAAAATTTTTCAAAAAAATTATTTTTTCGAAGCAAAAATAGTAGGAAAATTCGCCCCAAAATTCATTTTTATTTTTAAGCATTTCATTCCGCGAATTTTTTTTTTGCAAGTTTTGTTTAATTCATATAGAAATTATGACATTAATAAACAAAAAAATTTTGGTTTTTTGTATTCAGGTCACTGACGCCGATGCTACAATGCGCGTCGGTTGAGAAGCCCCGCAGCGACCTTCCTGGAAGAATTGAGTGTACATCCGCCATTTTAAATGATTAAAATAAAAAAAAAATAAAATTGTATATTATTTTAATGTAGAAATAAACTGTATGCCAATTTTGAAAAAAATATATTGACTTCTTCATTTTAAATAATTTTAATGGCCGTTTACAGGTATGTCTCCCCTTAATAGAAGGTAATCACTACCAAGCGAATAAGGTCCTCAGGGCTGAATTCTACAGGAGTGCAATGCATGAAGATTGTCTTACCGACGCATAATTGTTCAAAAAAATGAATTGCGTGATTATACCAACTATTGCCCCAAATATCTGCCTCCTATTTTAAGCCCCACTTCAGCTTCTGGGATCTAGAGAGTAACTGTTAAAACCATTAGTCAATGGTAAAAAGAAATTCAGCAGATATTTGGTCTCACCGCTATATTGGGCGTCAAAGAACATTTTAGACTGCCGCAGGGGTTGAAACTATGACAGTAGTCATAATGCTTATGCTAAGTTGGTTGATTGAAGCCTAATGTTTGGCAGAGCTGCACTCTATTGCCGGTTGTGGACCAATGTATTTCTTCACCAAACAAGTTATTTTAAGTGCTTCGTGGATTTTTGGTTCTTCCGTGGCACCCACATAATTGTATATAGTAGTAGTTGTACTCAATAAGCACGCTCAGCCTGTCTTTATAATGATTATCATTATTATAACATTATCTTAAAGCTTATCCATATATCCGAGAAGGCCTTGATAACTGCTTCTCTGTCAAAACAGATGAATACCTCATCTCCCATTTTCCTCCTTCTTGTAGCTCCTTGCAATTCACAGAAATGGTGAACACTTCTGCTAGAAAGGCAGTAGTGCTACCTTTTACATCGGAAAATATTCCAGTTCCAGAGTTTGAGTTCATTAGAGACACAATGATGGCTTAGGGTGATAACACATGTCAACTGGCATAGTGTGAACAGTAGTACAATATGATCGATCTAAATAATAAAAAAACCTTATTGATTTGTAAAATTTCTCGTTTTTATTGTAATACTTACTCGAATATTTACAGCTTAAAAACGAGTTTCAACGAATAATTATAAGGTAAAGCGTCTAAATTGAAACGGACTCTAACAGAAGACGAGGTGGAAATTTTTTTATCTGATTTGGATGATGAAATAATTGGTTTTGATGACGATAAAAGTCTCCTAGACTTGTCAATATATTTAAAGTTGAATGCATATGTAAGAAAAAAGTACAACTTTTTTGATCTGCGGTGCGTACCAATTACTGAGGCTTACTGCTTGAATTTGAATAGTAAAATCGGCATTCCTAAAATACAGGTAATGGATATATTTCCAGATGCTAGAAATAAACAAACTACAGCCCATCAAACATTGTGTGGGGTGACTCACATCCCAGTGTGTCTACTGATTTATAACTACGACCTCGAAATAGCTCCCTCGTAGCCTTCTATTTCTGGCTGCTTAGCCATTTGGGTTTGCTAGCTTATAGCGCCCAACAATGTCTGCGCCTAACTACTCCTTTCTTCCATATATGGAGTTTTGTAATGCGGGTCACTCTCGTAATGAGTTGCTCTTATAGTACAGAGCTGATGAAGAAGAGCTGAATTACTATTCAGTTCACCCCCGTATGTCAACAAATTTCCCTATTTGCTGTATTTTTCGAGGCACTACCAAACACGGAAACTGCATTCATTGTTTTTACGCATACGAGCATTTGGTTGGTACGGACTTTTTCGCCAATTTGCAGTTCTGTTGATAATAGACAGGTCAAAAAAAAGCGCAAAAAAAAACAATTAGAGAGTGTTGCGTCCAAACCTAATAACAATAATGGCAACAAAGCAACAAAGCAGCAAAGTAACACAGTAACAGTTATAACAACAGTCATTGCACAAAAAGCAATAGCAACAACAAAAGTAGTCGAAAAGCAATTAAACTGTTGACACACATCAACACCTAAATTCTCATGTATATCCGTATGTATGTTTTTATAAATACTTAAATACAAATGCATGCGTGAAGTATATCCATACATACCCTACAGAGAAATCGGGTGGTTTAGAGTTGATGGGCGACTAGTGAATTTAGAACCAAGACTAGTGCGCCTTCTTTTTTGTGGTATCCATACAAGCAGCTGGTGAGCTTTGCATACTCTTCTAAGAAATGTCAACTGCCTCTCGCTAATTCGTCTTCCGATAGCTCGAAAGTAGTAGCTAATAGTTATAAATTTTACAAACTGTGTACATGTATGAGGAACTTCTCGGAAAGTAGAATTAAAAAAAAAAAAAAATTATAATTTAAAATTTAAAATCTGTTTTGGTCTACAGAGTTGGGCCGAGGACATACTGAACGATAGAATAGCATCTTTCAGATCTTTTATATATTTTTCTCTATGGTATTACACTAATTAACAAATTTGATAGTTACCAGTTAATGAAATTAAATTTATAAAAGTTATATTGTACAAAAAATAAAAACAAGGAAGATTAAAACAATACATCAAAAATTTTCAATTAAAACTTCTCGATGTTAGAAAGTAATCCTTGAAATTTGAAAAACACAAATTATTAAAAATGTTCAGAATACAAAAAATTTGTTTTCATTTTTCTAACATATTTTTTTAATTTACATCTTCTCTAAATAATTCTTCTCCAATTTACACCATATGACAATTCACATTCGAACATAATTGAATATAATCTTAAAAAATATTTTTTAATTATAACGAAGAAAAAATTTTATTTTTGCAACAAAATAATAAGACCTCTCAGTATTTGGAATAATACTTGAAAATTGGTTACAAAAATTTACAATCATTTTCAGAATACTGAATACCGAATGTTAAGCTTTCCAATATTTTTTTATATTTTTCTTCTTAAACTAATTTTAACATATTTTTTAAATAACTTTGTTTTAAGGGGACAGATACCTTTAAAGGGCCATATTTTCCCTGATTTTCATTAAAATTATTTAAAATGAAGAAGTCAATATATTTTTTTGAAAATTGGCATACAGTTTATTTATACTTTTTTTATTTTAATCATTTAAAAAGGCGGCTGTACACTCAATTCTTCCAGGAAGGTCGCAGCGGGGCTTCTCAATCGGCGGACATTGTAGCATCGGCGTCAGTGACCTGAATACAAAAAACCAAAAATTTGTTTGTTTATTAATGTCATAATTTCTGTATGCATAAAAAACGAAGGGGGGAAAAAGTCGCGAAGTAAAATGATTCGCAAAAAAATGAATTTATGGGCGATTTTCCCCACTATTCTTGCTTCGAAAAAATTATTTTTCGGAAAATTTTCGAAATCTTTTAATTCAAATAGAAAGTAATATCATAAAAAGTGTGTGTGCAAAATTTCAGGTAGATTGGTCAATAACTTTTCGAGTTATCGTGAACGCCAATTCGAAAAATATAGTTTTGAAAAAAAAAACGGGTCTAAAGTTTGAATACAACGTAACTATACCTCTCCCAGCGCTCGAACACAAAGAATGCCGTCGTCACTGTTGACGATCTAAAATATAAGAAATACTTAAATTTACGTTCCAAAATTTTTCTGACATATTCTTAAAGGATTATATTAACATTTTATGAAAAAAGAAATGTTTTTTCGAAATTTTACAGGTATATGTCCTCTTAAGAATTAAAAAATTTCAAATATTTTGTTTTTAATTCTTCAATATTTGCTTTTTACTATTTTTTATTCAGATTTAAATGTAATAATATATAATCACTTAAATAAATAAAAAATGTTAACTTGACGTAAAAGACTCCACTTGAATTTACAAATTTAGAAGCTTATCCGCATCATCATTTTTAGCTCAACAATTCGGTCCGGGTCTTAGCTTGCTGAAGCATTTATTTCCAGTTCGATCAACAGCCACGATCTACACCATCCAATCATCGGAGGTTTGCCTTTTTTGTCTCTATTTCCTCTTCGTTGATAGCTTATAATTGATTAAAATTTAAATTGGTCAGAAAGAAATTAACAACGTGTGAAAAAAAAGATTTTTGTTTAATATTTCAAAATTTAATTTTTTTCTCGTCCATATAGTTGAGCTTAGAATCTTACTTAATGGTACGCTAATGTTCTACCATACCAACCAACCTACCTTACCAATTAGCTATTAATTTTTTAATTTTTATATCTTTCCTCCTCCAATTTACAAATTTTATAGTTCAAATCAGATCAAAATTAAACGTGACTCCAAAAACTAAAAAAAAAAACAAATCGAATTAAAACTACATCAAAAATGTTTAGTTTATTTTCCTAAATTTTTTTAATATAGATTTTCAAAATTTGAGACTTAAAAAAAACATCAAAAATTTCGATTTTCATTTTTTAACTTTTTTTTTAATTTTTCAATTTTTTTTGTTATTTTTTTCTGATCACATTTAAATTTGAATGACATGAAAACAATCAAATAAATAAATAACTTAAAAACTAAGAAATTCTAATTTTTTAACTCTATATTACTTAAATGACGCCACTTCAATTCACCAATTTTCATGGTATTAAAATACAAAATGGAACACGAAAGACTACCAAAATGTGAAGAAAGACATTTTTTTAGTTTAATAAATGGTAATTCGATTTCAAGAGCGGCCGCCGTAGCCGAATGGGTTGGTGCGTGACTACCATTCGGATTTCAGAGAGAGAACGTTGGTTCGAATCTCGGAGAAAGACCATAATGCAGGAAAAGTTTTTTCTAATAGCGGTCGCCCCTCGGCAGGCAATGGCATAACTCTGAGTGTATGTCTGCCATGAAAAAGCTCCTCATAAAAATATCTGCCGTTCGGAGTCGGCTTGAAACTGTAGGTCCCTCCATTTGTGGAACAACATCAAGACGCACACCACAAATAGGAGCAGGCGCTCGGCCAAACACACAAAAAAGGTGTACGCGCAAATTGTATGTATATATATATGTATATACAATATATAATTCTATTTACGAAAAACAACATTTCTTTCAACCTGAAGGACTTTCAGCGATTTAACAAGATGGCGCAAAATTAGTCACCCTATGGAAAAATTTATAATTTTTGCAAATGTCGTCGCACGTCTATCACATTTGAACTGGTGAACTAAGCAGTTGCAGTGTGCAAACAGACAAGCAATGGAGCGCATAAAGACCTAAATAAAGATTTCTATCACTCAAAATGATTATTTTGTTTAGCCCTCCGTCGGAAACCCGGCTCTGGCCAGGCAGGCCTTTTCGACTTTGAACGTTACTTTCACATATTTCTCTTATATTGTAGCTAACGATTTGAGCTGCCCACTAGATTCCTAAATTTAATTTACTACCCAAGTATATTAAAAATAATTTAAAAAAGGCGGGTCAAGTGAAAGAGTTATTCAGAAACCAAATTGGACGATTAATTTTGCGCCGTCATTATCATTCTTAGATTAAATATTGGGCCTCCCATAACAGAAAGTGGCATTTCTGGGTCTGTGATGTCGCAGCAGACTCTAAAATTTGCTTTTTGAATCGGCTATAAAAAAAACTAATCAATATTTAAAAAAAAATTTTTTTTTTTAAGATTGAACATTGTCATTTATGAATGAAAAATAATATCGTTCAAATGACTGCCAGTAGGCCATTCGATCAACCCAATTTTTAAGTACATTTTCGATTGTTTGGGCTCCAATTTCATGAATGGCAACTTCGATTTCGTGTTTTAAAGCATCAATCGTCTCTGGATGGTTCGCATAGCATTTATCCTTAACGGTTCCCCACAAAAAATAGTCCAACGGGCTTAAATCACAGCTCCGAGGCGGCCAATTGATATCGGAATTCAAAAACGGTAGCCAAAAGTTCGAGTGTAACTTTGGCAGTGTGACAAGTTGCACCGTCCTGTTGAAACCAAAAGTCGTCCATGTCATCCTCTTCAATTTTTGGAAACAACTCGTTGAGCATGTCACGGTAACGCTCGCCATTTACTGTGACCGCGGCTCCTCGCTCATTTTCGATAAAAATGGCCCGATGATGCCGCCAGACCAAAAACCGCACCAAACAGTGACTCGTTGTGGATGCATTTGCTTCTCTACAGTAACGTGTGGATTTTCTGAGCCCCAAATCCGACAATTTTGCTTATTGACGTAGCCACCGACGTGAAAATGAGCTTCATCAGAAAAGAAGAAGAAGACTCACCACTTTGGAAATAGGTTTTCAATATTTCCCAATTTTGTTCAAGCGTATAGCGTCCCATTTCGTAAATGTAAATTCTTTAAGTAAATTATGAACACATTCGACATGTCATTTGTGTTACCATTCTCAAAAAAATAGGTGGTTCAAAAAGCAAACTAGTCTCTAAACAGTAAATTTTTCTTAAATTGCTCTTATAGATTTATACATTTAGAAATTTTGTCACTCTAGCGACCAACAGCAGTAGCCAAATATGTTGTCCTTGTAGTTTTTGGTTTACTGCTACTAATTTTTGTAAATTTTTTTAATACCTACCACTCGTAATAAGAAACGAGAATAAATTAGGAAAACTTTGGCAAATTGTTGACCGAAAACAAACTTGTAATTTGTTAATAGCTGAATTGTTTTCAGCACAAAAATAAAAAAAAAATTGGTCTCCACCTTACAATCACAAATGTGAAAATGAAATATTTCAAAAGGTACCAAAACTAATAGTCCCAGAGTACCAACCAAATAGACACGAAGATACTGGAAGGCATCTGCAGGCTTTCTATAGCAAGTGAAATGTTAAGCACGCCGCCAGTAGTGCTGTACTACACATTTCATACACCTCCCGAGGCTTGCGGCGAGGCTTTGTAGTTGTCGCTTGTCTACTCTAGTGGAGTGGTTCTCAGTTGTCCAAATCGTACTAGTCTTAAATTCGAAATTCATTTCACAAGCTCAGATATTCCGTGCAGCGTACTTTTTTTTTGTTTTTCATTCATATGTGCAAATATATTCATTGGCACTTACTTGCCGCATGCAACACATTGCACTTGCATACTTTGCTGCATTCAACTCTGGTGCGTAGCATTTGCATTGCTCTGTTGTTGCTTGTCCGGTTGTTTGTTTGTAGTTGTTGAAATAGGGCTCTGGAGAGTTTTTGTTACAACTTGTTAGTTAACTTGTTTCTATTTCTATTCCATGTATTTGATACGGAAAATACTCACAAATTGCTAAAATTCACAACATTGAATACATTCCAATAACTACAGGCCAACACACTTTGAGAAAAAAGTATTTCTTTTTTTATTAATATATCTTTGTAATGCATTTTTTAATCCCAAGAAAATGTAAGTGACAGCAACAGATTGACACATTTTTTATTAAAGGTTGCTTAAACACTTTTCAGTCAATACCTGAATGCTAATATTCAACCGAAATGTGTGATAAATTGCTATTTTTTGTAATGAAATTCACGTGGCAACGCTGCCAGAAAAATTGTTTCTCACTTACTTAATTGGCCGTAACAACCTGTTAGCGATTTACAGCTTGACGAATAATGTACCGACAGGTCTCTCAGCTTTCCGCACATCGTTTCCAGTTTCTTAAGGGGTTAGGGATAGTACGAGGCCCGAAAAATTATGATTTTCAATCATTTTTTTTGCTAGTAAATTGCTTTATTTTACAAAAATAAAAGCATAACATTAATACATCAGGTTTCAACTAGACTTTAGCCAAATTTCAAGAAAAAAAATGTATAATTATCAAAGTTATTGCTGTTCGTGTGGAGCTCGTTTCTCCAGAATTCCCTTGCGGTGATCATCACAAATACTTGGAGGCTCATCTAAAATCAATAGGACAAAAGAGATTAGTTTTATTAATAGATAATCATCTGCCTCATCCAAGCTTTTTCCAAGAAAAAAACCGAGAATTAATTGTTTAAAAAAGCGACATTTTCAAAAAAAGATCTTCTATCAGGCTCGAGTTATGTTTTTTAAAAGCAGTACACATTTTATTGAAATCTGCCAGCGGTTTTTAAGCTACAGTTCAAAAGACATAGTTTTCAGAAAAACGCATTTGAAGTTTTTCTATCTAATATATTTATGTAGAGTTATACGAATTATTTAACTACTTACACTGTGTCATCTATTCCTGGGACATATCATAGCATCCATTTTTTCAGCATACGAACGCTCCGGAGCGCGCGAGCGCCCTTTGTTAATTGTTGAATAACTCGAAAAGTATTTGTCGGATTCACTTCAAATTTTTACACAATATTTTTAAGATATTATACTTTAAGAAAATGCAAAAAAAACTTCAGTTTTTTTCAAATTCTGACCTTAAGCCAAGAAAAGCGAGGCCACCGGCCACGAGGGCGTCCTCTTCGCTCGTTCCCACGACAGTCGGGTATATGTAACCGGAATGACCCGGATTTATATCCGGCCAAGAACTGTCACTACAGCAGCATTCCCCGTATATGCATGGAGAATGTTTATGCTGCTACAATAACCACAACAACTATGTCCTCTTCCCCGTCGACCGCAAATTACCATCTCAAACAACTTTCTCGCCGGAGCAGTTCCTTCCACATGAGCCACCTTAGTTGCTGCAGGGTGACTCGTTTGGCTATGTCAATATCTCAGTGTCTCCGTAAAGCTCATACAAATCATTCAAATGCGGTAACCGTCATCTACGCCAGCAGAGTTAAAAATTTACAAAGTTCTTTCCTCTCGGAAACTCTAAGAGCGGCTGCATCTGATTGTTTGACTGTCCAGACTTCAGCGCCACAGAGAAATACTGGACTGATGAGCGTCTTGTAGAGTGAAATTTTTGAATACTTTCTCTGTAAATGTGCAGGTCTGGCAGGTAGTCGATTTAGGTCACTAGGCGCCCTTTCTTCGACAGCCTGTGGCAGTGCGCCATTCTATATCCCATTACATCATAATTGTCTTACTGTTGTGGTCTTGAAAAACAGTTCGCCTAAGTATTAAACCCTGAACTCCGTCTCCTCCCCCACTCTCCCTGCGGTACTGCTTCAACGTCTTACTCAGCAGGGCTAGTAAGCTATATAGCTTTGCCGATTTTATCTATTGTGTCGTCTAGCCTGCTCAATATATCCTAACTCCCTCTGAATTTCTGTAACGAATTCAGCTACTTCCTCCCAACTTTTTTCCGATTCAATTATGTAGCCAACTATGTCGGTTGCATTTGGAAGTCTTCCTCCTGCCGTAAGCCGCGGACATTGGAAGCTGACATATTCCGCGTCTTCCTCTAAGTTGATGCATACAGGGCAGTAAGGGTCATCCTCGTGCCCAAACCTATAGAGGTATTTTCTAAAGCCTCCGTGCCCAGAAAGGAACTGTGTCATGTGATAGGTTGTATATCCAAAATTACCTTTGAGCCATGGTCTTAGCTCACGAACCAGTACATAAATTCATCGACCTTTATTGGAGGTCGACCTTGTTAGTGAGACAAGTCTTTCCTCTTCTCTCACCGCTTCATTTCGCTCGCGAGCATATCCGCTGGCCAGCTCATCAACAATTGTATTTCCCTCTATGTTGTTACATATGTCCTTGGACCTAGATCAGATAAATCTTACCAGCACACCCAAGATATTTCATTTCTTCCTTACAGGAATTGACTTGTTTGGATCTGCACCATGGCGCCCTAAAAGCCTTGATTGGGGCTTGATGGTCGGAATAAGTGTGGATATCTCTCTCACTCACCTGCATGATCGCGAAGACTTTTGCTTGAAAAATACTAGCGGTATTCGGTAATTGGAAAAAAAAAAATTTAAAAATTGGCTGATTTAGAGAAAAGCCCTGCTCCGATTCTCGATTCCCGATTCCATCTTGGAGACGTCCGTGGAGACAGAAGTAACAGCCTCGGTACAGATTTTCACCTCGTTCTAATCCTGCCTACTTGCAAAGATTGCGCTGGCAAGACCCTCAAACTCCAGCTTGCGGATAGAGAGTTCTGTACGAAATTCAGGGAAACTCAAAGCTAAAAAACCAAAAATGCTACGATGTCCTTTGAGTAAAAGAAAAAAAAACTATTTTGAATTCAATAAGAATTCAATGAGCCTAATTTTTTTGCTGTCACCTAGAAGCTGTTCAACACATATTTTTCCATTGAAAAAAAAAAAAAATAAAAAAAAATATGTTGTTAATATTATTTGTTTACTTGCAAACCACAAAACAAATAACTCCTAAACTGGAACTCATTCATAAAGTAATGCATTCTTATGTCAACTTTTATCAATTAATTTTATGCCCAGTCTTTCCTACAAATTTAACTCAAACAACAAAAAAATATTTTTTGTGTTTTTCCAAGTGCATTTTCGCACTTACAACTCTAAACATTTTCAGCTCCGCACTTCCGCTAGCCATCCATACTCGTAACCGCACAAATTTTTCAACTTACTATACTCCACAAATCCACAAGTTGCATTCAATGAAAAATATTCTAAATCATTGGGAAACTTTTAATGATAACCCACAGAAAACTAAAGCCAGGTTTGTGTGTTGGCAAAAGTCGTTGAAATGTAGAGAATGAAATTAGAGTTGTTTGCAGTACCATAAATATTGTAATATGTAGCGAATACGAAATGTATGTGTGTAGGTGGGGCTAAGTGCCCATACCACACACACATACACTAACATAAATCACCGATGAAGTAATTTAAAAAGCAATACAACAAAAAATTATTGTAGTAAAATGTAAACAAACTGGACGGTGAGGTGTTGACAAAATATGTAAAGCAAATTAAATTACAGCAGCGAGAGAGAGAACAACTAAAAACCTGAGAGCGCAAATTATGAATAGGCTAGGAATTTTGTGGTATACTTCCAGGGCAGCTCTTCACTACCAAACAGATGCCAAATGCAGTAGGACTATAACAGAGAGTTGTTTTGTTGTTGTATTTGATACTTTTGTTTTTTATTTTGTTGTTTTTTGTTCTAGTATACGAGCATTACACACTGCTGCACTGCGCTGCACTGCAATCTATGCGCCACTCGCCACTTCATGAATTGAAGGGTTCATTAAAAAGTTTGCAAATTTTTCGCATTCACTATTCCCCCTATCCACAAAGGATGTTGCTGCTAACAAATATGCAAAAACAAAAATTCAGTTAAGCGGTAGTAATAATTTGTTACTAAAATCCAATACCTGCAGCAGACAATCGTCAATTTATAATTGAAGTAAAAGCACAAACAACAAAAACTTAAACCAACGAACAATGCAATGATTCATTCAGTCGTTCACTCGTCCAATCAGTCAATCAATAGTTGGATAGCCAATGAGAGGCTTCTTCATGCCAACTGTCTCTACTACTTAATCATCGTTTGGAATAATGAGTGCAATCAGATGTGCTAAGTATAAAGTCGTCAATCAGCGTTCACGTTAATGTAGCTGTCACTCAACCGTGGGCAGAAATGTTTTTTTTTTGTCTTTGCGTTTTTGCATTAAAAATTGAATGTTGCTGAAAAGTTGTTTTAACAGAAGCGAATTGAAACCAGCAGTTTGGCAAATTACAAAATAAAAAACTTTAATAAAGTATAATTAATTTGGCTATTTTGAAAGTAAGTACAAAAAAATATTAAGAATTTGCTTAGGGAACATGGGAATGAGGAAATATTAAAATGTTTTCCAATGGCCAAGACTCAATCAAGGCGCTGACGACGACTGGTCAATTCGTGTAAGGAGGAGAACTACAGGGTTTGATTGAAAAGCAATGAGCCTTCCCGCGCGGAGCTTCTGCCAAGCGATCAACCGAATCGGCTGGTGGGGGAAAATGATCGTTGGACCTTCCCCTTCCATTAGAAACCGGTCCCAGTTCGCTGCCAACAGCGGTGCAGTCAATATCGCTCCGCGCGTGAAAGCTGTTTTAGAAGTGTGTTAGGATTTTGCAGTGGCGAAAATGCAGCGATCGCTGGAGCAACGTTACTCGATCAAATTTTGCGTAAAGCTAAACAAAACGAGTACCGAAACCATTGGGCTATTCAAGGAAGCTTACGGGGACCAATCTCTGTCCAGTGCCTAGGTAAAACGGTGGCACAACTCGTTCAAGGAAGGCCGGGAGGACGTCGAAGACAAACAGCCATTTGGAAGGCCTTCGACGACGCAAACAGACGAAGATGTGAACTGGGTTCGTGAATTTTTGAACATTGACCGTCGTGCTAGTGTACGTGAGATCAGTGAAGCGTTAAATATAACTTATTACAATGTGCGGGAAGTCGTGACCGGAAAACTTGAGATGCGACTCCATCGAGGCGATCCAAAAAACTGTGACAGCCGAATTAAACGCGATTCCGGCGGATGAGTTTAAAAAATGTTTTCTGCAGTGCAAGGACCGCTACCAGCGGTGTATTGACGCTCAAGGGTCCTATTTTGAAGAATATTAGTAATATAAGCCAAAAGGTTTAATAAAACTGCTTAAAAAAAAGGCTCATTACTTTTCAATCAAACCCTGTAATGTCTTGGTGTGCACATAACATATATCTGATCTGGGTTTCAGGACACAGAAGCAGAAACAGAAATGAACTTAATGATGAACTTGCCAGAAAGGGAACTGATTTCGTCTCAGCGATCTCCTACCCGGTGATCAGCATTCCCCTGACTGTTGGGAATGTTGAATTTCACAATTCATTTCTCAGAAAATCGCAGATAAGATGTAGCTCCATTTCTCCATGTGCTATTTCTAAAACCTTTTGGCCCCAGTACAATAAATGAGGGACTCAGAAATTTCTGGGGACTCCCCGCCATTCGATTTCCAAACTCCTACCTGTGTTTGGCCTGCTATTGGACGATCGGCGCTTGCGCCATAAAAGCTAAGTTTACCATTTAATCCCCATTACAAAAGCCGTGGAGACCTTTCAGAAAAAGAGACTGTTGAATACTTTCTCTGTAAATGTGCAGGTTTGTCAGGTAGTCGATTAAGGTCACTGGACGCCCTTTCTTCGACATCCCATCAACCTTCTCCATTACATCATAATTATCTTACTGTGATGGACTTCAAAAACAGTTTGCCTAAGTATTAAACCCTGAATTCCGTCTCCTGCACCACTCTACCTGCGGTGCTCTTTCAACGTTTTACTCCACAAGGCTAGTTAGCTACGAAGCTTGGCCGATTTTATCTATTGTGTCCTCTAGCCTGCGCAATATATCCTAACTCCCTCTGAGTTCTTGTAACGAATGCAGCTACTTCCTTCCACCTTTCTTCCGATTCAATCATGTAGCCCACTATGTCGGTTGCATTTGGAAGTATACTTCCTGCCGTAAGCCGCGGACATTGGAAGCTGACATATTCCGCGTCTTCCTCAATGTTGATGCACACAGGGCAGTAAGGGCCATCGTCGTGCCCAAACCTATAAAGGTATTTTCTAAAGCCTCCGTGCCCAGAAAGGAACTGTGTCACGTGATAGGTTGTATCACCAAAACTACGTTTGAGCCATAGTTTTAACTCAGGAACCAGTTTATAAGTTCATCGACCTTTATTTGAGGTGTTCCATCGACCTTGTTAGTGAGACAAGTCTTTCCTCTTCTCTCACCGCTTCATTTCGCCCGCGAGTATATCCGCTGGTATCATGCCAGCTATGGCAAACGCCGCGTCATCCGATATGGTTCTGTAGCCGCAACATGCCCTTAGAGCACTTAGCCTATATACATAGAGTAATTTTCGTCTGTTCCCCTTCAGCTTCACCGCATTTGCCCAGACTAGCGCTGCATACAGTAGGACTGAAGTAGCTACGTTCGCCAGCAGTTTTCGCCTGGTTGACTTTGGACGACCTATGTTAGGTAGGATCCTTGAGATGTTGTACATCCCGACTAGAATTACAGCGAGGCATGCCGAAGAATCAGTTAGGCCCGAATTAGGCAGGCCTTACTGAGGCACGCCTCACTATTACCTTACCAGGCCCACGTTAGGCAAGGCAAAGATTGGCATGCCAGAACAATACCAAATTTGGTTGTGGTCACGAAACTCTGTGACAGTATCTCACTTAGGCATAAATTGGAATCCCTAACTGATTTGTAGAAGGGGATCCGGAGTATTACCGAAGTTCGGTTTTTCGAACCTGCGCCTACTGAGGCAGATGTGTGGCGATACCTTTCGGGACTTAGGCCTAGTTTGGCTGCCTTATGAGGCGCAAATTTGGAATGCGGTCCGCCTTATTTGCGCCTAATCACCGCCATACCAAAATTTCTAGTCGGGATGATGTTCCATAAAACAGGGCGAGTTCAATGTGGATAGCATAGCTGGATAGCAGCCTACGGTGTCCTGTGCGACAAAACAATTCCACAAAAATTAGAAGGTAAAATCTACAAACGCGTGATCAGGCTGTCAATCGCATTTGCATCCGAGTGCTGGGCTATACTACGTAAACTAGACCTGAGATAACACGCGGCAGAAATGCGGATGCTGAGGTGGGTCAGCGGCGTTACACTGCTGGACAACATTCAAAATACCTTCATTTTTGGCAACAATGATTGGAGCACTAAGCTCCAGGAAAACCCCCTACGCTGGAACGGTCATGTGAATGAGAAGACCAGAAGATCACGCAGTGAGGCAAGTGTTGCAGATGGAGGTAACGAAAAGAATGACAGGCAGACCAACAAAAAACCTGGAAAAGCACCATTGAAAACGACATGCGTTGCAGAAGCGTCAGCGAAGAGACGAGTCAAGAACGCGGGACCTGGAGTTTTCGCACAAGTATATTAGATCCGACCCGAAATAGGATAACTAAGTTAAGGAAGAGAAAGACTGAAAGTTTGCGACTTTTTTCTTTTTCCAAAAAAATATAGTGCAGTTCAAGCACAGGCCGCTTTAATCCAAGCGTCAAACGTTGCAACAGATTTATAAAAAACCGAAAGGATTTTCATCAAAGTTTAAAAATTAGTAATCGGAGTATGCAGGAAAAATTCTACAATAGTATACAGTTTTGCAGCTCATTAAATTTTAGTATAGCAAAGTGCTAGTTTGCGGCGGCCGCCGTAGCCGAATGGGTTGGTGTGTGATTACCATTCGAAATTCACAGAGAGGTCGTTGGTTCGAATCTCGGTGAAAGCAAAATTAATAAAAACATTTTTCTAATAGCGGTCGCCCCTCGGCAGGCAATGGCAAACCTCCGTCTGCCGTTCGGAGTCGGCTTGAAACTGTAGGTCCCTCCATTTGTGGAACAACATCAAGACGCACACCAAAAATAGGAGGAGGAGCTCGGCCAAACACCTAACAGAAGTGTACACGCCAATTATTTATTTTAAAGTGCTTGTTTGAAGTGGCTCGAAATTCTCGTTCATTTTTTTATAAATTTTTCCCTGACGGTGTTACGCATTTTCTTCATATAAAAAAATAAGCAGTGAATTTGTAATTAGTATAATGGAAGTATAAGCATACAGGTATTTATATATAGCATTCATACAGCGTTACTTAAAATATTTGAAAATTAACTCAAAATTAACTCTTTTCCACCAAACTTGAGTAGTAAATAGAAATAAAAAAAATTCTTCTTAATGAAGTGCGTAAAAAGGGTCAACAACGCTTCGCCATTCGAAGTCAATGAACGCCTTTGTATACCAACAAAGAAATGCTCACGCAACTGTAACTAATTCACGTCACGACAGTCGATTTCGCTTAATGATTTTCCAACATTGCAAATAGTAAATAATGCTCCTTTTTGTTCAGTGAAACGGTTCTCTTTTGAAATAGCCTTCGAAAGCTTCTGCCAGTTGCGATTTCAATTGATTTGACAGCTTTCGATAAGTAGCCAAATTATGGGTCTACCAATCGCTTACAGGCAGCATACATACATATGTGTATGTCAACTATGTACGAGTATATTTATAACGGTATGTGCACTCGTAAATATATCATCTTCATAAATAGCATCGGCGATAGCATTGACGTATTCGCATCACGTTTTCGCTATGAAGACAATTTAATGCCGTGTAATAAAACAAAAACGACCATAAGCAACATGTCGCTGCTGTTGCTGCCATGCAAGCTACCATATTATGTATGTGTACGTGTGTGAGTGCACCTATGTGGGTTAGCATGCTTGTATGAGTGTGCCCATATCAATTGCTGGTGATTTTGAGCCTCGCGGCAATATGGCGGGTCATTTTACCAACTCGCGTGAATGTGTGCGCCGATATGACCTGCAGCATGGAATTGCTTCATTTATCGGAGTGTTTTATTCACATATTAAGTGATTCATACGTAGCGTGCACGAAGTATGAGAATAATCTTCATTTGCGATTGAATTTCTTATATTAAATTTAGGAATGGGCCAGTGGTGTACACCTATGAAATGAGGCTTTTTTCAATTTCAAATGTTTATTAACAAAAAATGGTGACAAATTTAATTTTCAAAATAATGGCCATCGCTAGCGATACATTTTTCCCAGCTCTCAGGCAATTTGTGGGTGCCGCGCCAAAAAAATTGACCGTCTTTGGCCGCAAACCAATCATCGAACCATTTAATGGCTTCTTCGTGAGAATTGAAGCGCTGCTTGGAAAGTGCGTGGCCCATCGATGCAAGCAAATGATAATCGGAAGGCGCCAAGTCTGGTGAGTAAGCCGCATGCAGCCAGCAATTCCCAATAGTACGTCTCCACCAATTCCCGGCCGATCGCCATATTCTGGGCGTTTTCGGTGTACAGCGCTGTTCAAATCGGCCAATTGTTGTTGGTACCGTGCCCGTCAACTGTTTCACCTGGTTTTAATAGCTCGTGCCAAATCATACCACGCTGATCTCAGAAAACTCACAGCCTTGCGGCCAAAGCGATTAGGTTTAGCCGTTGTTTTTGGCTTGTGGCCGGGCGGACCATACGATCGTTTACGCTTGGGATTGGAGAAATACACCCATTTTTCATCACCCGTAGAAATGCAAAAAAGACTTCCTTTTGAACCAGGAGAGCAGCATTTCATAAGTGGTTTTTCGGCTCTCTTGCTGCCTTTCAATCAGTTCATGCGGCACCCATCTTCCGACCTTTAAAATCATGCCCATGTCTTTCAAACGTTTGGAAATGGTTTTTTGGGTCACTCCCAACTACTCTGCCATCATTTCTTGCGTTTGACCATCATCTTCATCCAACAATGCTTGCACTTCGGCGTCCCCAAACTTTTTCGGTGGCCGGCAATGGTCCTCGTTCTCCACACTAAAATCACCCCTTCGGAATTTTTCAAACCACCTGAAGCACTGTGCTCTACTTAGAGCATGTCCACCATAAGCTTATTTAAGCATTTGATGAGCTTGAGAAGCGTTTTTCTTCAATTGATAAGAGAAAATCAACGATGTCCGCAAATCGTAGCTTGAAGGCACGAAATTCGACATTTTTAAGAGTGACAAAAATGCATTTTTGTATGAAACGTAACAAACAATGAACTGAATATTGTTGACAGATGACAGACGAAAAAAACAAGGCATTTGGGAAGGTTTAAAAATACTCCTAGCGACATCTATGGCCTAATAGCTGAAAGTCTCATTTCATAGGTATATACAGGTAGCTCATTTTAGCTTTAAGCCCAACCAGTGAATCACTGGATTGATTTGTTTTGGTTTAAATTTTATTTGCTTTTATTTTCAACTATAGGTGCACATTTGCAATAGGCGTAAATTTTACACGAAAAGGTCTCAATAGTCAATGGAACAGAGAAAAAAGCAGAGCTTAATCGGGAGCAAAGAAAGTCATAATAATAAAATAATAGAATAATAAAAGTAGGCATTCAGCACATGCCATTTTATGGTGAAAATGAAATAAGCCGATAATATTAAGCTATACCAGTTCGCGGCTGACGTATGAACACTGAGAAACCAAAACCCAATAAATTAAAGCACTCCTATGTCCAGCTAAAGATCAGCCATGAGTTACATGGAACTATTGGGTTGGGGAATAAGTTCATGGCGCTTTTATATTTTATTTTATTTTACAACGATTTGTTTGCTGCTTGGCAAAGGGTAAGTATTCATTCGGTAAAACTCTTTCTGCGCTACAAAACTAGGTTAATTGCATTTTTGAGTTATTTAATTTTTTATTAGATTTAAGGCTTAGAAATGGAATAACCAGGCAAACATCAATATTTTCAACACCTGCTCTTCTTTGCTTTTCATCGCGGACAAAAAGCTGCCGAAGCACCCCGGGACCTTTGCGTTGAATATGGAAAAGGTGTCATAGTCGAGTCTACAGCACGGAAATGGTTTGCAAAGTTCAAAAATTGCGACTTTGACGTCGACGGCATTTCCAGCAGCGGAAGATCCTCTGGATTCGATGAGGAGCGTCTCAAATCGCATTTGAAGGAGTGGTGAATTGGCGGAAAAATAAACTGCGATTGCAAAACGATTCTTAATCATCTTCATTCAATTGAATTTACCGAAAAATTGAGAGCCTCACGAGCTCAACGAAGACAACAAAGAAAGTATCCTTCAAATTGCTCCACAGCTTCTCGGCCGCCATCTAGCATCACGCGGTCATAAACAGAGCTTTTTGTACCGAATCGTCACGGTAGATGAGAAATGATGCCTATACGTTAATATAAAACAAAGAAGATGGCTCCCGAAGATATGCCAAGGCCGAGAGTCCAGACGGATCTTCATCCAAAAAAGATCACGATATGTGTTTGGTGGAACTGTGAGGCCATGATACACTGGGACAAGAAAGAAAAGAATGCCTGGGACAATAAGGAGCTCTACATTGTCCAGCTACACCTGGAAAGACCTGATCAACATGGTCAAACCGCACTCCTTCACGACAACGCCAGGCCCCATGTTGCACAAGTTGTCAAAGCCGCACTCCAAGAGCTCGAATGGGAGGTAATTCAGTATTTTCCGTATTCTCCGGATCTTGTACTGACCGATTACCATCTTTCCGCTCCCTGTCAAACCATATGAAGCGCGTTGGTCAAGAGATGGGTCGAGGTTGTAAACAGTAACGTCGAATATGTTATTGATTTTTTTTCCTTGTTCACCCCTCTCGGGAGCAAAGGGCCTCGACAAGCCTCAGCCTAGCGTTAGTTTCGTGAGTCTGTTTGATTTCTGACAGGGTAGGTGATTAGCCTGCAGCTATCAGTCCTAAGTAGTCCTGCAGTGTCTTAGAAACAACGCCTTCTTACTTACTTACTTTGGTGCGACATATATGTGTCATATTTTTCTGGCAACAGGATCGCCTCTGGGATGGCAGGCTAGTGCACTTACTAGTGTACCGAGGCCGAGGATGTAATTGATTAACTTGGATATAATTATTGTTTTTTGTTTAAATAAAAGTCTTCGGTAAAACGCTACGAATTTATTCGCCAACTCAATACATAAAGAGTATATCAAAAGCATGACAGGTAATAGTGTCAATGGAAATAGTGTCAATTGACACTATTGCGCTTTCAGGCATTTAATTTGTATACTAAGAAGGCGGTTCCCAACGCCGAGTGGCTTTTAGTTTTTCATGTCATATATGATGTCAAATTAAGAGATTAAACCGTATAAGTTTAAAATTTATGGGAAAAAGCGCCACAGACGAAAATTTGGAATAAAAAATCGCGCGATCTAAATATAAATATCTGTATATAAAAAAGAATAATTAAAAAATTTTAACTTTTCTTAAACGAAACCTATGAAGCAAGAAATATGTAAATACCGTAAAAGAATAAATGAATAAAAAGACTGAATGTTATGGTTTGTAACTACATATATTTGATCACATCAATCAGCTTTGCAAAAGGATCATCATGATTTTTAGTTATTGACTTGCGCCACAGATACTCTACAATAATATCGGCAAAGTTGCTTGGGTTGTTGTAGTTATCCTTTTGAAAAAAAACGTTTTACGACTCTCCATTGAGATTCTATTCTCTGAGTATGAATGCCATCGTTCGACACAAACGGATTGTGCGGGTCGCTGTGGTTTACTTTCAGGTGATCATATCCATGATCGCGAAGGCAGTCGTACGCCTTCCAATAATCCGTGTGGATTGTTGTACATTCCGCAACATGCTTTTTAATCAAAGGTATGAGCACCTCCACATTCTTTTTTCGAAATAAATACATTTCATTAATTAATAATAGTTTAGAACCTTTTCTAAGACCCTCAATAAATGAATAATTTAAAGACATTATTATTATATTATTAATGCATGCTTAGCGACTTAAATACCACACTTTATTAAATGCACTGATCGACTGATCGATAGTAAAATGCTATTGTTTACTAAATGTTTGCGACATCATCATTGACAAACGGTTGTCATAACTGTCCAACAAAACAAATCTGCACATATTTCTGCGAATGGGCATGTTTTTAGCACTTTTGACACTATTTCCATTTCAGTTTGGCAATAGTGTCAATTACTTTATTTCCAAATTTTTGTTGACACTATTTCCATTTCAAAAGCGAAATAATGTCAATTGACACTATTACCTGTCACCTTTCAAAAGTGCTGCCTAGATGTGAGAAATGAATAATTCCCAGACGATACCATTTTTATGTCATCTTTGACATTTGTCAAGTAGCCAAACGTACAATTCTAAATATGGAAAAACGCATTAAAATTATTGAAACTTATTATAAAAATGGTCGGTCGTTAAGAACAACTTAATGCATTTCATACTGGATGGATTTGTCAAAGTTCAGAACTTCTACCTAACCTAACCTAACCTTACAATATTAAACTTTTTAATAGGAATGTTTAGAAACGACCCGAATTTTTCTTAAAATTATGTCTACAAAGTTTAAAACTTTAAACCCAAATAAATATAACTCCTGCATTTTAACCAAACTAGCACCCATAAGCATACCACTCAATATGAACTCCACGAGAATTTACTACTTACTTTCCCAAAACGATACAAAAACTACTAGTAACAACAAACAACTAAGAAGGATTTCAATGTCGCCAATGAGAGACTTGGTAAATCCATGTGGATAATCCGGAAATAGTAAAAAATTGTAAACCCATTCGAGTGAAAAAATGTCAGGTGAAAAGGTTTGCGCTGGAAACGAAAGCGAAAGCGCAATAGAAGAGGGGAGATTATACAAATGGCAAAAATGGGTAGAAGAAAAAAAAAGGAAATTCCTACAACGCCGAGCTACATTCCATTCACAAACAGAACCGGAATTATTTACATTTTTTCACATAAAAGGACAACAGCTGACCAGAGGTGTACGCATGTCCTTATTTAAGCGCTGGCGAAATCATGCAACTACACTTTCAACCGATACTCACACAATCTCAAATTGACCGAAAAGCTGGCAAAAATGTTTCCTTTGCTTCATGATGATTTTCAAAGGTAGAAGGAATGATGGTGGAATGGAAGGTGGACAAGTATTAGCACCCTGCAGAGAAAACCCGAGTAAATAAAATAAATTTTTAGTTCAGAACTAGTAAATGTTCGCACATTTGGACAAATTGTCTTTAGAGAAAAAAACAAACAATCACTTTTGTAATGGCAACGTCTTCTGCTGAGTTGTGTCAAGTTGGGAGATCAAGTGAGCAATTCAATTTATTATTCTTCTTAGTTGACGCGATAACCGCTTACGCGATTTTGGCCGAGCTTAACAAAGCGCATCAGTCGTTTCTTTCTCGTGCTTACCGGCGCCAGTTGTACATACCAAGTGACTCCAAGTCGTTCTCTACATAATCTTTCCAGGGCAAAGGAGGCCTTCCTTTTCCCTTGCTACCACTAGCTGGTACCGCATCGAATACTTTCAGTGCCGGAGCGTTTGTGTCCATTCGGATGACATGACCCAGCCAGTGTAGCCTGCGATATTCGCCGTTGCCAACGTGCAAAGGTCCAAAAATCTTGTGCAGAATCTTTCTCTCAAATACTCCAAGCATTGTTACAGCTGATGTTGTGATCGGGTACGCTTCTACGCCGTACGTTAGGACGGGTATGATGAAGCCTTGTAGAGTGTTAGTTTTGTTTGTAGAGAGAGGACTTTACTAATAATTTGCCTACTAAGTCCATGTGCCTGAGCGATTAAGTTCTGCGGCTCGTACGATCCTCCCCAACATCAGGTTAAAGAAGTCACACGACAGCGAGTCACTTTGTCTGAAACCTCCTTTGGTACCAAACGGCTCGGAGAGGCTCTTCCCAATTCCGACGTTGCTGCTAGTGTTCAGCAAAGTCATCTTGCAAGCCGTATTACTTTTGTGGGGATACAAAATTCAGACATCGCGGCATACAGGAAACTCCTTTTCGTACTGTTGAATGCAGCTTTGAAGTCGACGAAAGGATGGTGTGTGTCGATTCTCCTTTCGTGGGTCTTTTCTAAGATTTGGCGTGTTGTAAATATTTGGTCGATGGTTGACTTTCCAGGTCTAAAGCCACACTGATAAGGTCCAATCAGTTGGTTGACGGTAGGCTTCAGCCTTTCACACGATACGCTCGCTAGAACCTTATAGGCGATATTTAGAAGACTAATCCCGCGGTAATTGGCACAGATTGCAGGATCGCCCTTCTTATGGATTGGTCAGAGCACACTTAAATTCCAATCGGCAGGCATGCTTGCATAGAAGCTGATGCATGCACCTTACCAGCTCCTCGCCATGTTTGAATTGCTCAGCCGGCAGTCCGTTGGCGCCCGGCGCTTTGTTGTTCTTTAATCGCGTTATCGCTATTCTCACCTCGTCATGGTCGGGTAGCGAAACGTCAATTCCGTCGTCGCCGATTGGGGTATCGGGATCTTCACATTCTCTGTGACATGCGCAGCTATCACTGTTTAACAGGTTCGAGAAGTGTTCCCTTCATAATTTAAGTATGCCCTGGATGTCAGTCCCCAGATCGCCGTCTTTGTTCTTACAGGAAAACGCCCTGGTCTTGAAACCTTCTGTAAGCCGCCGAACTTTCTGGTAGAACTTTCGAGCGTTGTTCCTATTGGCCAGTATCTCAAGCTCTTCGCACTCACTTATTTCGGCCTCTCGTTTCTTCGTCGAAAAATACGTCTCTCTTCCTTTTTTAGCTCTCTGTAGCGTTCCAGTTCAATTTAGTAACTGTAAATTATTGTGTCACATTAGAGTTCACATAAAATACAAATTCTTAAATTTATTAATTTAAGTTAGCCCATTTGAAAAATAATGTAAAAGGCAAACTCAAAATTTGTTTGCCTGGCTCAAGCAACAAAAACAGAATCTTCCGAATGTTACGTCAATACTCTACCTATCGACTACTGTGACAGCGATGAGAGTGCGAGCGGGGCCACATTTCGATCTGTTATGCATACAATTTGAAGAATTTTATACTTGTTCGGGAATATTCCTAAAGCGATGCAACACATACTAGACCATAACCGCATAATTTAGTGCTAAGTCCAAACCTTCGGAAAAGATACACCATAAAAAGTATAGGGGAGGACAACTCTCACCCATAAAGCCTCGCCGTATAATAATCACCAGCTACATATATGGAAAAGAGAAGGAGCGCGTACTGGTCATTATTTTAAATTCACTAGAATAGCAGCAAGCTTTCCTGCAAAACCCATATCGATATACAAATGACACACGGATTTATCTACATCCTCCCTCACACCCCTAAATACTCACATGCAAATGTGTAACTACATACAACAGACATACACATCCGACATGGGGGCACTTGGATCACTTCAAGTGAAATTTTGACACTCAGCTATCAGACTCCAACAGCTCAAGCCATTAGCTTAGCAGACACTTTTTCCCAAAAACATATCCACACACACACTTGCGTACGCAGTGACTGCAATACCTACCCAAATCTGTTTTTTTTCTTTTGTTATTTGTAGCTATGTACATACCACCACACATACATACAGGTATATTTAACCCGCACTTGCATACTCCATAGCATAACTCACTGGGTAAGTGATGGGAAAAACGTCAACTAAATTCCAGACGCTTTGCGGTGTTAAATTGTCACCGCTAGCAGCTCAACTATTCATGGCTCTTCAGGTGAGTTGGGTTCGGTTTGTGGTTAAGAAACTGCAGGCATAGTTGCTTCGGCCACAGCTGCTCGGAACTTTCTTGCTTCACCTGTTGTTTTTGTTTTTTGTTTTTTGTTCTCAGCGCTATGTCTTTTCTATTGTTGTTGCTTTAGAAATCCTCTACAACTGCATTTTAGGTGCTTATTTCGAACTAAAATTTTCCATGACGGATTTGTGCTGCTGCAGATTAACGCACTCTTACCAGGTGCACTGGCATACTTTATATTATTTTTGTTTCTTTTTTTAATTGGATAATTTTGTTTTGTTCAGGGTATTTTCAGAGATAGAAATTATTTGCTGCTTGAATTTGAATTGGATTTTCATGAGATGTTTGTAAATAAATTTATGGGTACAATAAACGAAAAACAAAATGAAAAAATATTACACTAAAACTTAAACTCTAATAATCTTAAAGGTGTGGGTTTTTGGGGCATGTTGAAATGAACTGAATAACTCCATTTAGCAATTAAAATAAAAATAGAAATTAAAATTAAAATAGACGACCTCGCCATAGTATACGAGATGTATTCAAAAAGTATCGCTAATTTTTGTTTTCTCCCAAATTATTTATTTATTCATTAATATCTATTTTGTTCCCTTCAAAGTAATCCCCGAGATATTATGCACTTGTGCCAACGTTTTTTCCAATCTTCGAAGCACTTCAAAAAATCATTTTATTTTTACCTTGTTCACCTTCTTTTCGATGCCGTCTTTATCTCGTCAATCGTAGCGTAGCGTCGGCGTTTCATTTGCCTCTTCAGTTTCGGGAGCACGAAAAGCCACAGTGGCCAGTTCTGGGGAATACCGTGGCTGTGGTATCATTAGTGTGTTGTTTTTGGCCAAAAAGTCGCGCACAAGCAACGATGTGTGAGCAGGGGCGTTATCGTGATGCAATAGTCAATTTCTGTTCTTCCACAAATCCGGCGTTTCTGGCGGACTGCTTAGCGCAAATTGTGCATAACTTGCAGGTAATATTCCTTATTGACTGTTTTACCGTGTGGCAAGAACTCATGATGCACAACGCCCCTGCAATCGAAGAAAACCGTAAGCAAAACTTTTACGTTCGACCGAACTTGGCGCGCTTTTTTCGGTCTTGGTTCGTGCGGCAGCTTCCATTGAGATGATTGAGCTTGGGTTTCCACATCATAACCATGAACCCACGATTCGTCACCAGTTATGATCCTCTGGAGCAAAGTTGGGTCGTCAGCGACAGAGTCCAACATCTCATTAGCAATGTTCATGCGATGCTGCTTTTCTTCGAAATTGAGCAGTTCTGGTACGAATTTTACAGCGACCCGACTCAAGTCCAAATCATTGAAAAAAATCGCATGGCACGAGCCAATCGATATGTCTAGGTTCTCAGCAACTTCTCTAATGGTGATTCAACGATTGGCCAATACCATTTTCTTCTTTGCTCGGGCGTCCGGCACGCTTTGCGTAGTTCACATCTTCTCGGCCTTCTGAGAACATTTTGTACCACCAATAAACGTTGCTTTGGTCCAACTTGGTTGCTTCTCCTTATGACACAGTTCACATTCGGAATGTATCCGCGCACTTAATTTCGTTTTTCACACAAAATTTGATACAGGTTCTTTGATCCATCTTTTTGAATAGGTAAAAATCGAAGACAAGCCGAAACACGTGAAAGCAAAGCAGCTGTCAACAATTAACTGAACATTCAAAATGGCCGAAGTCGTCGGCATGAGTGAGAGACATGAGTAGCAACATATCGCGACAAAAAAATGGAAATTCGAATATACGTAACCTGCGAAAATTCCAAATTCGCGATGCTTTTTGAACACACCTTGTACTTGCGATACTCCAGGAAATCAGCGAAGCCTATACCTGGCACCTTTTTGAAGTGTCTGCTTTCTTTCCATTTATGTATTGGTATAATTGAAATAGCATAAATTCATGCGCACTGAAATTAAAAATGTTAATTAAACTAAAAATAAATAAACTGAATTAAAAGAAGTGATAACAAAATAAAATGCAATAATAGCAAATTAAAGTAAAAAAAAAACTAAATGTAGCAAAATAAAGTAAAATAAGACAATTTTAAATAATTGAAACAAATTTAGATATAATAAAACAAAGAAACTGGAACCAAACATTTAAAAAAAATTGCTAAAAAATGTAGTAAAAAATTGAAATTTAAATTTGAAATTTAGATAAAAAAGGTGAAATAAAACAAAGTGAAATAGTTTAAAATATGTACAAAAAATTACATTTAATAAAATTAAACAAAAAATGTTATGAAACAATGTATTTAAATTTAAAATTTGAAATAAAAAAATGTAGTACAATAAAACTTACGTAAACAAATAAAAAGTACAGTTAACAAATATAAAAATACGTAACATATGTTACTATACATAGGTAGATAGGTAGGTAGGGTGGCTGTCACAATGGCACACTTAGACCTTTCGCAGGTCCATTGTGATACCATTAGAACCTATCCTTATACAATGGGTTCCTTTTCAAACCATCCGGTAGCTTTAATAAACAAGCAAAGCTTCTTTAGGCTTAGATGCGCTATGTCTGCTACATCAGTTACAAATGCCAAGATGCGGAGCCTCTTTATAACAAAGATTTCACACTCACATAAAAGGTGTCTGACACTTTCCTCTTTTAAATCTTCTCTGTTAAATCTTAACAAGCTTTTTGATCGACCGCTGTTCCATTTCGGCCATGTCTGTCTGCTTAGTTCGCATGTTGTGCGGTTCTGCTAAGTTGTATTTATTTACCTTAGGGGGCGTCCATAAATTACGTGAGGTGTTTTTGTTTAATTTTCTGTACCTCCCTCCCCCCCCCCCTGGTGAGATGTCGTGAGATTTTATTCAACCCCCTCCCCCACCCCACAATCTCACGTGAGATTTTTCAAAATGTGGGTTTCTTATGTAAACGCGTTGGATTGTTATTGTAAAAAGAAAAAAAAAATTGCTTCGTGCTTTTATTTACGACTACTTAAGACTAGTAATCAATATTGCTAAGAGTTATAAGTGTAATAAAAAGTTAACAATAGAAGACTTAAATCGTAACTACTGCGATTAAAAAAAGAGTATCTACTCTAATTCAGTTCATGGAGAATCATGCGCGGTTTCCAGAGAGACTATTGGGACCAACATGTCCATATGATTTTCAGTAAAATCATCTGCTCCTTCAACGTCGTTCTGATCTAGCCATTCTAAGCCGTTGACGCTTGCGCACAGTAACTCATTAGCTCGTCTTGTGACAATCCGTGAGGGTCGCACTTTGCGGAACATACGCGCTTGCTTAGCTGGTACAATGTGAGCTGCTCGCCTGTGCTCTGCAGCTCTTGTGATAGATGCGAAGTAAATACCGCACCAAAGAGCATTACAATAAAAAAAGTAATAAAGTAAATCACATCAAACGTTTTTTAATTGCTACTACTATTCAAAACTTCTTTAATTACTATTCATGCGCGAGAATTTTTATAAAAAATACACAGTATTTTTCGACTTAATTTAATTAATTAATCTAGATTTTTTTAAAGACGACCAGCGGAACGGGCGGGTTTTCGCTAGTTTGGTATAAAACAAATATGGTGGTTTGACAGCAGTAATGTGTAACGTCGAAGTATGAATGAAATTATTTTCTTTCGAACGAATTAGTGAATGATCTTAATCATACTACGATTACGCTTAAGATTAAATCTTAAGCATGTACAATCTGGATAATAGACCAAAATAGTATGATTTTTTTTCTTTTAATCAGAAAAACAATTGCGTGATATTTGCCGAGACCCCCCTCTCTCCTCCGTAAGATTAGATGAGATTTGAATCGACCCCCCCTAAAACATCTCAAGTAATTTATGGGCGCCCCCTTACTGATTTTTCTATCTAGTAGTTTACAAGTGGCTATAGGCATGGGTATCAGCGGCTTAGCCGGTTGGAGATCGAGCGTTGTACCGGTTCGGGCAAATTCATCTGCTATGTTCCTGTGGCCTGGCACCCAAATAAGGTGCACTTTGTGGTATTTTGATACGTCATTTAGAATTTTATAACATTCTATGACTGTTTTTGACGAGTGTGTTTTAGATTCTAGAGCTTTTATTACTGTTTGAAAGTCCGAATATATGAAGACTTCATTTGTGGATAATACTCTAATTTTTATTACCGTAAGTCCCTCTTTTATGTCAGTGGTAGGCGAAATGATTGACATACTGCGAGTTTATCGGAGTAAACCCCTCCACCTATTTTGTTGTCTAGTTTTGAGCTATCTGTATAGATGTTTATATCATTTTTCTTAACAATAAGCCCGTTATCCCATTCGTCTTTGGAAGGAAATACTGTGACGAAGGATTTATTTAAGCTGATATCCTTGGTCTTACAGAAATCTGTTTACTGTAGAACAAGAAAATTTAACAAAAGAATTTAATAAAAAATTACATTGAAATTTTAAATACGAAAGTAAAATGAATCGAAAGGATATAAACTGAAATAAAATAAAACAAATTAAGAATTAAATAAAATATAAAAAATTTTACATATATATGATGAAATAAAAATGTTTGATTCAAAAATTTAACTAAAAAATTTAACAAAAAAAAATGATTTTAATTTAAAATTAAATAAAATAAAACAAATTAAAACTAGAATAGAATAAAGAAAGTAAAAAATGCACAAAATAGAACAAAAATATGTAACCAAAAATGTAAAACAATGTAGCTAAAAAATTTAATGAAAAAAATTGAATTTAAATCAAATGATATATAAAATTAAAATAAATTAAACAATACAAAATCGAATAAAAAGTATTAAAGTTTACATATAATAAAACAAAACGGTTTAATTAAAAAATTTAGCTAAACAAGTAAAAAAAAATTATTTAAGTTTAAAATTAAAAAAAAAGAATTAAAATAAATAAATCAAATAGAATAGAGCAAAAAATACAAAAACAAAAACAAAAAAGCAATTTAAACTCAAAACTTTTAAATCGAAAAATCAAAAGAAGTAACGAAAACAAATTAAATAAAAAAATGTAGAGTAAAACAAAAAATTACATAAAACGAAAAAAAATCAAAAAAAAATGTAGCTAAAATATGTAATAAAAAATTAAAATCAAATTTAAATTTTAAAATAAAAAATTTAAAAACAAATTGGAAAAAAAGAGAAAGTAAAGAAATATACAAAAAATTTTGCAAATTATATGGTAGGTAGGTAGGTGAAATGGCATTCAAGTAGCACTTACATGCCGCTTTGATACCATAATGTGGACCACTACCTGTGCAAAGAAAAATTTTTGGGAAGAGAAAAACTTCTACAGCCATCCAGTAGTGGAAGAGAGAAAAGGGATCTAGGCTGGATTTCTTCAAGTTATCCCCAAAGGGCACGCTAAGGAGTCTCAAGCGCCTAGCCACCAGAGCCGGACATTTGTAGAGAAAGTGTTCAACAGCCTCTTTCTCTGATCGTGCAGAGACAGCTTCTGCAATAGTACTATATATAATGAAACAAAAAACTATAACCCCACATTTTTACAAATTTAAATGAAAGATTTTATAAAACAAATAAATTTAAATATGAAGTTTAAAACCAAATAAAGTAAAACATTCACATATAATAAAACAAAAAAAAATGAACAAAAATTAAAAAAAAAAAAATTTTAAATATAACTAAAAAATTTTACAGAAAATTAATATCAAATTTAAAATAAAATAAGAACCTGAAATCAAATACCAAATACCAAGCAAAAGTTATGCATAACAAAACAAAAAACTTGACCAAAAAAGTGTATAAAAAATTAAAATTAGATTTAAAATTTAAAATAAATTGAAATAAAATAGAGTAAGACATTTAAAAATAATTTCACATATAATGTTCTTCTTCTTATTTTTCTTAATTGGCGCGATAACCATTTACTCGATTTTGTCCGAGTTTAACAAAACGCGCCAGTCGTTTCTTTCTTATGCTAACCGGCGCCAGTTGGACACGCCAAGTGAAGCAAAGTCCATCTCCAATTGACCTTTCCAACGCAGAGGCGACCAGCCTCCTCCTCTGCTACCACCAGCTGGTAAGGCATCGAATACTTTCAGAGCCGGAGCGTTTGTGTCCATTCGGACGACGTGACCTACACTGGCTGGGCCGCTGGAAATATATTCGCCGCACTATGTCTATGTCGTCGTAAAGCTCATACAGCTCATCGTTCCACCGCCTACGATACTCGCCGTTGCCAAAATGCAAAGGTCCAAAAATCTTGCACAGAATCTTTCTCTCAATCATCGGCATACGCCACGAATTGTACGCTCTTATAAAATAGTGTGCCTGAACGATCAAGTTCTGCGGCTCGTACGATCCTCTCCAACATTGGGCTAAAGAAGTCACACGACAGCAAGTCAACCTATCTGAAACCTCGTTTGGTATCAAACGGCTCGGAGATGCCTTTCCCATATAATGTTACAAAATTTATTTATTAGCTAAGGGAATAAGTTTTCGCCCTCGTGTGCATGTTAGGTCTCGACCGCAGTAGTTGGCCTTCGTTTGAAGTGTAAAGATCCTTTTTTATCTAACGTAAAAATGTCTACCTTTGCCCCGAAAAAATAGCACTTGCAGGAGGTCATGTTTCATTATTACCTTTTAAAAACAAGTGCAGCTGAAACGTGTCGAATATTGATCAATACTTACGGTAATCACGCTGCATCAAACACAACTTGTAAAGAGTGGTTTCGCCAAAGTGGTAATTTCAACGAGAGTGATAAAGATCGCGTAGGGGCACCGAAAAAATTCGAAGATACTCAACCACAACAATTATTGGATGAAGACGCATATCGAACCCTTGCTGAAATATCCAAGTAGTTGGATGTTGACAGGTCAACTGTCGATAAATGTTAGCACGCGATGTGAATGGTCCAGAAAGCAGATAACTGGGTGCCGTATAAATTGAAGGAGTGGGTCATCGAGAGTCGTTTGGTGACGTGTAAGATGCTTCTTGAACGGCAGTCAAAAAAAGATTTTCTCCAGCGCATCGTCACTGGCGATGAAAAATGAATGTGTAATAACCCTAAGCGTCGAAAAAGTTGGTGTCTGCCAGGTGAACCAGGTCCAACGACAGCGGAAAAAAAACTTCATCTTTCAAAGGTTATGTTTTGGATATGGTGGGATCAGAAGGGTGTCATCTATTATGAACTCTTTAAACCATCACTGGTGATCGTTGCCGACTGCAGCTAATGCATTTGAATCGAACTCTCAAAGAAAAGCGACCGAAATGGGATGGTATACATGACAAACTTATTTTGTTGCATGACAACGCCAGGTAACATGTGGCTAAATCGGTCCAGAAATATTTAGAGGAAGTCAGTTGGAAAATCTCGCCTACCCGCCATATTCCCCAGACATTGCACTTTCGGATTACCATCTGTTTCGATCAACGCAGTCAGCCCTTATTAGAGAGCGGTTCACTTCAGGCTCAATGAATGGATCAAGTCAAACTAACTCATAAATATGTTTTTGATGGCGCCATCTTTTTAATGAGTCAGTGCGTTTAAAGTTGTATCTCTAGCTGACTTCCAGTGAAAACTTAGAGACAGTCGAAGTTATTGCTTCTAACCTGTCAGTATGTTTGTGTCATCGGTACAAAAATGAGTTTCGAACAAAGAGCCAATATCAAACTTTGTTTTAAATCGGTAAAACGTTTACCGAAACATTTGAATTGATGAAAAGAGTTTATGGCGATGATTGACTATCTCGTGCCAGAGTTCATGAATTATTTACACGTTTCGGAGTGGGTTGTGAGGACATAAATTAAAATGAACATACGGGCCACCCAAAATCAATAATCACCGGAAATTCCATCGAAATTGTTAGTAGATTTGTTAAAAAGTAACCGAAATCATCGTTCAAATTCATGGAACTGGAATTAAATATCTCCAAAACATCGATTTATCGCATTTTAACTGATCATTTGGGCTTACGGGTCGGTGCACATTTCATTCCGCACAAGTTAACTGAGGACCAAAAATTGCCCAGAATTCAGCATTCGAAAGACCTCATTAAGGAGGCGAGAAAAGACGTAAACTTCCTTTACCACATTGGAACTGGTGATGAAATGTGGTGTTTCCAACAAGAAGCTGAAACTAAGCGTCAAAGTGCCGAATGGAAGGCCCCAGACGAGCCACCACCCAAAAAATTGGGTTTGGAGAAGTCAAAAATCAAGTCGATGCTAATTTGTTCTTACGTCTCCAAGGGAAATGTCCCCAAGGGGTTCATGTCAATAGGCCGAACAGTCAATGCCATTTCTATTTTCACGTTTTGAAGCATTTGTTGCATCGCATTCGCCTTGGAGGAAGCTGGCGCTTATTGCATGATAATGCACCATCTCATCGATCTACTTTTGTGACTAATTTTTTGACTAGAAATCGAACTTTAACAATCAATCACTCACCGTATTCGCCTATTGTGGCTCCCTGTGACTTATACCTATTCGGAAAATTACATTTGGCCATGAAAGGAAAACGTTTTGCGTCCATAAAGGCATCTTAAAGGCTTTTACCGACATCCTGAAGCACATTTCGGTCAATGACCTGAAACACTCTTTCGAAAAGCTTTTAGATCGCACAAAACACTGCCTCGAGGCCAGATGGGACTATTTTGAATAAATAAATTCAAAGTTATCAGAACGAAGCTTCTTTCATTTCTATTTTATCTCAGTTTTGTTTATTTTGGACTTCACCTTGTAAATTCGATAATTTAATTTTTGAAAATGTTCCTTGAACAGCGAAAAACGTTTTGCACAAACACCCACCTCGCTCTGCATCTGTACATACTGAGTGAAAAATATGTTCGAATAGTTATTGGTAAGAAAGTGAAAAGTGTTTCTCAAACGATATAAAAACAGAATTTCAGTCATTTCAATGTCATTGAAAAGATTTTCATCCGTTGTTCACCAGGAGAAAGCATAAACCAAAAACAAGAAAACCAAGTCACACTTGCGTGACGAAATGTAATCGTATTCAGTGTTTCCAATTGGGAATTGGGATTGAAAGCTGAAAAAATGCGTACAATTCCAATGAAATACAAAGGAAGGTACTTGAAGTGGAAATTGGAATGAGAGAAAAGTAAATGGAGTAAATGAAAGGAAAACAGGAGTCAAAACAATGACGAGTGCGTCGATGCAAAGAAAGGCAAAGAGACAGCAAAAAAAAAAAAAAATTAGCAAATGGTAGTAAAAGAAATAATATACCCGAGCGGATAGCAATTGTAGAGAAGTGGCTAAATTACACCAACACTTAACGGAAAATGTAAATTTACTGAAGGTGATAAATGCAATTTGGATTGAAGAGAACAAAACAAAACAGGCAGCATTCATTCACTCATTCATTTCTGTGTGATTGCTGTAAATGAAGTAAACTGGCAATGGGTAAAAAAAATGTATTTTATTTAAAATGAATATACTAAGTAAGTAAGTAAGTAAGTGAGAAGGCAGGATAACAAAGTAGTCAAGGAATCTATTTATTCTTAAATAAAAGAATGCAAACTAAGTTAGCTGCTTGGGGAGCGAGCTCACGCATAGACAATTGTTTATCTTTCGGATATACGAGCACACACGTGCATACAGAGTATCTCATATTAGCAGTCGGTGTAAATACCAGTTATTTGTGTGAGTTACAGTACGTGTGTGTATTTGTATGAAATTAGATAAGGCCGCACATGCAAATGACGAGCAGAATATGCGACATTACGTGCACATCAGCAGCGGTGTCAAAGTGAATACAAATAGACAGATACGCATACATACTTATACATACATTTATATATGCACTTACATATGAGTAATTCCCTACAAACTTGGGTAGTTTTTTCCTTTTTTGATTTAAAAGAAAAAATTTTATTGTGCACATTCCGTTGTGTTCACAACAGTATGAAGTATTGCAAAGTTTCGTCTATTTTTATCTAATTTTTTTTATAAAAAATATAGTAATAATAGTTAATACTACAGCACAAGCCGTATAACTCACAGAATCAAATATTGTACAAAATTAAAAATTGTTGTTAGAAAATTATGAGTTTGCAGTTTTATTCCACCTTCAAAGTGATAGCTTAATGTAGTTCACAATTCAAGTTCACAAGGTTTTCTCTTTATTTTTTTTTTATTTGTTTTTTTTTTTTTTTTGAAGAAATGCTTAAATTGTTTATATTTGAAGAAAGTCAATTGTGAAAGTGCAGACCGTGTACTCTGTAACAGACCGTTACTCGGCTCTGAGTGAATTTGGCAGAATCAGCTGATGGGCTGACGTCACTTGGGATGTGTTTATGGTACATAAAAAGTGAAATTGTGTTGGTGACATACGAAAAAAATCAACCATTGACATTCGTTGCCGTCTGAAAAACGATTGATTAGATGGTTAGGTTAGGTTAGGTAGTGATGGTTGTCCAGAGAGTGGGCCCACTTGGACGAAAAAGTTCGGTTCATCCTATGTGATACCATTGCAAGAGGTGAAGGAAAAGGACAATAGGACGAAAGGGAAAGGGGGGCGGAGGGTTGAGTATTTGTGGACTATGAACGATGACTGATCTGCAGTTGCGATAACCTCTTTATGCTGCTGGTGAAGTTCATCAGATTTTTGTTATTAAGACCTGCTTTATCAGCAGGCGCAGAAAAGAACTGAGAACCAAGATGCTTGAATCTTTGTCCCGCGAGAGCTGAGTAGCTGAGGAGCAGGTGCTGACATGATTCCACCTCATCCCCCATACAGCTGACGCAAAAAGGAGTCGAAGTAATTCCGAGTCTTACGGCATGTGTACCCCGCGGGTAGTGCCACGTGAGGATGCCCACGAAATTTGAGAGATGTGATTTTGTCATCCTCAGAATATTCCTCGAACGCATCCTATCCAAACATGGCCAGAAGGACTTCGCCACCTTACACGTTCGTGTACTTGCCCAGCGCTCGCTGAGTTGGTGCAAAGCCCATTCTTCCAGGAGTAGAGCGCAGGTTGTCAAGGGGATCCCGATTCTCTCCTTTCGCGGGCACAACGCCTCCAAGGTCCCTTGTCTGGCCAGCAAAGTTCCACTCACAATTTTCTTCTGCACCAAAGAATGTTGATTGGATCTGCGTTATCCAGTGTTGTGGTCCGTAAAGCGGAAATACATAGATAGAATACACATTGACTGCGAACTCTTTACTAAATGGTAAAAGCATAAGTCTTCGATAAAGCTTTCAGAGTTTAGAGCCCAGCTTGGTCTGAGGTATTCTCAATGCAGATATATTCAAGTTCAAATGCTCGACGAGCTCTTTTACCTCGCATATTGTTGATTTATGTGAAAGTGGTCTTCTTCTTTTATTCAGAAATCGAAACTTAGGGGAGGAATATGAGTGGAATCGCAGAATAATTTGTATATTATGCGACTTCTGAGATATTTCGTGCGATCTTCAAGTGTTTCAAAACCACCTTCTATTAGCATATTTATAGTGGGTGTTACCCTCAACTAAGCACGTAAACTCCTCCGAACCGCGTCACGAAATGGTGCTTTAATTTTATTGATGGTAGACTTACTAGATTTTTCATATAAAGGGTGGTTAAGTTGCAAAGGCCGATGTTGATTTTGAATAAAATAGGCTTTTTTTCAATAATTATTATCATTTCTCTTTATTATGATAATATTGGTATGGCTCAATTACGTATAAAACAAAATATTGGCCAAATGGCCACCGCGGCCTGGGCAGCACACCTCCATCCGATGGTCCAAATTTTCGATGACGCTGAGGCATAAATGAGGTTCTATGCCGTTAATGTGCCGAATTATCTCATCCTTTATCTCTTAAATTGATGCTGGCTTATCAACGTACACCTTTTCTTTCAAATAACCCCAAAGATAGAAGTCCAACGGTATCAAATCACATGATCTTGGCGGCCAATTGACATCGCCGCGACGTGAGATTATTCGGCCATCAATTTTTTCGCGCAAATGTTTCGTTAGCTGTGTGACAAGTGGCACCGTCCTGTTGAAACCACATATCGTCGACATCCATATCTTCCAATTCGGGCCAAAACAAGTTAGTTATCATCTCACGATAGCGAACACTATTCACAGTAACTGCCTGACCGGCCTCATTTTGGAAAAAAATACGGCCCAATGATGCCGCCGGCCCATAAACCGCACCAAACAGTCTGCGCACTCTTTGTGGGTGCATTGATTTTTCGGCAATCACTCTTGGATTATCATTTGCCCAAATGCGGAAATTCTGCTTATTGACGAATCCACTGATATGAAAATGTGCCTCATCACTGAAGATGATTTTCTTCGAAAATTGGTCATTCACTGTTGCCATTTCCTGCCACCATTCTGACCATTGACGACGCGTTGCTCGATTGTGTATCTTTCCATGGTTCAAATTGAGTTAGACTGAAAATGAAAAATGTTAAATCAAATGCAGAAAAAAACTTCACGTTTGGGTGTGGTTCACATTAAACATCGGCTCTTGAAATTTGCAAACCGTAGTAATTTTTTGATGGTATAATTAGTGTAGTTACGGTAAGTAATTGTGTGTATACAATTTTTTTGTTGATAAATATTTTACAATATTCAATGTGGTAGCTAGGTTACTCCTTAGTTGAATACAGTGATGCTTAAAGCTATGTTTATTTTCAAAAAGAAAAAACAGTGGACCGTTCACGATTTTGCGTGTCATCCTTGCGCAGGGGCCATGCTAATCTCCTCTGTATCATTCCAATATTAGTATATGTTCTGCCGAAGCAGGAACAAGTGCTGAGCTAAATTAATTTAATTACTCTCGATGAGATTATAGCTCAAATCCACAACACAAGCAAGCCGATTATAGGACTAGATAAATGGTTTCAGGTGTTGTATGAACGCCGCCCAACCGAAATCACATTTCAACTGGATCAAATTTTTTCAAGAAGCGTAAATGTAGTACACAATTTATGAACAATACGACGCGTGCTTGCTTAGAAGACCGAATATTGCGCCTATAAATGAGACGTAATTTTCTAAACATTTCATGAATTGATGACTACATTTTCAGAGTACATTTTAGTAATTTCAAAGCACTGTTGGCGCGTGAGTCTTTAATACAATATATCTAATACAAATTCTTACACATCTGTGACAGCTGACAGCTGCTTTACTAGATATTCCTATGGAAAATTATGTCATTCAAATAAAATTACAAAAAAAAAAAGTTTTAATTAAATACAAAAATAAAAAATAAAAATAAATAACTTTATGAAAAAATTTGCTTTCATGCAAAAAAGAATGTCCCATTTCATATAAAATAAGTACCGAAATATGCACAGGTGCTTGCATCCATGTAGCTGTACGTGTGTCCACGTTCAACGTATGTCCCTTGATTGGTTGAGATGTAAGAAATATTTTTTTTTCTTCTTTTTTTTTCTTCCACATCGGCAAGATGCATGGAGCTTATCAGGCGTAAAAGTGTAAATTGATTCTGCAACTCAGCCTGAGCTCTCACTCTTCCTTACACGTACATAAAAAGGCAGTAACCATCTACATACACACGCATATTTTGATGTGCTTTAATACGTCTGCCGCACAATGATGCATTTCTGTGGTTAAGGTTCCTAAATATGCTGCTAAAATCGAATTATGCCGATATTTCATTTTATCAAACTAATTTATTTTAAATTATAGTACATCTATGTACATAACTTATAATTACAAGAAAAAATTTAAGTCTGCTGCAAAAAATTACACTTTTGTGTAGTATTTCATTCGCCTAGAAAGCCTCCGCCCATCTCAAATTAATAGGTAGCGTACACTGCGTGCAAGACTACAATACCACAACTATGCTAATTGCAGCAAACTATTTTCTATAACGGTGATATTTTATGAAAATTCTCCGAGCTAAGAGTCTCAATAAATCTCAAAAGAAGTAGTTAGCCAAAATTCTTTGATTTTCAATGAGTTATAAATAGTGAGGCAATGAGGCCCAATAGTGATAAAGCTCAAGAAGATAAAATTGCAAAAAAAAAGATTTCGAAGCTCTGTCAATTTCAGCATTTACCTCTTACCTAGCGTTGTTCTGATAACTCATATAGTTGATGCCTGTATTCATTTAAATTATAAAAGAAATATTCGATGCCATAAGAGCAACGAAGTGAAGTACTCGTTATCTACGCGTATCGGACTAAATCTGAAATTCAGTTCAACTTCTTTTCCATTTTGAAAATGGTTGAAAATGTGCTTTTAAGATCTTCCCATCCTTCTAATGGATTACTTTTTACGGACGAATTTAATGCCGACATACACTTACCGCGGAGTTAGCCTTCTAAATGTCGCATATAAGATCCTAGCGAGCGTAATGTGGGAAATATTGAAGCCCACCATCAACCATCTGATTGGACCTTATCAGTGTGGCTATAGACCTGGATCGACCAGATATTCACAATACTAAACATCTTAGAAAAGACCCATGAAAGGAGCATCGACACACACAATCTTTTCCTCGACTTCAAAGCTGCATTCGACAGTACGAAAAGGAGTTACCTGTATGCCGCGAAACTTATGCGGCTACGTCAGAATTGGGAAGGACTTATCCGAGCCGTTTGATACCAAACGAGGTTTCAGACAAGGTGACTCGCTGTCGTGTGACTTCTTTAACCTGATGTTGGAGAGCATCGTACGAGCCGCAGAACTTAATCGCTCAGGCACAATTTTGTATAACAGAATACAATTGTTGGCGTATGCCGATGATATCGACATCATCGGCCTTAACAACCGCGCTGTTAGTTCTGCCTTCTCCAAACTGGATAAAGAGGCAAAGCAAATGGGTCTGGTGGTGAACGAGGGCAAAACGAACTACCTCCTGTCTTCAAACAAACAGTCGGCACACTCGCGTATCGGCACCCACGTCACTGTTGATAGTTATGATTTTGAGGTTGTAAAGGACTTCGTATACTTAGGAACTAGGGTTAAACAATATCAGCCTAGAAATCCAACGAAGAATCTCTCTTGCCAACAAGTGCTGCTTTGAACTAAGTAGTCAATTAAGTAGTGAAATCCTCTCTCGACGAACAAAACTAACACTCTTTAAGACTCTCATCATGTCCGTCCTAACGTATGGCGCAGAAGCGTGGACGATAACAACATCCGATGAAGCGACGCTTAGAATGTTTGAGAGAAAGATTCTGCTGAAGAGTTTTTGACCTTTGCACGTTGGTGACGGTCAGTATCGCAGGCGATGAAACAATGAGCTTTATGGCGACATAGACATAACGTAGCGAATAAAGATCCAGCGGCTACTTTGGCTGTATTATGTCGTCCGAATGGATACAAACGCTCCGGCTCTCAAAGCATTCGATGCGGTACCTGCTGGTGTTAGGAAGAAGAAGAAGGCCACCTCCGTGTTGGAAAGACCAGGAATTGGATCCACTTGGTGTTCCCAACTGGCGCCGTTTGGCACGAAAAAGAAACGACTGGCGCGCTTTGTTAAATTCGGCCAAAATCGCGTAAGCGGTTATCGTGCGAATCAAGAAGAACAAAGAAGAATATACTTGCATATCTTGAAAGTTCGTCAAAACCTTTTTCCGCCCAAGCACTAATGCTCGGTGATGCTCTCAGAGCTCATAAGTAATCGTAGTACATTTTATCTACTGAGAGCATTGAGAGCATCAGCTTTTATAAGCCATCTAATCTTTTGAACTCCTTTAGAATTAGCAATAGAGTTCCTGAAGTAAGTACATTTGAATATAGAGTCGTAGTAGTTGTAGGAATTATTGCAATGGCACTAAGGATCTCCACTGAGCCGAATTGTTGTGCTAGCCCTGATATAGAAGTATTCCCAAGCCACTGCAGAATAATACATAAATTTTCAAAACAAAAATTCTTAAAAGAAAGTCAAGTAAATATTTTAAAATCGCACTCGATACCCATCTGAGTGAAAATTCTTCACTCTTTTGGGAAGATATTGTATATTAATATAATAATAACGATATTAATTTTTAAAACACTTTACTAAGGGAAGCGCGAAACTAATTGCCTGTGATATTCGAATTCAAGAAAGAACACCGCACACGTCCGATTACAATTTCAAAAGAGGACTTTATTTTCCATTTACTGTCCTTATATTAGGCCTAAAACTAAGATACGAGAAATAGCGGAAATGGAAGAACAGTATGTGGAGAGTTAGAGAGAGTTTGCAGTTAAGTAAATAGAAATAGGAAGAACGGAAAGTAGGTATAGCTGTAGAAATAGAGTCAATGCTCGGAAGTAAATAGAAACAGGTAAAGAAATAGCGACAGCGAGAAACAGTAAAGTATACTATATACCTACTTATAAATAAACAATATAAAATAACTTAATATTAAGCTTTAATACAATTTCAATTTTTAAATTCAATATTATTTATTGTAATTTATTCTATTCTAATTTACGTTACATTATTCTATTATAATAGGAGTATGAATAAGTTCGTGCGGTTTTTTTCGAAATTTGAAACTTTATTGACGTAAAATGGTTACAAATTTAATATTCAAAATATTGTCCATCGCTTACTACTACTTTTTCCCATCTTTCTGGCAATTCACGGATTCCCTTTGTGAAAAATTCGGTCGGTTTTGCCGCAATCCACGAATCGATCCATTTTTTGACTTCATCGTAATTACGGAAGTGCTGGTCAGCCAGGCCATGTTGCATCGATCGGAAGAGATAGTAATCGGATGGCGCAAGGTCTGGACTATACGGCGGGTGGGGTAGGACATCCCATTTGAGCGTTTCTAAGTATGTTTTGACCACTTGTGCGACATGTGGCCGAGCATTGTCATGTTGCAAAATAACTTTGTCGTGTCTATCGGCGTATTGCGGCCGTTTTTCTCGCAGTGCTCGGCTCAAACGCATCAATTGTCGTCGGTAGACATCCCCCGTAATCGTTTCATTCGGTTTCAGTAGCTCATAATACACAACACCCAGCTGGTCCCACCAGATACACAGCATAACCTTCAGGCCATGAATATTCTGCGCCGACGTCGATGTTGAAGCATGGCCAGGGTATCCATACGTTGCCCGACGTTTTGGATTGTCGTAATGGACCCACTTTTCATCGCCAGTCACAATTCGATGCAAAAAACCCTTTCTTTTGTGCCGTTGAAGCAGTTGTTTGCATGCCATAAAACGGCGTTCAACGTCTCTTGGCTTCAATTCATACGGCACCCAATGGCCTACCTTTCGGATCATTCCCATGGCTTTTAAACGTTTGGAAATGGTTGATTGATCAACTCCCAAAGTTTTTGCAACCTCTTCTTGCGTTTGAGCCGGATCTTGATCGAGCAATTCCTCCAATTCGGTATCCATGAACTTTGGCGGCGCACCCTCGCGTTCTTCGTCTTCCAAGCCAAAATCACCACTTTTAAAGCGTGCAAACCACTTCTGGCACGTTCGCTCAGATAGAGCATGCTCACCATAAACTTCCACCAAGATACGATGACTTTCGGCTGCTTTTTTCTTCATATTAAAATAATGAAGAAGAATTCCCCGCAAAAACACATTATTTGGCACGAAATTCGACATTTTCAAGTGTGGTAAAAATATTGTTGTTTACGCTTCAAATAAAAAACTTATACTGACGTTTGTGCCTTACGACAGTAGCTCTCCAATGAATGTTTGGAAATGTGGATCGATGGAATAATAATCAAGTTACGCCATCTGTTGTAAAACCGCACGAACTTATTCATAGTCCATTGTTTGCCAGAATCTGGCTTAACAACTAGCATGGAGGACTTGAATATCAGAAGCTCTCAGTATTTTATCAAAGAATCGAGTATTTACTCATAGCTTCTAGTATCGGAACAGCACTGCCCTTTACCCTCTGCGCATAAAAAACTTCTTACTGATCAACAGCAATTCGATGAGTAATTGCCGTAACATATCCCCTGATATATATATATTTTTATGAGGGGCTTTTTCGTGGCAGAAATACACTCGAAGGTTTCCCATTGCCTGCCGAGCAAGATAGTCGTGGCTCTTACTCAGGGTGCAGTCGATCCATTGTTGCACTTCTTCTTCCTTCCTTCTGCGATATTCAGTTGGCACATCGTATGGATTAGCCTTATTCAGTTATTAGGTTTTAAATACAGTTCGAGGCCAGAAATTTTTTATTATACAGCGCATGTTTGGATATGCTTTGTGATGATTGCGTTGAACTTCTACGTTGTATGGTCGTATAGCAGGACGGACTTAACGGATGCGTTATAAATTTGCTGTTTGGTGAGCAGCGGTCGTTAATATCATTGTTATTCTGAACAGCCAGAAAGTTAAAGGGCAATTGTTCAAGGTACAAGTGTGCTTTTAGTGCATTCAACACTCAGGCCGACCAGAAAAATGAGACTACCTTTGGGTGGTACAACAGCAAATGAGAATTTCACACCACGAAACAAAAAAAAAATTCAGGAATAAAAATTTTCTGCACTACCATAAGCCTGCCTCATAATACGAGTATACCAATAGACGCCGTCCTGCGAGGCAAAGAGAAAAATGTATACTATTACTTATAGTTGCCCTAACCACGGCCGCAGTGGCCGAATGAGTTGGTGCGTGACTACAATTCGGAATTCAGAGAGAGAACGTCGGCTCGAATCTCGGTGAAAGATCAAATTAAGAAAAACATTTTTCTAATAGCGGTCGCCCCTCGGGAGGCAATGGGAAACCTTCGAGTGTATTTCTGCCATAAAAAAGCTCCTCATAAAAAATATCTGCCATTCGGAGTCGGCTTGAAACTGTAGGTCCTCCATTTGTGGAACAACATCAAGACGCACACAACAAATACGAGGAGGAGCTCGGCCAAACACCCAAAGACTACACCCTCCAATTATATATTGTATATATGCATAACCACTATTAATTCGCATCGCCACTATTTCTTGATGGCGTTGGCTTTCTCTTCTATATAAATAAAATTCTAGTATGAACTTTGTACGGAAGCAAAGGCACCTCAGCGAAATTTTTTTTTGAAAATAAACAGCATTTTGTTGTCACTTGAAATATGCATTTTGTTGAACTAAAATTCAGAGGCTATAAAACTGCATACCCAGAAAAATCCTAGAAATTCTGGTTAAAAATTAAAAAGTTGTTAGTGTTGATAAAATTTGCAAAAAAATTTTTAAGTTATATACAAATTATCAGATCTTGCTTTGTTTGTTGTAGTATGAGTTTCGTTGTTGTATGAAATATATTTTTGTAATAAACTAGTTTTTATTTTTTTTAAATAAACTCGCAAGGGTACGAATTAATAGCGATTAGGGCAAGTATTACTGTTATTTATTGTTGTATTTAATATTATAATTTTTTTCAATTTTTTTATTTTTTTCCTTTTTTGTTTTATTTGTTTCTCTTTATTATTTTCTTCTTTTTTGTTATTTTTTTTAATGATACCTGTAGCCGCTGATCTTAAAGTTCTTACAAACAAATTAACAAATATTAAAAAATTGTATCTAAAAAATCTCCTTTACCAGCACTAGACACTGTAAATTTGCGCCTTACTATATATAATATGAAGGCAAATGTTTACGCCTTGGCAGCAAACAAGAATGGAAAATAAGTTTAAGGAAATTGACAACACATAATGCTCGCTTTGCGTGCCCGAGATGGCGCTCGGCGCATCATTCGATTATGCTAATCATGTGATGAATACGCGCCAGGTAACGAGTAATGCAAAAACAAAAACGACTATGACAAAAGCAACAAAAAATACGTAGCGACAACAAGAAGCAACAAAAGATATGAAAGAAAAAAATTCTCACCAGGAGTATAAAATTGATAAAGCAAATGTATAAAGCTAAATTTCAGCTAAGGCGCATATAGGGGGCGTATGAGTAACATTTACACGATTTGCGAGTACGTCATCGAATCTCTTGTCACGCATACGCCTTATTTGGCAAATAAAGGAACACGAAAATGTATTATGCGCTGGCGAAAGAAGGATTTATATATTTCCAGAAAGCAATACATAGACTATACATGTGTATGTGTGTGTAAATATATACTCATACATATCTTATTGTATATATATATTTACATATACATAAAATAAGACTGAAATTCCCACGCCTATTATTGCAAACACAAAAGAAAAGTCGACGAGTCCTGGCAAGCATAAAGAGAATTGCTGCAAATGAGCTGATTTGTATGCGTGGCGTATGCAAGCGTTAAAAATATAAAAACCAAAAATAAAGAACAACTCGTTGCAATAACAGCATAATTCGTGCATTCAAAGAAACGCAAATGGTGATGAAGCTGTTGCTGGTGCACCTCTTCCACTGCTGCGTGTGTTGGTGTGCAGTTAATAAAAAGTTGTAGATATGCAATGAAATATAAAAGCCAACAAGAATTTTGCAGTATAGAGGAAATTGCAGTTGCAATAGCGTGGCAGGGAGTGGTAAGCACAGAAAATTAAAATAAATGTAGCGAAGATTAGAAATTTAAACATGCAACACAATTAGCTTTAATGCAGTCTAAAATATGGTTTTGTTCATTTTTGCATTCATTATAGTAAACGAGCGCTAAAGCACATGAAATTGGCTACCTAGAAGTATTGAAACTTTGCTAGTGGGTACTTGAATTCGTTTGCGTCCTTAAAATTTAAAATTGTCTTACCGCGCATCACCATTTTGCAAAGCGTTGAGCTATCGCATGCGAAAAAAAGTGATGGCGGATATATTATTGTAGTTTGGGGAAAGAGAAATCCATTATTTTTGTTTAGGTTAGGTTAGGTTAACCTGGTTCGCAACAAGCCACGCATAGACCTTTTGGTCTCTAGTGATACCAGATGAAGACCGACCTCAATGAATACAGAAAGTAGACATCATGTACGATGTCAGCGCTTTTGGCGAATCTAAGCAGCGCTGGGAGTTTCGCTTTTGAGACTTCCTCTAGACCCTCAAACAATGCGGCTCCCAGGCATTTTCAACGCTTTATTAATAATGCCGGACAGATGCACAGAAGGTGTTCTAAAGTTTCCTCAACATCCTCTTTGCATTTCCTGCATTTGTCCGTGTTAGCAATCCCTATCTTGTACTTATGTGCAGCCAATCGATTATGACCTGTTAGCATGCCTATGATAGTTCTGCAGTCCTTTCGCGAGAACATAAGTACGAATTCAGTCCGTTTTTTGCCGTTAGTTCTACACATGACTTTTGCTGTTTTGCATGTGGTCAGATTAGTCCACCTAGCTTCCACTCGCCTTTTCATGTAGTCGTTCACTTCATTGTATATTGTATTTAACGGTTTTGGTATGTCGTTCTCTTGTTCAAATGGTTTTGCTATCTCATCAACTATTTCGTTCCCCATAATGCCTTTGTGACCAGGCACCCAATAGATATGCAGCCTACTGTTTGCGGCTAGCCTGTCTATGGCCTCCCTGCTCCGTCAAACATTTTTGGACTTAATAACGGGTGATCAATTAAGAGGAGTTTTTTTCATTTGCGTTTTTTTTACAGATCGCGCGCGAGTTGTGGCAAACTGTCATCGTGGATTTGTTGAACAGCGTTTGGCATGTCATCATGGAAAGACTCACACCGCAACAACGTCTACAAATTGTTCAACTGTATTATGAAAATCAGCGTTCTGTGACAAATGTTTTTCGTGCGCTTAGACCGCATTATGGTCAACATAATCGGCCTGCCTTAAACACTATTCGACATACCATCAACAAATTTGAATCCGAATATTCATTGGTGGATAATTCTCGACCGAATAGACCACGTCCAGCAAGAAGCATTGAGAATATAGCGGCAGTAGCAGAGAGTGTACGTGAAAACCGCGATGAATCGATTCGGCACCGTTCTCAGCAACTTGGACTGTCGTATGGAACAACTTGGTCAATTTTACGGAAGGATCTTCATTTAAAAGCATACAAAATACAGCTCGTACAAGAACTAAAGCCAAATGACCTTCCTGCATGTCACCGTTTTGCTGATTGGGCTCTTGAATAGATTGAAGAAGATCCGCTGTTTTCGAGCAAAATTTTGTTCAGCGATGAGGCGCATTTCTGGCTCAATGGTTACGTCAATAAGCAAAATTCCCGTATTTGGGATGAAGAGCAACCAGAACAGGTTCAAGAGCTACCTTTACACCCAGAGAAAACAACGGTCTGGTGTGGTTTATGGGCTGGTGGAATCATCGGTCCATATTTTTTCAAAAATGATGATGGCCGCAACGTAACTGTGAATGGTGCTCGCTACCGTACCATGATATCGGACTTTTTGCTACCTGAAATTGAATCTAATGATCTCTACGACATTTGGTTTCAACAAGACGGAGCCACTTGCCATACAGCTCGTGAAACAATGACTTTATTGAGAAGTCATTTCGGAGAGCAGCTGATTTCACGTTTAGGACCTGTGAGTTGGCCACCAAGATCTTGTGATATCACACCTTTGGACTTTTTTCTTTGGGGATTCGTGAAGTCCAAGGTCTATGCTGATAAACCAGCTACGATTGAAGCTCTGGAAGCCAACATTACGCGTGTTATTCACGACATACCAGTCGAAATGCTCGAACGTGTGATTGAAAATTGGACCTTCAGAATGGACCACCTTAAGCGTAGTTGCGGCCAACATTTGAATGAAGTCATATTCAAAAAGTAAATGTCAAAGAATGTCCTTTCAAATGATAAATAAAGGTTTTGAACATAAATTACATTTTTGTTTTTTTTTAACTATTGAAAAAAGCACCTCATGATTGATCACCCGTTACAATATGAGCTTATTGGTTTTATTGCTGCTTGAGTTCTTTCTCGTTCTAGTGAAGGCTAGCTCTGCGGCTTTCCCCACAGCAAAAACTTCCGCTTGGAAAATACTGCTGTGCTCTGGCAGTTTGATAGGCTGCCTTATCCCTAGTTTTGAGCAGTAAATACCCGCTCCCACTCCATCTAAAGTTTTAGCGCCGTCTGTATAGATGTTAAAAGTTCTATGGCCAGACTTCATGCCTTTGTGCCATCCCTCCTCTTCAATTGTAGTCCAAAACCTTCTCTGCCAATAAAAGTACGGAGTCATGTAGTCTGTGTAACCTGAGCTCCACTTTCCTATTGTGGAGATCCGAAGATCCTGCAGGAGAATACCAGCCGCCACTAACCTCCTCGCGGATTTCGCTGCCAGGTTTTCCGCCATAAGGTCAATAGGTGGCATGCTGAGTATCATTTCCAGCGCCGCCGTTGGAGTGGTTTTCATCGCTCCTGTTATGCACAGAGCAGCGAGTCGTTGAATCCTTTCCAGTGGCATTAAGTATGTCAGTTTTCTTGTCGCATTCCACCATACTAAGGTTCCATACAGCAATATCGGTCTAACTACTGCCGTGTAGCTTCAATGCATCAGAGAGGGTGATAGACATTGAGTAACGCATTCTAGCAAGTAACGCCCAGCAATTTAATGTCTAGTATGACTCCGAGGTACCTTGCATGATCTTTGATAAGTAGTTCGTTGTTGCCTAGCTTCGGGAGGCTCCACGTGGGGACCTTGTACTTCCTGGTAAAAAGTACCATGTCCTTTTTTTCCGCGTTTATCCCAAGGCCTGCGCGAGATGTCCATTGGTGTCCATTTTAAGTGTGTTATTCATCACATTAGTGATGGTGTCCAGGTACTTTCGCGTAACTACTATAGCTATGTCATCTGCATATGCCACTAGTTTTGGTGCCCCTCCGTCAAATTTTTTGAGCAGTTCATTTGCTACAAGTAACCATAATAGCGGCGATAGTACCCCACCTTGCGGAGTACCTCTGCATGCATATTTGGTGACGCTCGCATCATTCCACTCCGCTCTTATCTATCTGCTAGCTAATATCTACCTTATCCATAGGTAAATCGCGGTTTGCACATTAAGTGACTCTATGCTATTTAAAATAGCATCTTTCGTCACGTTGTTAAAGGCCCCTGATATATCGAGAAATACTCCTAGAGCGTGCTCCTAATATTTTCACGCCTTTTCTATGTTTAGTATATTACAAGTGAGTGAAGTGCAGTTTCAGTAGATCTGCCTTTGGTGTAGGCGTGCTGCGCCTTGGATAATACGTCCCGAGCAATTGTATCTCTAATGTATGTGTCTAGAATCTTTTCTAACGTTTTCAGGAGAAATGAGGTCAGACTAATGGGCCTGTATTCCTTCTAGTAGAGAGGCTTGCTTTTCCAGCTTTTGGAATAAACACAACTCGCGCTTCTCTCCACAATACAGGAACATAGCTGAACCTCAAGCATCAACTGAATATCGTATTTTTGATTAAAAATTTTGCGTACAATTTTTGCGCAAATGGTTTAAAACTGTGTTATGATCGATTTTTACCTCCTGGGCGATGCTGCGTCTACTATTATGCCGGTCAACTTGGAATATTTCTGTAATTCTATTGACACTTTTGTCATTATCGGCATTTTCTTTAACATCAAAAATTTCTCGATTCTGTCAGAAACCAAAATTACACGTAATTTGCTATTACAATATCGGCACCAGAAACACCAATCACAATTTCAGCGGCCTGGCTTGCATTTGCGCCTTTTCGCCTTTAACAAAGAAAAACTGTAAAATGTACCGAATTTTCATCTTTTTTTTACTTCCATTGTTAACACCCTGTAACTCACAACTGAATGGAATAACCAAAAATAGCAAAAGAATGCTTTTTAGTATGAAAAATCAACTTGACAACGAGTATCAACTTTAAATTGTTTGACCGATACTTAACGAGATATCGACACTATCCACTGTGAGTTATTGCACTGCGAGTTAGTATTACGTGTCATTTGTTAACCACCAGCAGTTTTTAATGGTAAAGGTGGATTCGATTTTGTAGCAGCTTAAAATATATGTATCAAAACGTTGATTATTTGCATTAAGTGTGATTACATTCATTGTTCGCTCTTCTGAATATGTGATATATTATTGGCGAGTGGTTTTCGTTTTGTATAAAGCCTTTTTGGTCGAGGCTTAAGAAGGATTCGGAAGGTGCAAATCCATTAGAAATAGCTAGTGAGAAATAATCGTCGCTTTCGTAGTAAAACGCTCTTATTAATATGTTATTGGTATTGTATAGGCAACGCGGGATATGCTTTCTTATTAAATGTATAATATGACAATCAATTCTGGGCACTTTCGCCGTGTTATGAAGCTTTGATTTCGAGATGTATTTGATATAATTAGATACTGTTTTGTGATCTGTATAAGGAAGTACGTCATCGTAGTATTCTCCTCTCAAGCTTCCTTAGCCGTTCCATATATGAGGGTGAAATGTTGTACCAAATTGAGCAACCATATGTGAGTATCGGTCTTACCAGGGTTTGATACATTAATATTTTGACTTTCTTGTGGTCTTCTCGACTTGGAGGTTAATGTGATCGTTATAGCATAAAAAGTTATCAAGATGAATACCGAGATATTTGACTCTCTCAGTGGTTTGAATAGGGATTCTGGTTTCGTTCGATCTTATATTTAGATTTTTTCAGTTTTTTTCTGATATTTGAGTTGCATTTGTTTATGGGTGGACGAAACAAAATGCTTTCGCATTTCTTTGTATTTATTTTAAAATGCCAGTTTGCTGCAAAATCTTCAAAAATATTGTATTTCAGTTGCAGATTTCTGTTAATATCCTTTATTGTTGTGTCTGGATGGGAAATGAAAATATCATCAGTAAAGGCTATGATGGTATTGTCTATTTTATGCAGTAAGTCAAGTATAAAGAGATTGAAAAGTACTGGCGCATTTACTGTCCCTTGTTGCAAACCATTTGCTATATTAAATTCGCGCTTACTTTTCATATTATTTATATGTACTGAAAATTTTTTTTTTTACAGCATGTTATAAATGAGAATGGTGAGGTGAACCGGGATTTTATAGCCTATGAGTTTAGATATCAGGCCTTCGATCCACACTTTGTCGAAAGCTTTTTCAATGTCTAAGAAGCAAGCAGCTGTAACAAGTTTTTTATTCCAGCTCCAGTTAATTTCGGAGGTCAAAAGGTTAATTGCATGTATAGTTGAATGTCTATGTCGTCAATATCCATATCATCAACCACAATTGATCCCTCAAGAATGTAACAGTACCAACATGCCTGCATACCCCAATACTTCAAAGGAACGTGCAGTTTCAGCTAAATTTCCGAAGAAACGAAGAAACAGTGAACGTTGCTGGTATTTTTGCGTTAGACAACTGAAATTTCTTAAGGGCGGTCTAGAAATTTCAAAAAATCGATTTTTTGTTTCTTCGATATTTCGAAAGTAGAGTATCTTAAGAACACACTGTGAAATTTTCATGCGGAAACTCCCAATATTATACTTACTTTACTTACTACTATTATACTTTATACCCATTTATCTCGAAACGATTTTTTTCGGTCTGGTGTTATCAAAAAAACATGAAAAACTATTCAACCTAATCGTCTGAAATTTCAATATGGAATCGCCCGTACTAGAAACATATTATTATTTCAATTATTTCGTATTTTTTTATAGCAAAACTGAAAAAACCCCGATTTCTAGAATATCAAATTCAAAACCGCGCCATTTTGTCAATTTTTTTTTTTATTCTAGTACGGGGCATAGCTACAGTCATACTGATTAATATTTTGTTTTTGGGTTTTTATGTTTCAGATAAATAGAAGAGCTAAAATGGACAACACCGTCCAAGTCCAATTTTTCGAGAGGGTCAATTTCAGCGCCATTTTTTAAATTATTAAAATTAAAATTTCAATATAATTTTTAATTTTTTTTATTGTAAGAAAATCCTGAAAATACCCTAAATACAAATATATCCGGCTCTAGACCACCGGGACCCCTTAAGTTTCCTTTCCTTTTTGGTTTCACGATAGCCGGTTATACACATTTTAATAGATTGCCGATTTTTTGATTAATCATTAGTCAGCTAGAAAATAAATTCCAACCTGAAAGACCCTGTACCTACATATATGTATAAGAGTGTATTGGCATATTAACACTTGATGAAAAAGAGTTGCGAAAGCAACGAAATATGAATATTCAGTAACAACAATAATGAATATTCCGTATTCATTTCGTTCTACACATACACACACACCCACAAGCGCGCACTCAAACATTTTCTACGAAGCTACGCAGGCTATTCGGTTTCTTGGATTAATTTAGTTTAAAATTATTCTCTTTGTTTTCTGCTCTCTGTTTGATTTTTTGCATTTTTCTTGGCTCTTTTCCCCCATAAGAATTTTCCATACAAGAAATTTGCTATGCATTAAGAACTTTTCGCAATTATGCAATTCCAGTTTTTGTTTTTTTTTGTTTTTTTGCCACCAGCCATTACGCCAACTTTGAGTTCTTAACCCATACGCTGTTGTTTTTTTTTGTCTGTTTTTCCAAATAAACGTGTTTTGTTGCAGTTTAACTGTTTCCCATAAATCTGATGGTTTAATGCCACATTTTGCGTTCAATATAACATGCAAATGCGTAAAATGAAATACTTTGCCGTTTGTGGCCGTCGTAAATTAGTTATTGTGCGCGGTTAAACACATTTGTGTGTGTGTGTGTGTGTGTGTGTGTGTGTGTGTGTGTGTGTGTGTGTGTGTGTGTGTGTACGTGTGAATGTATGCTAGCACATCCGAGAGTTAATGATTTCAAATGCTCGGTCGGTTTTAATATTTATTAGTATCTCTGTAATTAGCAGAGTAATCACATGAAAAAGCCACACACACAGGCAAAAAAATTCGAAAAAAGTCGAAATGAAATTTGATTGATTTTAAATTAACGTATATGCCAAGATGGCGCAATATTAATCGCCCTAGCAGGAGATCTATAATTTTTGCAAACGGCGTTGTAAGTCAATCAAATTTGGCAGTTGTGAAGGCCCAGTGACTGCTACAGTACCTATATCATACAAACAGGCAAGCGCGAAAGAGTTAAAGTAAAGATTTACATCACTTAAAGGCGGCCGTCGTAGCCGAATAGGTTGGTGCGTGACTACCGTGCGGAGAACGTTGGCTCGAATCTCGACGAGACTCCAAAATTAAGAGAAAACATTTTTCTAATAGCGGTCGGGCCCTCGGCAAACAATGGCAAGCCTCCGAGTGTATTTCTGCTATGAAAAAGCTCCTCAAAAGAAACTGTCTGCCGTTCGGAGCCAGCTGAAAACTGTAGTTCACTCCATTTGTGGAACAACATCAACGCACTACTCACAAATTGTAAGAGGAGCTCGGCCAAACTCCCAAAATGGGTGTAAGCGCCAATATGTAAGGTGCGTTTCATAATCATACGACACCTTTGGTATACAATTTTTTAACTACCATAAGCTCGCTTTTACTTTCCGGAATAGCTTTTATTTGGCATCAGTTATAGACTTACGACTTCCATCAATTGTTTCTGATGCGAAAGCTCTCTATATTCTGAGAAACGTTATCTTTTTCCAAGAAGCTGCACTTTTGCTAGTCTTTTCGACGTTTCATAATGATAAGACACTAGTCGAAAATAAGCTTCTGATGAGATAGAAGTTGCTGATTGTTGTTTTGGATGACTTTAATTATAATTTTATTTAATTAAACTTAAAATGCCGAGGGGTTCAATATTATTACAAGAGGAGCGCGGAAAAATTTTGGCCTACACGCCGGAATCCGCTTGTCAGTTAAATTAATTGCAAAAAAAACATGCAGAAGTCGTTGTGTTATCCGGAATTTTGTACGGAGTCCTAAAAAATACAACATTTTGAAGCCCGTTGGAAGAAAATTATTACTATCAAGTCGAGAACAGCGAGCAATCATAAGAAAAGCTTCTAACTCGACTAAGTCGTGCGCCAACTTGGTCGCAAAATAAGGTTTCAAAAACAGTTTGGTATACATTACAGAGGTGCAATCATTTAAAATTATCAAAACTAAGAAAAGGAGCCCATCTTTTGCCACGGCACAAGCTGGCGCGTCTTCAGTTTGTAGAAAAACACTTAGACATCAACTGGGACACCTTAAGATATTTGGAATATTTTTAATGTTGCCCAATTTCATATTATTTTTTAAAAAGGTTATATTTTCGGTTAAAGGAAATGGAACCTTGATGAACCCGATGGTTTTTTAAATTATTGGACAGACTTGCACAAAAGCGCTCCAAACGCAACTTCGGTGGAGGTACTGTTATGATTTGGAGTGCATTTACATCGAAAGTAACTCTTGTTATACAATTTACATCAACGCGAATGAATAGTGGGGACTACAATAAAGGTTTTGAAAAATATTCTCCTTCCTCTTATTCAGGATAAGCAGAATGTGTCCTTCGTTTTTCAGCAAGACAACGCCCGATTTCATGTAAGCAGGGAACACGGAAGTATTTGACCGATTGTGCCATAGAAACTATGGATCCAGTCCATGTTCTCCAGATCCAAACCCCATAGAAAACATTTGGGGTATATTAGTCAGAAGAGTTTACGCCAACAATCGCCAATTTGACAACACCAGCGAGCTTAAAGGATGGTTCCATGTGTAGAAGTCCACGCAAGTGGGGAAAGTTACTGATCGCCATTCACTTGGGAGTGGCCAGGACGATTCTTCTACATATGGTTCAAGCAGCTCACAACGTCCGGGATTAGCCCACGTATCCTCTGGTTAGCTTCCGAACACCCGTTCGGGAGTGAGCTAAAGTGAGAAGGCGAAGCATCCCAGCATAGCTGGTTGTGCGCTGGGTTTGGGACCCGCCACTTAAAAAGCCCCCCCAATAAAAACAGCAACAAAGCCTCGGATGAGAACTTCCAACACTGATGACGACCCCTGCAAACGAAATAAGGAATACGATTTGAGGACATGCACCTGGAATGTCCGGTCCCTTAATGGGGAAGGTGCCTCTGCCCGGCTGGTTGATGTCCTCGTGAGAGTAAAGGCTGACATCACTGCCATCCAAGAGATGCGATGGACGGGGCAAGGTAAGAAAAACCTAGGACCTTGCGACGTCTACTACAGCTGCCATGTAAAGGAGCGCAAATTCGATGTCGGATTTGTTGTGGGAGAGAGACTTCGTCGCCAAGTACTGTCGTTCACTCCGGTGGACGAGCGTCTCGCAATAATCCGCATCAAAGCGCGATTTTTCAACATCTCGCTAATTTGCGCCCACGCCCCGACGGAAGAGAAGGACGATGGGACCAAGGATTCTTTCTATGAGCGCTTGGAACGTTCCTATGAGCGCTGCCCCCGCCACGACATAAAAATCGTGCTTGGCGACTTCAACGCCAGGGTGGGCAAGGAGGGAATTTTTGGTCCCACAGTCGGAAAATTCAGCCTGCACAACGAAACATCCGGCAACGGACAGAGGCTGATCGACTTCGCCGGGGCCCGAAACATGGTAGTCTGCAGCACCAGATTCCAGCATAAAAAGATACACCAAGCTACCTGGCTGTCCCCTGATCGAAAAACGCGAAACCAGATCGATCATGTTGTGATAGATGGAAGACACGCTTCTAGTGTATTAGATGTACGTACGATCCGAGGACCCAACATCGACTCGGATCATTACCTTGTTGCAGCCAAATTGCGCACACGCCTCTGTGCAGCAAAAAACGTACATCTACCTACGCAAAGAATGTTCGACATCGAAAAGCTGCAATCACAACAGACAGCCAGAAGATTCGCCACTCGACTCTCACTCCTGCTCTCGGAGAGCACTGCCCAACACACCGGCATGCGCGAGCAATGGAGCAACATTTCTCGTTCCCTACGTACCGCCGCCGAAGAAGAAATCAGATTCCGGCGAGCCCGAAAAAACAATTGGTACGACGAGGAATGTCATGCTGCCGCCGAAAGAAAAGATGCCGCCTATAGAGCCACGCTGCGATCGGGCGCAACGCGAGCCATGTGGGATCGCTACAGAGAGCTGAAAAAGGAAGAGAGACGTATTATCCGACAAAAGAAACGAGAGGCCGAAATACGTGAGTGCGAGGAGCTTGAGATGCTGGCCAATAGGAACAACGCCCGAAAATTCTACCAGAAAGTTCGGCGGCTTACAGAAGGTTTTAAGACCGGGGCGTTTTCCTGTAAGAACAAAGACGGTGATCTGGTGACTGACGTACAGAGCAATCTTAAATTATGGAGGGAACACTTCTCGAACCTGTTAAACAGTGACAGCTGCGCATGTCATAGAGAAAGTGAAGATCCCGATACCCCAATCGTTGACGACGGAATTATCGTTCCGTTACCCGACCATGACGAGGTGAGAATAGCAATATCACGGCTAAAGAACAACAAAGCCGCGGGCGCCGACGGACTGCCGGCTGAGCTATTCAAATATGGCGGCGAGGAGCTGGTAAGGTGCATGCATCAGCTCCTATGCAAAATATGGTCGGATGAAAGCATGCCTGCCGATTGGAATTTAAGTGTGCTCTGCCCAATCCATAAGAAGGGCGATCCTGCAATTTGTGCCAATTACCGCGGGATTAGTCTTCTAAATATCGCCTATAAGGTTCTAGCGAGCGTATTGTGTGAAAGGCTGAAGCCCACCGTCAACCAACTGATTGGACCTTATCAGTGTGGCTTCAGACCTGGAAAGTCTACCATCGACCAAATATTCACAATACGCCAAATCTTGGAAAAGACCCATGAAAGGAGAATCGACACACACCATCTTTTCGTCGACTTCAAAGCTGCATTCGACAGTACGGAAAGGAGTTACCTGTATGCCGCTATGTCTGAATTTGGTATCCCCGCAAAACTAATACGGCTATGTAAGATGACGTTGCTCAACACCAGCAGCGCCGTCAGAATTGGGAAGGACCTCTCCGAGCCGTTTGATACCAAACGAGGTTTCAGACAGGGTGACTCGCTGTCGTGTGACTTCTTTAACCTGATGTTGGAGAGCATCGTACGAGCCGCAGAACTTAATCGCTCAGGCACAATATTTTATAAGAGCGTACAATTGTTGGCGTATGCCGATGATATTGATATCATCGGCCTTAACAACCGCGCTGTTAGTTCTGCCTTCTCCAAACTGGATAAAGAGGCAAAGCGAATGGGTTTGGTGGTGAACGAGGACAAAACGAAGTACCTCCTGTCTTCAAACAAACAGTCGGCGCACTCGCGTATCGGCACTCACGTCACTGTAGACAGTTATAATTTCGAGGTTGTAAAAGACTTCGTTTATTTAGGAACCAGCATTAACACCGATAACAATGTCAGCCTTGAAATCCAACGTAGAATCTCTCTTGCCAACAAGTGCTACTTTGGACTAAGTAGGCAACTGAGTAGTAAAGTCCTCTCTCGACGAACAAAACTAACACTCTACAAGACTCTCATCATGCCCGTCCTAACGTATGGCGCAGAAGCGTGGACGATGACAACATCCGATGAAGCGACGCTTGGAGTGTTCGAGAGAAAGATTCTGCGTAAGATTTTTGGACCTTTGCACGTTGGCAACGGCGAATATCGCAGACGATGGAACGATGAGCTGTATGAGCTTTACGGCGACATAGACATAGCGCAGCGAATAAAGATCCAGCGGCTTCGTTGGCTGGGTCATGTCGTCCGAATGGATACAAACGCTCCGGCTTTGAAAGTATTCGATGCGGTACCAGCTGGTGGTAGCAGAGGAAGAGGAAGGCCTCCTCTGCGTTGGAAAGATCAGGTGGAGAAGGACTTGGCTTCACTTGGTGTGTCCAACTGGCGCCGGTTAGCACGAGAAAGAAACGACTGGCGCGCTTTGTTAAGCTCGGCCAAAATCGCGTAAGCGGTTATAGCGCCAATTAAGAGGAAGAAGCGAGCTTAAAGCGGGAATTAAGGCAGAATGGGCTCCTTAGATGTAAATTTACTTAAAAAGTTAGCAGAATCGATAGGAAAAGGTCATTTTGTGTCGCTAAAGCAAATGTTATTTCCATGGAATGCTAGAATATTCTAGGCGACAGAAAAAAAATTCGAAAAAAGTATTCTTTTGTTAAATGATCACTTTAATGAAACCGTCTCTCATCATTTTGAAACGCCTGGAAATACGTTTTTGCTTTATTTTTTTAATTATTAAACAAGGTCTTAATTCTGCAATAAAACAGGTATCATTTGTTACTTTAATCGATGTGTAAAATTTGTATTTTCTTCTGAAATCTATAAATTAGAATACTTTGAAAAATTAGGGGTATCTTATGATTGTCTTATATACATATATATCATTCAAATACTTTTTGTTTTATTTAGGAAAAAATGGTATTCAAAAACAAATTGATGATTAATTTTGCGCCATCTTGCTCTGATTCAAAAATTATGAAATGCAATGCATTCAACTAAAATACAAACCTCTGCATATAACAACAAAAATTTTTATTTTTTATTAAGTTTCCCCCATTACGTGTCGTCGTATCTGGCTTAGCCAAGACTCTGAGAACTTTTCCACTATATCAACCAGAACAATCTCGAATTTTTAATATTAATTGGATGATCTCCGCATTCGTTGTAAAACGAGCATTCCTCATATTTGTGGTTGATATTAAATAGTTTTACTTAGTACTGGTCATACCACTGATTATTCCACGAGTGATATTTTTTGCTTTTTTTTTGTTTTGTCGGAACAACTAGCAAGTGCAGCACTCAGGCATTCATTAAGTCTATTGTACTGCACTTGGATTCCCTTTTAATTTTCTTTAAATCAACCCGATCCCCGAAGAAATCTGAGTAGATCTTGTGGGGCCAAGGAGCTAAAGTGGTCACTCTTAACACATCAGTGTTAAAGACCTCAAACCTGATTCGAGCGAAGGCGGGTCAGAAGCACAGGAAGTGGTCCGCCGTCTCATCCTCCTCCTCAAAAGCTGGGCAGAGTACACTGTCTGAGATGCCCACCCATTCCATGTGCTTTGCCCACAAAAAGTAGCCCGTCATCAGTCCAACTAGCTGTCTGCACTCCCTTCTGCTTAATGACAGAAGGGTTTCATCAGTTTAGTTCATCTACACCCTCTCTCAGCCTGCCAAGCTCGCTTGCGGATTGTAGTAACCCATTTGCTATCCGTGGCTTTGATGGTCGCTGAAGGAAGTAGCAGAATGGGCTCTGGACAAAGAAGTTGGCCTCAGAGCCCATCTTAGCTAAGGAGTTAGAGGTCTCGTTACCGTGATACCCACGTGTCCCGGGACCCATGTTAGCATCAGGCTATTATGTCTACCGACATAGTTCAGCCTGGATTTACAGAACTTGACTACCCCTGACGTGGTTGGAGGGCTGTCTAAGGCCATAAGCGCAGCTTGTCTGTCGCTGCAGATACATATAGATCTGCCTCTCCATCGTTTTTCCACAACAAATTTCATCGCTTCTTGAACCGCATACACCTCCGCTTGAAACACAGATGCATACATTTCAAGAGCAAAGAGCAGTTTTGTCCTGCTGGATTCCACGTGGACCCCAGATTCGGAGCCATGCTCGGTCCTGGAGCCATTCGTGAAAATGCGAAAACAGTGTTTGCCCGGCTCATTTTCTGAGTTTGCCTACAGTTGAGCCTCTGGCAGCGCCACACTATATATCTTTTCAAGCACGACATTTGATGGCAGGGAGTCAAGGGGCATGGAGAGTACGTTGGATCGAAGTCCATGCCTTCTCGAAGTTTTAGCCTAAATTAAAACATGGCGCTATCGTCTAATATGGCTCTCAACAGAAATAAGCTCTAAGGCTTGCCATTTGCAGCCGATGGGTAATCGCCGTTAGAAATAATATTTTCTTACATTAGTTTGCATTACTTTTACGAACTTTGCGAAGACATTAGTTTGCATTACTTTTACGAACTTTGCGATAAGTTTTTCTTAAAGTTCGACCATTTTCATAATAGGTGTATAAACTTAAAATTAAATTAAACTAGCAAACCCCGCCCGCTTCGCTGGGCACACTAAAATAGAATAGATATGGTTTAGAACAGAAAATATATGGTTTTCATATTATTTATTTCTTTATTCTTTATTCAAGCGCTTTGGCATAAACAATATTTTTTGTTTTTCTATTTGTTTTTGATATATAATGCTGTTGGCTTCCCAACACGTGAACAGCCAACGTATAGTTGACCATGGGTGAATACTGGTTCTTCTAAATTCATCCCGCATATTTCTAAAGTTTGCCCTTGTGATTTATTGATAGTTATTGCAAATGCTAAACGAATGGGCAGTTGCAAACGCTTGAATTCAAATGGCAATTCAGGTGGAATCATTGGAATTCTCAGTATTAGAACGTCTTCATTCTTGAATTTGCCAATTAAAATAGTTGCTTCGATAACATTATTCATCAATCGTTTGACTACAAGTCTAGTTCCGTTACATAGCAGCTTTGTTCAAATTGATGTCTCTTGGTCGATTTGATCTGGACCGTGCCATTCGTTGCCGATTTGCTTCATTTTCTTCTTGACGTTCTTCTGATGTCGCGTTATTCCGAACATTTCTCATGCGCCTATTATTATTTGTCGAGCGACTAATATGAATACGCGATTGTCTTGGCATTTGTACTGTAATAAACATTATTGCAATTATGGTATTCTGAAATTTTGTGGATTATATTTTTTGTTTTTTTATTTCATTCACTCATGGTGCAATGTAGTTTATCGCATATGAACCGAAAAAATAAATCCACTAAATTTGATGAAAACTTACATTAATTAATTCCAATTTACCACGTGAAAATTCCTAAATGTATAAGAAAAATATAAGCACGTGAGCGATTGATAATTGAAAAAATAATAAATTTCTTTTTTCTTTTTGACGATTGTTTCTTAGTTATTCATTTGCGTTGATTTGAAATTAAAAAAAAATCTTCTTTTTTCATGATCATCAAGTGTTAACAATGTGTGTAAGTTTGGTTTAACTCGGCGCAAAGACACGGCGGGTCCACGTTTTAGCATATATTTCGAGACCCTAGTCATCAATAGGTATGAAAATTACCCCGTATTAAAGCACTTATCGACAGCTTTCATTTGATGCCCATATTGTACATACACAACCAAAGGTTACCCGGGTCCACGTTTTGACCTATATCTCGAGACCCCAGTCACGGCGCGGCATGAAAAATACTCTGTACTAAAGCATTCGCCAACAGCTTCAGTTTGATATCCATATTGTACAAACACATTCTAGGTTCCACGTTTTGGTCTCTATATCGAGACCCCAGTCACGGAGCGGCATGAAAAATACTCTGTACTAAAGCATTCGCCAACAGCTTCAATTTGATATCCACATTGTACAAACATATTCTAGGTTCCACGTTTTGGTCTCTATATCGAGACCCTAGTCACGGAGCGGCATGAAAAATACTGTGAACTAAAGCATTCACCAACAGCGTCCATCTGATATCCATATTGTACAAACACCTTCTAGGCTCCACGTTTTGGTCTCTATCTCGAGACCCTAGTCACGGAGTGGCATGAAAAATACTCTGAACTAAAGCATTCACCAACAGCTTCCATCTGATACCCATATTGTACATACACATCCGAAGGTTACCCGGGTCCACGTTTTGACCTATATCTCGAGCCCTATCCACCAATAGGCATCCAAACTATACGTAAACCATCTTCAATACCTACTTAACAACCTGTGTAAGTTTGGTTTAATTCGGTGCAAAGACACGGCCGGTTAGCGAACACACACAAAAAGTTGACTTTATTTTATATATAAGAGGTCGAAGATGACACAAAAAAAAATTACGGTCTAGGAACTATTCACTACTGACATCTTGTCGACGCCATTTTGGAAGTCACTCTTTTTTCCTTGTTCTCTCCTCTCGAAAGCATAGGGCCTTGACAAGACTCTTCCATCGTACACGGTTCTGTGCTGTTGTTTTCGCGTCTGCTAGTTTGCGCAGGATCGGCCTTCTCTAAGTATTTTTTGGTCGACCACGACCTCTGCTCCCTTGCGGGTTCCAGTCCAGTGCCATTCTCGTGAGGCTATCTGGTGGTTTTCTCATTGTGTGAACTATCCATCGTCACTCTCTGCGTTTGATTTGCCTAAGGATGGGTTCCTCGTTCATTAATCTCCACAGTGCGTCGTTACTGATGGTGTTTGAACAGAATATTCTGCACAAGATGCCTCCACATTTTGTTGATGAAGGATTGTAGCCTGTATATGATGGTGTTAGAGACCAGTCATGTTTTTCTTCCGTACAACAATACAAACTTCACGGATGAGCCGAATATTCGTAGTTTAGTGGACCTGGAGATTTGCGAACTCCCCCATACTGTATGCATTCGCCCGAATGTCGCACATTCTGTGTTAAGCCTGCAGTTGACATCTTTATCTGCTCCACCATTTGCCATGCAAAAGCTTTCGACGAATTCCGCCGGGCATCCGTCAATCAATATCTCCCTTACATTATTGTGGTTACCTCTCATTGCCTTGATCTTGGCGATGTTGACCTCCAGTCCGAGAGTGCGTGCCAGCGCGACTAATTTGTCCGCCTTCGCTTGCATGACAAAGAGCTTGTGAGAGAGGAGGCAAATGTCATCGACGAAATGCAGGTCCTCAAGGTGTCTGGTGCAACTCCATACGATGGAAAGTCACCCTTTAGTTATAAGAAAATCATCAAAATTCCGAAAAATGTATCCGAAATTTAACATATTTTTTTTTTCTTTTCTTTAATTTTCAATTTTTACATTATTTTTAAACGCTACCGAAAATAGGTGTTCGATTTTCTGTGGCACTCACTGAACTTATACGAGCATGCATCGAAACAGCTAGAATAGCGTTTCAAAATATTATATTATTAAAAACTAAAAAAAAATAAGTAAAAAACTATTAAAGAATTAAATCTAAAAAAATATTTAGTTTCCCAACAATAGAAGAAAAATTATTGCTTCACAAACCATTCTTTTCGCAGACACTCCAACACAGCTGTTGCCACTCCACCGGAAGCTAATTTCATAAATTAGACCGACAGCTAAAAGCATTGCCAAGCAATAAACTAATCTTGCTGCTGCTTCCGCCGTACAAATACTTTCACTACTTTCGAGCAATTGACAAAATTCTCAAGCAAAAAAAATAAAAATAATAAACGAGAAAAATAGTAAAGAGCCTCACAAATGCGCCACTTATTCACGCCTAATATTCAATAATGAATATTATTTCTCGCCAAAGGAAAACTCGTTCCTGTTTTATGACCACTAGCCGACATACCCATACACACACGAGTTCTAATAGTAACCATATCAGCATGTGCTAGCTGCCATTTTTTGGCAATTTCCACTCATAAAAATTCAATTTTCTGCTGCTTACTTTTATGCTGATGATGGGCATTGATGAGAGCCCAGAGGACCGGCCGAGACACTACTTTCATCCTAAATGGTTAGTTGCACATATTGCTGTGGCCATTTATGGACAACCATAAATACATTTTCTCCTTCTCCTTCGTATTCGTCTTCTTCTTCTTCTTATTCTTACTATTCTTAATATTCATAACTGGGTATAAGCATATTTAGTGTATTGCGGCAGCAGCACATGTGGCCATACTTCACTGCCCCCTAACGATGACGGAGGGTCACTAACCATTCTTCTAAGGTTCAAGTACTCGTTTGGCATTTATTTGTTACATTCCTTTTGCAGCCAGCTGCTGTTCCTTACTTGTTTAGTTATTGTTGTTGCGCGCACATACATACACATGTGTCATAAACGTAAGTGACCACCAAGGACGGTAAATAAAAGGCTGCGTAGAATTCCAAATTTTACCTCAAATACCAAAAGAATTCGCTGCCAGACAGCAGCCCTAAGTTTTCTTTTTTTTTGTCTTCTATGACTGTGTGTATGGGTGCATACACTTACATTTGTAGAGGCATAGTTTTATGTGGTCGGAAATTTTTTATTGTTCGGGAGAACAAAAAATAGAAAAAGGCCAAAGGATGGGTGGTATTGGGAGTGGGTGATGGTTCTGCTTAGTCGTTTCATATGTTGTCTGCATTAAGGCTTCTCTGCGTAGACTCAGTACTCTTTCTTATTTAACCATACGAATGTGAACATTTGTTGTGATAATTATTTATGCGCGCAAAAGCCGTAGAGAAAAATTTAGCAAGGATTTTTTTGATTGTTTTTTGTATAGCGAACTTCCATTCGTGAGAGGTTTTAAAACTTTAAGACTCAAGTAGATACAAAGATAAGCTGCATATATTTGAAAGTGGTTAGAAATTAAAATAAATTAACCAATAAACATAAATTACTTTTAAGGCAGCACGCGATGTCTATTCCCCCTACTTGAGAATATTTGGAACTCAGAAAGTGAGCTTAAGGATGACGTTGTTAGGCTTTTACCGAAAAAGGGCAAACATTGGAAAGGCATTACGTTGTTGAGAATGGTGAATAAAATCATAGCTCATATAATCAACAAAAGAGTATCCGACGCCCTGCTGTGTGGCCTAAGGGAAAGATTACCGCCACGGCATCCTTGAATCGTCCACATTAACACCTTAAGAGTGATCGTAGAGCAGTATTTTGAGTGGCACACACCACTGTACATGTCTTTGAAAAGGGGCTTGACACTCTTAACTACTATGCGATCTGGAGAGCCCCCCGTCTATAAAGGAGTACCTGAAAAATAATCAACGTAATAAAATAACTGTACACAGATGCCACTTGGAGAGTGAGACTTGAGAACATCCTGAGCGGTGGCATTCAAGTGCAGAGAGGAGTAGGGCAGGAATGTGTACTTTCCCCGGTATTGGACCGAGTAATGCGTAACTAACAGAGAAGACTGCGCAGACGACATTTGTCTGCAGTCACACAAATACTCACATATACACTCAAAGATCAAGCGTTGCAAGCAAGGCTATTGAGGGTGACAGGTGGATGCATGGTGACAAAAAATACTGTGCAGTTGTCACTTTGGATGTCAAGAATGCTTTCAACTCGGCATACTGGCCCCATGTTATGAAGACTCTGAAAAAGAAAAAAATGCCAGCATACCTGGTACGGGTTATAAGCAGTTATCTGTCGGAAATAGTACTTCTATACTATACAGCTGAAGGTCCCAAGAGATATGCAGTGACGGGCGGAGTACCGCAGGGATCTGTCCTGGGCCCGATCCTATGGAATGCCGAGAGAAATGCAAATAATAGCATACTCAAACGGCATTGCGTTGGCCATAGTCGCCAAAACAGTACCTCATATTCAGAGCATCTGCAGTGAGGCAACAACAAAGGTCTAAAAATGGCTAACGGCGGTTAAACTTCAGCTAGCAGGACAAAAACCAGAAGCAGTTCTCATTACGAGCAGAAAAAAGTTAAAAACGACCACACTAAACATTTATGGGTTAAAAGTCACAAGCGGCACTAAGATATTTTTTGTGCACGTCCACATTAAAAAAGCATGTGGAAAGGCAGCCATGGTGATGGCGGCACTGTCAAGCATATTAGGCAACATCGGCGATCCCACTCCAAGCAGAAGAGCGCTCCTGGATAAAGTAACCCAGTCTACATTCATATTTGCAGCACCCATATGGGGGAAAGCCCTGATGTTAAAAAACATACGCGAAGAAGGCAGAAATAGTTTTTAGGCTAAGTGCGCTTAGAGTTGTCCGTGCTTTCAGGACAGTGTCGTATGAAGCAGTGTATGTCATATCGTGTATCATGCCACCAGATATAATGGCCTCTGAACTGGGTAGAGTCTATGACAATGCCAAAAGCCTACACAGGCGACTAACAGGTGAAGAGCGTAAGGAGGAAAGACAGGGAAAAGAGAGGGGAGCATAAATGAGTGGCGAAATCGCTGGGACTTAGCGACGCATAAACTCATCTGAAGCGAGCGGGCATGGGTTGAGAGAAAACATGGTGACACGGATTACTACCTTACAAAGTTCCTGACGAGACATGGATGCAACAGAGAGTATCTTCAAAGGCCACGAGAACACAGCAGACTGCTCGTTCTGCGGCAACGGTACTGAGAACGTAGAACATATCTTCTTCTCCTGCCCGAGTTACGCATCTGAAAGAACGTTGATCGAGGAAATGACAAAAGAAAGAATAACCCCAGGTAACATTGTAAATCATATGCTGCCATCGAAGTTGGTGTGGGCCAAGACGAGATAATGGTCCGCAAATGCGTTACAGGAACTGCGGAAAAAAGAATGGAAACGCAGTAAGCAAAGAAGACAAACAAGTACTGAAGAGTAGACAGAGACAGAACCATATATGAAGAGCCATACTGGCCAGCTAGGCCCTGTGATGGAATGCTTAAATGGCGGTACCGCAGGGCAAACTAAAGCTACAGAGATTGGAGAAGGGATTTAGTTCGTAGGTGTACTATATCGCAAATCCAGTTTAGTAGTAATACTGACTGTACGTGGTGCCGAATGAGGTGCGCCTTAACGATCAGTATGAATCGTGCATGTCTATGTTGACGGTAAATACAGTATGTAAGATTCCCTCTTCGGATAAAAAAGGATAAAAAACAAAAAAAAACAGTCAAAGATCGCAGCGGCAAGCGAATGTGCAGGGAAAGTGGGCTTGAGAACCAATATTGCGATGACAAAGATGTTGTGCGTCAGCAATGCGGACGCACAAACGGGATTAAACTTGAAGTAGTACATGAGTTCTGCTATCTCGGACGCGCCGTCAACAAAAATGGTGGCTCAGCAGCCGACATTCGCAGTCGAATATTGAAAGGTCGCACTGTATTTGGTGTTTTGGACAAAGTTTGGAGATCATCATTAATATATAGAGGCGCACGAAATTGAGGCCCTTTGAATCTAATGTAAAATATGGTGTATTCTATCGGTGTGGAACACAAAAATGCGTCATATAAGCTAATGCAATACTTCACACAACTATGCCAAAATATGACGGTAGCCTAACACTCCACACACGGAACCAAAAAGTCATTAAGGAAATTTAAGAGCAGCGATTGGCGTTCCCGCGGGAAACGCCCACTCAGCAAAGCACCGTTCACAGCGCAAGCACGCGGGCTCAACTTTTAGTCTAAGTATTAGAATTAACAAAATATCAAACAACCAGTGAAGACTGGTCTCGACCGGAACCATTTTTTCCTTTTGTTAACCACCAAAGCCGGGTAGTTTCTCTTATACGAGCACTCGAGGTACTTATTAATCGCGCATTTTCTGGCCTGATGTCATGCCTAACACCGACCATTAACGAAGCAAATATCCGTTCAGTTTGAAATCCGACGGCAAAAGTGGAAATGAATCAGTCACAGACTGCGAAAACCACAATAGCAGACCGAGACGGGAACCCGCAAGACAGGCGTATACGTGGGGATATAAGAAATGGTGCCTATACATCAATACGAAGCAAAGAAAGGAGTGAGTGGCTCCAGGAGATACGCTAAAGCCGAGAGTCAAGCCGGATCTTCATCCAAAGAAGATCATGATATGTGTTTGGCGGGACTGGAAGGGCATGGTGCACTGGGAAATGCTCAAAAATAATTGCACGGTAAACAAGGAGCTCTACATTACCCAGCTACACCGCGAGAAAAGGGCGATTCAACTGAAAAGATCTTATCGACATAGTCCAACCATGCTCCTTTACGAACGCGCCAAGCCCCATGTTGCACAAGTCATCAAAACCGCACTCCAAGAGCTTTAATGGGAGGTCTTTCAGCATCCGCCATATTCCCCGGACCTTGCACCGACCAATTACCATCTTTTTTGCTCCCTGTCAAACCATATAACGGCCGTTGCCTTGGATAGCAAAGATGTCCTTAAAAACTGGCTCAACATCTTTGGCACCAGAGCAAGCGATTTTTGGCGAAACGGCATCAACAAATTGGTCGAGAGGTGGGAAATGTTGTTAATAACAACGGCGAATATATAAAGTACCAGAATTAATTATTTTTTAAAGTCAACGAAGTCACGTCATATCGCCCAATTTCATTATTACCAACTCTCTCAAAGCTCATGAAAAACTGTCTTTAAAGCGTTTCTAACAGCAACAAAAAATATAAATGATAGTACCAATGCATCCACTTGAATTCCATTCTAAATAGTCAGCATTTGATATGTTTCCACAACAGTCGGTCCTACATAACCGAAACGTCCCGTATTTATATCCGGCCAAGGACTATTACTTCAGCAGCATTCCTCTTATTTCCATTGGGAATGTTTATGCTGCTGCTACGACAAAATATATTTGAAGACAAAAAGGTTTATCGGTCGTCTTTTCGGATGTATCCAAAGCTTTCGATAAGGTGTGATGGCTTGCTGCGAAAAATAAGCAAAATTCTACCAAATCAAGATTATTATACGTATACTGAAATCATACTTGTCTGATTGATTCTTCCGTGTTAAACTAGATTGTGAATATTTTGAGCTCAAAGAAGTAAAAGCTGGAGTCCCACAAGGTAGCGTGGAAGGCCCTCCTTGCCTATGACCTTCTTAGCAATGAAAACTGCACCATCGTAACATACGAAGATGACACAACCATCCTATCAGTATGAGTACGACATCTGGTGATATCCTTAATGCCATTCTGAACTTGCAACCTCTAGATCTTTAAATCCGAAATGAAGCAATGAAGGCGGCGTACAGGCTCAAGTTAAACGGAGTCTGGGGAAATGAAGTAAGCACTGGCCACAGTCAGATATACCACCAGTTGTCAGAGCGGTGCACACTGTTCTCGATGCCGGTGGACAATCGGCTATTATCGTTAGCTTCGCTAGGAAATATGTTGTTTTGATCCCAGATAGAGATCAATAGTTAAGTCCAAAGAACTTATTAACGGTATTCCTTACGGAAGTCTACGCCATCTTGAATGTGGCGTACTGGCTAATTGAGAAGAAGTGGCGGGGCAACAGAATTGGAATTTGTAGTGACAGTCGAGCTGCACTGAAAGCCCCTGCTGCTCTTCGAAGTTAGTCGGTGAATGTAAGACAAAACTGAACAGTGTTGCAAAACACAACAAAGTTAGTCTTATTTGGGTGACTGGACATTGTGGTATTGCAGGGAACGAGCTATAGTAGCTGATAAATTGGCTAATGAAGGCTCTGCAAGGATGCCACTAGGCCCTGAACTCTTTCTAGGTGTCAATTCCGCATCGATTCAACTATGGATTGAGGACCTCATGAGGTCTACCCATAGAGGGCGTTGGTCTGAGTTGAACTCGTGCAGAGTTGCCAAGTGCTTTGTGAAAGAACCAAACAGGAAAACAGCGACCTTTCTCCTGAAACTCAGCAGGAAGGACCTGAGAGTAATGATGGGTGTAATCACAGGGCACAAGGTCGGTGGTCAGCATATGGCTACCATGGGGGTCGTGGACAGCCCGATATGCCTATCCTGTCTTGAAGATGACGACACTGCAGAGCATTTTCTCTGTAGCTGTCCTGCATTTTCCAGAATCAGACTTAGGATATTTGGTTGCGATACACTGAGTATGGACAAAGTTCATACTCTTCCTCTTCCGGATCTCTTAAAGTTCATCAATGAATCCAAGAGATTTGTGCAAGAGTGACCTCACACTAATTTATCCGTTTTTATCATCCACCTTTTATCTTTCCTATCTACATTCTTTCTACTGATACCTATCCGGGTGTAGTACGATGGTCTACTGACTGAGTGCTTGGACTTGTCCAGACCCCACAAATGTAATCTAATCTAATCTAATCTAATCTAATGTAATCAAATCCTATCAGTTAGGAAAACTGTTACTGAGTCTACGGCCACCAATTAATGCCATCTTTAATTTGACAGCTTAATGGCATATAAGACTCAATGAAACAAAAAGACTGTTTACATAAACTTTACACTCAACAAAATCCTTTATTTTCAATATACAGCAATGGGATACAAGTGTCACGCTCAAGCACTGCTAAATACTTAGTGACGACATTAGATGCAAAGCTCAAATGGACTGAACGAGTGAAAAAGGAAGAAGAGGAACTGGAAACAAAACTTCAACGAATTCAATAAACTGCTCCTGTACAAACAAGTTTTTAAGCCCGTATGGGCATATGGCATCCAACTATGGGGTTGCTCAAAATCAAGCAACACTATGACGATACAAAAATTTCACAATAATGTATCCCACGACTTGGGAACGAGATCTGGAAATCGAGTTGGTAGCGAAATCTCTCAAAGAGCGACTAACTCAACGTATAAATAATGAAGCAGCCATCCACACTGAGCCAACCTAATGGAGGCTGCAATGTAAAATACCCCTGAATCAATACAGTGAGCAAAATTTTACGAATGTTAATTTAAACATCTGTAAAACTTATTTTTGTAAATAAAGTAGATACTTGAAGAAAATGTTTGATTAGTTTGAATTGAATAAAAAAAATTATATTTCATCCGAATCTACTATCCGGAACACCTCGAGATTATGAGTGCCCGTACTACAAATATGGTTGTCAATATAGTAAATTTTGCGTTCAGCACAAAATTCTACAAATATAATAAGTAACAGTGCAAACTACTCTTTCATTCATTAGAGTAAACTAACTACTGACGCAATCAAGTTTCTAAATATTTTTAAACTCCTTTCAATTTGCATTTCAAATTAAAATTCTCGATATTTAATTAACTTAATTGATACGTTAACCAAAAGAAGAAGAAAAGCAGAACTTCAAAAGGCTTTTCTCCTCAGTTTAGTTTCCAATAAAACCACAGTCATTTTCACACATACACATGCACATCTGTGCTTGCATTCATATCAAACGCACGCATGCAAAAATATGTTGTGCATAGCCGGCAATCGATGCAAACTAACTGTCGCACTAAAACATATGTCTTATCCACACGAAAAGTGCTGTGCAACAATTGCAGGAATGCAGGGGCGCGGAAGTGGCAGGAGATGCATTTTCGAGATGAAACCTAATTTTATTTATTGGCACCAGTTTTTTCACACAAAAAGCATCATACTATGCCCAGCGAGCCAACATGACGTATACGTAACCAATTTTTGTAAACACCAGAGCATTTGGCAAAGACACTTTGAGAGGAGGGGTGAGAGAGGGGAGCTGGGAGGAAAGACCAAGAAGGCAATGACAATATTTAAAATGTATGAGTATAACGGCATTCAGAGCAATGGAAAGTATTTCAAAGTGTGCATATACGTACGTATGTCCGCTGTCGGAAGGTATGACTTGCAACAACTGCTTAGCCTTGACTGGCCGCCCCCGCCTGTAGGCGAATATGGCAATTGCCTTAGCTGAAGCGATGTAAGGGCATTATACGCTTGGTTGCGCGTAGCACAAGCTAAGTAATACATACTTGGAAAGTGGCAGGCAATGAGGCAGCAAGTGGGCAAGAAAGTGAGTTCGAAAGTGAATCAGCAAGTGAGTCAGTGAATCTGAGAGTAAGTGATTGAGTGCACTTTTAAAGATACATACCTACTTACTCGTGCACGTGCACTGGAGTATCAATTTACGCTAGCACACACACACACACAAGCGTGCATGCAGTTGGTTGTTGTTTGCTCCGTTTTTGGCAAGGTAAACTATAGACACAGTAACTGTGATTAAATAAAATATTTATCTCTGTTACTTTGACTTTGGCCAAAGTGCTTAGAGCGCAAAGTATTACGAAGTGAGAGAAGTGGCATCTTTAAAAATGATTAAATTGCTTGAAAACTTACTGCGAGTGTAGTATATAGTTGTAGTTGCAGTTCCATTACAAATGGGCTTTGTGCGAGAGGCCAGCAGCAAACAAATGGTAAGCAAAAACACATATTTGTCAAATATGTTGACCGAAATACTCGACTTTTGGAAACAATAAACTTTGGCAAAAGTGAAGTGATAGCCGTAAAGAAATTGTGTTTGCAGAAAGAAAAAAAAAATACAATAAAGAAACGAGTACAGACATTATTGTTAGGCATCAAAGAGGTTTTGTCGTTTGTGTCTTGCAAAGAAGCGGAGAAATTAAATAATTATTATTTTAGATAGAATAAAAAGAAGCAGATCAAATTAAATGCAAGTATTGTGCACTTTTTTGGAAGTTTGAAGGAATTAAAATCAGGTTCGGTTCGGAGTATCACAATGGGGCTTCAGCCTTAAGTGCGCGCCGCTACATTCTCATGGAGAGTGCCAACCACTGTTACTTAAACTAAACTAACCTAGAGAAAAAAATCTCTTACTTACTATAGATGGAAAGCAATACACATTTCGTCCCTCATGAGTCAAATGTGAGGATATAAGGAAGAAATACGGGATAGATTAAATATGCTTAAAGGATTTAGAGAAAACCGAATGACGTCTACCTACAATTTCGTTAACGGCCACAATATCCGCAAGTGCATCAGAACTGAGAGAGCCAAGAGCAAAAACACTCGAAGTAAAGGGTTTTCCAATAACAGATGTTATGAATGAATGCATTGTGCTATGGAGAGATGATTTTTATGGCCGAAATTGGAGGGTATTGATCTGGACAATGTTTATTTTCAACAAGACGGCGTTACGTGCCACACAAGCAACGAAACCATTGATCTTTTATGGGAATAGTTTCCGGACCGTGTTATCTCTCGAAGAGGTGATCACTATTGTCCACCGAGATCTTGAGATTTAACTCCTTGTGACTTTTTTCTTTGGCGCTACGTGAAAGGAAAGGTCTACGCCAACAGCCCAGGGTCGATTCAGGACCTCAAAGATGGATTTCGTGAGGCTATCGAGGACAAATAACACATCTTATTGGAAAATCCTTTAGTACCAAGGACATTCGAGAGCTTTAGCTATACAAGTTCCCTTAAGTGCCTCCCATCTACCCACAAGCGTATTTGAGTACTTACCCAGTGCTCCCTCAGTTTCTTCCCATTACGCAAAGAAGCCAGCTCAAGAGTATATGTCTTACTAGCTTATCCGCCAGCTATTATCTGTAACCAGCTACCCAGCTACTAAATGATCCTAATATCGAAATATGCGAATGCGGTCGAAAGGGAAGTCAGACATTATCGACTAGATTCGAGCTAAGCAACATCGAGCCCCGGATTTTACTTGCCATTTGACTTTCGCAGTAAATGTTTACATCTCTGAATGTTTTTGTTGCGACTAAATCCATTCGAAGTGCACTGCAAATTCGATAGGCGGAATTCGTGTTTAATGAGGAGCTCCGCGTGGAATATCAACCCTTCGACCAACTTCAAGATATCCGTGAACACAAGAATTAATATTAGGTGCCAGTTGGTTGACTTGATGATTTCAGGATTTTATCATTATTTTTAATTATTCCTTTTTGAAATCCCCATGGCAGCTAAGACAAATGTCATTAAAGGCGAACCCCATACGCCTCGTGTGTATTTCCATTAGGCAGTTCCCGTTGATGATACCAACTACTTTAGTAATGGAAGGCCCACCCAAGTAGATGAGTAATCTAGATTTGCTTCCATTCATTCTGGGAAAGACTTATATAGTTATATCGCAAATGGGCTTCACGGGCCATCTATAGTTGGTGACCGTAGTGATACTGAAAAATGTATCGATTTTTTTTAGTTCATTATTGGACGCTGTAACACTTCAAGGAGTCCATGAACCTGGAGTTAGCTGAGCACATAACTGATGTGGCTCCAATAACCAGCAAGAAGGCTGTAGAATTTAAGAACGCTAATCTTAGGGCTGTAACTATTAACCCAAATCTCGCTATTAAATACCTAGAGGCGATGATTGATGGCCATTTAAACTTTAAAATGCACTTAAAATATACTGTGAAGAAGGCAGGCCTATCAGGCATGAATAATGCCGGTGGACCTAGCTATAGCATAAGGATAATATATAGTACGGTTTGTGAGCTCAGTGATGCAGAGTTGCCAGCTGATATATTTAACATAAACAGCTATTCAAGAAAACTAAAATCCGTCTATCGCCTAAGCGCTATGCGGAGTATCTGTGGCGTTCGTACAATCACTGATAACGCAAAAGATATGCAGAAAATATATAAGTATTGGGTTGGGGAAAAAGGTTTATAGCGTTTTTATCGAAGACTTTTATTTAAACAAAAACCAACAATTGTATCCATAAGTTAATCAATTATAAAGGGTGGTTAAGTTTTAAGGGCCTGTGTTGATTTTGAATCAAATACAATTTTTTTAGGAAATTATTTTCATTTCTCTTTATTATCATAATATTGGTATAGCTCAATTAGGTATAAAATAAAATATTGGCCAAATAGCCATCGCGGCCTCGACGGCACACCTCCATCCGATGGTCGAAGTTTTCGATGAAGCTGAGACATAATTGAAGTTTTCTGCCGTTAATGTGCCGAATTATCTCATCATTTAGCTCTTGAATTGTTGCTGGCTTATTGACGTGCACCTTTATATCATACAGCCAAAATTTGATGTGAAGACATTGTACGTTGTAGGTCCTCTTCAATATTTTTCTTTGGAATATGGTTTTCGGTATGACCACAGCTCAATTTTTGTTTATAAACATTAACAGTTTCTTCAAGTTGTTCTTCGGTTTCAATATTTGCGATTTGTTCGCCAGGCAAGCAATACGATGCTATTCGGATATCACTTGATTACTAAATTCTCTGGCATTATCTGATTGCAATATTGCTGGCGCACCAAATGTTAAAAATATTGAAAGAATGTGATGCGCTACTTCTTCAGCTCTTTTAGTTTTCAAAGATCGTAGCTGGGCAAACTTAGTTAAATGATCTTGATACACCATTATGAACTTATATTCGCCATCTCTGTTTGACTGCAGATCTATCAGATCAACTTTGGCTTCACAATAATACCTTTCTTAGGTGCACTGTGTTTCATTTGACACTGTTTGCATAAATTTAAATACAACATTACAACTTCATATGTAGTATTTTTGTATTTAACTTGCAACTCTTTAAGCTTACGTATTCTTCCTCCGTAGCCTATTCTGGTGTGAGTTTCATATATTGTAGTATACTCCACAATCCTTCATTGGTAACATAATACTGTGTGTTCGTTTCCCCTAGTTTTAATGGTACAATTAACTTCTCTTCATCATTTATTTTTTAAACATCAAAACGTTTTATCGTCTGTAATCCAAAGGTGTCTTGCATTTAATTTTAGCAGAAACCACTTCAGAAACAATTTTAGAATACTTTTCTTGAGAATGTAATAATGAATGATGCTATAGTTTGCCGGCAATTAATGGATTTAACTTTTCAAGAAAAAGATCACGATTTAATGCAGTATCCATTTAGTATAAATTAGGGTATCGGGAAAAAATTAAGAAAGGATTGCTCGAGCTATCAAAGCTCGCATAAGACTGGCACAGCTGATTGACTCCGAGCAGAACAAATGATTTGGCGGCAGAGAGCGAGTCACATGTTTTTTTACTCTTTTGTTTCGGACCTCCCCCAGAGCATATTTGTGATTGTCGACACACACCGGAGAGTGTCCGAATGTACAACAATGTAATGAAATATTCGATCTTTTACCGATGCATTTGGTATATGTTGGCATTCTCTGGTGAAAGTCGACATTCTCCTATTTCGGACATTCACGGTAACATATACATATATAAAGTGTGTGGACTATTCTACTATTGACCTGATTCTGCTACATATAAAATCTGCTGATGAATAGCATTTTTCGATCTCCGGGGCCTGAAAAACTGGAATTCCGGTATTGCTATACTATATGGATAACCCTGATATCTGGAAAAATATTGATTGGTACTTATTTTATTATCTTTTTTGTTAAAAGCAAGCACTACGAAATGCCTCACCATGCACATTCCAGTTTCCAATTTCTCTACATAAACTTTGACAGCAATTATTGTACGCCAGTGCGTATGAGCTACGTTAACTTTTAATCTTCCCAGAAACTCCAATTAAATAACTGGCTTTTGTAATTTCTTAGCGCAAACTTGTGATGCCAAAGATGAGTTTGGAAAGTTTTCCATATAAGCACATTCACATGAGTATGTATGTGTCTCTGTGTGTATTTCATACATGTCATAAAATTTTAAATACTCTTACTTCCCAAATGATGCTTTATTTATACACAAAAACGGCAATATGCCAAAGTATAGTTATTAGTTTTTCAACCAAACTGAACAGCTCTTTCAATTGCATGCAAATATGTGCTTAACAGGGCAACAATTGACAAACACAAACGCAGTGCATAGCAATTTCTCCAACATAATTTCTTTTGACTGCTGCTGTTTTGCTTACTGCTTACTTATCTCTGCAGCATATCCACATTGTTGCTTTTGTTTTTGTTTTTTCACAGAAACTTTTTGTCGTAATTACAATTTGCTCAATTAAGTAGAAACTGTTATGCATAGCGTGCATATGCGCTTATACGAAATTCCATGTCAAGTGATCCAAGTATTTTGGAAGAAGTAAACCGAAAAGAATTTGACAAAAAGTTTATAGCTTTCAGATTATTTCTTCAATGATGAAAATATTGGTATAGAGTTGCTTAAAGCGATATATGTATTGTCTACAGTCTCAAAAAAATGCACTACTTCCTATTCAACAGTAAGAGAAAGCAGTGATTAGCATGTCCCGCGCCAACGTTCGAGAGTTCACTTACTGTGAAGCAATTTCATGAAGAACACTCGAAAAGCTTCACATACCGAGCAGCAACATTGACTGCCAACAATCTACTCATCACAGAGTGATACCTTGACTATCGGTCAAAATATTCATATGAAACGGCTCTGAATTGATGACATGAGAGCCAAAAAAGTTTTACTAGCGGTATTTATTGACTTAAAAAGAGCATTTTAAACCATCACTCGAACGTTAATGTTATATAAGTCAAAGCAAATCGGCATCAATTAGGTTGAGCTGAAGTGGTTCAAAAGCTTTCTAACAAACAAGAAGCAAACACACAATTATAGGTGAAGTGATGTCTGAGTATTTGAAAGGGCTCAGTCTTGGCGCCGCTCCTATTCAACATCTATATTAGCAATATTTTATCAACAATCAAGTACTGCAAGATAAGACTATTTGCCGATGATGCACTTTTAACTATAAGTGAATACGATTTGGGTACTGCAATTCATAATTTGCAGAATCACTAAGACTTACTGTAATCAAATAAGCGTCAGCCGGCAACAGCCCTTATTGATAGAGGCGGTTGTCAGAGCTATTACACCTTCTCGGCATGACTGGTTCGTTGCCAGATCTGCGGTGAATGAAGCCGCCATTCGATTTGCCATCAAATCTTTTGGCGGCTACAAGTCGCCCGAACCAGATGACACATATCCCGCCATTCTGAAGGAAGGCGCAGAGTCCGTGACAGCAGCCCTGAAGAAAATCTTCTCGGCATACCTGGCACTGGCCTACATACCACGCTCTTGGAGGATGGTGGGGATTGCTTTCATCCCAAAGGTTGGAAGAGACGACTACACCAGTCCAAAAAGCTTTAGACCCATCTGCATGACTTCTTTCATGCTGAATAGTCTTGAACGACTGGTGGAATTGCGCATACGTCAGAAGTTGCTGAAGGCTCACCCTCTGTTTCCATTTCAGCATGCCTATCAAAGTGGAAAATCCTGCGAATCGGCACTGCAAAACCTTGTTGCTAGGGTAGAGCTGACCATCGACAGAAGGGACTACGCTATAAGCATCTTTTTAGACATAAAGGGGGCGTTTGATAATGCCACTTTTGACAGTATGTGTAGCTCTGCTAGTAGGCACGGCGTAGACCGGGTGCTAGTAAATTGGATTCGTTCGGTGCTGGCCCATTGAATCGTCTCGGTGCGAGCAGAGGAAGATCTGCTGGTGTCATCCGGGGTTGATAGAGGCTGCCTCCAAGGCAGTGTGCTATCTCCATTGCTCTGGTGCATGGTAATCGGTCCACTAGTCACCACCTTAAGGGATTCGGGAGTTTACGCACAAGCATATACGGACGATATTGCTTGTTTGGTAACTCTGGATATGATTGACACTTGGTGCTGTGCGAATGAGCTATCGGTAAATCCCGCCAAGACTGGTATTGTCCTCTTCACCAGAAGGAGGAAGCTTGATGGACTCGTTCTGCCCAAGCTAAAAGGAGTCACAATCCAGCTATCCAAGGAAAATAGCGATGAACTTTGTTGTGGAAAACAGATGGAGAGGAAGATATCTATGTGTCTGCAGCGACAGCCAAGCAGAGGGAAGTGCAGACGGCTCGTTGGACTGATGACGGGCCACTTTCTGTGGGTGCAGCACATGGAAAAGGTAGGCATCTCAGACAGTGTACTATGCCCAGCTTGTGAAGAGGAGGATGAGACGACGGCCCATTTCCTGTGTGTCTTCCCCGCCTTCGCTCGAATCAGGTTTGAGGTCTTTGGCACTGATTTGTTAAGAAGCGACCATCTTGGCTCCTTGGCACCACAAGATCTACTCAGATTTCTTTGGGGATTGGGTAGATTTAAAGAAAATAAAAGGGAATACAAGTGTAGTACAATAGACTTAATGAATGCCTGAGTGCTGCACTTGCTAGTCGTCCCGACAAAAAAAAACAAAAAAAGACCTACTGTATATTTGATTATGTAAAATTAAGTTAAATTTAGATGTAAATAAAAGTATACGTATGACACTTTCCATCTAATAAAACGAGTTTCAAACGACACATTAAAAAAAAATTTAAGAGAATACTGCTCAACCGCTTCACCACGCCTTCTAAGTCATCCTTCAGGTACACTTTTGCCCTGTTCTTAACTCCTTTTTTGCAGAAATGAGGAGATGTAAAGCCTTTACAAGACACTCCCCACCAAACCATTACGGAGACTGTATGGTGGTCACGCTGAACCCTTGGAACGATATTTTTTTTGTTTTTAGAAGTTTTACCACAGATTTTGTCGTTTTGCTTATTCAAAACTTCTTCAGCAGTGAACGTTTTCTGATCTGTGGAAAGAATATTTTCATGGCCGTTGACTGCGTGCCTCCGAAGAAGCTGATTGCATCTGTCGAGTCTACTTTTCTTCAAGCGTGTTGTCAAAAGATGACCAGTTGAACGACGGGAAATTTTCATATAGAGATCACCCCTAATTAGTCTTGACATGAATCTGGTCAATAACTTCATTTCCTTGGACATGATATTCTGCTTTCTCAAGGAATTTCTGCGAATTCGTTCTCGAACGGTAACGATGACCTCCTGCTTATTTTCGCATAAATATTGTTCAAAGGATGCTTTGGTTATTTAACGCAGTGTATATTTCTTACAATATTACAAAAAAAAATTGACATTTTTGCCAAAAGAAATCTTTTTTCTTTGCATTATAAGTAACTTGGGAATGTTAAGCTTTCATGAAAAACTAGGAAAAGTAAAAAGGTAGCAAATTTCTTTATCTTTGACTTGAAATAATATTTGTTTTGAGCAGTTAACGGATTCCCAGTTATTAGAAATTCTTATGAACATTTTTTTTTCCTTAATCCAAAACCATTACCAAAACCGTTACGTAACCAAAAACTACAAATTTACGCAGATTTTCAACCACAGTGCCCAATTTTACATAGGAGTTTTTAGTATTCCTACCTGGTTCCTGAGTTTTTGGCTATAAACTGGTGTAATCAAATAAAACATTACTGCTGCGATACGTTGGCTCTGCCATCACTTGTTAGACACCCAGAAAGCTAGTAGAAATATCAGCACCAGTCTGCCCTAACCTAACCTACATTTCAAAACCCCTTTTGTATTATTCCAATTACGTCAAATCTGCGTACGCATTGTGCCTACATCGCTGTCGTGCCTTCGTCGTTTCGAGTGACGCAACTACTATGAGTTTATAAGTTTATAATGTTACAAATTTTTAGTGGCAACGATAATAACGTTTGCGCCATGAGCATCCGCATGTAGTGCCCACGACACCCGGCCCGCCACATAACTACCTTTCACCCACTGCCTTCTGCGTACTATGGAATCAAAAGCCTACCTGCGTCATCCCACTCTGAAAATCTAAATATTTCATCTCCCCTTATTATGAACGCTTCCAGCTTGTGCTACTGCTGCTTTGTTGTTTTATTCTACCAGTAACTACTCTTTCAAATATTTTCGTTCCTTGGCTGGTATTTTGTTGTTTTCATTATTACGGAATTTTGCTGGATTTTTGTTATGGAGAATCATTACAAATACTTGTTTTCGAGTTCGTGCTTAAAATGATTTTCTTCATTTCGCTTTTTGCTGTTTTAGTTGCCTTTTGCATTATTTGGTTTTTGTTTGTGTGTTTTTTGCGATCTTCTAAGACGCGCCATTAAACAATTAAATATAATTGCAATTCCAATTTATTTAATTATGTCATTGAAATGAGGAATCTTTTTTTTTCTATTTGCGTAATTTTATTCTCTTTTGATTTCATGCCAATTATGTGAAGATTGGTCATTGAAATTGTGAAAAAAATAAATTAATTAATTCTCATCACCACAAACTGAATTAAACAGAGACTAATAAAGATAAAGGCAAAATTATAAAGCATCACACATTTCACAATTTCTGACTATTTATTTATTCATTTGTAATTTAAATATTTTTTTGGAAAATACAGTGAATTATTCTAGAAAAACCTTATACATTGAAGTTTAAAATTTCCTAAAATATTTATGAAAATTCTACGAACTCTCATCAAAATTTCAAACTTTGTAATCAGAATTAAAGAAATATCTGGGAACGCAGTTTTATTTATTTATTGTTTTTCTTCTGATTAGACCTTTGAGTACAGGTAAAGAAAGCGAATATAACACTAAAAAATGGGGTCTCCAACCAAAACTATCCAACTTGTCCTATGCAGACATTGTAAGGCCAATACTAACATATGCAGCACTAGTTTGGCGGCCTGCAACAGAAAAGAAATACAACAAAACTAAGCTGAACAAGATACAAAGATCAGCGTGTATCTTAACAACAGGAGCGCTTAGCACCAGTCCTACTGAAGCGCTCAATGTACTAACTCATCTGCTATGACTAGATTTAACAAAAGCTACTTGCAGCGCGGTGAGACTCAGAGATAGGAAGCTGGACAGCAAGGTCGTACGGTCACAGTAAGGTCCTCCTACAGGGACCCCCGCTGCTCAAAAACAGATCAGACTACACAGTCCCCTACGGTACGTTTTCCACCGAGAACCGAATAGAGCAAAGTGAAGGTGATTGGAAGATACGATATCGAAATCTATACCGATGGTTTGGGAGCTGGCTTCCATTCGGAGCCACTCAACCTATCTCAGTCAATTCGTCTTCCTGACTATGCCAGCGTGTTCCAGGCAGAACTGTTAGCGATCAGAGAAGCATGCAAATCACTAACACTCTACAAGGTATCTTCTCACAGTAGCTATCTTCTCAGATAGTCAAGCAGCTAGAAAGGCCTTGGACTCCAACTCCATTTCAACCAAACTAGTCTTACACTGTAGAGAGGAGCAGGAAGTGCTTAGTCATTGGCTTGAAATCACTCTGATATGGGTTCCTGGTCACAGGAACATAAGGGGTAATGAGATAGCGGGTGAGCTAGCAAGAAAAGGCTCGACAGTAGAAATAGCAGAGGCGGTGTCAGTCTCTACCCCACTCAACACATTAAAAGCATCCGCTGCTTCATACTACCATGCTTTAGCCGAAAGAAGATGGAAGCAACTATTTCACTACATGCATTACAACAAAAAACACCATACAAAATCCAAAGATGAATGGTCTTTTAAAATGCTCTCGACCAAGCATCACACGCATCACTGCAACCCTTACAGGACATTGGAAAGTAGGGGATCACGTAGCTAGACTCAATCTACCCCTCAATCCTATCTGCAGAAGCTGTCAAGCGGAAGGGGTGAAGGAAAGTCTTTTCCACTACTTATGTGAATGTCCAGGGCTAGCTAGGGCGCGATTCCGCTCCTTTGGTAAGCCTTTCTTGCAGCAAATTAATGAGATCTCAGACATCGAGATACAGAATTCGCTGCTATACTTGGACCTCACTAAATGGATCTGACTTAGAACAAAAAAAAACAAATCATTATACGATGACGGTGGTAGTAAAACGGTGCTGGTCACTAATTCGGATTATTTCAGTGGTTTTCAGTACTCAACCACCTCAAAAACAACTACAATAACAACTCCCTTGAGGAGCATAGGCGCTTTCAATGTAGGTGCTTAGATGCTATCGCACCAGCTTGTGTTTATGGACGATAAATCGTGCAGGAAGGATCTGTTCCAGCTGCCCTTTGGTCGGCTGCGGCTTCTGCTTTCCTGAGGATTCCAATCTAGGGCCATTCCTGTGATGCTGTGGAAGAGTGGTTTTGTGGAGCGTAAGCTATCCAGCCCGTTCACTTCTCTGCAGAGTTTTATAACTATTTGACTTTTGAAATACAATAATAAAGTGCAAATTTGAAGTGACTCTAAATCGTCTTGGGTTCTTAAAATTTTTTTATTTGTTTTGCTTTTGATGGTGTTGGATGTTTTCTTCTATATAAAAACTGTGCGGCGTTCGTTATATGGAGAAAATGTGCACCACCTCCGCGAAAAAAATGGGACAAATCAGCGCGAATTGTAAGCCGCTTGATATTTGAACTTTTTAACACAAAAAGTAAATGCGCTATAAAACTGAGTACCCAAAAATTGTATGTAAATTAAATTGATTTTAATGAAAATTCGTTCCAGTTTTTACAATTTATGTAAAGTTTCAAGCTTGGATTTATGTACCTCAAAGCAAACCACTTACAGAAAGTCAAATCATTAATAATCAATCAATTACAGCACACGCTCGATAACGTGAACGCTCTAAAGCGTGAACACCCCAAAACGTGAACAGACATTTTTGTGCATTGACTACTCTAAAACGTGAACAAACCCCAAAAGCTCTATAACATGAAGAATAAACATTACAATTATTTGAATGTAGTTTATACTGATCTCGAGTAATTCTGAAATTGGGGAATGCCCGAATTATAAAATAGGCATTTTATTCGTAATTGCATGTAAGTAGTAGAATATTTCAGTCGCGGTTTTGGTTTTGCAAAGAGTGTTTCGTCTTATGTTTTCTGGGTGAAAATGAGTTCTAAAAAACCCGTGTGCTTGACATTAAACCAAAAGGCTAAAATTCTCGGCTTTTTAAAAAAAGGCTCATCTGTGACGATTTCAGCAAAGAAATAAAATGTTGCTAAATCAACAATTTGTAACATTAAAGCGAAAAAGCAAGTGATTTTGAAATGCGTAAACAACACGTATTGTGGACCTGGAAATAGGAAAATACTGCGCTCTTCAGAGTTACCCGAAATGGAGAGAGCTCTTTATCGTTGGTTTATCCGAATGCGAGATAAAAACTGGCCAGTAAGTGTTCTAATGTTGAAAGAAAAGGCAAAAACACTGCATGCAAAAATTTAAAGAAAAGGAAGCAAACTTCTTCGCTGGTGATGGATGGCTCCAAAGGAATCAAGAAGAGGTACGATATTCGTCTTCTTAAAATATCAGGCGAAAAACTGTTTTCGCAACCTCAGCTAGCGGATCCGTTTAAAGAAAAACTTAAAGCTAAAATGGCCGAATTGGAGTTGTAGAACGATCAGTTATATAATATAATGCTGATGATTCTGGAGACTTTTTTCAGAGAAAAGAACGCGTCAAGTTTGGTGAAGAGAGCCCCAGGGGTAAAGTCCGAGAACCAGCGAATCACGTTTTTATGCTGTTCAAACGCCACTGGATCCCACAAGCTTAAGCTTTTGGTAATTGGAAAGGCGAGGAATCCATGTTGTTTTAAAAAGCTTTGAGTGTCTCATCGACTATAAGAGCTCGAAATCCGCCTGGATGAAGTGTGCTATTTTCAAGCAACGGTTTCATGAGTCAATTGTTCTACAAGTGAATATTCCTTTTAAGTTTTTTCCGATTTTTAAGGTTAACTGTTGGTTTTTTAAGGTTACATCGTTTTTAAAGGGGAAAGTCTTACCAATTAAAGCTCTCCTCCTAATCGACAACGCTCCTTCTCACCCAAATGAAGCTGAACTGGCAACGGAGAATGGGCGAATTTCGGCAATGTTTATGCCACCAAACGTTACTCCCCTCATTCAACCGATGGATCAGAATGCAATAAAAATCACTAAGTTGCATTACAGAAACAGCCTTCTAGCTTCAATAGCAGCGACAAAGTCTGATTTGCTCGAGTCGTTGAAAAAAATTAATTCAAAAACAACTATAAATCTTCGTGTTCACAGATATGCTGAAAAATATGTATGTGGGTTATTGAAAAAACATTTTATTATTAAAAATTTCAGATTTAATTCACGCTACCAGCCATTCATGAATGGAACGAAGATATCGAGGAGTGCAATGCAGATGACGATCATCAACAAGAGGACGAATCCGATGATGACAGCGTATCAGAGCAACTGGAGAAAATTAAGCCGACTGAAGCAATTGAAAACGTAGGTTCGAATCTCGGTGTAACACCAAAAAAAAAAATTAAGAAAAACATTTTTCTAATAGCGGTTGCCCCTCGGCAGGCAATGGCAAACCTCCGAGTGTATTTCTGCCATGAAAAAAGCTCTTCATAAAAATATCTGCCGTTCGGAGTCGGCTTGAAACTGTAGGTCCCTCCATTTGTGGAACAACATCAACACGCACACCACAAATAGGAGGAGGAGCTCGGCCAAACACCCAAAAAAGGTGTACGCGCCAATTATACCTATATATAATTATTATAAAGAGAAATAATAAACACTAGTTTCTTTTTTTATTGGTATCAAAACTGCGGGGTGGGTTTGAACGTATATATGGCTGTGCAAATGATCTGATAAATTGTGGAATTCCTGCGTTTCCCTGAATTTCAATGTACTATCCTATCTATCTGTCTATCCGTCCCATAATTCCTTTGGAAAACTCTGCACCTCATTTGCGGAAAACCTTTCTGCTATTCTCCACACTCACTTACAGGCCACACAAAATCATATTTTTGTTTTTCTTTTTTGCTATCTGTGTTGCTGTTTTTTAAACCTCCGACTATACATTCAATTAAGCTGTCATTCGCGTGCATTTCTAAAACAACAAATAAATTAATGCGGTTTTTAACACTCTTTTCAAATGCCACTAAATTTATTGGGATTTTCTATGCAATAAAACAGCTGGCTGGCTCTAGCCGTCCAATTGAGTAAGCAAACGGATGTGAATATTGTATTCGCTACTTATTTATTTACTTGTTAAGCTTTGCGTGTGTGTATGAGAAAGTGAAAAAATATGCAACTAAAAGCAAATCAATAATAAATTTTGCTCATCGTGAATGTGGCGCGTTGTTGGCATAGATGATTGTAAATTGTGAAGCATGTATGTGTGTGTTGGGTGTGTATGTATATGTGTGTGTGCGTGTAGTAGGGGTATTTTAAATTTATTTATACGGGTAACTGTAAATGTAAATCACTCGACAGAAAAAACATAATTGTTTGTTGAGCGCCGCAGCCAAATGCCAATAAATAGAAGGCGAGCGCACCGCGGCGTATACACAACATAAAGTGCCGGTCTATGTAGATGTGTCAATAAAGAAAACACGAAAATTTATAAAAAATAGATTAACACATAAAAACTAATGTAACATAAAACAATGACAACGACGGTAACGACACAATTCAGCAATAAAAAAAGCAATAAAACCAAATCAAAAAAAGAGTAAAACAAAACCTTCAAAACTGCAATGAAATCCGCTAAAAGCATTTATGCAGTTGTTTGTGTATTTTTATAAAATCTGTGCACGCCATTCAGCGAAAAAAAAGCGTTCAGCAGGCAGAATTTAACGCAGCATGAAGTTCCTGGCTGTTCGCTGCTGGCTAGTAGAAGTTGCTGCGGCATGCGGCATGTGGAATGTGGCAAATTTATGGGATTAGCCGCATTCAAGTGGAAATTTACGTCTTTGTTGGGCAAACGCTTTGTGACTTTGTTTAAATGCATTGGTATTTGTGTGCGACAGTGTCTGTCTGCGTGTGTGTGTGCGTTTGAGTGTATGCGCGTAGATTTTGTGTTCAATAAAGTAATTCTATTTACGCGATAAAATCAATTGACGCTGGCGGCCACCGCAAATTCAAATGTAATAAAAATCAAATTCTAAAATAAACAAATATTTTATCCAACAACATTTAGCGAAAAGACTTGCAAAATAAATATACTTTAAATATAAAAAATTACACGCACTTTTCTTTTTGTAAGTTCGATGGTGCAACAAATGAATTTTTTCTCGTCCTTCTTCGTTTGCTTGCAAAGAAAATATTTCTTGCTAAATTTTGTGTGATTTTTCACTTTTCTAAGGAAGAGCGCGGACGAGCAGTGCTGATCGCGTCCATTATGAGGCAGCACGGAATAGTTCCCACCGATGAAGGTAAGTTATTTTTTTGATACAAAAATTGAATAATTCTGTGATTAGAACCTCTTTGGCGAACAGAGGCTTACATTTGCACATGACAACACGACAAAGTCATGGACTTGGTGTATGAACTTAGGAATTGTTGAAAACAAGCAAATAAAATTTAAAAAGGTTCTCCAAAGATTTTTAAATTAAAAACCATTGAAAACGCCAAAAAATACTTAACAAGTTATTTATTTTTAGTCTAAGAAATTTTTAGTAAACAAATATAAATTACTATGTCATTTTTCACTTAAAAACAAGAAAACTATAAACCAAAATATTTATTAGGTTTTTATTTTTGGCCTAAGAAATTTGTAATAACAAAAAAAGACGTAATTTAAATTAGGAAAAAATAAAAAACGAAAATATTATCAAGTTTTTTTTTATTTTTCATTTAGCAAACGAATTAAATTTTTTTTTAGTTTTTTCCTTTAATTATATTAAGAAATTTTTATTAACAATAAAATAAATTATGTTGCTTTTTAAATTAAAGAACTTAAGTAGCAAAAATATTTATCAAGTTTTTTTGTTTTGGCGTAAGCATTGTTTAATAATAAAACAAGAAAATATTAGGTTGTTTTCAAATATATTTTATATTAATAAAATGTTCTTGTAAAAGAAATATAAATTTCTATGTTGTTTTTCAAATTAAAAAAAAATCATTTCTCATTACTTTCACGTCTTTTTTTTTAGCTTGGAAAAAATACTTATAAAACAAAACTATTATATTTACCACGTTTTTTTAGTTTTGACCTAAGAAATTTGTAGTAATAAAACAAATTATTGATTATATTGTTTTTAAATATTTTTGAAATTCGATAAAAAATATTAAAAAAAAAACACGTTACGTTTCTTATTTTTTATTTTACAAAAGAATTAGTCTTTTCAAGTTTTTAAAAAATTAAAAAACAAAAATATTTACCACGTGTTTTTCTGTTTGCCTTAAGAAACTTTTAGTACCAAACAAAGGAAATAAATTATTATACTGTTTTTTAAATAAAAAAGAAACATAAGAAACAAAAATATTTATTAGATTTTTTAGTTCTGGCCTAAGAAATTTTTAGTAACAAAAACAATATTATGGTATTTTTTAAAATTATGCTGTTTTTAACGTTTTTTCAGGTTATTTTAACAATATATTGTTAATATGTGGTAACCTTTTTTATATAACCCCTCTCAAGCTAGGTTTTTCAGGGTCCATAACAAAGAGGTGGCTCATTTATTGACTATTGATAAAATTTCCCTGTTGGCATGAAGAAAAAATAAATTAATTTTTTTGGGTCATACTAAAGCGATACTATTACAGTTATTGTATTTACATCTATTATATTATTAAATACTATACCGAAAATGTTCACATTCATGCAGACGTAATTTTATATTTTAGTATGATTTTCCAATTTATATTATTTAAGCGCATTGAAATATAATTGAGCCCCTGGGCACTCATGATGTTGCAACATGAACACTTGCATATTTTGTGAGTATTGGTAAGAGATCAAAGCTTTTGTTTGAAATGAAGGAATGTATCGTATGTGTCTGTGTGTGTAGATAATATTTAATGCATATGAGTGCCGCTTAAGAATGCGTGCCAATGGGTAAGTCCAACATTGCAACGCTCATTTGCGAATGACAAAGGCCATATATATTCAAATAGAAGGGCATGCATCATAACAGTTAATACTGTGAGTTGATAAACTGCATAAATACTTTAAATGAAAGGATTGAACATTATTTTTATAGGGCAGGAAATAAATTACGATTATGAGGATGACGATTGGTGGGGATGAAATATTTTCACAGAAAGCTTTTAAACATCTTGGAACCATGCTCGACACAAAGCAATGCTTGAAGCATCACCTAAGGGGTCCCGGTGGTCTAAAATTTTCATCGATCGGTACCCCTTAACTCTGTGCATGATTTAACTCAGCCGAGGAAGAGGAATGTTATAATGTCTTTTGCACTTTTAAGGACAGCATGAGGGGATGCTATTCTCAATCAACCACAGCAAGAGCTAGTTTTCCTTGGGCCTGAAATCGAGAATTCGACAAACCGATTTTAATAAGGAATGTAATATGGTTTCTTTGAAGTGAAACTTCTTAGCCGTCGATGGACGAGCGAGAATGGAGAGTAAAATTTCAAGGTCATGCAACGTTTTGGGCATTTTCGTTCCGCGAGAGAGAAAAAAGATATAACGTAGCGGAAAAGAAGAGAGAGAGCTATACCTTATATATACCTTAGATACACTTTAGGCTATTTTCCCTGAGTTTTTCCTTGTGGTTGCTAATTTCTAGTGAGAAATAACACTGCCTACTTTTTGGCGCTTGTTTGTTGGTGCAAATTTGCTTGGAAAAATATTTTTGGTGCTTACTTTTTGGCGTTACATTTCTTTGGTGCCTACTGTTTGGGGCGTTTTTTTTTTGGTGCCTACTTTTTGGCGCCTATTTCCGTTTCCTGCCTAGTGCTTGTGTGTACTATTTCTCTCTCTCTCTCTCATTTTCTCTCGGGTCTCTCCCTCTTTCTTTGTCTGCCTTGAAAGTTTCACTTCTGTTATGTGTACTACGCTACACGCACTTTTTTCATATTATTATTGACACTGTGCTAAATTCATTCAAAGACAAGTGCATCCTTATTTGGCCCCATCTCTACTCGAGAAAATAAATTTGAATATTCCTCAGCGAAGCTTACGAAATCATGATTTTTTATGGTTAGCGATGGTTAGAACTAATTATGCTTCCAATGCCCCGATTCCTAGAACTTTGAGATAATTTAATTCGTTTTCAAATCATATTATTCCTTAACAGACAACCACTTCAAACTGTTACTAAATGAATTGTTGAACTAGATTCTAAATATTCTCTAATATTCATTATCTTAAAACTGTAAGAAATGTTACATTTTTTTCAATAAAATGAGATAAAAAATTTATTAGTTTAATTTATTTTTGTTTGAAAAAATTTTGCAAAGATATTTTTTCAAAAAAATATTTTAAAATATATCCTGAATTTGAGCTAAACTGGACCGAAAATACACCTTTTCAAACAACCACGTACTGAGCGCCACCTAGTGAGAGATTTTTTCTTTAATTTTTTTGATTTGCTAACATATTTTTGAATACCATATAAGCGCCTGCAAGCAAACAAACATGCAAATAGACCGCATTAAATGATATTTTTGCATTCTGTTGCACTGCCTACATCATGCACAATCAACTTTCTGGTAATATTTTTAATACCATTTTTGTATGTACTAGCAGGTGCTCTCGACTTCGTTTCTGTATGAAATGAAATAGTTAAGGTATTTGTCACATGTAAAACACTTAACAGCAACACATTTTTGAGAGTAAAAAGCAAGCAAATTCTGCTTTAATTGATTTTTATTTTATTTTAGTAAACACACTTTAGGTTAAAAGGCAATTCTAATACTATTTGAATTAAATAATAAATGCAAAATAAAAATAAGTGGCAACGCCATTAAAAAAATGTATGTGTAAAACATTCTCAATCATAATTTTCGTGTTAACCACATAGTAATAATTCATTCATCTAAGTTCTGATTTACGATTTATGTCTTAAAAGTTAGGTGGCAACGCCATCCACCAAATACACAAAATACAAATAATTTTAATTAAAACTCACACCTATACCCTAATGTCTAATTAAACTTTGTTATGATTTTAAATATATTTTTTTAATTAGTTGGCAGCACCATTTGAAAATGTTTTTGAATTAAAGCTATAATTTTACCTTTACATCAATATCCATATGTAACTATACATACATAATTTGTCACAATCAATATATTATTGTAATCAATTCCTTTATTCCCAAAAACATAGGTGGCAACACTAGGCAAACATATTTTTTATTAAACCTCTTTTCAACATCTATATCTGATATGCATATTTTAATAACTGTTAAAATGAAGTTCTGTCATAAGTTCCTATTAATTCAATAAGACTCATGTGGCAACACTAGCCAAAAATATGTGTTTTTAAAGCTTTTTTAACCCCCTGTAGCGGGTATGTATATTTTAGTAACTACTCCAATGGAATGTGGCATAAGTTCCTATTTTTGTAATACAAATCATGTGGCAACACTAGACAAAAATATTTGTTATTAAAGCAGTTTTTAAACACATTTATCTCATATGCATATTTTTGTAACTATTCCAATAAAATGTGGCATAAGTTCCTATTTTTGCAATAAAAATCATGTGGCAACACTAGACAAAAATATTTGTTATTGAATAATTTTTTAAACACCTTTATCTGATATGCATATTTTAATAACTATTCAAGTGGTAGTATGTGGCATAAGTTCGTATTTTGGCAATAAAAATCATGTGGCAACACGAGACAAAAATATTTTTTATTAAATTAGTTTTTAAACACCTTTATCTGACAAGTATATTTTAATAACTATTCAAATGAAATGTGTCATAAATTCCTATTTATGCAATAAAAATCAAGTGGCAACACTAGCCAAAAATATTTGTTGTTAAAGCTTTTTAAAACCCCTGTAGCAGATATGTACGTATATTTTAGTAAATGAAATGTATCATAAGTTCCTATTTTTGCAATAAAAATCATGTGGCAACACTAGACAAAAATATTTTTTATTAAAGCTTTTTTCACCATCTATATCTGAAAGCATATTTTAATATCTATTAAAATGAAATTTGTCACATGTTCCTACATTTGGAATAAAAATCATGTGGCAACACTAGACAAAAATATTTGTTATTAAAACTTTTTCAAACCCCTGTAGCTGATATGCATATTTTAGTAACTATTCCAATAATATGTGTCACAAGTTCCTTTTTTTGCAAAAAAAATCATGTGGCAACACTAGACAAAAATATTTATTATTAAAGCTTTTTTAAACACCTTTATCTGATATGCATATTTTTTTATTTTAACTATTCAAATGAAATGTGTAACAAGTTCCTATTTATGCAATAAAAATCAAGTGGCAACACTAGACAAAAATATTTGTTAATATATTTAAGCCTTTTTAAGTCCCTGTAGCTGATTCGCATATTTTAGTAACTATTCAAATGAAATGTGTCATAAGTTCCTATTTTTGTAATAAAAATAATGTGGCAACACTAAAAAAATATATAATATGTTCTAGAAGAGCTTGTCCATTTGATACCAATATTTCAATATTTAGTGAAATTTGCAATAACTTACTATTTTTCCAATAAAATTCAGATGTGGCAACGCTTTCAAAAATATTGTTTTTGAAATGGATGTATATAATATTTGTTTATGCATAAAAATACAATAAATATTTTTTGGTAACTACCTTTTTTAAATTGAAATAGGTGGCAACACCATGTCAAAATTAATGCTATGCACAAACCATACAAGCCATCTGCGACCTGCTTGCCGGCTTTTCAACTGTCTGAAAAGTGTTAAAATGGGCGAATTTTGAGTGATACTCTTTCAATGAAATTTTCTACTTTTTATACGCGTACACTCTAGCGCGTTACCTCTTAGTCGCACTAAATAAAGTTAAATATATGTATGTATGTGCAACCGCCTGAACTCCACTGCATTGCCGCAAGGTCAACTTTATATCAGCCAACCAACTGCTATGCGTGCATATCACACCATTTTACTAATTTGTCAAATTCCCGCAAAGAGGCTGCTTTACTATCTACTCGGTGCAATTAAATAGCGAGTAATTCAGCTAAAAGAAATTTTAGTACAAATAAAACCAAGTCAAATGCATTTGCAAATAATCGCTAACCAAGTCGTATGCTGCCTTTGGAGGCCTTTTGTGCATTGCGGCAAGTTTTATGTGGTAAATTTTCCTTACTTAGCATTTGCCACAGCGACAATGAGCGTAGGCGCCGCTAAGCCATGTGGCTGTGTTGGTGTATGCGTATGGCTTGTTGCAAATTGGCACAAAAGCCACACTTAATGCGGCAAAGATAAGAAATTCGTTGCGCCTTTTAATTATATTCACATTTCTTTGGTAAGACGAAGAGTTGCTGTTGTTGTTTTCGAAAATTGTAGAGCGCGAAGTGGGCAGCACCTCGGGGAGAGCGCTGCCGACTTGGCCAAAATTTGCATTTTAGTCACGTATTTCATTTTAATTTAAACTTTTTTTGTTGTACGTAATCGTCATATTCTTTTATTTTATTTTTAATGTCTTTGCAGTGGTGCATTTAAAGTTGCAGCCAGAGTTGGGTTGGAAAAACGGTAGCGCGTAGGTGGAGCATAACGTTCAAGAGCTTTGTATCTGCGATAAGAAAGTAAATAAACAGTGAAAATGTGTTTTTGCAAAGAATTATGTGCCACTTGCAAGGCTGAAGTGTGCATGCATTTAATACACGCACATGCACGTGCTAATATAGGATGCGCCACTAAAATAGCGAATTTAGAAATGTTGAAAATTTCTTATAACATTTCAACAAAAGTGGCAACTCAATTTCATTTACCAAAAGCAAGCGCACTCATTGGCAAATCCCAACAAAAACATAGGCCCTTATTATGAGCAACATTCGATCTTCGACTGTAGTCGAAAGTGTTGATCGAACGAATTTTCATTTGGTATTATGGTGCTCATTCGCTGAAGAATAGGATTATTGTGAATTTCGATCGCTCGACGCATTTACAATAGATAATGTTTTCTCAGCTGATACAGCAAATCAAAATAAAAGAAAAAGCGGTTGTATTGAGATTCTTTGTTAGCAACATTTTTAAAAGTTTAAAAAGTATTTTTTGGGAAAATGAGTACAACGGAGTTGTGGTTCGACGATTCATCTCAATCTGAATAATGTAAATTTTAGGTTTGTGATCATACAATGAAAATAACTTATGTAAATGCGAAAAATCCAGGAGCTGCTCATGATTCTATGGCTTTCAACATGTCGCCATTGAAAGCGCATTTAGAGGAGCAACATCTCAATGGCCGTCGCAATACTTGGCTCCTCGGTATGTAATAAACACCAATTGAAATTCCGTTTTTAATAATTTTCGTCTGTCTCAGGTGATGCTGGGTACGCTCTAAAACCATATTTAATGACGGTATGTAATAAACACCAATTGAAATTCCGTTTTTAATAATTTTCGTCTGTCTCAGGTGATGCTGGGTACGCTCTAAAACCATATTTAATGACGGCGTTCAGAAACTCTGAGGAAGGATCTCCACAAAGGACATACAACAAACAACATGCTAAAGCGAGAAGTATCATTGAGAGAACAATTGGAGTCTTGAAAAACCGATTTAGATGTTTGTTGCAGGCAAGAGCCCTCAACGATGATGCTGGAAATATTGAAGTGGAGTCAAATAACGGAGAAGCAGAAAACATAAGAAATGAAATTCTTAGAATATTATGGAAAAACTAAAAAGTATTAAATAAAAACCTTTATGCCATAGTTTCTTTTTTATTTTTGTTATAAATTTTCCTTATTCAAATATTCGTCATTCAGCAGCCCATACCTGCCAAGGGAAAATAAAAATGTATTTCTACAAACATCACAAAAAAAACCATTATTAACCTTAATCCATTTTGCTGCCGTTCTAACTGGTGGTCCCAATCAATTCAGCTCCGTTGTAAACTCCTCTCATTTTTTTGCTGCTTGAACTTTCGTGTAAATCCCTTTTGCGAATTGTGAATTCTCTTCCATTAATGCAATCAGCCTTTCTAATTGCTGTTTGGTACTCACGACTTTCGACCTGCATAAAATTAACAAAATTAGTATATGTTTATTATTTGGTTACTATAAAACAATAAATAATCGCAAACAACTTACATTTTAACTAATTTTCCCACAATACGCTACACTATCGAAAGCAAAATTGCATTCGACTCTAAATTCGGTAAACAACGAAAATTTCGACAAATTGACATTCGATTTTCGATCGTCGACAACCAGCGAATATCGAAGATCGAATCTAACTCATAATAGGGGCCATACTTCCGATGCAAGCCTCGGAATCATAATCGCCAAGCAATAATTTCGAACCGTGTACGCTCGGCACTCGGCTGGAGATTTTTGCAAACTCTTCCTCTTCTTGATTCGCGCGATAACCGCTTACGCGATTTTGGCCAAGTTTAACAAAGCGCGCCAGTCATTTCTTCCCCGTGCTAACCGGCGCCAGTTGGACACACCAAGTGAAGCCAAGTTCTTCTCGACCTGATCTTTCCTACGCTGAGAAGGCCTGCCTCCTCCTCCTCTGCCACCACCAGCTGGTAAGGCATCGAATACTGTCAGAGCCGGAGCGTTCGTCACCAACGTGCAAAGGTCCAAGAATCTTCCGCAGGATCTTCTCAAATTATATGCAACGATAATTTTCGGCAGCCTTGATGCAACACCCATTACCAACACATACACACGCACACGCGCACATATTTGCCACAGAGATATTTATCGCTGCTGCTTATAGGTATGTCTGTATGCGTAAGTATACAGAGGGTTGTCAGTAAGTGTGTATGTGTGTGTGTGTGTGTGTGTACATCGCATAGCACTTCATGTTTTAATCGCATGTAATTAGCGAAATTTCATTAAAATGTTAAACGAGCGTCGCGCATACAAGTGCAGCAACACAACAATAATAGCAAAAATAAGAACAACATGTGCAAATGAATTATCGTTATTTCCAGTACACTGTGTGCTAGTTATTGTTGCCTTTGTTTTATTGTTGTTGTTGTTGCAATTACGCGTGTTGCCACTTTACGCATTTTGCCCATGGGCTTTTGCGGCTCGCCTTTGTGCCCGTCGCTTTGGTTCACCCATTCATGCCTCCCCTTAGTGGCGGTTTCCCTTAATTGCTCCCCTCAGCCTTGCTCACCGCAGTTGGTTGCTTGTTTGGCTTGGCTTTTTTCTTATTGTTAGTGCATATTTTCCGCATTGTTACTCCGTTATGTTAATTGTGGCTGCCCCTGTTGCTGCTGCTGCTGCCACTGCTGTTGCACTGCGCGCTTCGCTTATTCGCTTATCAGTTGGCCATGTGGCAATTACTAAGTGTCTATTAGACTTATCACACCGACCTGCAATTCATTTGCATGCAAAATAAGGAGGTCAGAACAAAAGGTTTTCATGAAAGTTATCTCGCTGCGTTTAAATTAGGGTGATAGATACTTTGTGTGCATGTAATTGCATAAGTGTATGTGTATATATACCTATGTATGTATGCAAATGCACTTAATAGGATAAGCGCGGATAATACTTGCAATCAAGATTCACAATTCTAGAGAATATTTCTTTAAAATTATATTATCTCAACTAATTAGACGATTGAGAGGGTTGCAAAATTCATACAATACCAACAATAGGCAAATGAGATCAAAGTCAAAGGAACTTGCAGGAAGTGAACTATTTCATGACTCAGTTCCTCTTGGGCCTCGGTCAAAACCGGAAATAACTATACCGCATTGGTAAGGTAAGCGACCCGAGGTGCATATATTGCGAAGCACCCAACTATGTTCTATGTTCACCCAATGTTCTGAGGGCGCAGGTTGGCGACATCGCGCCGACCAATATAATCAGCAAAATGCTTGAACGCGAGGACAGCCGAAATACGGTCGGCGAAGACATTTTGAACCCTACCTTACCCATCAAAAACAAACACAGAAAAGTCGCGACAGAGCGACGCGGCGCCTCTCTCCACCGGTAGGTGAGTAGGGGCACTCCGCAAGGCGGTGTAATCTCACCTTTTCTCTGGTTTGTCGTTGTCAATGACTTGCTGGAGGAGCTGATGAGAAGGCGCTGCAGGGTGATTGCTAGCGGGGATAATATGACACTAATTGTTAGAGGAAAGTTTGTAGATAATCTGTAAGATTTGATGCAGGTATATCTAAAATCACTTGTTAGGCGGCGGATAGCAGCCTATGGATAAATCCTCTCAAGATGGAGCTCGTCCTATTTAGGAGGAAATATAAAATACCCAGAGCTCAACTCCTCTCAATAGAGGGTACTCTGTTAGTGCTTTCTGATAAGGAGAAAAGAAGAAATCCTTGACAAAAAAACTAATTTGGAAGCCCAACATTAGGGAGATGAAAAGGCAAAGGCCATTTATGGATGCAAGAGCGCTCTTGGCAAAAGATAGCGCCCAGAATTGTAGTTTGGCTCTATAATACCATTCTCAAGCCAATTCGTTTGCATGGAAACATTGGAACTCACTGAAGAGGATGGCAACGGTAAAAAAGATTCGAACTACTCCTACTTAGCGCTTAACGTAATGTTAAATGAGGTACTAGTAGACATCGTAAGTAAATCTGCCGCTGCTCGCACCCCAATCACACTGAGAGGCTCGGGCCACAAGCTCGATGTAAATTAAGCACACTCAAGTATGCTTAGAAACTGTGTTCTCACCCCATTGGCGACTAATCAATGTACACCTTCGCTTAATCCAAGCGAAGCATTCTCCACTCACATTCAACATCAAGGAAGCGGGGTGTAGGACTGGAAGACAGAACCTGGTGAACTTGTACACCGATGGCTTCAAATTGGAAAGAAGGGTTGGCGGAGGAATACTCCGCAAGGAGCTCCCAACAGACTCAATTTCAGGTCATCGAACCACTGTAGTGTGTTCCCAAAAGAGGTAGCCGCGAACAAGGAAGCAGCTGATTAGGTGCTGACTTGTGTAAAAATTGACACGAAACTAAATATTTACTCTGGCAGTGAAGCGGTAATTAGGGCTCTGGGTTCAAAGACAGTAAAATTGGTGAGGGAATGAATGACTGATAATAGTAACATTGCGGAAAACTGCGAGATGCATAGATTGGCTAAACAAGGGAACTGTGAGGTAGTTTCACCGCGAAAACAGAGTATTGACCACCTACGGTAAAGCTTCACCTATCGAGGAAACTAAATTACATTGGATGGTGGACCAAAAGCGATATTGATGTCGGTCTCAAAAATATCTGGTTTTCCGTGTGGTCACCGCAAAAGAAGCTACGAATTTCTAATCGAATGTTAAATCCGCCCTACTGTATGAATATGAAACGTGGTTGGCGTCTGTATCTGTAATGCGGAGGTTTCAAAGATTTGTGAACCAATGTCCTAGACCCATTCTCCATATCTGGTGGCTCGACAACTGGATTTCGAACGAACATCTACTTGACCTAAGCAGACAAAAACTATTAAACAATGAAATACGACAGCGAAAATGGATTGTCCACTGCGCTAGCCAGCGACCGACGCAAGTAGAATGACGCTGAACTGGAACCCACAAAGACCACGTCGCAGGGACACCCTAAGCGGCGTAGTCCTTTTATAAATTGACGAATTGGACTCAAATTAAGACGAAAGCGAAAAGTAGACAACATTGGCAAGCATTTGTTTCGGCAGTATGCGCCCAAAAGCCGGTGCGGTAGCAATAAATAATAATAATAATAATACGAGGTGTGTTCAAAAAGTACGCGAATTTTGTGGTTTTTCAAAAATTATTTTTCTATTCATTAATATCTATTTTGTCCCCTTTTCCATGAGATATTATGCACGTGTGCCAACGTTTTTTTTAATCTTCGAAGCACTTCAAAATCTCATTGTTTTTTATCTTGTTCAGCTCTTCCGGCATCGAAGTCTTTATCTCGTCAATCGTAGCGTAGCGTCGGCCTTTCATGGGCCTCTTCAGTTTCGGGAACAAATAAAAGTCACAGGGGCCAGATCTGGGGAATACGGTGGCTGTGGCATCATTAGTGTGTTGTTTTTTGTCCAAAAAGTCGCGCACAAGCAACGATGTGTGAGCAGGGGCGTTATCGTGGTGCAAGAACCAATTTTTGTTCTTCCACAAATCCGGTCATTTCTGGCGGATTGCCCCGCGAAAATTGCGCTAAACTGGCAGGTAATATTGCTTATTGACCGTTTTATCCTGTGGCAAGAACGTGTAATGCACAACGCCCCTGCAATCGAAGAAAACGGTGAGCAAAACTTTTACTTTCGGCCGAACTTGGCGCGCTTTTTTCGTTCTTGGTTCGTGCGGCAGCTTCCATTGAGATGATTGAGCTTTGGTTTCCACGTCATAACCATAAACTCACGATTCGACACCAGTTATGACCCTCTGGAGCAAATTTGGGTCGACGCGGACAGAGTCGCAATGCTCATGCGATGCTGCTTTTGGTCGAAATTGAGCAGTTTTGGTACGAATTTTGCGGCGACCCGACGGCTCATGCCCAAATCATTGAAAAAAATCGAATGGCACGAGCCAATCGATATGTCTAGGTCCTCAGCAATTTCTCTAACGGTGATACGACGATTGGCCAATACCATTTTCTTCACTTCACCAATTTTTTCGTCTGTTGTTGAAATACTCGGGCGTCCAGCGTTCAATTTCTCGGCCTTCTGAGAACATTTTGTACCACTCATAAACGTTGATTTGGTCCAAAGTAGCTTCTCCGTATGACACAGTAAACATTCCGAATGCACTTAATTTCGTTTTTTCACACAAAATTCGATACAGGTTCTTTGATCCATCTTTTTGAATAGTTAAAAATCGAAGACGAGCCGAAATACGTGCAAATAAAGCAGCAGCTGTCAACAATTAACTGAACATTCAAAATGGCCAAACTCGTCAGCATGAGTGAGAGACATGAGTACCAACATATTGCATGCGAAAATTCAAAATTCGCGATTCTTTTTGAGCACACCTCGCACATTTATGGCAATCAAAAAGCCGTTTGTATTAAAAGAAAAAATTTTTTATAAATTGGAATTAAATATTATTTTTGTATATTAATTATACTTGTAATATATTAGTCCAAGCTTTTTTATAAACTTTTTATTTAATACCCAATGGGACGTATAATTGGCCTAATTAAGTCACAAGTTAATTTCAATAAGTTCAGAATAATTGAAATAAAAACCATTAAAAACCAATCGAGAATTAGGGTAATTGAAAAGTGTTTAAGTGTGAGAATCACTGGTTTCGTGTTTTCTTTTTATTTTTTGGCTAACACAACTCATCTAAAGTCATCTAAATGTTTATTTAGACTCAGATTTACTGCAGTTGCGTTTCTCATTTCCTTCATTTTAGTTCGCAATGCCGAACATTTATTTCGTTTTGCTGCTACTTGCAGATTTGTTGACTTTGCCTTGCGTATAAATTTATAAAACAAAATCGCATTTATTCTTTATATTTAATTCTATATTTTTAATATGTTCGATATGTACCCATAATTTAATACTAATTTTCTTTTGTAGGTCCAGTCCTCGTTAGCTTATAAACTAGTGAAACTGGAATGTCTCCCCAACGCTCGATATATTCGCAATGCTACATGCGCCATAAAGGCTGTCAATCGCTACCGTTCACTCGCCAATATGGAATGTGACATTGTCGATCGCTTACAGAATGTTTCGGTAAGGAATATTTATATTTTATTTTCACTATATATTATCAGCATACCACAGTCAATGGCAAAGCACTTATTGGTGGAAAACCATTTTTAACAGCTCAACTTGGAGATTTTCCAGCGAAACACCGCTAATCACTTCAAACCGTTTCTTGTCAATGTAACCACCAATGTTTGTAAAATTTTTGATAGACAAAGTTTTGATGCCTACGCAACAATAGTTGCGAAAATTCTCAAAGATGTGTCGAATGTCAATCACACTTGTCCATATATGGTGAGCTGCTTTCTAATAACAGTTATAATTTTTTCTAATATTATACGAAGACATTTTTCATGATCGAGTGCGCAGTTTCTTTTTAACCTTTTCCTTCTTCCTCGTTCTTCCTTAGAACCATCTGATTGTGAAAAATCTGCTTTTGGAGGCCAGATACCTACCCATTGTACCGCCTTTGGGATTCTACAAGCTCGTTTTGCACTTCCTCGAAGGTTTTCCCTACGATGATGTAGGTTCCGTTATACTGTACGTGCAAATAACTGAAGTAAAGGAATTTAAAGCACTTACAAGAGTGCCCAAGTTCCGGCAGCTATAAAATTCAATTATAATATTTGAATTTTAATATTTTAAATGCAACAAATTAAGCTATGATATAAAGAGCGAATAAAACGCAGGCATATTTTAAAAGAAGTGCAAATGTTTGCTTTAATAGAAACGGCAAAGCTTAAGTGGCAGCTATGCTGTGCCTATTTCTAAGAGCATATAAGCCGTATCTTTCACCTACTTACGAATAATCAATCCGATCGTTTCTGGCTTAAGGGGACCCGGTGGTCTAATATAGAAATTTCAAAAAATCGGTTATTTGTTTTTTCGATATTTCGAAAGTGTAGTATCTTACGATTGTGTGTGAAAGGCTGAAGCCCACCGTCAACCAACTGATTGGACCTTATCAGTGTGGCTTCAGACCTGGAAAGTCCACCATTGACCAAATATTCTCAATACGCCAAATCTTGGAAAAGACCCATGAAAGGAGAATCGACACACACCACCTTTTCGTCGACTTCAAAGCTGCATTCGACAGTACGGAAAGGAGTTACCTGTATGCCGCGATGTCTGAATTTGGTATCCCCGCAAAACTAATACGGCTATGTAAGATGACGTTGCTCAACACCAGCAGCGCCGTCAGAATTGGGAAGGACCTCTCCGAGCCGTTTGATACCAAACGAGGTTTCAGACAGGGTGACTCGCTGTCGTGTGACTTCTTTAACCTGATGTTGGAGAGCATCGTACGAGCCGCAGAACTTAATCGCTCAGGCACAATTTTTTATAAGAGCGTACAATTGCTGGCGTATGCCGATGATATTGACATCATCGGCCTTAACAACCGCGCTGTTAGTTCTGCCTTCTCCAAACTGGATAAAGAGGCAAAGCGAATGGGTTTGGTGGTGAACGAGGACAAAACGAAGTACCTCCTGTCTTCAAACAAACAGTCGGCGCACTCGCGTATCGGCACCCACGTCACTGTTGACAGTTATAATTTTGAGGTTGTAAAAGACTTCGTGTATTTAGGAACCAGCATTAACACCGATAACAATGTCAGCCTTGAAATCCAACGTAGAATCTCTCTTGCCAACAAGTGCTACTTTGGACTAAGTAGGCAATTGAGCAGTAAAGTCCTCTCTCGACGAACAAAACTAACTCTCTACAAGACTCTCATCATGCCCGTCCTAACGTATGGCGCAGAAGCGCGGACGATGACAACATCCGATGAAGCGACGCTTGGAGTGTTCGAGAGAAAGATTCTGCGTAAGATTTTTGGACCTTTGCACGTTGGCAATGGCGAATATCGTAGACGATGGAACGATGAGCTGTATGAGCTTTACGACGACATAGACATAGCGCAGCGAATAAAGATCCAGCGGCTTCGTTGGCTGGGTCATGTCGTCCGAATGGATACAAACGCTCCGGCTTTGAAAGTATTCGATGCGGTACCAGCTGGTGGTAGCAGAGGAAGAGGAAGGCCTCCTCTGCGTTGGAAAGATCAGGTGGAGAAGGACTTGGCTTCACTTGGTGTGTCCAATTGGCACCGGTTAGCACGAGAGAGAAACGACTGGCGCGCTTTGTTAATCTCGGCCAAAATCGCGTAAGCGGTTATCGCGCCAATTAAGAAGAAGAAGTATCTTACGAATATACTGTGAATTTTTGAAGCGGAAATTCCCAATATTATAGGTTCTAAAGGACATTAACCAGATACAGAGCGGTCCGCGCGCTCCTGTACCTCAAACTTTAAACTCATTTATCTCGGCCTCGTGTTGTCAAACAAAAACAACTATTCAACCGAATGGTCTGCAATTTTATTGTAGTATGCTGTTCACAACATCAATGGCTTTCGCCCGTACTAGAATCATATTATTATTTCAATTATTTCGTATTTTTTTATTGAAAAACTTAAAAAAAAACCGATTCAAAACCGCGCCGTTTTGTTAAATTTCAATTTTTTTTTTTTTATTCTAGTACGGGACGTAGCTACAGTCATACTGATTAATAATTTTTTTTTGGGGGTTTTATGTTTCAGATAAATAGAAGATCCGAAAATGGAAAACGCCGTCCAGGTCCAATTTTTCGGAAGGGTCAACTTAAACGCAATTTTTTTAAATTATTAAAATTCAAAAAAAAAAAATTGTTTGTCATTTTTGTATGTAAAAGAAGTTTAATAAAAAGACTAAAAAAATTAAATATCGTTTTTCAGTTTTTTAATGTAAAAAAATTCCTAAAAGTACCCTTCATTTTCTAGCTCTACAGCTCATCATGCATCTGAGAGTTTCAAATGTATTTCAGAATAGTCAATTGAATTTGAGAAACCGCAAAATATATTTCAGAATAGTCAATTGTCAATAATTCAGAGATCATAAAATGCACTTTAGAAAAGTCAATGGTAATTCAAAAACTGTAAAATGTATTTCAGCATAGTCAATGGTATTTTAGAAAAGTCAATTGTAATATAGAAATTGTAAAATCTATTTCAGAAAAGTCAATTGTCCCTCAAAACCCGTAAAATATATTTCAGAGCTGCCAATAGTCAAGAGTTTCCGTAAAACTTTTGATATCGTCTTGATTTAGAAAGCTGGTAGCCACAGAAATTACACGGATTGATATGTTGTAGCGTTTTTTACACCAACGAGCCGAGTGATGCACTGACATCGTCGTAATTGAGCCTCACTGAAATGTCTTTAGCTTTGCTCCTTATAAACGTGCCTGACAGAAGAACCCCTTTATTTTGTGGCACAACTTATCAATATTACGGCCTGTGGGTTTTAGCAGACTCCTTTCCAGACTCCACGTCTGTTTCACGATTTTCACGGGTTAATGTTGCTCTGCCTTATCAAACTTAAATTTTTAAAGCAGTGATGCGTCTGCCAAAATACTGAGGCTTACAATAATAGGTATGTAATACTCGTAATTCAATCCCCCCATTTAATGCAAAACATTTTCAATTTATTTGCATATCCTGTTTGTATCGAATTCCAAAGTAGATTAGCACTTGCGATACTTAGCTCACCAAATATGAACGCTTATTGATTCACTGTCAGATTCGCCAACGTTCGTTAACTTCATAAATTCGATATGTATGGGCAAAGCTGCTCGGCTTCGTATGGCTTTTGCATGCAGTACTAATCCAAAAGTACTTCAGTTACTTAGTGAACATAACTGTTTCGTTTCCTTTAAATGGCATTACAATGCATTTCGCGTATTTAGTAGATAATATATAGTAAGATTCATAAAACATACCCAGCTTAAATATACACCTGTGTTCACAATAATAGAAGCGCGATACTATAGCAAAGTTTGGACTATTTAATTGGTTTTTATTTAATTTGATGTACTTTTTGTAAACATTTTATTCATACCACAACGAAATCCCCATATATCGACGTTTCAAGCTTTACACAAATTTCTTAAAAATAAAAATAAATTTTCATCAACATTTCAAACTATTTGTCAGAATTTTGGAAAAATTCTGGGTAAGCAAATGTGTCAGTTTTAAGTTGTCGAATGCTCGAAATTTTTTCCATGTAGAAAAAGGCACGAGACCACCAACAAAAATCCCGATTTTTGAACAATTTTAAACTGACTCAATATTATAAAGGGGTTTTCCAATAAAAGGTGTTATTAAGGTAAAAGATCTGTTAGTAGGCACGGCGTAGACCGGGTGCTAGTAAATCGTTCTGCCTAAGCTAAAAGGAGTCACAATCCAGCTATCCAAGGAAATTAAATATCTTGGAGTAATTCTCGATAGTAAGCTCCTATGGAAATCACACGTTGAAACAAAGGCATCCAAAGAACTCACAGCTTTCTGGCAGTGCAAAGGTGTCTTTGGGAAAACGTGGGGTCTTTCTCCTAGCAAGGTCCTATGGATCTACACGGCCATGATAAGACCTATTATCACCTATGCATCAGTAGTCTGGGTGAGCAGACTCTCTCTAGTGGGAGTCAGGAGGACCTTACCGAGACAACAACGCACTGTGGCCATCTGTTGCACTGGAGCTTTTCCGACTACTTCAGGCCTTGCATTAGATGCTCTGATTGGTTTACCACCACTTGATGCTTTCATCCAAGGAGAGGCCTTGAAGGCCATCTGCAGGCTGAAATACAATGGGAACTGGTACGACCCCTGTGCGGCATTGGAAAACAGAAAAGGCATGGATGTTGATCCAACGATTCTCTCCATGCCCCTTGAGTCCATGCCATCAAGTGTCGTACTTGAAAAGAGATACAGTGTAGCGCAACCAGAGGCTCAGTTGTGGGAAGACTTAGAAACTGAGCCCGGCAAACACTGTTTTAGCATTTTTACGGATGGCTCCAGAACCGAGCATGGCTCCGGCTCTGGGGTATACGTGGAATCCAGCGGGACAATACTGTACATTTGCTCTTGGAATGCACGCATCTGTGTTTCAAGTGGAGGTGTATGCAGTTCAAGAAGCGATGAACTTTTTTGTAGAAAAGCGATGGAGAGGCAGATCTATATGTGTCTCCAGCGACAGCCAAGCTGCGCTTATGGCCTTAGACAGCCCTCCAACCACATCAGGGGTAGTCAAGTCCTGTACATCCAGTCTGAACTATGTCGGTAGACATAATAGCCTGATGCTAACATAGGTCTCGGGACACGTGGGTATCGCGGGTAACGAGACCTCTGACTCTTTAGCTAGGATGGTCTCGGAGGACAACTTCTTTGGTCCAGAGCCCATTTTGCCACTCCCTTCTGCAGCCGTCAAAGCCACGGTAAGCAAATGGGTTATTACAACTCACAAGCGAGCTTGGCAGGCTGAGAGAGGCTGCAGATGGACTAAACTAGTGTTACCTATCATGTGCGATCGACTGTCGCAAACCCTTCTGTCATTAAGCAGCGGAGAATTCCGGATCATTTTCATGCATTTCAACGACCAAATCAGCAAAGACACAACATTGTTGATGATCAGCCGGCTTGAGTTCTTGTGGTAACTGGACTTTATAAGCCCTAAGACCCAAATCTATATGCAAAATACGGTGTAGTGACCTTTGTGGAATACCTAATTCCAAAGAACGACGAAAAATAGACGAACCTGGGTTTTCTTCAACACTTTCGGCTACAACAGTAATATTTTCGGCTGTTCTTGAGCGACGTGCACGGGTTTTATTCTCACATCACTAGCTTGTTCCACCAGCTCGAATTTTTTCATCATTTTCTGTATTGCAGACCGACAAGGTGCTTCACGATGACCCAAAAATGTTGAAGTTTTACGAACCATCTCTGCCAAATTTTCACCATTTTTATAGTGAATTTTAATAATTTCAATGCGTTGTTTAAGCGTGCATCGTTCCATTTTTATTAATGGCGTAGTTTCTACTTGTCAAATATCAGAAAATTACAGCTTCAAAAGTGACATCTACCGAAATAGTGGGCTATTCAAAATAACATCTGTTATTGGAAACCCCTTTATTATAATTGAATGGGCTGCAATACTGCACACCCAAATTTGTTGAAATTTGAAAATTCTGAATACAAAGTCTGAAATTTAATGCAGTTTCTTTGTTATTAATTTTGTATAAAGCTCAAAGCTTTGAGCTGGATTTCGGGTGAGATTTTGATGAACATTTTTGACGTGATAACGTCTTATAATTCGATGTAGCCGGCTGCACGCACCAAAAAATGCGTCGTTATCTTGCTCATGCGGCAATACCTTGCTGTTATGTTATGTTATGTTATGTTATGTTATGTTATGTTATGTTATGTTATGTTATGTTATGTTATGTTATGTTATGTTATGTTATGTTATGTTATGTTATGTTATGTTATGTTATGTTATGTTATGTTATGTTATGTTATGTTATGTTATGTTATGTTATGTTATGTTATGTTATGTTATGTTATGTTATGTTATGTTATGTTATGTTATGTTATGTTATGTTATGTTATGTTATGTTATGTTATGTTATGTTATGTTATGTTATGTTATGTTATGTTATGTTATGTTATGTTATGTTATGTTATGTTATGTTATGTTATGTTATGTTATGTTATGTTATGTTATGTTATGTTATGTTATGTTATGTTATGTTATGTTATGTTATGTTATATTATATTATGTTATGTTATGTTATGTTATATTATGTTATGTTATGTTATGTTATGTTATGTTATGTTATGTTACATTATGTTATGTTATGTTATGTTATATTATGTTATGTTATGTTATGCTATGTTATGTTATGTTATGTTATGTTATGTTATGTTATGTTATGTTATGTTATGTTATGTTATGCTATGTTATGTTATGTTATGTTATATTATGTTATGTTAAGATATGTTATGTTATGTTACAAGTCTATATGTAAAGATGCGTACAAATCATATGTACATATCAAATGTACGAATCTGTTCTCTACGATATGATATGACAAGAAAAGTAGGAAATGAAAGAAAGTGTTTCGAGTGCACTCAGAAAAAATTTCCTCGTTAAATTTTAACGCTTTTGAGTAGTGTTTCTTTTAAATGACTATAGATGTGTGTGAAACATAAACCCGCAGTCCTCATTTTGATGTTAGTTTTTCTTTGTTATTTTAAGTAAAATATTGTTGCCTTCAATTGCCAATAAGAAATGTTTTCGGATAATTTCTTCAATCTTGAAAATTATACAATGTATTTTGAAAATGTGCAATTTCTTGAGCGATTGAATGTAATGTGTCTTGAAAAGGTCAAATCGATGATGATGCCTCTAAGTGTTGTTGACTTATTAACGTCTGATGCGCAATCAAAATTGAAGATATCTTTCATGAATTTGATAAATGTTTCGTCATTTTTCACGTTTGTATAAATGCAACTTGACCTATTCCATTGCGATTCCATTTACCTCCTTCTCTATATCCATACGAAATTTCTATCAAACAAATAAAATTAAAATTAAAAAAATGCAACCATTCCGTCAGTATTTTCTTATGACGTTGTCACGTTAAACTATCGTCAGTAAACCGACTTGACAGACAACCTCTTTTTTACTTTTTTTAACTTTCTATGAAGCTCAAAACTTTAAGTTTAATGGATTTCGGGATAAATTCGATGAACATTTTTTGGAATTTTTTCAAATTATTTACAAGAACTTGAATTACATGGTTTATAAACTACATTTTAAAACTTGTTATTATTATTTACAGTAATAGCCAGTGTTTTAGTTAGGGTTATATTTTATATATCTCCTATTATTTAAAAACCATAAAATAAAAAATAAAGAAGTAGCCAAATGCCGCGTTGCCATCATTTTGAACACAGGTGTATTTGCCTGGTCCACACTGCAAATTGCCAACTGCCATTCGATTGACTGGTAAACCTTTTTATTTATGCTTAAATAAATGCATATAAAAATATATAAATATAAATAAATTCTCTTCAACTTTAAATGCAAAATATTATAGTAGAAATGTGAGTGTGTGAGTGTTTTTGTGTGTGTGTGTGTGTTTGTCCTACACTTTGCAAAGTGGCCGCCCGAACTGGCGGTGGTGGTTGGTTGGTTGGCAAAACACCGCCAGCTGTCATGACTTGTGTGACACATCAAAATTAATTTATGTTATGATATTTTGACAGTTTCATATGATTTTGCTATTTCAATGTGACACTCGCTCACCGACCGCCAACACGCTCAGTGTTAAGTGCTTACCAAATATACTTTTCATGCATATATATTTACATATACACACATACTCGTATACATACATACACACGCACACATATACACATCTGTATACTCATTTTTCAATTCACTCAGTAAAACCTTTTGCACGTTTGCATAATATTTTTACTATTCAGCCGCTACCCCCGCTCGACTCCACACTTACGCCTTTTGCAATCTCGAGTGTGAGTTTTTTTCATATTCCTTTATTCTCTGCCACTCAAATCACTTTCCGCAATCATCGCATTTCATTCGTTTTTTGCTTGTTGTTATTTTTGTTTGTGGAACTCTTGATATTATTGCCATTTTGTGTCATTTGAATGTGGGAAATGTGATAGCCGTTAAGTTTCAGCAGCGTTTTTTGGTAGATGTAGTTTTTTTTTTTTGTATTTCATAGCTACAGCTACGTCGTACGTGTATTTAACAGTTTTTTTTATTTTTTGAATTTGCTTTATATTTCACTACATTCGACACATAATTTGCAACATCACCTAGAATACTTTTTCAAATACATTTACCATTTTGCCATTGTCACGTGCTGCCTTGCCAGGGCTGCATTTGTGCTTGCGTCTGTCATCTGCCTCGTTATCCGCACTTCCATTTCGTATTCAATTGAATTTTTTTGGCGAGCGTTCTCGAATTTTTTGGTATGTCGAATTTTCATCATTTTATTACTACAGATTTTTTCTTCTTCTTCTTGTATGCACCGGCGTACAGAACTGGATGCAGAGTGATTATTTTCCTTTCAAATACTAGGAATACTTTTCATTTTAAATTTTTTTTGATTTTATTTTTAATATTTTTTTTAGTTAAAACTTATGCTCTAATACCACAAGGTTCAGTATCCAAGTAGCTTTTTAGCTCCACATAAAGCGTTTTTCAGTAAGAGCGCTTCAACTTTTTTTTTGAATAAAACACAAACGGTTTGACTTTTTTAACTTATTTTTTTTTATTATCGAGTTTGAACATATACATTTAAGAATGAAATTCGATTTCTTTTGCATGACCACCACGTGCACGTTTTACGAAGTCCAATCATTGAACCCAATTTTCGACCACTCTTTTGCATAAATCGGCCGAAATTCCAGCAATTTCGCGTTCAATATTGGCTCTGAGCTCACAAATCGTCGCCGGTTTATTACTGTAGGCCAATGACTTCCCATAACCCCAAAGAAAATAGTCTAGAGGCGTCAAATCGCACGAGCGCGGCGACCATTCGACCGGTCCATTTCTGGAAATAATGCGCTCATCGAACTTACTCTTCAACAAATCAATTGTAGCGTGTGCTGTTGGCTTGTGGCCCCGTCCTGTGGAAACCACATGTCGTCTAAGTCCATACCATTCAATTGCGGCCAAAAATAATCGTTTATCATGCCGCGGTATCGATTTCCATTCACAGTAACGTGGCGATCGTTCTCGTCAACGAAAAAATATGGGCCAATTACGCCGCCGGCATGTAAACCGCACCAAACAGTGATTTTTTCGGGATGCAACGGTGCCTCATGAATCTCGTGTGGATTGCTTTCTGCCCAGTAACGCATATTTTGCTTGTTGACAAAGCCATTGAGCCAAAAGTGAGCTTCATCACTGAAGATGATTTTTCGACTTTAAACTTTCTTAACAGAACACGCATTTTTATAATAAAATTCAATGATTTACAAGCGTTGCTCAAGTGTGTAGCGTTCCATGATGAAATGTATACTAATGAAGTTTACAAATGAAAGTTGAAGCGCACCTATTGAAAAACGCCTTACAAAATCGGCCTTCTAATTTATCCAAAATGTTGCTCACTCTTAGGTATTCAGTTATTATATCAGTAAAACCTAAACTTCTGCGTACTAAAAATTCGCTAGAAACACCTATTATTTTGTGTTATTTACTTTTTCCCTAATCGTTGATGTTTTGTTTTCTGAATGCTTGAAAATCGCTAGGTTTTTAACAAAAGTATCCAATTTTAAAACTTATTAAGATTTTTTTCTTTATAAGCATATGTGAACAGGTTCGAAACGAAGAATAATAGCTGAGATGTCATGGATGTGAGCAGCGAAAAAGTAACTAAAAATGTGTGAGTTTATTATTAGCTTGGGGAATAAGTTCATAGCATTTTGGCTTATTTAGACAAAAGCCCTGCTCCGACTCCCGATTCCATCTTAGAACCGTCAGGGAAGACAGAGGTAACAGCTTAGGTACAGATTTTCCCCTCGTTCCAATCCTGCCTGCTTGGAAAGTTGGCCTGGCGCGACCCTCAAACTCCAGTTAGCGGATAGAGAGATCTGTCCAAAGTTCAGAGAAATACGGTGTTAGCCTAAAAATGCTACCATATCTTTGGAGAAATTGGCTCCAGAGGCCAACCTCCTTCAACGTGATTGCACTTTAAGTAGCGATGATAATAATGGTGTCTGACACTTCAGTACGCGTAAATATTTTGATATGAAAAAACACTCCGCAAGATGGTGCCCACTGACAACGAAAACCTGATGACTCCGAACGAGAGTTTGCCGAAGATCGAATAAGGGATTCACGACAATCCACCATCGGTCAAGTAAAGAACGAGGCAGTGGATGCTCAATCAAATTCAAACCAGACCAGGGTAGGTATATCGGTTAGATATCTATCTAGATATCAAATCGATATACCTACCCTGGTTTTCTTTCGCTGGTCATTCCAACAGGTTTTCGAGATATGCCCAGTCATCGGTCGTTATTCGGTGACTCGTACGTAAGCATTGTTGGTAGTCAGTTCGTGGCTTTAGAAAGAGGGGAAGCGCCTTTCTGGCTCTTATATAAAAAATATTTCTTAAGCTTAGTCCTCACGCTCTTCCGATAAGGAATTACTAACTGAAATAGCTGCTATTCGTATATGATACTGTTGGGCACACAAACAGCTGTTTTCCTTGCAGTGTTCATTGCATCAGCTTACTCAAATTTGTATGACACACTCATATGTAGACATATATATGTACATACATGCATTTTGTTGTTTAATAAATTCTCTCATTCCTATCTCTCATCTAAAAGTGTAAAGTCGTGTATTTGATTATCGGAAAGAGATTACAGATACCGAAAAAAGTATAGCACAGTAGGGAGCACAAAATAGCAACAATTTTCAATCAACCAACAGTCTTCAATAACAGAACTGTGAATCAGAAAATGTGTTACTTATACGCCCCGGTAACCAATAAAAACTCCCAAATTTTAGCTTTAAAACACTTTCTAACAAATTCACTTTCCTTTTCACTAACGTAAGCTGCGAGAAAAACATTTTTTTTTTTTTGGAAAGCTGCATTTAATCCGACGTTTCAGTTGCAAATTCCAATGCTTGGCCACTTTGAATCACTTTCCCTATCCACGCTTATCCCAGCTTTAGCGTCGTTTATCGCCTGCCATACTTCACTTAAAGTATTTCTCACTCAGCCTGTCCTAGTAACAGGGATTTGCGTTGCAAGCGATTGCACAATTTTGACAAGGAAATGAAAATTGGTGTGCGAAAGAGAAATACTAATTACATTTGAGTAGAAAATTGGAAGCAAAGTTTGATTTAAGCGTTCAATTAAGGCAGAAAATTTTCATTTAAATTTTTAGTTTTTTTTTTATGGAAAAATTATTTCACGACACTTTGCCGCCATGGCCATGAGATATTAGATAGAGACTAAAAAGGATATAGCGAACAGTTTGAAAAATTCTAAACAAAATAGTTAGCAACTTCCACTAACTAATTTCCTCCACTCGTTTTTTCCTCTTATATGTATGTATGTTTGTATGCATGTATGTATATACATATTTCATTCAAATTTGTTCATTTTCAATTTTATTTCGAAATCTGCATCGCATTTAATCTGAATTTAAATGCAAAGTGACTGTTGCACCGATTAAAACCCTGCTTATGCTCTTTCATCCATCTGGCAAACTAGCGCCGCACACACTACGCCGAACTACCATAAAAACTGGACTACGTAACCGAAGGACTGTGGCGGTGGCGCGCACTGCAGGCGGGTGGAAAAACTTTCGCTAGCAAATCACTTCATGGCTGGGCAAATCAGCCAACTAAAACTTTGTCTAGCCTAGTCATGACTTGCTGGCTGGTCCCACATTTATAGTAAGCGTGTCATTGTACACCAACAACAATGAAGTGGACACTTTCCGATTTGCTGCCAAACTTTAAAAAATGCAAAAACTTTGCGACGTAGCGGCAAAAAAAACATATATATTATGTACCTATACATACATACATACTTATATATTTATGGACAAATGAATGCGTGCAAAGTACAGGAGTATGTATGTATGTAAGAGGGCAACCCATCTGGAAAAGCTAAGCTTGTGTGTCAAATTGCTGTCAGTTCATTACTTAAGGTTTTTATCAACTGCAGGATTCCCCATATTCGACGGACCCATCTGGCAACCCTGTATATTTTGACAGAGACGTCAGATCGCTTAATGACATACCGCACTGGAAGCGTCAGTCCAAGCAGATTTTTATCATGGAACAGTGCACGCCACGCGAGCGCTCCCAAATTGTTGAAATTTACATTCAACAAAAGAAGTCAAAAGAGAAGAAGAAGAACAAAATCATCATGTCCGATGAGGTTCATTTCTTATTGAATGGGACGGTAAACAAGCAAAATTACTATATTTAGGCCACTGAAAATCCTCACAAAATTCAAGAGGTACATCTTTACGACGAAAAAGTCACTGTTTGGTGCGGCGTTAGTGCGAAAACGATTATTGGGCCGTTTTTCTTCGAAAATGAAGATGGTCAAGCTGGAGCGTTATCGCGATATGATAACCACTTTTGTGATGCCAATTATTCGTCGAAAGCGTATGAGGTTTTCTGGTTCTGGTTTCAACAAGACGGCGCTCCACCACACACAGCTCGCACCACAATCGATTTTTTGAAGAAATTGTTTCCTCGTCGCTTGAAGTCGAAAAATGACGATTTTGACTGGCCACCGCGTTCGCCCGATTTAACGCCACCTGACTGCTTCTTGTGGGCATATTTCAAATCAAAGGTTTATATTAATAAGCCAAAGACCATAGAAGAGCTCAAGAACAATATCCGTGAGGAAATAGCCGCTATTCCAGCTGAAATGTTAGCTAAAGCTATGGAAAATGCTGCAAAACGGGCACAATACGCCGTACAGGCTCAAGGCGGCCATTTGAGAGATATCATATTCAAAAAGTAATGTCAACAAATCTACGTGAACCAAATAAAATGATTATCATCGTCAACATCAAAAAAATTGTGTTTTTCTTTGATTTAAAAAAAAACCACATAGGTCGCTCAAATTGAAAATCGTTCCCTATTGCCGGGAAAGAACCGTGGGTACAGTATGGGGAATATTTTTGTTGCTTAAAATACACAAAAATAGAAGTACAAAGATTGATAACTTGGATTAGGATGGGCGCACTCGTATTGGATATTCCAAACATGCACCATAAAATATGCTGTTCTTTCTCTCTCTACCAGGCTAGTGAGGTAAGATGAGTGAAAGAACTGTAGAGCCCATCAACCTCGAGAAACGCGATATGAGATCTTTTAAACTTCCACCGGAAGAAAATTTGTTCGTCCTTTCTGTACCAAGTCAAAATGAGGGAAGGCAATATAGAACCAATAGGTTCCCAATAGCGACATTTTTTGTCTTTCTTCCCCCCGCTTGAGAGCATAGCACCTCGACAAGACTCTTCCATCGTACACGGATCCGGGTTGCTGTTTTTGCGCCGTCCCATGTGACGTTGGCATCTGCTAGCTCAACCCTGTGGTAAGAAAGATGTGTTTGCGTTGGATCCCACACAATTTAAAAAACACCATGGAAACGCGATTAGACAAAGTGCTTCAAAAGTTGGTGCAAACGAATGCAAAAGTGTATTGATCATCATGGAGAATATTTTGGAAAACAATAAAACCATTTCAGAGCACCTGCTTGGGGGGTTCAATAAATAGCCGTGTTATAAACGAAGACATCTTTTTTTCAAAAAAAAAAAAAATATTTTTCAACACAGTCCCCTTTTAGAAAGACACACTTCTCATAACACTCCGGCCCTCCAAAAAAAAACAGGATACGCCTGTGTCTCGGCGATGACTTCCTCCTTTTTCTAAAAAATCCATGAGGATGACGCCATTCGCATCCCAAAAAATCGTCGTTATGACCTTTCCGGCCAATGGGACTGTCTTCGTCTTCTTTGGAGCAGATTCGCCAAAAGAAACTCATTGTTTTGATTGTTGCTTAATCTTTTGTGTGTAATGATGAATCCAGGTTTCATCAACGGTGCCAACTCGACGCAAAAATTCCTTCGCATCTGACTTAAATTGCTCCGAAGTTAGCAGCCGCAGCCACTTGTTGTTCAGCGTAAGCAATCACGGCACCCATCGGACCGACAATTTTTTCAACGCCAACTTATAATGTCAAATATTAATTGCCGCACCGGTCGACACACCTATGGCCTCTGTTACTTCGCGCTCTTTCATTCGCCGATCAGCGAGAATCATGTCGTGGACTTTTTGACTGATTTCCTCGTTAACCACGTCTCCCGTGTGTGCTGGAGGCTCCTCATCATAAACGGATGTTCACCCACGTTTGAATTCGTTGAATCAATACCTAACTGTGGCCATAGATGACGAAGCGTCCCCACAGCACACAACTTCGCTTTTATCTCCTCGCCTTTTCCCCCTCCAAAAACAAAAAGCGAACTACCGAACGATACTGCTCTTTTTCCATCATAGCGAAAATCACGAAACACGTCTTACGCGAATAGCTGCTAAATCCATACTAACCTATCAATCAGTCTGAAATTTGTTTTGCCGTCGTTTGATAGATGGCAGCACACGAAGCTAACATCAACTTTCCTCGCCGTATGTCATCAAAAACGGGTACTTATTGGAGCGCCCTCGTATGTTGATTATTCCAGTTTTAGGACAGTAATATAGATAGCGACCCTCGGATAAGTTCTTCGCACCCTAAAATATCTATTTTAGAGAGTTTGCTTCATTTTCAATAGCAAGAACTCCAATTTGTGCAGCGTTGCAGGTTTCTCGTTCGTAGTAGGAATGTCTCAGTTGTGCATACTGCCAGTACAGTTTTCCCTCGCTTCTTTCCGCCGACTTTGAGAATAAATAATAGTTATCCTATAAAATACCCGCATTCTAATCTCTCCTGATGAGTGAATACATCCTAATTCGGCTGGGAAAGCTCTACACTTGCAAATAAATAAATAATAAATAGTTGGCGCGTAAACTTCTGTTAGCTGCTTAGCCGAGCTTCTCCTGCTATTTTGGTCGTGCGCCTTGATGTTGTTCCACAAATGAAGGGACCCACAATTTAGGCCTGCTCCGAAAGGGCAAATGGTTTCGGTGAGGAGTTTTTCATGGTAGAAATTCACTTGTAGGTTTGCCATTGCCTGCGACAACTGTAAAAATATCTAGTTCTGTATTTTGCTGTTTCATGCGTGAAGATTCGAACCAACGCACTCCCGAACGGTAGTCACGCACCAACCCATTCAGCTCCGGCAGCCGTCTTACAAAGTTAGGTTTGATTAAATTCATTAATTTCCCTTCAATTTCATCGAAAATTACAGTGTGTCCGTAGCCGTCTTGTAAAATTTATCTGATCTATAGTTGCTTTTACCTTCATCTCCTACACCAAGGAATGTTAAATTTTATACCTTTCCCATACTGAGTTACTTGCCCTTTTTTGCCTTCAAATGATAATTTTTAATAATAATAATAATTTCAAATTCACTAGAAATACTCAAATTTCAAAGACTTTGTAATTCTTTGCGGGGCTGTGTGAATATATGCATGCATACATACATACATATATACATATACGCACTTATAGATACGTTTGTAGTTTCACAAGCGAGCAGCGAGTGGCAAATTATTGTCTTGCCACTGCCACAGCCACTTCTTCAACTAGCAACTTTTGACCAACTGACAGTGAGCAAATATGCTCATAAATATTTGTTTCCTTGGCTGGAAAAGAAACTGTGGAAATAATTTGCAAATTGCAGTTTATAATACTAGCGAGCATATAGCCAATTCCTCGAGGATTCTTGAATGCAACCGAGAGTGGCGTCGTTTTGTTTTTGCTTTTGCGATAAAGTTGAAGTAGCCACTGAAGTCACGAGCGCACAAGGGCATATAAAAGTATGCATATGCATATGTATTTACACACTGCACACATCCACATACATATATCCAGATGAGCTCTTCAAATCGTACTGAATGATGGAAATAATCGCTTAATAGTAGTTTGCTCAATAAATATTTCAGTTTCTTATAAGTTTTATTGACGTTTGTGTCATTTGGCTTATGCACATTTGTGTATATGCACACACATACATGCACATGCAGAACTGTTTAACTACCAGAAATATATAGGGTTTCCCAATAAAAGGTGTTACACGTGAATGGATTGCGCTATCGAGAGATGATTAACGATTTTTTATGGCTGGAATTGGATGGTATTGATCTGGGCAACATTTATTTTCAACAAGATGGCGCTACATGCCACACAAGCAACAAAACCATTGATCTTTTACTGGAAAAGTTTCCGGACCGTGTTATCTCTCGAAGAGGTGATCACAATTGGCCACCGAGATCTTGTGATTTAACACATTGTGACTTTTTTCTTTGGGGCCACGTGAATGAGAAGGTCTACGCCAACAGCCCAGGGTCGATTCAAGACCTCAAAGATGGAATTCGTGAGGCTATCGAGGGCATAGGGCAGCCACTTTGCAATTCGGTTATGGAAAATTTCATAAAAAGGATATTGTCCTGTAAGCGTGGTCGTGGTGGTCATTTGCCGGCATACCTTCCTCTTTATAATGAAAAAAAATGTGAGCCGTCATGGAACGCCTGGCAGATGTGAAACATCGTGTGTGTACAAGTAATATGCATAAAAGATAATATTATTACAGGAATTAAATATAGCCTAATGAAAAAATGAAGTATTACCAATTTCTTACAGAAAATGGTAACTTTATTTAATAAACATTTATTTACATGTGATATCAAAATTCGATATAAATATCAAGCCACAATTTAAATATTTTCATCTGTGACTTCAGTAATAGTTATATTCGATGTTTCCTCTGCCGGTATTACTGTGACGATTGGTCGATGATAACTAAAGTACGTTACAAAAGTATTGGATAAAATATTATCAAGATATCTCACAAATACAGCATCTATTGTTGTTCCATATTTGGTAGTAGATTCTCTTGGATTGTTGTTGATTTGCAATTGAAATTCTTTTTGAAGTGTGCTTTGAGTGCTGAACTTTCTTGAATTTTCAGGTGGCGCAAAATTAAACATCCTGTTTTGTATTTAAAAATTATTAAATAAAATTAAAAAAAAAATTAAATAAAAAACTGACTGAGTGATGAAATTTTTTGAATTTTCCGGTGGCGCAAAATTAATCATCCAGATTTGTATTTGAAAATTATTAAATAAAATTAAAAAAATAATTAAATAAAAAACTGACTGAGTGATGAAATTTTTTGAATTTTCAGGTGGCGCAAAATTAATCATCCAGTATTGTATTTGAAAATTATTAAATAAAATTAAAAAAAAATTAAATAAAAAAATGATTTTGAGTGATGGAATTTTTGAATTTTCAGGTGGTGCAAAATTAATCATCCAGACTTGTATTTGAAAATTATTAAATAAAATTAAAAAAATAATAAATAAAGAAATTATATTGAGTGATGACTTTTGACCTTTACGCCCGCCACTGCTTGTCTGTTTTTATACAGCAGCTCTATACTTCACAAATTTGAATTATGATTGACGTACTGCACTATTTGTAAAAAATATAAATAATCCGATTGCATGATAAATTTTGTGCCACTTTGTATGATAATCAAAACAAAATAAAATATGCCTTTTCAACTTTTGCTCATTACGAGCTGGCATATCTCGAATTTGCTATTAAATAAGTTTGCACTTTTCATTTCGAATTAATAAAGCAATAAATTTGGTATTGCAAAATAGTTCCACTTTGTTTAAATAATTGAGTAATGAAACTTCTTTCTGCTATGGCTCTGCTTTCTGTGACCTTTGGATATTTTTCAACTCAAACACTGACCTTCGTCATTTCTTCGCACAGAGAGCGCGCCTCAAAGGTGCCCACTCTAGCCAGCCTTCCAGTTTCCCATGAATTTTCTGTAATCCAATTCCTATTATCTACATAGCAAATTACCGAACACATTCAAAAACACATAACACACCAACATTTACTAAGCACTCACGAGTATCCAACTCGCCGCTTTTTAGCAACTCTACATTTGTCTCTCTAACATGGCACACATACTAACACACTTTAACCCACATCATTTGTGAGTTGTTCCTTTGAAGTTGGCTTAGCACTTCTCATACTACTACACATAAAATATATATATGTATACCTTTGTACAGCGTGGCAACCCGTCGCCACACCAACGATTCGGTTTACTAGGCTTACTTCTATAGATGTTTCACATCAAAAAAACATCCGTTCATTTATATTAAAAAATAGCATTTTTCTTTGAATATCAAAATAACACTTCTTATTGTAAAACCCTTTATTATAACAAAGATTATTATTCATATAAAAAAGGCATACTAGGGCGGTACTGAAGTCGACGGTAAACTCCTTCTGAAAAATTTCGCCATTTTGGCTCAATTGCATTAATTTTTTTTTTTCAATATCATTGAGGAAAAAGGATATCTCTTAAAAGCTTACCCTCGTTTTCAAGGCGACATTTCACACTATAAAAATTAATTTGCTGTTTTTTGCTAGTTCCATTCAATTGTGAGTTACAAGGTGTTAACAATGGAAGTAAACAAAGAGAAATTTCTCTATATTTTACAGTTTTTCTTTTGTAAAGGTGAAAATACGAGAATGCAAGCCAGACCGCTGAAATTGGGAATGGTATTTATGGTGACGATGCTGCAATAGGAAATTACGTGCAATTTAGGTTTCGTCGATTCCGTGCAGGCATTTTTAATGTCAAAGGAAAAATCGAAAAAGTCAATAAAATCACAGAAATAATCGAAGTAGACCGCCAGGTTCGTAGTCGTGGTATCGCCCAGGCACTACAGATCGACCATAAAATAATTTCAAGCCATTTGCACAAAATTTTAGCCACAAATAGTTTATTTCCTTTCACCCAATCTAGTATAATAGACTGGGGAACGAACCAACTGCAAATTAAAAGTGATAAAATCTATTAGGTTCATAGCCATTGCAGAATGTTATTGAGAGTTGAAACCATCTTAAATCGACGGACAACCTTAATGTATTGTACATGCCACGTAGTTATATATGTATAGTAAATTCACAGATATACATATTAAGCAGGTAGCAAAGCAGTCAAACGTCGTAAAATATTTTATTGCTAGCACTTAAATGTATGAGCTGGTTATGTATTTATGAGTAACTCCCTTTCCCACTTAAAGTCATATGTATATACTTATATATGTATATTGTATATATAATATATATATATATATATTTCTTGTATAAGTATAGGATTATACATCCACATACATATACATACATACGTTCTGTCAAAACATATTGGGAATTGTTCATTTAAAAAGCGCCCGATAAACATATGTCTAAGTTTTTTTTGCTGGGATGTTGGTACAACTGTCCTCTATAGTGTCGCAGAGTTCGAGCGTGATCTGTAAATTAGCTAATTTTTGGCATTTAATTGTATCAGTCAATCGCAGGTGTGCTCTGCGATTTTCACTATGGATAAAAATATCGAACAAAGAATTTGTCTTAAATTTTATAATCTGAACGGGATTTCGTGTGCCGAATAGTTGAAAATGTTACCGAAAACCTATGGCGAGTGCGTTTTATCAAAAACACGGCACTACGAGTGGTATAAAGCCTTTGCAGAGGGTCGAGAAGTCGTGGAAGATTTGCACCGATCTGGTCGCCCATCAACGTCTTCAACGGATGAAACGTCAAAGGTCCACAAAGTCAAGAAAATGGTGCTTGAAAACGATCATTTAAGTTTGACGGAGGTAGTGACGTGACCTTAACATGTCTCACGAATCAATTCACAACATTTTACACCATCAATTGGGCATGAGACGTGTGGCTGCTCGACTCGCTCCAAGAGAGTTGAATTTCTTTCAAAAAAATTCATCGAAAGAAGGTGGCTGAAGACATGCTTGAGCAAGTGAATTCGGACCCAACGTTTAAGCAGCATATCATAACAGGTGATGAGTCGTGAATATATGAGTTTGACATGCAAACCAGTCAACAGGCAACCATGCGGCTGAATGGCGATATCCACATGAGCCGAAACCCAAGAGGTCTCATCCGAGGCTTTGCATATCTTTTCATTGCGGGAGATTTTTAAGTGGCAGGTCCCAAACCCAGCGCACAACCAAGTATCCTGGAATGTTTCGCCTTCTCACGTTAGCTCACTCCCAAACGGGTGTTCGGAAGCTACCCAGAGGATACGTGGGCTAATCCCGGACGTTGTGAGCTGCTTGAATCATATGCAGAAGAATCGTCCTGGCCACTCCCAAGTGAATGGCGATCAGTAACTTTCCCCACTTGAGTGGACTTCTACATATGAAACCATCCTCTATATGTGCCCCCGGCACGACATAAAAATCGTACTTGGCGACTTCAACGCCAGGGTCGGCAAGGAGGGAATTTTTGGTCCAACAGTCCGAAAATTCAGCTTGCACAACGAAACATCCAGTAACGGACAGAGGCTGATCGACTTCACCGGGGCCCGAACATGCTGCACCAGCATAAAAAGATACACCAAGCTACCTGGCTGTCTCCTGATCGAAAAACGCGAAACCAGATCGATCATGTTGTGATAGATGGAAGTCACGCTTCTAGTGTATTAGATGTACGTACGATCCGAGGACCCAACATCGACTCGGATCGTTACCTTGTTGCAGCCAAATTGCGCACACGCCTCTGTGCAGTGAAAAACGTACATCTACCTATGCAAAGAATGTTCAACATCGAAAAGCTGTAGTCACAACGCACAGCCAGAAGATTCGCCACTCGACTCTCACTCCTGCTCTCAGAGATCACTGCCCAACAAACCGGCATGCACGAGCAATGGAGCAACATTTTTCGTTCTCTACGTACCGCCGCCGAAGAAGAAATCGGATTCCGGCGAGCCCAAAAAAACAGTTGGTACGACGAGGAATGTCATGCTGCCGCCGAAAGAAAAGATGCTGTCGTTAGAGTCACGCTGCGATCGGGCGCAACGCGAGCCATGTGGGATCGCTACAGAGAGCTAAAAAATGAAGAGAGACGTATTACCCGAGAGAAAAAACGAGAGACCGAAATACGTGAGTGCGGCGAGGAGATGGTAAGGTGCATGCATCAGCTCCTATGCAAAATATGGTCGGATGAAAGCATGCCTACCGATTGGAATTTAAGTGTGCTCTGCCCAATCCATAAGAAGGGCGATCCTGCAATCTGTGCCTATTACCGCGTTACTAGTCTTCTAAATATCGCCTATAAGGTTCTAGCGAGCGTATTGTGTGAAAGGCTGAAGCCCACCGTCAACCAACTGATTGGATCTTATCAGTATGGCTTTAGACCTGGAAAGTCTACCATCGACCAAATATTTACAATACGCCAAATCTTGGAAAAGACCTACGAAAGGAGAATCGACACACACCATCTTTTCGTCGACTTCAAAGCTGCATTCGACAGTACGGAAAGGAGTTACCTGTATGCCGCTATGTCTGAATTTGGTATCCCCACAAAACTAATACGGCTATGCAAGATGACGTTGCTCAACACCAGCAGCGCCGTCAGAATTGGGAAGGACCTCTCCGAGCCGTTTGATACCAAACGAGGTTTCAGACAGGGAGACTCGCTGTCGTGTGACTTCTTTAACCTGATGTTGGAGAGCATCGTACGAGCCGCAGAACTTAATCGCTTAGGCACAATTTTTTATAAGAGCGTACAATTGCTGGCGTATGCTGATGATATTGACATTATCGGCCTTAACAACCGCGCTGTTAGTTCTGCCTTCTCCAAACTAGATAAAGAGGCAAAGCGAATGGGTTTGGTGGTGAACGAGGACAAAACGAAGTACCTCCTGTCTTTAAACAAACAGTCGGCGCACTCGCGTATCGGCACCCACGTCACTGTGGACAGTTATAATTTCGAAGTTGTAAAAGACTTCGTTTATTTAGGAACCAGCATTAACACTGATAACAATGTCAGCCCTGAAATCCAACGCAGAATCTCTCTTGCCAACAAGTGCTACTTTGAACTAAGTAGGCAACTGAGCAGTAAAGTACTCTCTCGACGAACAAAACTAACACTATACAAGGCTCTCATCATGCCCGTCCTAACGTATGGCGCAGAAGCTTGGATGATGACAACATCCGATGAAGCGACGCTTGGAGTGTTTGAGAGAAAGATTCTGCGGAAGATTTTTGGACCTTTGTACGTTGGCAACGGCGAATATCGCAGGCGATGAGACGATGAGCTGTATGCGCTTTACGACGACATAGACATAGCGCAGCGAATAAAGATCCAGCGGCTACGTTGGCTGGGTCACGTCGTCCGAATGGATACAAACCCTCCGGCTTTGAAAGTATTCGATGCGGTACCAGCTGATGATAGCAGAGGAAGGCCTCCTCTGCGTTCGAAAGATCAGGTGAAGAAGGACTTGGCTTCACTTGGTTTGTCCAATTGGCGCCGGTTAGCACGAGAAAGAAACGACTGACGGGCTTTGTTAAACTCGGCCAAAATCGCGTAAGCGGTTATCGCGCCAATTAAGAAGAAGAAGATGCCTGACAGGATTCAAGTGAGAGCAACTAGTGAAGGAGGCCTCCACAAATATTGAAAAACTAACTTGATAATCTTTTTACTAATACCAACCAATCGTTCTTCCGAGAGTTGGTTCTCCGGCAGTCCTTTTGACTGTCTTTCCCAGCAGCAATCCTCAAATTTGTATGGCAAGTATTTATGCTGCTACAACAACAGCAACAACAACTGCTACTTTATAAGTCTATAATTTCAATTATCATTAATAAAAATTATTAAAATAATAAATGAAAATATTGAGTGAAAAACTATTTTTTTTTAATCATCCCCCTTTTACATGTCTTCAGCCGAAAGTGACTTTTGTAGATAAATGCTTTCATAAGCAAAATAAATAAAAAAATTTTAAAAATGTTATATTTCAGGTGCTACTGTTGTTATGAAATCATAGGCGAGCTCTAGTTAACCTGATTGTGACGATATTCTGCCACCGTTGCGTGTGCACTTGCTTGTATCTCGGAGTTTCAGTGTGTGCGATCGCTAACGCAGCAACAGAATCAAGCTCCCAACACAGATAACGGCTCAACAAGATTATTTATAATTGCATTTTAGAAGAATTAAAGTCTGCCAACATACTACAATCCTAAGAGTCCTAGGAACCCTTAAGCCAGGCAGCGCATGTGTACGTGTTGTGACTGTTCTGTTTTTTTTCTAACAAACCTTTCCAAAGTTAGCCTATTTTGCCTTGGGTTATCAGTCACAATAACTATGAAAAAAATTTCATTAATTGAGCAGGAAATTCTGATCCTGAATATGACTAAAACGTCAACATTTTCTTTGGTGCTTATATTGCCGAATTAAAATTTTCTGTGTTTTCGACGGTTTCCAAGAAAAACAGGACGTCGTCTAGACTCAAGCTGTGATTGGCAAAAAAACTGTCAATACTTCGCTATGGTAAATCTGATCATGATCGTCAACGGGTGGGAAATTTTCTGACTGATAATTCCTTTGGTGATTTTATAGAATTTTTAATAAATTTTGATATGGCCCTTAATATTAAAGTCAAAGTGAGATGAAGATATACGCAAGTACAAGGTGAAGTCAAAAATTAACAAGACTGGCGTCATAAAAATGTTTTTGACGGTGCCATTTTTTTAATGAGTTCGTGCGTTGGAAGTTACATCCCTAGCTGACTTCCAGTGAAAGGTTGGTGACATTTGATTCAGTGGAAGCTAAGTTATTGCGTCTAAAAAGTCAGTATGTTTGTGTGAGGAGGTTGTGAGGGCATAGACGACAATGAAGGTACGAGTCTCTCAAAATCAGTAATCACCGAAAACTCCACTCCATCGGAAATGTTCCTACAATTATCAAAAATTAACCAAAGTCATCGTTGAAATTCATAGAAGCATAGAAGCATTCGCATTTTAACCATTACTCACTCACCGTATTCGCTTGGTATGGCTCCCTGTAATTTTAACGTATACCATTTGCGTCTGTAGAGGTCATGCAAAAGTCTTGTGCCGACATCCTGAAGGCATTCCGGATTCCGGTAAATGACCTGAAACACATTTTCGAAAAGCTTTTAGATCGCGCAAAACAGTGTATCGAGGCCAGAGGGGACTATTTTGAATAAATTAACTTGAAGCTATCAGAACAAAACTCCTCTCGTTTCTATTTTAGCTCAGTCTTATTTATTTTGGACTTCACCTTGCATATACGTATTTATTAGTGGACTCCTTTATTAAATTTCCCGTCATATGAAGCTATTAAATTTTATAATTTTATTTTCATACCTTTTATTGCGCTGCGAAACATAAATAAAAGCGCTTCCGCACTGAAAACCGTTTAGCTGTGAAAAATTGGTGGCAAAATTCAAACAAAATGCAGAATGCACACAAGGAGGGGAGAAGAGAGAAAAAGAAAAAATAAGTTTGAAAAATTGAAAGAGTCCACAAAGAAGGCAGCGCCAAGTATACAGCCAGCGTCAAACATAAAGTGAGGCGAGAAAAGTAAATATCAAATATTTAAATTCACACTCGAAATTCGATTTCGTTCGGTTTTTAACATTTGTAAACACAGCATCTTGACTACAGGCACCTCGTTTTTTTTTACTTTTTTATTTCGCTTTACTTAATAGTTTTTTTGTTATTCCGTTACATTTATTTTTAACACACGCCTTCGCCTCGAGAGACCTCCGGGCTACCGGAAAGGTTGGTGTCAAGGATAAATTTGTAAGGAAGTAAATGCTTGAAGATGGTCGAAAGTGGAAACGAATACTTGTAGTTGATTGTTGAATGTAACTGTAACGAGAGCAGGGGCAAGGCGAGTACGAGTGGAAGGTGTACTGGCAGCAATTGAAGCGAGAAGTCAGCAAAGGACGAGCTATGAAGTGTGCACAGCAGCTGAGTAAATAAATGTTGCTAGTTGGTTGTACACGCATCGACACACACACACACACATACATAAATACAACTGCACACTTAAATGCAAATATAGAAACGTAGTTTTTCAAATTTACGAGCATCACACTTTCGAATTTAACTCACAGCTAAAAAAAATTAGTGCAGCTGCTAAGCTGTCACTCTGCTGCCTCGCTCAGCTCACTGTTTCACACACCCACTAAATGCCTTGCCTTTTCTTTGCACCTCCTTTGCAATTGGTGCTGGTGAGCTACTGCTTATATTCCTTTATGGCATTTTCGCACTTGACTAACTTTGAAATGTGGGATTAAATCGTCTCCAGTGGGATTTCCACTTCACAAAAAAACAAAAAACAAAACCGGGAAAATCAAGAAAAAACGGAGAATGAAACGCAAATAAATTCAGTTATCCTGGCAGCAGTTACAGCAATGGCAGCAACGCACGAAGGTGGCGGCCTCAGAAATCTAACGTCACCTTCACCTTTAGCTGGACACGTTCTGGGGTCAGCATAGAGCGCGGCTACATTGGGTCCAACTAGGGTAGAGTGCAAAATGTGGCACGTCTCCGTTCGACTAGTACGCCCAGAGGCAGGCATTGCTGCCGCAGTGACCCACTGCCACCGGCTGTCAACAATATTCCGCTCTGGGTTGGTATTTTCAACTCGAATTCCATATAAAAAGCGAAACAGAGTGTGAAAATGTGCGAAAAAATGTTGCTGCCGCATGGATTGCATTTACAAAAGTGCAGATGAATGCAGCGGTGGAAGAGGTGGCTGAAGGTTGGTATGGAAGAGGGTAAAGATTTCGGACATGTGCAGTCATGTGCGATTTTTGCGTTTCATTTTCTTGCGACGTTCGGTGTTTTTGTTTTTTGTAAATTTTATGCTCCGTAAATGTCGTGCGAGTTTAAGACGGATTTGAGGTATAAAATGCGTATTGCGTGAAAATTGGTCTTGCATGCAAATTTGAACGAAATAAAATTGAAATCAATGTAAGGCACGTTTGAATCGAGAGAGAAATAGGGAGAAAGAGGAAGAGAGGAAAGAACAGGGGGAGAGTGTGGGAGAGTGGATAAAAGAAGAAAATTGGGTGGGAAAAATTTTCAAGTTTTCAGCGCGTTATCATGCCATAAATTAAAGCGTTTGAAAAAAGTAAGATCGTAGTGGAAAAGTAAGTGCGTTTGAATATTTTCGAAGGTGTTATGAGAGGACCAGATGCGTGAGAGGAGAGCTGGTCTAGTATGCATTGCAGTGAGTAGCTCGAGGGCAGTTCATTGCTACGCATGAATGAGTTTACGCAGCAGAGAGAGAGAGAGCGAGAGGAAGGGAGAGAGTGAGAGAGAGAGAGAGTTCACAGAAGACAGCGCGAGTGCAACACGTATGAGAAAAGTTAGTACGTGTGTTACTACAGGATGGGCCAAATAAAACCTGCTAATATTAAGCACAAATAACTTTTTTATTTTTTGACATTTTTTTTTTTCTCTTTTTGTAGGTCATAATTGAATTGTTGGAAATTTATTATGGAACCCTACAGTACAGCACAACGCGTTAAAATTATCGAGTTTTTCTATTCTAGTCAGCGATCAATTGTTTTAACGCAGCGTAAATAATGTTTTGACGTCCGATGAAGCGCATTTCCATTTAAATTGTTATGTCAACAAACAAAACTGTAGATTGTGGGGCTCTGAAAATCCAAGGGCAATACATCAACATCAATTGCATCCATCTAAATGCACTATTTGGTGCGGTGTTATGACCACTAGAGTTGTCGGTCCATATTTCTTCGAAAATGAGGATGAAACGCCGGAATATGATTTCAGGAGCTTCTTACAGAACATTGATTGAAAGCTTTTTGCGGCCAATGCCGGAGCAGTATCCTAATTTGTGGTTTCAACAAGGTGGAGCAACTGCGCATACTGCTAGGCAAACTATGGACCTGCTACGTGAAATATTTGGCGAACGTCTGATTTCCAAAAATTCAGATTTCCCTTGGAAAAATGGTGGACATTTGTCTGATGTTATATTTCAGACATAATTTCCATAAAATATATTCAATGTATAAAAACAAATAACCAAAATAAATGATTATTGCAAAAGTTATTTGTATTTAAAATTAGTAGGTCTTATTTGGCCCATCCTGTATTTATATTTGTGGCCTTTGGCAGTTCTGGACTTATGAGGCACCATCTGAAGTTTCCATTGGTATGTTTTTAAATGCGTTCTCCTTGCACGTCTTGCGTTTGCTTTAGCATCTCTACCAAACCTTATGTTTTATCTTTTCCTTAATCCTTAGAAGTTTAACAATGTCGATAAGTTTTTTTTCCTCCCTTATTCCTTCCTTTCTCATGCAATCTAGACGAATTTTTCTTGCGATGTATCGACAAAATTTGGATTTCTTTAGTGCGTAGCATTTGTTTTTTCTTCAGCACGCGCCTCTGCGCCATACATCAGAATGGGTTTTACCACAGATTTGTACATTCGGGTTTTACCTTGCGTTCTCAAGTTCTCATTCCTCCATATTATGTCTCTAAGGCATCCCGATACCTTGCCTCCTTGAACGCGTATTTCTTGCTCTTCCCTAATTGTGCTGAGGTCACTGGAGATCTCCACTCCGAGGTATTTAAACTTCATCACTCGTTTCACCTATTTCCAGTTTGCACCTTATTGGATTTTTTGATACGACTAAGCTCATTGTCTTTTCAGTCGATGCCACCACATTAAATATTTCTGCAGTGATTTCACTTGTGTGTAATATTTTCCCAGAAACACGCTGAAAAGGTTTTATGTGTGAGCCATATTAGTGTTGTGTACAGTAGCATCAAAACTCATCTCGGACTTAAACCGTCAACATTCTCGAACCGCAAATGACTTTTTGTGAAGAAATTTAGCATGACAGAAATACGCTCAAAGATTTGCCATTTCCTACCGAGATGCGACCGCTATCAGAAAAAACTTTTTCTGCCATCTGATGTTTCATGCCAAAAGATTCGAAACTGGACACTTCCGATTGGCAGTCACGCCCCAACCCATTCGGTTACGGCAGCCGCCTTTAATACCGTAAAAAACTTATGCAATGCATTTTCTGCTGATGGCTGTTCGCTCAAAATCATTTGTTGCGCCAGAAAACATCGAACCTGTGTACGAAATGATTGAGCAAGATCGTCACGTCCCATATAGTGAGATTGACACGCCCTTGGGTTTTAGTATGACGAGCATCAATAAGATTTTGAGTGATCAACTTATAGCAGAAAAGTTGTGTGTTACATCCCTCACACAGACTGGAGAAGGTGCTTCGAAAATAGGTTCAAACACACGCAAAAGTGTATTGAATGAATGAAATTCAGGTTTGCACTTCGTCCTCATGGTCTTTTGTGCCATCTGCTCATCATCTAAGCCCAGATCCCTTAGTGAACTTAAGATAAAGGTGGGTTGTGCTTATGGCTAAGTGCATAAGTTTTCCTGGTGGCTGGCCGAGTTATCTCAACCTTATCCAGGCTATGGTGTCCCATTCAAGCAGAAGGTGTGCAGGAGTCGGAAGGAAAAGAACAAAACAGGTTGAAAAAAGAAGAAGGAGCTTTGAATAAGAGGTTGTCTACCAGCAGTGGATATTTACATTCGTATTAGCGGCTTCAAAGTACAGATGAGTTTCACCGGATGTGTGATATTTAAGCCCACAATATCCGCAGGTATAGCAACATCTTGAGAGCCCAGATGTCTAAACCTCTGCTCGACGAGAGCAGGGCAGCTGAGAAGAAGATGATTTCACCTCATCCTCCATACAGCTTCTGCAGAAGGGACTTGAAGCAATCCCAAGTGGCACCGCATGGATACCTACCAAATTCGAGAGCTGCGGCTATGTCAGCCTTAGAAGTTCCCTCGAGCACCGCGAATCTACCCGTGACCAGAAGAATCTCGCGACTTTGCACGTTTGCCCACTAGCCCAGCGCCCCTTGAGGTGAGGCGAGGCATATCTCTGCTGGAGTAGTCCACAGGATCTCAAGGGAACCCGAATCCTCCCGGTTTGCAATACAACCGTCTCAAGGTGCGCCGGTCTAGCTTATCAGCACAACAGTTTCCCTCGATGCTGCTGTGACCGGGAACCCAAATAAGCCTAAAAAAACTATAAAAAATAAAATAAATATATGGCGCTTACACCCTTTTTGGATATTTGACCGAGCTTCTCCTCCTATTTATGGCATGCGTCTTGAGGTTGTTCCACAAATGGAGGGACCTACAGTTTCAAACCGACTCCGAATGTTAGATATTTTATATGAGGATCTTTTTCACGGAAGAAGTACACTTGAAGGTTTGCCGTTGCCTTCCGTGGGGCTACGGCTATAAAAAAACACTTATCTTAATTTGGATGTCTCACCGAGATTCGAACCTACGTTCTCTCTGAATTCCGAATGGTAGTCACGCACCAACCCATTCGGCTACGGCGGCTAACTATAGCTCTCGGAAAAAAACACGGCTTCTTCCAGTGGACTATTGTTTATAGCTATGACCATCTGGGACGCATCAAGAGTTTTGTATGATCTGTAGAGGTGGGAGACATAAAGAATCCATTCAGCTTTTCCTATGCAAGTGCATCACATTGAGGAAGCGCTTTTTTGAATATCTGATTAGAGGGACTTATTGTATTCGCGAAAGTAACTACCGATTCAAATCCATTTATGGATACAACTTGTCAAATTTCTATAACGCACCGCAATGAGCTTCTGTGGCAACGGCTTTTACTGCTTTTTAAAGGCAGCTGCTCTAAATTAAGCTCAAATAGCTTGAATTATGAGCACCTCCAAAAACTGAAGTTAACATATCATTAAAATCAACTTAAGATGAGATGGCGTTTATTCCTATAGCCTTGAAGCAAGCCACTGTTTACCTTATTTGGTTTGAAGGCCATCTAATACCACTTAACACATCAACAAACATCACAACTGGTTGAGCAAAATTTAACACACCATCCGCAGTTCGTGAATTCTTTGGTTAATAGCAAGAAAAATATTTTTCTAAAATTTTCTTACACTCGCAAACCCTACATTCTCGCAGCAATCAAGCGCCGCAACAATCTGTCCAACAAATTTACTCCTCAAGCATATGACTTAAGCAACACACTTCATTTAGAAGCCAAGAAAGCCAGTGCCAAGTGAGCCAGTCAAATCTGAATCGACGTTGCTTTAAATCCACACAAAAAAAGTTAAAAGCCGAGACTGAGATTTGAAAAAAAAATGCAGAATATTCCAAAAAAGAAGCACCTTAACCGAAACCAGAAACAAAAAAAACCCCAGGTAAGCAAAGCAAATGAGAAAAAAATACGGCTAAACCTATGAGAAAAGCAACTGCAAATAAACACAAACAAAAATAAAGGCAACAAACTTGGAGGAATGAATCGAAGAAGTAAACGGCAAGTTAAGTCAATTGCAGGATGATAAACTCCACATGAGCACCATTGATCATCCGGGTCAGACATTCCTCCGCCCCCTTTCCGTCCGTGCCCCTTTTCCGCATTGCCATGCAACCTCTGTCTCTATTTGTACTGCTATGCTTTGCTGCGTTTACCAAAAATTGTGCGCTTGCTTATTTTGTTTATCTGGTAAAAAGGATTGTTTCCGCTTCTCTTGCTCGCATCTTCAGTGCTGTAGAAAATCAATGCCCATCTGCTGGAGTTAAAGCCAATGTCAGCGTAGAAATTCCAAGTGTAGCCACAAACAGCAAGCGGAGAGCCGGGAGCTGCTGGCAGAGCAGATAGTTCGGCCGACCGTGGACGACGAGCCAACCAGCCAAGCATGCATTTGGTCACAGTGGGGGTGCACAAATTCACACACACACACACTTGAGCATTTATGCGTGTCGATTACTAGGTGACGTGATAAGTCTAAAGGACATTCGATAGCCAGTCGAGAGAAGTGATATGTCCATGCGTACGGGTGTATGTGTGTGGGAGTGTGAAAAGCAAGAAAAGCGTTATTCGCAACACCTTTTAAATACTGTCGGAGCAATAAACGTACCTTCAAGGAAAATATTCAGCTACGTTTATCTACCATTACGTGTTGGTGCATGAATTTCTTCATTCAGGATTTCGTGCAGCAGTGTTGCAAAGTATACATTTCTCCTTTTTTCTTTTATTTCATTATTGCTACAAATGTGACACTAAAGTTCGAGTCGTTCAATCGACAAAGTTCGCATTCGTTGTAGCGGAACGAGATAAACCGCCATAAATCTGTTGGCATCATTTTAAAAGGTGAATGCGTGTGACAACTTCGAGCAGGTCGTAGAAATAAATTATTGCTTGACTGGTTGCTGGCTGATGCCTTCGAGTTGAATATGAAACTTAAGAAGTGCAGCGATTTAAAGCGATAACTTAATGCCAAGAAATACTCGTGTTCGTGCTTGTTATAAGCAAATACTTTAATATTAGTTAGGGGACTAAGAAATCCATTATTTTTACGTATCCATCGCTACAGCCATCTACCGCGAGAATATTGGATTATGTATATATATATATATATGTACATATATAATTGGTGCTTACACCCTTTTTGATTTTTATTTGGCCGGGCTCCTCCTATTTTTGGTGTGCATCGTGATGATGAGTCCCAAAGGTTTACGCCGCCTCTGATTGGCATATGGTCGCTCCTCGGCTGGTAAAAGCAAACTTCCAAGTGTATTTCTGTTATGCAAAAGCAGCTCATAAAAACCGTCGGCCGTTCGGAGTCGGCTTATAACTGTAGCTCTCTCCATTTGTGGAACAACAGCAAGACGTACGTCACAAATAGCAAGCGCAACATTTTTTGGGAGAAACAAGATCGCCACAAGCGGAATATGGCTCTTGTGTTGTTCAAAAGAATCACACCTCGAGCATAATTTTCTTCTTCATCTTTTGCTTCTCTGAAAAGTAGTAATAAAGATGCCCTCATAAGAATGAGTCAAATTGGTTCACTCAAACTAAAGGATATTTTCATATTTGCCAAAGAATCTGGAAAATTTTCACAGGACTAGCTATCTCTGTCTCTGTCTCTATCCTATAACTTTATCTCTGTCACTTATCTCCTTTCCTCCTTAACTATCTACCCTTTTACTTTCCAAAGCCTTGAATACAATGGGCTTTTTAGCACGAGTGCTTGAGGAGTTACCATTTTCTCGGTGCTTCTTGGCTCGCCTTTTTCAAACTTCAATAATAATCAATCAATGGTATGTATGCCAACTAAATCTCAAGACACTGCAGCCAACATCCTTCCTTCGTCTTGCCATCTTGAACTTGGCATACTGGATAATTGACAAAAAGGGGCGGGGTGGCAGTATTGGAATTTGTAGTGACAGTCAAGCTGCACTGAAAGCCCTCGCTAACCCACCCTGCTCTTCGAAGTTAGTCAGTGAATGTAAGACAAAACTGAACAATGTTGGAAAACACAACAAAGTTAGTCTTATTTGGGTGCCTGGACATTGTGGTATTACAGGGAACGAATTAGCTGATAACCTGGCTAATGAAGGCTCTGCAAGTATGCCACTAGGCCCTGAACCCTGTCTAGGTGTTAATTCCGCTTCAATTCAACAATGGATTGAGGACTTCACGAGCCTACCCATAGAGGATGTTGATCTGGGTTAAACTCGTGCAGAGTAGCCAGTTGCTTTTTGAAGAAACCAAACAGGGAAATAGCAGCATTTCTCCTAAAACTCAGCAGAGAGGACCCAAGAGGGCGCAACGCCTGTGGTCAACATATGGCTGCCATGTGTGTCGTCGACAGCCCGATATGTCTATCCTGTCTTGAGGATAACGACACTGCAAAGCATTTTCTCTGTAGCTGTCCGGCGTTTTCAGAATCAGACTTAGGATATTGGGTTGCGATATACTGAGTATGGATAAAGTTGATACTCTTCCTCTCACGAATCTCTTAAGATTCATCAATGAATCCAAGAGATTTGTGGAAGAGTGACCTCAATTAATTTTTCCGAGAGTATAATACCAAATTACTCGGCAGAATACAAAGATCAGCATGTGCAATAACGGTCGGTGCAATCAGATAATGTCCTAGAGAGGCTCTCAATGCACAGACACACGTTATTACAATAGACCTACATATTAAGAAAAGGCAAGCATGAGTGCATTTAAGTTAAATGAAGCGGGTCGCTGGAAAGAAAAAACTTATGGTCACGCCAGTCTATTATTGCGACAAACTCAGTTAACCTCGGTGAGGACCGACTACATCGTCCCGACGGTAACATTCAATAGGAATTTTGCCACTCTCTTCCCATCTAAGAAAGAATGGAATAAGGGATTCTCTCTAAACAACTTCGACACTACAGTCTATACAGATGGCAGTAAAATGGATTGTGGTGTTGGAGCGGGGATATATTCTCATAGACTTAAAGTTGAGAAATCTGTGCGCCTCCCTAATACCAGCAATGTCTTCCAGGCGGAAGTACTGGCAATTGGGCTACTAATCGCATATTTCTCTTTTAAGGGCAATATCACAATCCTTTCGCATAGCCAAGCTGTAATCCAGGCACTGGATTCGGCTACGACAACCTGGTGGAACAAAGTGGGAATACCCTAACCACCTCGAGTGTAAACCATAAAGTTACCTTAATCTGGATCCCGGGACATCGGAACATTGAAGGAAATGAAAAAAGCAGATGAACTGGAAAGAGGGGAATCTGCCATGAACGATATTCTTGCACAATCGGTATTCACACCATTAGGTGCAGTCAAGAAAAAAATGTCCCAAAAATACCTCCGAATCGCGGATTGTAGATGGAAAGACCAGACGAAATGCAAAATTATTAGAACGTTATGGCCCACCTACAACCTACAAATCGTTGACAATAATAAGAATGAAACGATGGGACGCCTGGAGACTCACGGCAGCCATAACTGGCTTTTGGTCTATCGGAGAACAAGCAGCCTAAATGGGTATCCCTGACAACACACACTGTCACAGTTGTAAGCAACCGAAGAAAAAGGAAACAATCTTCCATTTCCTCTGTGAATGTCCTGCCCTATGGAAGGACAGAATGTTAACCCTGGGCCAACCGCTGTTCGAGAATCTCGAACAACTGTCTGACTTAGACGTCAACAACCTAATAAGGTTCATAAACCGCACAGACTGGATATAGTCCTGCTGCAAATAACTGTTAAACAAGTTGGTGACGAGGATGTGGCAACAAAATGGATTATGGAAGAATCACCACTTTAACCAACCAACCAACCCACTTTCTATCTATCCTATCCTTATTCTTTCTACTGAAATCTATCCGCGAGTAATACAGTGGTCTCCTGACTGAGTGCTTGGACTTGTCCAACCCCCACAAATCTAATGTAATCTAATCTTACACCTTAAACATCTTAGATAACACTACATTTTTTTGTGGCACTGTATCAAATCCTGTTTTAACTCATAGAAGATGCATTTCTTAGTTATGCATCCATATTTGGCATCTAGTAACAATCCGGTTCATAAATTCTTCGCTATTTTTGCTACATAGATTCAGAAACCCGCGGGAATGTTCGAAACCCTGTTTCTTCTAGAGTGATGAGAGATACCTGGTACCCGTGTTGAGCTGACCATTAGACTTGACTAGGAATATGTTCAAATGGGTTTTGCAAGATACTCCAGAATTTCAGCACCCTTCGAGAAGAAACAAATCGACAATGTCTGCGAACGCTCCACATAAAAAGTGGCTAGAAATTTAAAAATCTGTGGATTTTGCCAAAATGGGTTCCCTAATGGATTAGAGTATGCAATGAAACATAAGAAAACCATCCACCATTCGGAAGCGGCGTATAACTGTGGAAAACATCAAGACGCACGCCACAAATAGGAGAAGGAGATCTGCCAATGTTAGGTAAGGTTTTTGTGATAGCCGGCTTAGAGTAGCCAACTTACTTAGACCTTGGCTCGGCCAAACACGCGAAAAGAGTGTAAGCGCTTATTATATATAAATATATATACATGTGGCTGGGGAATAAATTCATAGCGTTTTTATATTCTCTTTTATTTTACAACGATTTGCTTGCTGTTTGGCAAAGGGTAAGTATTCATTCGAAAGAACCCTTTCTGCGCTACAAAACTATGTTAATTGTATTGTTGAGTTATTTAATTTTTTATTAGTTTTAGGCTTAGAAATGGAATACTCAGGAGGCAAAAATCAACATTTTCGACACCTGCTCTTCTTTGCTTTTCATGGAGGTCAAAAACCTGCCGAAGCAGCACGGGACATTAACGACGTGTATGGGGAAGGAGTCATAGGTAAGCCTACTGCAAGGAAATGGTTTGCAAAGTTAAAAAATGGCGACTTTGATGTCGATGCCACGTCTCGCAGCGGAAGGGCTTCTGAATTCAATGAAGAACGTCTCAAATCACTTTTGAAGCAGAACAGTCGCCAAACCAGTCATGAATCGGCGGAATAAATGAACTGCGATCATAAAGCGATTCTCTATCACCTTCATTCAATGGAATTCACGGAAAAATTGGGAGACTGTGTGACTCACGAGCTCAACGAAAAAAACGAAGAAACTCGCCTTCACGCGGTCATAAACAGCGATTTTTGTACCGAATCGTCACGGAAGATGAGAAATGCTGCCTATACAAGTACATCAATTGAGACAAAGAAAGGAGTGGGGGCTCCAGGAGACACGCCAAAGTCGAGAGTTAAGACAGATCTTCATTCAAAGAAAACTGGTAGGTCATGATGCACTGGGAAATACTTGAAAAGAATGTCACGGCGTTCTACATTGCCCAGCTACACCGCGTGAATGTGGCTATTCGACTGAAAAGACCTAATCGACATGGTCCAACCATACTCCTTCACGACTACCCCAGGCTCCATGTTGCACAAGTCGTCAAAGCCGCACAGTAAGAGTTCGAATGGGAGTTTCTTCAGTATCCGCCGAATTCTCCAGACCTTGCACCGACCAATTACCATCGTTTCCACTCCCTGTCAATCCATATGAAGGACGTTACCTTCGATAACAAAGAGGCCCTTAAAGACTGGCTCAACAACTTCTTTGACACCAGACCAGGCTATTTTGGGCAGAACAGAATCAACAAATTGGTCGAGAGATGGGAGGAGGTTGTAAACAGGAACTGCGAAAATATAATTGATTAGCTTATTGATATACAGGGTTGGCCATATTAAACTGACCCATGTGATTATTAAAAAAATATGGAAAAAGAAACATTTTTTTGTGTTTCATTGTGAAAAACATTTAATTTAGTTCAAGGAGATTCGTTTACATCACTTTTTGAATATGATATCGCGCAAGTGGTCGCCCTTAGCTCGTATAGCGTAATGTGCCCGTTTTTCGGCGTTTTCCATAGTTTTGGCCAGCGTCTCGGCCGATATGGCGGCTATTTCCCGTCGGATATTGGCCTTAAGTGCGCCTAGTGTCTTTGGCTTGTTGACGTAAACCTTAGATTTCAAATAGCCCCAAAGAAAAAAGTCCGGTGGCGTCAAATCCGGTGATCGTGGCGGCCAGTCAAAATCGCCGCTTTTTGATATCAAACGGCCAGGGAACAAAGTCTTCAATAAGTTGACGGTGGCTCGTGCTGTGTGTGGTGGTGCGCCATCTTGCTGAAACCAGAAGTGCTCCATACCATTTTCACGAACAATCGGCATCACAAAATCGGTTATCATGGCCCGATAACGCTCTTGATTGACGGTCAATGGTTGGTGTTGACCATTTTCAAAGAAGAACGGCCCAATGACCATATCAGCGCAAATGCCACACCAGACTGTAACTTTTTGGTCGTGGAGAGGTACCTCTTCAATAATTTGAGGGTTTTCAGTGGCGTAGAAACGGCAATTTTGCTTATTTACGGTTCCGTTCAAGGAGAAATGGGCCTCATCACTCATAATGATTTGATGACGTTGCGTTTTTACAATCGAGAAGGAATTTTGAATGTACAGCTGAACAATTTCAGCGCGTTCTATTGGGGTGTACTGTTTCATGGTATAAATCTCCTTCGACTGACGCTTCCAACGCGGTATGTCATTAGCTGATCTGAAATTACAGTAAAAAGTTATAGGGTTACTCAATGGGTCAGTTTAATATGGCCAACCCTGTATATTTAGATTTTTGGTTAAATACAATGAAAGTCTTCGGTAAAAATGCTACGAACTTATTCCCCAACTGAATATATATAACGGTTTTTCAGTGAGAGGTGTTATTCCCCCAAAAATCAACGATTTCGTTGCTTGTGTGGCACGTAGCACCGTCTTGTTGAAAATAAACGTTGTCCAGATCAATGCTAACGAATTCCGGCTATAAAAAATTATTAACCATCTCTCGATAGCGCAATCGACTCACCGTAACTGTTACTCCAGCTTCATTTTCGAAAAAGTAAGGTCCAATGACTCCGCCGGACCATAAACAACACCAAACAGTCACACGTTGAGGATAGAGAGGATTTTCAACAATAACTCTTGGATTTTCTAAGCCCCAGATTCGACAGTTTTGCTTGTTGACGAAGCCACCGAGGTGGAAATGGGCGTCATCACTCAAAATGATTTTTCGATGGAATTCCGGATCATTTTCATACATTTGACTGACCCAATCAGCAAAGACACGACGTTGTTGATGATCGGCCGGCTTCAGTTCTAGTGTTAACTGGGCTTTATAAGCCTTAACACCCAAATATTTATGCAAAATACGGTGTAGTGACGTCTGTGGAATGCCTAACTCCAAAGAATGATGGGGAATGGACAAACCTGGGTTTTCTTCAACACTTTCGGCTACAACAGCAATATTTTCGGCTGTTCTTGAGCGACGTGCACGAGTTTTATTCTTCACATCACTAACTTGTCCCAACAGCTCGAATTTTTTTACCAATTTCTGTATTGCGGTCCGACAAGGTGCTTCACGATGACCCAAAACTGTTCGAGTTTTACGAACCGTCTCTGCCAAATTTTCACCATTTTTAAAGTGAATTTTAATAACTTCAATGCGTTGTTTAAGCTTGTATCGTTCCATTTTTATTAAGGGCGTAGTTTCTATATCGTTTCAAATATCAAAAAATAACAGCTTCAAAAGTGGCATCTACCGAAATAGCGGGGTATTCAAAATTGCACCTGTTATTGGAAAACCCCTTATTTTTTTTTTTGTTTTTTGAGAACAGGTCGTATGATAATGTTTTTATATTGTCCAGATATGAGGTGCCGTTTTTTTTTTTTTTGTTTGAGAAGAGAAAACACCTTCAGACTTATCTAACACCAGAGTTGCAATAACAAATATCTACAACTCCAAATTTTATTTCAAACTTAACTCAGAAATCGATAAAAGTTTAAAGCTTTACATTCACATAATTGCAATATCTTTAGACATCTTTTCTTTTTATTTAATAACAAAACAACAACCAAATTTATCTGACGCTTGGAAGATCTACGCTGACAATGCCCGCGCCTGCGAAAGCCAATAAATCAGCGGCCGTTGGTAGACCGCACATTCAGCAGCCAGTCGCATACAGTTAGCCAGTTTAAATTGCAAATCAAAATAAAACAAAAACGTACAATAAACAAAAGTCAAAGGAGGGTTGTGAATCAGGCAAAGTGAAAGCCCGACGACCCACCGCGCGGCTTGCGACATTCACATTCGCGGTGAAAGTTGTGTCGATGCACTACAGACAATATAATATTTTAACGGCATAAATAACAACACGCCACAACAACAATAAAAGCAGACAAATGGGAAACAAAGCAAATAGCAAATATGTCGCATTCACTTTGGTTACGTTACAGTTATTTGTTGTTATACTTTTTGTTTGCCGCAATGCCTTGACTTCGAGCGGCTTATGCGTTCTTTAGCTTGGACACGCTGTTGTATGTATGTATGTGCATAGTTATTGTTGGTGACATGCTAACTGCCGCTGGTGGACGCCCTTCTCGTTGGCTTACGGCGTTTTGCTGTTGGTTTTTTTATATTTTTTTGACTTCTTGTTGGCCGCCTTGGCTTTGATTACCAACCACAACGTGGCAAAATATTTGTTTTGGCATTTTGTCGTAACTCATGTTTGTTGTTATTGTTTTTGCGTCGACGTGCATACCGTGGCATACGTGTTGGCAAATATGTAGCGCCAGTAGTGGCAACAACAACAAGAATAGCGGAGATAAACTTCATAAAAACAAGACAAACGGCATGAACAAAACCAGCGTGACAACAACAATTACCACAATGAATAATTTCCTGCATTCCAATGTAATTTTTGGCCTTTTTGTTATTATTCATCTACACGCCTATGTATCATACATTTGTATATGTGTGTATGTATGAATGCTTTTGTTGCTATTGTTATTCCTCCAGAAGCACTATTTGGTTACTGGAACCTTTCATGCAGCACAATTTACTTTTGCTTTTTGTTTATGTATTTCATTCTCTATTTACAATGTTTGTTCTTGTTTATCTATTGCCTTGCGTATCGGTAACTGCAGCATCCACATGTACATGTACACACACACACACACACCTATGTATACATCTTTCACCTTGCTTTCGCATTGTTGCCATCTTTGAGTACTTTGCCTATTTGGCATTTTGATGATATTATTTACATTTCGTATTTCGTATGCAAAACAGCAACTACCGCCCAGATTAAATTGACTTTCAAGTATTCAATTTTCTTACAGATTCGCTCACAACAAACACTCGAACTTTGTAAGGGCATTGTTGTTGCAATTGCTTTTGACTCGCACACTGTTTTCATAAACACTGTAGCACATACTTACATACGTATGCCCGCATAAAGGGTGCTTCATATACAAATTACTTTGAAATAGTGTACAGAGGGTTGAAATGTTCTACGAAAATATTCCCACGGTAAATTTCAGTAGGCGTCTTCTCAGAGGAAAACAATGTTCCATAATTTATTCATTTATTACAATATATTTTCACTCTTTCACGAATCAAAATACAAATCAAAGCTTATATTGGGTAGTCGAAAAAGTCTTTTCGTATTTCTAATCAAACTTCAACTCATTTCTTTTATATTTATAATGAACTTTATTAAACCAAATATGTACCATTTTGCTCGACCACCTTTTGCCATTTTTCTTCTAGAGACATTATTCCATCAGTGTAAAACTTTTCTGGTTTCTCGACGAAAAACTGCGACAAGTAATTTTCGCAGGCTTCTCTTGAAGCCAACTTTACTCTATTAAGGGAGTTCTGCATTGATCGAAACAAATGGTAGTCCGATGGTACAAAGTCAGGGCTATATGGTGGATGCATCAAAACTTCCCAGCCAAGCTCTCCCAGTTTTGCCGAGACATCAAAGATGTGTGTGGCCTAGCGTTGTCCTGATGGAAAACGACGCCCTTTCTGCTGATCAGTTCTGGCCGTTTTTTTTTTCGATTGCTTGCTTCAATCTCATCAGTTGTTGACAGTAAAGTGTAGAATCAATCGTTCGAGCAGGCTGGAGCAGCTCGTAGTGGATAATTCCTTTCCAATCCCACCAAACACACAGCATAACCTTTCGAGGCGTCAATCAAGGCTTTGTGACCATTTATTGAGCTTCACCACCCTTGCACCATGATCTTTTTCGCACATTATTGTCGTATTTGATCCACTTTTCGTCCACCAATCGCTTCAGAAACGGTTCGATTTCATTTCGTTTTAGCAAAGAATCGCCGATGTTAATTCGGTCCATTAAATTGTTCACAGACAATTCATTGGTACCCAAACATCGAGCTTCTTTTTGTAACCAGCCTTTTTTAAATGGTTCAACCCCGTTTATGATGAATGTTTAGTGCCTTGGCGATGTCAGGGCAGCTTATGTGACGGTCCTGTCAATCTTTTCCATAATTTCATCGACCTTTTCAACGATAGGTCGACCGGAGCGAGGTGCATCTTTCACATCGAAATTTCCAGAATGAAAGCGAGCGAACCATTGTTATGCTACACGAACTGATACAGCATCGTCTCCGTAAACTTCACAAATTTCATTGGTGGCTTGCGTGGCATTCTTCCTTTTTTTATACAAAAATTTCAAAATATAGCGAGTTTTTTCATTATTTTCGCTCATTTTTGAACAACTATAACTTTTTTTCAACTTCTCCGAATTTAATTTTTTTTTGGTTAAATGAAGCTTAAAATGTCACCTTTCTAACACCATTTGGTCTGACACAATGTGATTGGTAGCACTGTAGATAGATGACTCCAACGACATCTATTGACAAAATACGAAAAGACCTTTTCGACTACCCAATATATAACGCATGGTGAGATCCGTTAGACACAATTCAAAAAGTGAATCTCCAGATTAAGTTTTGCCTTGAAAGTCTCTCGTGAGTTAGACAATACATCTAATTATTTTACAAAATTGGTTGGACTGCCTTATACAAAGTGTAAGTGGCTCATTACGACTAAAATTGGTCTTGTAAAAAGGTACAAGCAGGGTATTGCTTACAAGGTCCTGCACTCGAAGTGTAAGTTGGCTAAATGACAGGCCAGAGTATTGTTTACAAGCGCGCGGAAGCATTTTGCCGAGAGTAAACGCGAAAAAAGAAAATCAGTAATGAATTTCAAACGTTGCATTACATTTAGATGGAAAATCACAACCAGCGATTGTTCTTGAGCTCGAGCAGCTTAAAGTAAATAAAGTTTTTGTTTATCACAACATTACTCGTTACAATGATACTGGTGGCATCTCGAAACGTCATGGAGGTGTTCATCAGAAGACTGCAACATGACGTGCAATGGTTGAAAAAGTGAAGAAACAACTTGAGCGAAGTCCCCGACGAAGTGTCCATCAAATGGCGAAAGAACTGAAAATATCTGATCGACGCATACTGGAAAATCATCTCAAAGTCAAGCCTTACAAGATCCAAAAGGCGCATGATCTCACAAGAAGGCAGCAACAAGTCAGACTAGAGAGAGCGAAGGATTTGCTTCGCTTGGCCGAAAACGATCAATTTCCAAATATTGTGTTTTCTAACGAGAAAATTTTGGAAATTGAACAATTCGTAAGATAGGGTTTATTTGACCGACCGTTCATACGAGAATTCGAGTCATCGATTGTCCACCAGGAGGCAGCACCCACCATAGGACGCCCTCCAGACGTTTTCATTGAGCTTGGCGTCAAGATAAATGCGAAATATTATCAGAAAATAGTTCTGGAGGTTGCTTTGAAACCGTGGGCAGACAAATATTTCGGTGGCAGACCATGGCCGTTTTAAGAGGACTCGGCACCGTCTCACAAAACTCGAGTGCGCCAATAATGGCTAAAAAACAACGTTCCGAACTTCACAACGTCCACACAATGGCTCTCAAATTTACCAGACGCAAATCCAATGGATTATTCTCTTTAGGCCGTTTTGGAGAGCAAAGTCCAAACTAAAAGATTCACTAGTCACTAGGCGCTGAAGAAAGCCATTGACCGCGAGTGAGCCAGAATACCTGCAAGTCCCATTAGGCCAGCTTGCAATTCGTTTCTGTACCGTCTCAAGGCCATAGTTCTTAATTTTGTATTATTTTCACACATACTTTACTTTGAATTGAATAAAAGTAATTATCCAAACTAAATTGATGGCCTTTTTAATTGGTTACACTTCAAGTGCCGGACCACTAAAAGGTATTGGCTTCAGGAAAAAGTGGCATTTGATATAATTCGTTTTATGTCCCTTATAAACATTACCGATGAAATTTTTCTGCGCATTTCTAATGCCTGCAATGCTAACAAATGACATCTACTTTTATATGTAGGTACACTACAAGGCCAACCAGGAGTATGAATTGCAAACTCAGTGAATTGTTTCTGAACCTTCTCAATTCTTCAAGATGAACCCGTATAGAATAGATCCCATATAATGCTGCAATATTCGAGCTTTGATCTAACAAGAGAAAAATACAAATTCTTCAGCGTAGAAATATCATGGAACTCCTTTGAATTCCTTACTACAAAGCCGAGCATAGATCTAGACTTTGAAATCATAAAGTCCATATGTTTAGAAAACGACGTTTTTGATGTAAATATGACCGTCAAATCTTTCTTTTCATAAATTTTTTTGAGGCTGGTAGTGCCCAACTTGTAATCGATATCAGTCGCAACTTTGCGACTACTGAAAGACGAGTGCTGGCATTTACTAGCATTAAGAGGTAAGGAATTATCTTCACACCAAGCTTCCAATCTTTTTGAATCATCTTGAAGTCTTTTGCAGCCAGCTACGTCCTCTATATGACTGTAAATCTTTAAGTCATCTGCATAACTAAGACAACGCGATGTCACGAAACATCTGGAATATTATTAACAAAAATTAAGCACAATATTGGCCCGAGATGGCTACTCTGAGGCACACCTGAGGTAACTTTAATGGCATCAGATTTTATATTGTCTACACGAACGAATCGAGTTCTATCTGTGAGATAAGATGCCAAACATTTAAGTAAGCTGAGGTATGGACCATTTGAACCCAGCCTTTCAAGTAGGATACTATGGCTGACTCTATAGAACGCTTCGGTGAATATGACGCCGCATTTTGGGCTGTCTCAAATTGCTTAAAGGCAAAATGTCCGAATAAACTTCAATTCATAAGAGTAGGAGAATCAAATCATGAACCAGTTTTTTAAAGAGTTTAGGTATACCTGAGATTTTGCAGATCGGGCGATAGTTTTAGACATCCGACTTGCTTCCAGACTTATGAATCAAAAATATTTTCTTCAATTAGGTAAAAATTCGGCAGAAGCCAAAGATTTATTAAAGTACTTTTCTCTAGAAGCTGGGTCATTTGTGAAGGCCGAAAAGTCCGCTAATACATCAATTATTATTATTGATTAGCTGTTTGTGCACTGCGACCTGAAGAGATCTATTGTGCAGCCATGTAGCCTACTCAAACAGTTTTAGGCTGTATATAATAAATAAGGCTGTGTAATAAATCTGAAAACTGCTGTAGGCCTGATTTCTACCAGGAGGTGTGGATCTATAGCCCCATTTCCCAGGCAATTTAGTCTGCGTCGTGCCACTGCTGGGCAGTCGCATAGAACGTCTTCTGCTGTTTCTTGTGCCTCTTAGCAGAGTCTACAGGAATCGTTTTCTATCGCACCTATCTTTTTCATGTGATAATTAAGATATTGTAAATCCTGTTAGTAGTTCAGTTTAAAAGTTTATGTCCTTTCTGCTTGGGTTAATGATTGCTTCTGCCTTTATCCGTTCTGGATCTATGAGTCTTTTCGACAGCCGCATGCCCGATTGGGCTCTCCAGTAATCGATTAGCCCTCGTTGTTCCTGCTCACGTAGAAAGGCACTTTTGAAGCTGTTATTTACCCCGCAGAAAGGTTCAGCACTTATGAAGGGAGTGTTGCCCGCTTTTTCGCTGAAGTGCCCGCAATTTCATTCCCTTCGTGCCCCTCATGTCTCGGAACCCACATCAAGGTAACAAAGTTTCTTGATACTAGGGTGTTGAGGATTTTAAAATATTCCCAGACCAACCTTGAATGGATTGAGAAACTATCAAGCGAGTTTAGAGCTGCTTGACTGTCAGAGAGAATGTTAATATTGGCACCGTGCGTGCCTCTCCGTAGACATTCTCTGGCACACAGCTCTAAGGCGTGGACCTCTGTGTGGAAAATGAAAGTGGTTTTTCCCATTGCAACTGCTTTTTTGAAATGCGGTCCGACAATTGCAGCCCCGGCACTATTGTCTTCCATTTTGGACCCATCAGTAAACCACACCTTAGCGGTCATTAATGACGACTTTAAATTTCTTCGAGCATTCTAGTTTCCTTTTCATCTTGTCGTGAACTGTCAGGCACGGAGAGTTCCGTATTGAGATGGAGTAGACTATGAAGCCTAAGAGCTGCACTGACTGCCAACCATTTGCCTACAAGATAGAGTGGAATGAATCCAATGATCATTTCTAAAGTCGCTGTGGGGCAGGTTCGCATTGCTCCCGCAACGCTCAGACAGGCTAGGCTGTGCACCTTGCTAAGTGTTGTCTGAGTCTTTGTTTGGTCTACTTTTGGCCACCATACCAGAGAGGTATAGGTGATCATTGGCACTATTATTGTCTTATAAGACCATGTCATCTTCTTTGGCCGCAGACATCATTAAGTAAGACAGAAGTTCCCCATTAATTTGTGTCTGACCTATCTATTTTCTCCAACGAATAATGCAATTGTAGGAAATATACATTTTAGGAATAACTTAATGGTACTACATATCAAAAATGTCTCGATTCTGTCAGAAACCAATATTGCACGTAATTTTCTATTACAATATCGGCACCATAAACACCATTCACAATTTCAGCGACCTGACGTGCATTACCGCCAAGAAAAACTGTAAAATGTACAGAAATTTCTCTTTGTTGACTTCCATTGTTAACACCCTGTAACTCACAACTACATGGAACAACCAAAAAACAGCAAAAGAATGTGTTTAGTGTGAAAAATCAAATTGACAACGAGCATTAACTTTAAATTGCTTGACCGGTACTTTACGAGATATCGATCACTACAGCCATCTACTGAGAAATTAATGGATTTCTTTTCACGTGAGCTTATGACTAAAGTGTTCTGGTTTTCCGAATGAATATTTTGAAATGGTCATAAGTTTTTTTTTTCTTGAATAAAATAGTCTCCAAAATTTATAATTATTTTTTCACCAATAGGTGTATTTTATCTTCAGTGACTTCCAGCAGATCTGCCTATTTACCATTTTTGTAATAAATATATTTTTTCCTCTGACTGCCCTTCTAATAAAGTTTGAAGAAGTAAGTAGTAATAGGAAGGGTTAAAATATTTAATTATTTATTAGGTGCGCAGTTCCCGCTGTTTGTCAATAGATGCCGCCAGCAGTGTGTGCTAGTCGATTCTAACATAACCTAAACGTCACAAACCAAGTTTGACATTTGGTAAACAAACTGATTCGACACATTAGCGATTTTGTTTTGGTATCATATACTTTTGGTTCTGTGAAAATGTCTGATTTTGTGCCGAATAATCGTCATTTGCGGGAAGTGTTGATTTTCCTCTTTCATTCGAAAAAAACCGCGGCTGAAGCGCATCGAGAGCTACAAACAGTTTATGGAGATGCTTTAAGTGAAACAACGTGCCGAGATTGGTTCCGTCGCTTCAAAGACGGTGATTTTAACTTTGACGACCGCCCGCGTAAAGGAAGGCCAAAAATCTTCGAAGACGCTGAATTGGGGGCATTGCTCAATGAGGATCTGTGTCAAACGCAAGAAGAGCTTGCTTCAGTATTAGGAGTTACCCGCCAATTCATTTCCTAGCGATTGCATGCTTTGGGAATGATTCAGAAACAGGGCACTTGGGTTCTTTATGAGTTAAAACCAAGGGATGTTGAACGTCGTTTTTTCGCCTGTGAACAACTGCTCCAGCGGCAAAAAAGGAAGGGGTTTCTTCATCGCATCGTGACGGGTGATGAAAAATGCATTCATTACAGCAATGCAAAGAAAAGAAAGTCACGGGGACTGCCCGGTCATGCTTCTACATCGTCGCCTCGGCAGAATATTCACGCTGAGAAGGTTATGCTATGTATTTGGTTGGACCAAGTTGGTGTTATTTATTATGAGCTGTTAAAATCAAGCGAAACCATCACTGGGGATCGGTATCGACTTCAATTGATAAGATTGAGCCGAGCACTGCGCGAGAAGCGCCCGCAATATGCGGAGAGGCATGAAAAGTGGCTCTACAGCATGACAACGCTCGGCCTCACGTTGCCAAACCCATTAAAACCTACCTGGAGACACTGAAATGGGAAATTCTACCCCACCCGTCATATTCTCCAGATATTGCGCCGTCCGATTATCACCTGTTCCGATCGATGGCACATAGTCTAACTGACCAGCAGTTCCATTCATATGAAGACATCAAAAAATGGCTTGATCCGTGGATAGCCTCAACAGATGAACAGTTTTACTGCGACGGTATGCGAGATCTACCAGAAAGATAGGAAAAAGTAGTAGCCAGCGATGGGCAATATTTTCAATGATTCACTTGTAACCATATTTTTAGAATAAAGTTGTATTTTCATCAAAAAAACAGCGAGAACATAGTTGCGCACCTAATAATATTTCCAAAAAAAATGTTTTCTACATTTTATTATAACTACTTATGGACCTCTGAAGACGGAAATTGTATTTGAAAACAATTCATATACTCTGTCAAAAAAGTAGCCGATAATTTATCACTTTACAATTATATTTCTATTGCTTGCCATAAAGCTAAGCAGCAAATAGGGAAAATACCAGATTTGTAGAAATAACTCATTGATTTTGCACCCCTATAACGCTCCATCTCACAAGGGTGTTAATGTGAAAAAATTCTTGCTACGAACTAGAAATCGTTTTTTTTTTTTCTTCTTCTTAAACTCAAATTATTGCGTAAGGCTTTCTTGGCCATTTCGCGATTCTTTCATGTCAGAATGTCAACTATATTTTAACGCATGAATGCTAGTCTTGGGAATTGTTTTGATTGCAACATCAGGCATGACTGTTCTACTATACTGCGAGTACTTACGAAATGATGTACCATATATCATCTTTGTGACAGTCAAAGGTATAATCATTTGACTCTAATTGAGGGGACTGAATAATCCAGAATCAGTCAATGTCAAAATAAAGTCTTATTCAAAAACATTACAGTGTTTGGATCACCTTGTATGCGGAGATGCTATTAAAAAAACTGCTTACGATGAAAACAAGTAAATCCAGAATGTCATTGTTAAGACTTTAAGGTCACCAAATTTGGTTGTCCTGAAGAAAAGTTATTTGCATTTATTTTCTTAGTGATTTTTTAGTATTTATTTTATTTCCTTACTGGCTCTCTTATATTATTACTATCATTGTTTTCTTTGAATTTATAATTATCCTTGAAATTATTCTCCAGTTAGTTTTCCATTAATATATGCGAAAAGTCTTGGGAGAATTTTAATTTCCGATATTTCGAAATTTATTCAAGTCACATAGTTTGTTGTGGAATTTGTTTTCCTTTGTACTTGCCTATTTTACTAAATAAATAAATAGATAAATACATAAAGTAAGATTTGGCATTATTTATTTCACTGCTTGTTTCTGTATTATTTTTAAATTCTTTGCTTTTGAGGCGATATTTACGGCAGCAGTTGGATAGAGCTTTAAGGTGTTTCCTTTTGCATAAATAGGAGTATTTATTATTAAAAATTAGGCTGCAGCTGTAAGACTTTTCAGTCTTTTAGTTTTTAGTCTTTCAGCAGCTGGTTGAAAGTTACAGAATTCAAAATCAAATATTTTTATCCAAGCAAACTTAAAACTTTGTATTAATAATCTCAAAACAAACTTAGAGTTAAATATAGGTATAGAGCATGATGGAAAGAATAATGAGATGGCGCCTATCGTGGAACTTTACTTTGCGCTCAGCGAATTTGACAATGAATTACGTCGTTTTAGCACCAGTATGGCCAGATTACCATTTTCGTAACTTGATTTAGCATTTTTTTTTTTTTTGCTATTTAGTTCTTTCTTCATGACATTTTTCTGCTTTGTTGTCATTAAAATGTAATGTTTATAATTTTTTTTAATTAGTTGAATAATTCACATCTGGTCATATTGCCCGCGATTGCGGTTCTTGTTGGTGTTCTTCTCCTTCCAGCAGTCAAATCTCTCTCTCGCTACTGCAATGTTGCCTAGCGTTGGATATAAAAACGCACTAAATTGCCCATTTAAAGAAAATAAAATACCAAATTTTTATTAAATTACTTAAAGAACTTTGTATGCATGACAAATAGTCATTAAAAAATGCGTTTTTTTAAATAAATGTGTTATAGTTATGCACAATTTAATTTGTGAGCTTATTGTTAAGAAACGACTTTTTTGCTATATTTGAGGTTTTGTAACTAGATAAGGTACTCTTTTGTAAAAATGTCGTTTGGTTTCTTCAGTATTTTCTGGTAATTTTTTGCTTATTTTTACTATGAGCGCACCTCTTGAGGAATCATATCCCAATACGGATTAAGGACCGGAGGAAAAGATATCACCTCTATTGTTTTAATTCGGATTCAGTAAATTCAAACGCTTTTTACAATGCATAAAAAGGTTTCCAATATTAAAAACAGTTGAGAGAAGAAGAATTGATATTCGTGCTTAACTTACAGTTTTGGTAGCTTTAAATTAAAAAAAAAGAGGTTGTCTGTAAAGTCGGTTTACTGACGATAGTTTAACCTGACAACGTCATAAGAAAATATTGATGGAATGGTTGCAATTTTCAAAACAAAATTTAAATTTTATTTGTTTGATTGATATTTTGTATGGATATAGAGGAGGAGGTAAATGGAATTGGAATGGAATAGGTCAAGTTGCATTTACACAAACGTGAAAAATGAGGAAACATTTATCAAATTCATGAAAGATATCTTCAATTTCGATTGTGCATCAGACGTTAATAAGTCAACAACTCTAAAAGGCGCCATCATCGATTTGCCTTTTTCAAGACACATTATACTTGAAACACTCCCTTTCATTTCCTACTTTTTCTATCATCGTCTTATTCTCAACAGAGAAATGGTTCATTACCATGCACACAGCAAGAAGGCATATGCAAATACAAATACAAGTATGTGAATTTATATACAAATGCGCATATACATACATATATATGCTCACTCAAGCCAGATGTCGAACGTTGCCGAACGCGGGGGCCGATTGTGCTCTTTGTCGGTCGTTCCGCGCTCTCGCTTGCGTACGGAATACATTCGTATATTTGATATGTCCATATGACTTGTATGCATCTTTACATATAGATTTGTTCTTTTTGAAAATTGCGCAAAATTGTTTATGTATATGCATGTTTATATTATATTAGTATACAACATATCTTATAAGGTATATGGTAAATATTACCATACATTTTTTCCTTCATATATAATAAAAAAATTAATAATAATCAATAAGAAGGCATATGCAAATACAAATACGTGAATTTTTATATGTACATATGCGCATATACATACATATATACGCTCACTTAAGTAGGAGAGTGTCCCTTCTTAACACAACTATAAACTCTTCACAAGGATTGTAAACAAACGACTTATACGCCACGCAGAAAGAGTTCTTCCGGGGGTATCAATGCGGATTTCGATCTGGAAGGTCAACAATAGACCAATTTTTTCTCCGAAATAGTCCATAGAAAGGAACATTTTTGAACATAACATTGGGCTGCGCACACTGTTTATTGGTTTTTAGCTAGCTTTCGATATCATCAACAGAATACCTATCCCGACAACATTTCGTAAATGTAAAATCCTAGACAAACTAACCAGAATAATTATGATGACTTTGAAACTGAAACTGTACCCAAAGTGATGATACTAGACAATAAATCTGAATCCTTCAGTATAAAACTCCAGTAAGACAAGGGCTCTGATCAACAATCTTCAACCTTATACTATGCTGTGCCGTCGATGGCGAAAGTGACGCCAAAAGGAATGGATATATGTTAAACAAACTACCAAATTCTTCGCATACGCGGATCCACGCCCTAACCAAAACCTTCATGGATATTGAAATTTCAGCAAGTAGAATTGACCTTAAAAAATAAGTCGAAATATTATTTGTAATCGTATACAGAGAAAACAAGCCAATGTCAGACAAACAGATGTATTTTCCTGCCCCATCTTCTCTTAGTCCTTCCAGAGTCATTGAAATCAACTCAAACAAACTAATCAAAAATGAGTTATGATGTAAATAAATATTGATTTAGAAATTTGAAAATTGTTACGAAAGTATACAAGTGTTTGAATGCATTTGCATTTAAGTAGGAATAAAAAAATAATAAAAAAAACAATATTTGGCAAAATAATATGACTCTAAGTAAAAATTTATTGCTCTAAGCGTAAAAACATTACTCAGCTGCATATGAGACTTACTCGAAAAAAAGCAAAACAAAGACATAACGTAAAATTGTGATAAAAATTTCAGTGGCTGTCACTGCCAATAGCTGAAAATTGCCATCCTTGTGCTGTCATCGTCTTCATTTTGATATAATTTCTGACAATTCTATAAAAATAAATCTTATCCAAATGCCCTCAGCAAATATCTGCAACTGTGAAGTAACTTTTCATATTTTTTCACTCTACCAATAGAAGTATGTATAAGTATATTAGGCGTAACTACACACATTCGAATCTATTGATATGTAGAAAGTTTTGGGAAAACAAACGAATCTCCATATAATTGGAAATGCATTTGCAATAAAAGTAGCCACAAGCTGACAGCCACACATGTACTACATATTTCTGCTCTAAATCAATCTACTATGAATTATAAGTAAATGCTCTGCATACGATGCTCAAGCCTTGGCAGCGTATGACTAACAAGCAATTTCCATAAATGTTACTCATACGCCCTGTGGTCTGTACTTTATGACACAAACACAATGGCAAACGCAGTAGCGGAATGGACTTTTGCGTGATATTGTCGGCAGTATGGAAGTCGTAGGTGCAATTCTATGTTCTGGGATATGAAATATTAGCATAAAGCTAATGCGAACCTCTCTCGCAGACCAGTTGAGGCAATATTTACTTGCAAAATTAAATTTTTTCGATCAATAATATAATTCTTATAGCTTCTTAACATCGCGAATTCCACATTTCGAAAGACCTGTACAATTTAAAACTAAGATATTGCACTTTTAATTTAATTTGATTAATTTTTTCTCTTTATAAAAATAACGTTTACAACAACTGGTGTTTTCTAGTAGTATATGGCTTCTTGTTCCATGTAAACTTACAACTTTATGGTGTTCAGAGCTTATGAATATTTTGATGCATTAATATCCAATCCGCTTGGATCAATTTAAATACTATTTCCAACTTTGTTTATCCCGCTAATAGTTTTCCACATATTCCAAGCTATAAGTTATGGCTTAATCAGTGACTTTTCTGTCGAAAAATAGTTCACAGGATTTAAAAGTCGCTCTGCTGTGCGAAAGCAAACGAGCAAGAAATATTTTGCGAGAAAACTGCGAGCAGATACTGAGTGTTCGCAACCATAGAGTTTCTATGATAAAAGTTGGCAGACACGCTGCACTGCTTGGTCACCTGCGGACCAAATTATATCTTCCCCAGACCAGCTCTATGTAGTAGAGGGGTCAGCCTTTTAATAGCTTTGATATATGTATTATTATTCTGGCTCCCACAAAAGTACAACAAACCTGTAACTAGCAAACTAGCTCAGGCTGCGCATTGTCACACGCGCAATCTTCAAGGTTACCTATGCAGCCGAACCGGCTACGAGAGTTGCTTGGGATCCCAGTTGATTAACAGGTCAATTTCTGTTTGCCCTCTTTTAAGCAGACACGAGTATTTCGAACAATTTTACTTGAAGAACAATAATGCTTTCACAAGAATTGCATGCATTCCATCTCGTATAAAATTCCAGCTCCGTAGCTGACGGTGCTGGATGTTTTCTTTCGTATACAAAAATGGGGCATTTGTTATATGGAGAAAATGAGCAGGCCCTATTGTTTATAGCCAAAATTTATAAAAATCAAATAAAAAAATTAAACAGCAACAAAATTTTTGAGCCACTTCAAACTTACACTTTATAACACCAAAATTTAAAGGATCATAAAATTGCATATTCGAAATTTTTCTGAAGACTTCGATTAAAAGTTTAAAATTTTGATGAAAATTTGTTGAATATTTTTTTTTTTTTCAATTTGCACAAAGTTTATTTAGCTTACGTAGTAGTGAATTATATTCTCATCAAAAAATTATACAAATAATTTGCCGAAACTTGTCAGTAAATCCCTTGCTATATTTACAAATGCACTGTACATTTACTTCTATAAAAACTAATAAAATTTTTTCTAAAGAACAACACCCAAAAAGTATGAGTACCTACCCGGCATTTATTACACGTTTGAAATCCTATGGGTCGCATATGGATTATGCACAACCCTCATATTGACAGGACGTTGCCACCTGTTTTTATTTGAGAAGAAGTAATTTATAAAAACGGGGACACAAGTACTACAGCATGGGTAATAAAGCATATATTTTCAATTTTTTTTTTCATTTAATATATATTCTTTTTGCATAAAAATTTTTATAGCCATAGCATTGCCACCGAAATAGCGCAAGAGCGACTTATTACAAGTTTTATCTGAATATTAACCTTACCAAACGCAAGGTGCTTAAACAGGCTGTAATACAAAAAAATTTTTAGCTAGTGTTGCCAAATGTTTTTTATTGCAAAAATAGGATCTTTGAAACATTTCATTTGGATACTGAAATATGATTATCTAGTTATAAATTGCTTAAACAAATTTTAATAAAAAATATATTTAGCTTGTGTTGCCACCTGAGTTTTTTTAACAAATAATAATTTATCCCATTTTTAGTTGAATATTAGAACATAGTTATCAAACGCTAAGTGCTTAAACAAGCTATAAAAATTTTTTTTTTAGCTGGTGTTGCCAGATGGTTTTCATTCCAACAGAGCATATTTGAAACATTTCATTTGAATACTAAAATATGAATAGTACGTTAAAAATTGTTTGAACCCATTTTAATAAAAAAATATATCTATCTAGTGTTGCGATCTGAATTTTGTTTTTTTCACCAAAAATAATTTATCACATTTTTAAGCTGAGTGTGATAACTATGTCACACTTAAGGTGCTTAAAGAAGCTATAAAAAAATATTTTTAGCTGGTGTTGCCACCTTTTGAATAATTTCGAAACAAATTTCAAATAAAATGTGATTACAGTTTAGCTTACGGATACCACACAAAATGTGTTGAAAATAATGAAGGAAGCTTTTATTACAATGTGTTGTGTATGACGTTGCCACCTGACGTTTAAGGTGAAAAAGCTAAATTAGTAAAATTAAGTAAGTTGTAAATGGAATTAAGTATTAGGATGTGGGTATTGCGCAAGTTATGATTTGAGGTTTTATTTGGAAATAATTTTTTGCTGGTGCTGCCACTTATTTTTTAATTCAAAAATTATGGGGCTAACCCCACCTAACCGAGATTTTTATTATAGGTTTTTGGTCAAAGATATTAATTCGTGTCGAGAATTTAATGAGAGATTCGATTTTCAGGTCCAAGAGTACTGAAAGATTGTCAGCTCGCCACCTCCTGTATTCACTTACTTATTTAATTTTTTAATTAATTAATTTTTTTTTATAAATTTTTTATTTTTTTTTTTAATTTACTTATTTTTAATTGGAGGTTGAATTAGTTTTAAAGGTTTTTTTCGAAGATTTGGGGCTTTATTGTGAAAAAACGGTACAAAATATTTTATTCGAAGTATTGGCCATCGCTAGCTACAACTTTCGCCCATCTTTCGGGCAATTTCCGGATGCCGTTTCTCCAAAATTCTGGCCGCTGCTTGGCTATCCATGACTCAACCCATATTTTGGTAGCCTCGTACGAGGAGAACCGCTGGTCCGCCAAATCGAGACTCATATGCCGGAACAAATGATAATCGGAGGGAGCTATGTCTGGACTATACGGCGGGTGGGGTAACACTTCCCAGCCAAGCGTTCCAAGGTATTTTTTGACAGGTTGAGCAACATGCGGCCGAGCGTTGTCATGTTGCAAAATAACCTTGTCGTGCCTTTTTACCGTTTCCGGCCGTTTTTCTTTCAATGCCCGGCTTAAACGCATCAATTGCAGTCGGTAACGATCCCCCGTGATTGTTTCGCCCGGTTGGAGCAACTCAAAATCTACGACGCCGACCTGATCCCACCAAATGCAGAGCATGATTTTCTTGCCGTGAATATTCTGCTTGGCCGTCGACGTTGATGCGTGGCCGGGCAAACCCCATGTTTTTTTGCGTTTTGGGTTATCGTAGTGGATCCATTTTTCGTCGCCAGTCACCACCCGATGCAAAAAACCCTTCCGATTTTGTCGCTCGATCAGCAATTCGCACGTAAAAAGTCGCCGTTCGACGTCGCGCAGCTTCAACTCGTACGGGACCCAATGTCCTTGCTTTTGGATCATTCCCATCGCTTTTAGACGCTTGCAAACGGTTGATTTATCAACGCGCAATGATTCAGCAAGCTCTTCTTGGGTTTGGCACGAGTCCTCGTTTACCAATTCCCCCAATTCCGCGTCCTCGAACTTTTTGGGCTGGCCAAGACGCTCCTTGTCTTCGGTGTGAAAATCACCACTTTTGAATCGTCGAAACCAGTACTCACATGTTGAAATCGACGGAGTATGGTCTGGGTAGGCCTCCTGCAGCAATTCACGGGCTTGGGCTGTATTTTTTTTCAAATTGAAGCAGAAAAGCAAAGCTTCCCGCAAATTGCGTTTCGACGGCACGAAAGTTGACATACTCGGAGCACGAAAACACTGCGTTGTTTATACTTCAGCGAAATGACAGATACTGATAAATAAAGCCTAGGGATGAGGCTTTGTCATGAATATATATTCAGTATTGCCAACGGGATAAAGTGATAAATAGCGCCATCTGTGGGCCACCTTTAAAACTAATTCAACCTCCAATATTTTTTTATTTTTTTATCTATCCTTTTTTATTTATTAATATATCTATTTATTTATTTGTTTATTTCTTTTTTTATTTATTGATTATTCTTTTAATTTACATATTTGTTTTTGTTTTTTATGTATTTATTATTTTTATAAATTTTATTTATTTTTTTTAATTTATTTAATTTTTTCCTTGTTTTTTTATATATCTGTTTTTATTCATTTACTTATATATTTATTTATTTATTGCTTTATTTATTTATTTTTTTCATTTAATTACATATTTGTTTTTGTGTTTTATGTATTTATTTACTCATTTAATTTTTTTGTTTTATTTGTTTTTATTATATTTTTTTGTACTTTCCTTATTTATTTATTTATGTATTGTATTATTTTTTCATGTAGTTGTTTATTTATTATAATTTTTATTCAGTTTTTTTTTTTTTGTAGTTATCTATTTATTTAATTATTTATTTATTTTATTTGTATCATTTTGTTTATGTTTTCACTATATATATATATTTATTCATATACATATATACATGTGGAGGATGGTTCCATGTGTAGAAGTCCACGCAAGTGGGGAAAGTTACTGATCGCCATTCACTTGGGAGTGGCCAGGACGATTCTTCTACATATGGTTCAAGCAGCTCACAACGTCCGGGATTAGCCCACGTATCCTCTGGTTAGCTTCCGAACACCCGTTCGGGAGTGAGCTAACGTGAGAAGGCGAAGCATCCCAGGATAGCTGGTTGTGCGCTGGGTTTGGGACCCGCCACTTAAAAAGCCCCCCCAATGAAAACAGCAACAAAGCCTCGGATGAGAACTTCCAACACTGAAGACGACCCCTGCAAACGAAATAAGGAATACGATTTGAGGGCATGCACCTGGAATGTCCGGTCCCTTAATGGGGAAGGTGCCTCTGCCCGGCTGGTTGATGTCCTCGTGAGAGTAAAGGCTGACATCACTGCCATCCAAGAGATGCGATGGACGGGGCAAGGTAAGAAAAACCTAGGACCTTGCGACGTCTACTACGGCTGCCATGTAAAGGAGCGCAAATTCGGTGTCGGATTTGTTGTGGGAGAGAGACTTCGTCGCCAAGTACTGTCGTTCACTCCGGTGGACGAGCGTCTCGCAATAATCCGCATCAAAGCGCGATTTTTTAACATCTCGCTAATTTGCGCCCACGCCCCGACGGAAGAGAAGGACGATGCGACCAAGGATTCTTTCTATGAGCGCTTGGAACGTTCCTATGAGCGCTGCCCCCGCCACGACATAAAAATCGTGCTTGGCGACTTCAACGCCAGGGTGGGCAAGGAGGGAATTTTTGGTCCCACAGTCGGAAAATTCAGCCTGCACAACGAAACATCCGGCAACGGACAGAGGCTGATCGACTTCGCCCGAACATGGTAGTCTGCAGCACCAGATTCCAGCATAAAAAGATACACCAAGCTACCTGGCTGTCCCCTGATCGAAAAACGCGAAACCAGATCGATCATGTTGTGATAGATGGAAGACACGCTTCTAGTGTATTAGATGTACGTACGATCCGAGGACCCAACATCGACTCGGATCATTACCTTGTTGCAGCCAAATTGCGCACACGCCTCTGTGCAGCAAAAAACGTACATCTACCTACGCAAAGAATGTTCGACATCGAAAAGCTGCAATCACAACAGACAGCCAGAAGATTCGCCACTCGACTCTCACTCCTGCTCTCGGAGAGCACTGCCCAACAAACCGGCATGCGCGAGCAATGGAGCAACATTTCTCGTTCCCTACGTACCGCCGCCGAAGAAGAAATCGGATTCCGGCGAGCCCGAAAAAACCATTGGTACGACGAGGAATGTCATGCTGCCGCCGAAAGAAAAGATGCCGCCTATAGAGCCACGCTGCGATCGGGCGCAACGCGAGCCATGTGGGATCGCTACAGAGAGCTGAAAAAGGAAGAGAGACGTATTATCCGACAGAAGAAACGTGAGGCCGAAATACGTGAGTGCGAGGAGCTTGAGATGCTGGCCAATAGGAACAACGCCCGAAAATTCTACCAGAAAGTTCGGCGGCTTACAGAAGGTTTTAAGACCGGGGCGTTTTCCTGTAAGAACAAAGACGGCGAACTGGTGACTGACGTACAGAGCAATCTTAAATTATGGAGGGAACACTTCTCGAACCTGTTAAACAGTGACAGCTGCGCATGTCATAGAGAAAGTGAAGATCCCGATACCCCAATCGTTGACGACAGAATTATCGTTCCGTTACCCGACCATGACGAGGTGAGAATAGCAATATCACGGCTAAAGAACAACAAAGCCGCGGGCGTCGACGGACTGCCGGCTGAGCTATTCAAACATGGTGGCGAGGAGCTGGTAAGGTGCATGCATCAGCTCCTATGCAAAATATGGTCGGATGAAAGCATGCCTGCCGATTGGAATTTAAGTGTGCTCTGCCCAATCCATAAGAAGGGCGATCCTGCAATTTGTGCCAATTACCGCGGGATTAGTCTTCTAAATATCGCCTATAAGGTTCTAGCGAGCGTATTGTGTGAAAGGCTGAAGCCCACCGTCAACCAACTGATTGGACCTTATCAGTGTGGCTTCAGACCTGGAAAGTCTACCATCGACCAAATATTCTCAATACGCCAAATCTTGGAAAAGACCCATGAAAGGAGAATCGACACACACCATCTTTTCGTCGACTTCAAAGCTGCATTCGACAGTACGGAAAGGAGTTACCTGTATGCCGCGATGTCTGAATTTGGTATCCCCGCAAAACTAATACGGCTATGTAAGATGACGTTGCTCAACACCAGCAGCGCCGTCAGAATTGGGAAGGACCTCTCCGAGCCGTTTGATACCAAACGAGGTTTCAGACAGGGTGACTCGCTGTCGTGTGACTTCTTTAACCTGATGTTGGAGAGCATCGTACGAGCCGCAGAACTTAATCGCTCAGGCACAATATTTTATAAGAGCGTACAATTGTTGGCGTATGCCGATGATATTGACATCATCGGCCTTAACAACCACGCTGTTAGTTCTGCCTTCTCCAAACTGGATAAAGAGGCAAAGCGAATGGGTTTGGTGGTGAACGAGGACAAAACGAAGTACCTCCTGTCTTCAAACAAACAGTCGGCGCACTCGCGTATCGGCACTCACGTCACTGTAGACGGTTATAATTTCGAGGTTGTAAAAGACTTCGTTTATTTAGGAACCAGCATTAACACCGATAACAATGTCAGCCTTGAAATCCAACGTAGAATCTCTCTTGCCAACAAGTGCTACTTTGGACTAAGTAGGCAACTGAGCAGTAAAGTACTCTCTCGACGAACAAAACTAACACTCTACAAGACTCTCATCATGCCCGTCCTAACGTATGGTGCAGAAGCGTGGACGATGACAACATCCGATGAAGCGACGCTTGGAGTGTTCGAGAGAAAGATTCTGCGCAAGATTTTTGGACCTTTGCACGTTGGCAACGGCGAATATCGCAGGCGATGGAACGATGAGCTGTATGAGCTTTACGGCGACATAGACATAGCGCAGCGAATAAAGATCCAGCGGCTTCGTTGGCTGGGTCATGTCGTCCGAATGGATACAAACGCTCCGGCTTTGAAAGTATTCGATGCGGTACCAGCTGGTGGTAGCAGAGGAAGAGGAAGGCCTCCTCTGCGTTGGAAAGATCAGGTGGAGAAGGACTTGGCTTCACTTGGTGTGTCCAACTGGCGCCGGTTAGCACGAGAAAGAAACGACTGGCGCGCTTTGTTAAGCTCGGCCAAAATCGCGTAAGCGGTTATCGCGCCAATTAAGAAGAAGATATATACATAAAATAATGAAAATTTTGAAAATCTTAAAATCCCAAATTGTGCATTTCTGTTTCAAAAACTTTTCATTGACTAATATTTTACATAATGCATTTCATTTTATACGCAAACGAAGCACCAGTCATTATTTTAAAACCAAAAGTTTTTTGTTCTACTTTTCCCCGAAATCCCAATACTTTCAAGCCATTAATGAGATAATTAGAAACCCAACTGGTTCGTAATAGATCAGCCGTACTCTCACCACTTCCACTTTCCACATTCGTGTTTGTCAGTCAACTACCTGCGCAATTCAAATACACAACTTTTATGCTATTCATTTTTAATTCACTTCATTTTTATCATCACTTGCACTTCGAATCGATTTCATTATATTTTAGTTATCTTTGTGCGTGCGCGTGAAGTGAGCTTTTGAGCGAATTCCCAAATTAAACATTGGCTTCACGCTTCACTGCCATTTCAGCAGCACTTACAAAAACACTAAAATTGTCATTCATTCATTCATTCGCTCATTCATTTGTTTAATATTCATGCCAACTCTGCGCAGATACTCGTAGGTAGCTCCATTCATATCAACGCTGCTTTCACTACTTTCAATTCTGCCTCAGCACACACACTCTGCTACCTTTACTGCTAACCGAGCGCCCTGCTATGGCGCTGGCTGTCGCTGTGGCTGCTGTTGACACACCGTTGGGAGTCACTCGGGCGTGTCGCATCGATTAATCACATTTATGGCTGTGCACAATTTCATCTATCACCATATGTGGTTATCACCACACATCTCCATATATGTGAGTGTGTGTGTATTTGTGTATAAATGTGTATACGCTGGTATTCACTTGTGTATGTATGTGGGAATATTTATCCTATTGTGGCTGCAAGGCATGCAGCGAGTGTCATGCATCACATCCATGTCCCTGCCTCCTGCCCATTTCGCCATTTTCATGCATTTATGCAGCCACAATTTATTTACCACTCTTTTATAATCGCACTTTTATTTCATTTTTTTTTTTTTTTTTGTTTTTTTGGTTTTGTGCTTTAATTTTTCTCATCAAACTCCTGCTTTTGGCAATTTTTCATTGTTTTCATATTTTTTACGCATAATTGGCAATTGCACAGTTTATTGGCTCCCAGTGTTGTCTCGGTTATGGATATTTTGTATTTAAAGCTTTGTTTGATGGCGCAAATAATAAAGAATATACGACAAATGAGTTTGCAGCATATTATGGGCTTTCTCCTGGTAGTTTGAAGCAATTACAAATAGAAAAGAATTTGTGCGCTTAAAAAACAAAATAAATAAATTATGCATTAAAATGCTGAATCAAAGCTGGGTATACTTACACGTGTATGTATGTATGTGTATGTATTATGAATATAAATAATGAATTGATGAAGTTATGTATGTACATAGTGGCGTTTTTGGTGTGAAACTTGCAAAATTGGCCATAAATCTTTTCTTAATTACAATTTAGTTTGCTCACTGCTGTATTATAGTAAAATGTTCATTATCTCCATCTACACATACTGACGCATACACGTACATATACACGAATGTGGTAAGAGGGAATTATTTACAAATTTGAATTTTAGCCCGAAGTTGGAGTTTTTTCCAGTAAAGTAATTCGATATTTGTTATACGAAAACTTATACGGCCGATTAAGCTCCCTGACCGCTGCAGTAGCTTTCAAGCAGAAGTCTGAGTCGTAGGAAAGGCTGCCGAAATAACAATCGCAAAGACATCGAGCAACTCCAAAATAAAGGTGTACGTTGATAGTCAAACAGCGATAAACTCATATGAAATTTCATCAGAAAACGCTCTTAATAGCAGGGAAGCAATAGAGAGACCAGCCACATACACACGTCTGCACATCTTTAAGTATTGAGTACCCGGACCGGATGGGGTTACCAAAAACGCAGTTTACATGCCAATTGAACAATAAAACGACATTCTGAAGAATTTAAATGCGATATACAATGACATCGTTGCGGATATGAAAATAAGCATAAACAGGAGGTGGAATAAAACACGAAAATCATGTGTTTTATTCCATGCAGTTAAGTACGCCAGATTCATACTATCCCTGTCTAGAAAGGAAAGCAGAACTATCGTTGGCATGCCGACAAGCCACGATTTGTTAGCGGCAGGCGCATACAATATAGGAATCGCCAACAACCGTAACTGCAAATTTTGCAATGAGCTGGAAGAGAAGGAAACTCTAGAACCCCTTCTACTAAGTCCTGCCTTAGGATTAGGTTAGGTTGAAGCGTTTGTCCTGTGGGACACACTCAGGCTCATAGCGCATTGTGATGCCGCGTGGGAAGATTTCCCTAATTCTTTTAAAAACAGTGTGTGTTTTGCAATAGTTTTAGAATACCTCCTATTTCTGCGGAACCGAGATCTTCCAATTCGTTAAAAAATTGTCTGCCTAAAAAGCAAATCTCCGTCTGGATAGAGCAGGAAAATGACACAGAAGGTCTAAGATTGTCTCTTCCTCTTCTTCATCCAGACAACTTCTACAGAAGTCATGTGCTTGCAGACCCATCCTTTGGGCGTGCCTACCTATTAGTCAATATCCAGTTATGACTGAAATCAGTGTGCTAAAACTGTGCTTATTTTGGCTTAGCAAAGATTCTGTGCGTTTAGCATTGAGAGTCGGCCACAATTGATGGGCGATTTTGCAGGTGGCTTCATTACGCCATCTTTCGTTTGCTTTCCTTACGATTTCTTCAAGGATAAGTAGCTTACATGTTTGTTAGGGTATGCCTATGTCATTGTTTATGTAGGTACTCATTGGTCAACTTGATGCCGAGTTTCGATAGTTCATCGGCTCTACAGTTACCCTCAATGTCGCGATGGCCAGGAACCCATATTATCCTTAGGCGAAATGACTCAGCCATCTCGTTAAGAGATTTGCGGCATTTCATGACTACCTTGGAGGTTGTCGACTGTTTTGTGAGGGATTTTATCGCCGCCTGGCTGTCAGTGAAAATGTAGATGTCATTTCCAGATATTGCATCACACTGTACCAGTGTCGCGGCTTTCAATATTGCCATCAGTTCAACCTGAAAGACACTACAGTAGTCGGGGAGCCGAAAACTGAAGGAGATCCCCAGATGCTGGGAGTATACACCTCCGCCCACCCTGTCCTCGAGTTTTGAGCCATCTGTGTATACATGGATAGACTCGCCCTGGCTTATATCGTCCCGTTCCCACTCTTCCCTTGAGGATAGGAGGGTCGTGAACGTTGTAACGGCAAGTATAGGCGGGAGTGCATAGTGCACCAGTCCGGGAAGCCCCAAAGTGCCAGTCAGGATTTTACCGCGACCATAATCCGTGTTTGACCACTTATTTAGAGTGTTCAGCCTTATTGAAGGAAGTTTAGTGTCGCATATAATGCTTTCGATGGTGTGGTTGACATCGCGCCAGTTATGAGAACAGATACTAGTCTTTGAACCTTGTCAAGTTTTTGGTGTTCACACCCTTCTCAAGGGCATTCCACCATATTACAATACCATAGTAGAGAATAGGCTGCTGTGTACAGCCAGTGTATCGTGCTGGGTTCTAATCCCCATTTCTTTCCAATTAGGCTTCCGCGGGAGTACAACGCCATCATAGATTTGCGTACTCTATCTGCGACTGTGAGCCCCCAATTTAGCTTCCTATCCACTACAAGTCCTAGATATTTCCCCTTTTCTGTTACTCTAAATGGTTTCCCTCATAGGAATATTTGTTGAAGAGCAGGTGTTCTGTGTTTCCTACTAAACAGTATCAGATCCGTTTATTCCGGATTTACTTCAAGTCCTCGACTTTTACACCAAAATGATAGTCTGTTGAAAGACCTTCCTTGAATATCGCATAATGTTGGAAGGTGTTTCTCCGAGATTGCTATGACAATATCATCGGCATATGAGATTATTTTCCCTCTCATTTTTTCAAGTTCTTGAATAAGATTAATTAATTAATTAATTAATAATTGGCGCGTAGACTTCTGCTAGATGTTTGGCCGAGCTCCTTCTCCTATTTGTGATGTGCGTCTTGATGTTGTTCCACAAATGGAGGGACCTACAGTTTCAAGCCGACTCCGAACGACAGATATTTTTATGAGGAGCTTTTTCATGGCAGAAATACACTCGGAGGTTTGTCATTGCCTGCTGAGGGGCGACCGCTATTAGAAAAATGTGTTTATTAATTTTGCTTTCACCGAGATTCGAACCAACAACCTCTCTGTGAATTCCGAATGGTAATCACGCACCAACCCATTCGGCTACGGCGGCTTGAATAAGATTACTGACAGTTAAGTTCCACAGAAGAAGAGATATTACCGCACCTTGGAGTGCACCCCTGATCGGGAATTTCTTAGTGAATGTGTCACCCAGATTTGCGCTTATCATTCGACCAGTTAGCATTCGCTCTATAAACGAGACTAGTGCCCTGTTTACTCCCATTTCCGTTAGCGAAGTTGTAAGTTGTCCTGCCATAAGTTCTGTTACAAGATAAGTCAGTTATAGGTATGAAATTAATTATAATACTTTTTTTACTGAAGCTATTTTTACTTAATCATGTAAATATTCAAAAAAATAAATAAATTTTCATTCAAAATGGTCACCATTTGCTTTTACCAAAGCCGTCACACGATTAGACCATTCAGCTAAGCAGCATGCGCGGTTTCTATGGGTATTGACGTCGCTGCCCGAACCAAAGATTGTTTGAGACTCTCCATATTTCTTTGAAGTCTTTGACAGATGTCTTGGTCTTGGATGAAGTCTTTGGCCAGATTCTCTAATTCTAACCATAAACTGTAGACCAATGAATTCAGATCCGGACTTCTAGACCGCCAATCTTTTGCAGGTATGAATCCAGGAATATTGCTTTTTAGTTTTTGCTTGCCTTATGGGCTGAGCGGAATCTTGCTGGAAAATCCAACACGCTTCATTGAAGAGAATACTGCTCAAGTGCTTTACCGAGCCTTCTAAGACATCGTCCTGGTACTCTTTTGCCCCGGTCTTAACCCCTTTTTCGCAGAAATGAAGAGATGTAATGCCTTTACAAGCCACTCTCTACCCAACCATTTCGGAGGCTGGATGGTGTTGAACCCTTGGAACAATATTTTTTGCGTCTATAGAAGTTTTAGCATAGATTTTGTGCTTTTGCTTATTCAAAACTTCTTCTACAATAAAAGTTTTCTCATCTGTCAGAAGAATATTTTCACGGCCGTTGACCGCGTGCCTCCGAAGAAGCTGCTGGCATCTGTCAAGTCTGATATTATTCAAGCGCGTTGTTCAAAGATGTGGATCTGGTCGATACATTTATTTTCCGCATTTTTCCCTGAACGACTTTTATGGCTACACTGGTTCGAACCACGCGAGGATGACCAGTGTGGTTGTGGATATGCCTGGAAGGCGGTGCAAAGCTTGTTTTTTCAGGAGTGGCTAAAGAAGAAGTCAACATCAATACCAGTCTGGAAGTTCGTCTTAAGATAACTTTTAAGTTATTATACATTAAGAATTATCAAGAAATATAAGTAAGGCTAAGTTCGCCCGCGAAGGGAAACACACCTCGTTAAACAAGTGTGGGTATCAGGATAGTTCGGTGTTTAGAACAATGAACTGACTGATAGATCGGCGAAACGTGTAATGCGCGACTCACCCCATGGCACTAGAGCCAATAATATTAGGGCAGCCTCACCTTTCGTCTAACTCAACCCCTTTCAGGGCATGGCACATTTTGGAAATACCTCATTATATTTGACCACGACAATTCCCCAAACTGCCCAATCTGCACTAAGAGGGAATAAGATATTGATAACGTCTTGTTCCAATGTCCCCGCTGTGTCCCGCAATCCTTTAAAATCTTAAACGGAGAAAATATTGTAGGTTTTATGCTGAAATCAGCTATAACTGGAAGGGAATCTGCGTACATGTAAAACATAATCATAATGGTCTAAGACGCGCGGAGTTTCATAGGGATCAAGAATAACTAGCAGCCTATGAGCTAACCAGTACCTTTTTTGTGGAGGGTTGTTTAGTATGTATCTGTGAGGCTACAATTCGTGCATACTTCATTGCCTGTATAGCAGAACTCATTAAAGTTCCCTTTTCCCGGTCGACATCCCGGACGAAAAAAGCCTCAATGCATGCTGAGTAGAAATAATTGCTGGTTATGTTGCAGTCACAATCCAACATATGACTACAACAGCCATCAATGCAATAGGTATGTCCTATCGTGAGAAGTATGACAATTCAAAACACTTTCTCTGTTTTTGATCAGCTCTTGCTAGACTAAGATGGCAGATGTATTGAGAATTGATCAGCTCCATTCGCTACACAAACTTTTCAAAACGATTTTTCCATCTATTCTTGCGGTCTCTTCTTTAAGATTAGGGTAGGGTTCGGTTACTTTGGCTGTCTCTCTAAATGGAGTGCAGAGATTCACACTTAAGACGAATGGCTAATTGTAGTGCCATTCAAGTTTTGTTGCTTTAATTTCCAAAGTAGTGAAACCAGTGAGTTTTTTTTAAGATATAGTATACTAAAGACGCGGTAGTACAATTGTACCCACTACAAGGAGAGAAAGTTTTAGATTTGATCGAATCTTATCGAAATCTGTTCAATCACTCAAATTTCTTGAGTAAATTGATATAAGCTGTGTAGAGATATATCCAATCATGAATCTGGGTTTCGTTAGTTTCGTTATTCTTAACTCAGCCCAGTTGAGCTCGAGCCATCCATGAGTCTGGATCTCGCTTGTTTCATTGTTCTTAACTCAGCCCAGTCGAACTGGAGCCATTCATGAATCTGTGTTTCGTTTGTTTCATTATTCTTAACTCAGCCCAGTCGAGCTGGAGCCATTCATGAATCTGTGTTTCGTTTGTTTCATTATCCTTAACTCAGCCCAGTTGACCTCGAGCCATTCATGAGTCTGGATTTTGTTTGTTTTATTGTTTTTAACTCAGCCCAGTTGAGATCGAGCTATTCATGAGTTTGGATTTCGTTTGTTTCATTATTCTTAACTCAGCCCAGTTGAGCTGGAGCCATTCATGAGTCTGGATTTCGTTTGTTTCATTGTTCTTAACTCAGCCCAGTTGAGCTGGAGCCGTTCATGAGTCTGGGTTTCGTTTGTTTCATTATTCTTAACTCAGCCCAGTTGAGCTGGAACCATTCATGAATCAAGTTTTCGTTTGTTTTATTGTTTTTAGCTCAGCCCAGAAGACGTCAGAGTGGCCTGAAAAAAGTTAGCTGTATTTCATCGAGCATTCTTTCGAGTAGATCTCTCTGCCAACCATATCGTCTAGCGTTGGGGCTTTGGTGAAGATGTCGGTTTACCTTGAATCCAGGCCCGTGAGATTTGCTCCGTCCTTTTTCTCGGGTATTCTTGTGTATTTTCTGTTAGGTCTGCTTTTATTTATTAAGAGTTTCTTCTAATGAAAGTCCAAATGAACATTTCTTTGTTGTTAAAAAAATGATTATCTCCAGTATGCAGCTGTAGTCAATTTGATTAACATTCGATGAACAGATATCACCCCACGGAATATGAGCATCCCATTATAGTGCTTTAAAATCAATCAGTGCACTAAATTTCTATACCCCCGCACATCGCAAGCCTTACCGAAATTTCCGTAATTCTTGAATACTCGTATTGTAATTATCAACTCCAAACAATTTGCCAAAAGCAGCATCAAAGCCCTTGACGTGTCGATCTAACATCATTATATTCTATGTACGAGTGCTCGTATATTAACATTTTATTATTATTTGAACAACAGGCATTGTTTATCCACAATCACCACTTTACCAACATACAACATTAGCATTTGCTCCCTAAATATTCCCTTGAATATTTAATAGCAACACATGAAAGACGACACTTGATTATCCGTTGCACTGGCGATGGCTAGCGATTAGCATATAAATTGCATATGCAGCACAGGACACAGTAGAGACCAAAGCCGAGAGAGAGCATGAGAAAGTGTACACCTAAATTACCAATAAACACATGCATATTCATGTAAGTTTATACCGGTAACGTATGTGCATTAGGGCAAGTCAATTCGTTCTTAAACAACATAACCGACTTTGTCTCGGCGATTGAAGTATTTTACTGGCAATTCTGAACAAAAATGTCCAGGAAATTACTATTCTAAATGGATTTCGAGCCTCCTTTTTTTGTGGTGTGGGTACGAGAAATTTAATTTTGATGTTCATTTTGCTCAAAACTATCCGCTCGAGAATGTAGCATTGCAAAATTTACTCAATTTGACTATTTTTAAACAAAAACACCGATGATGTATAGTAGAGCAGGAGCGTAAAGGAATCTAGGCTGGAGAACTGCTTTAGACTATCCCCAAAGGAGACACTAAGCAACCTAGCTGCCAAACCCGCAAATTTGCAAAGAAAGTGTTCAACAGCCTCTGTCTCTACAGGATCCCAAATCTTCTGGTGTGAGGATTGTATGGATGTCCAAGCTTCTCCGCATGAGTTTCGATCACCCAGTGATCCGCTATGAGTTTGGAAAATGAATGGCAGAGGATCCTTAGTATTCTAAGCGTGCTGCCTCTATCGTACTGAGGTCAAAGTGTTTTTTAGATAATACCCGATAAGAGAGAACTTTATCTGCCTTGCGTTTTTTAAAGAAAGAAATTGGGCAGGGAGACTGCAATGGTCAAGATGACACCATGTATAAGATGGGGACAACTGAAACCTCTTCCTGGCAAGCTCATCGACAATTTCATTTAACTCTATGTTCCTATGCCCTGAAACTCACATGAAGGAAATATTTCCTGCATGTTCGAACAGTTTGATCTCAGGAGTTGACCAGAAGAAAGCTGCAACGTGGCGACGACAGGGACTTGATCGCAGCTTGACTATCAGAAAGGTATTTATGTCCCAACAGTGATTTTAAAGCATTTTGCATAACGCGAAGACCTCTGCTCGAAAAACACTTTTTCGGCAGTTTAAAAGTGACTGAAATACTGGCTGATTTAGAGAGAACCCCCACGGTGTCTATTGCCGTGCAGACTCTTCTCTCCTTGTAAGCCAGTCTGCTTGATAAGATAGCCTTGGCACAAGCCTCAGAACCCAGCAAATGGAGAGATCTTTACGAAGTACAGAGAAGAAAAGAAAAATCTGCCTCAAAATAGTGCCATGCCCCACCTACAGAAGACTATTTCCAGAAGCCAACCTCCTTCAACCTAATAGTGCTCTGAGCAGCAGTGAATTGAACTTGAAGATCAACGGGAAGTAAGTGCAGAAAGACTTTAAGAGTGGCAGTAGGGCATTTTCTACACGCCCCACTAATGCCAATAAATGCAGTATTTTCCACTCTCTCTCATTTAGTGGTGTTACTGCCATATCAAAGCAGAACCACTAAGTTGTACATCCAGAGTACGACACTTGGCTTGAGACCTCATTTCTTGCCAAACATAGATTCACAGGAGTAGAAAGCTATACCGGCCTTCTTAACTCGACTTTAGATGTACAGCTTCCAATGGAGCCTGGATCAAGGAAAACACCAAGATACTTGATTTCCGACGAGAGCGTAAGAAACAGGTTAATTAATCTAGGAAGTCTAAAAGATGGAGGTTAGTATTTTCTCCAATAGCATCTACTCCGTTTCATCAGAATTGACTCTAAGACGGCAATTGGCAGCCCATCGACTGACGTCCCTCAATAACTTCGACCAAGAAACTCGATTCTTTGCAGACATTCTCCAGTTTTTCAGTCCAAGGATCTTGACGTTGCTATGAACTGTGTCAATCCTTGGGCGACCCCTTATAAGGCACTTACGGCATTTTTTGGAAATTTCGTTTGGGCCCATCCTCAGAACATGTCCAACCCACTTAAGAAGCTGAAGCTTGATGTAGTCGGCGATTTGGAAGTCGTTTAGCGCAGCTAGGCTTTAATTGCAGTTTTTTTTTTGCCGAGACAGACTAGCAAGTTCAGCACTCAGACACAATTAAGTGCAGTGTACTGCACTCGGATTCCCTTTTTAATTTTCTTTAAATTTACTCGTTCTACGAAGAAATCTGAGTAGATCTTGTGATGTCAAGGAGCCAAGGTGGTCGCTTCTTAACACATCAGCTGGGCAGAGCGCACTGTCTGAGATGCCTACTTTTTCCATGTGCTTTGCCCAAAGAAAGTAACCCGTCATTAGTCCAAACAGTCTCCAACAGTCCCCTCTACTTAGTGATAGGAGGAACTGCAACAGTCGGTCGGACATGACAGGTAACATAAGCTTTGTCCATCTGCGGTTTCTCTCAGCGTACCAAGCTCGCTTCTGGGTTAGAGTAACCCATTTGCTAACCGTGAACTCGACTACCCCTGAAGCTTGGCTGTCGCTGCAGACACACATAGAACAGCATACACCGCCCCTTGAAACACAGAGCCATCCGTGAAAATGCGAAAACAGTGTTTGCTGAGCACATTTTCTGAGTTTGACCACAGTTGAGCCTCTGGCAGCACCACACTGTATCACTTGATCGTTGGATCGAAGTCCATGCCTACTCTGTTGTCCAATACTGGACAGAAACCGTACCAATTCCCGATATCAAGGCTCTGGATGAAAACATCAAGTGGTGGTGGACTAATCAGACTAATGACGGGCCTGAAATAGTCGGAAAAGCTCCAATGCAACAGATGGGTATAGGGCGAGAGGGAGTCTACTCATCCATACCACTGATGCATAGGCTGCCAGAAGCTTGTCAGTGCTTTGGATGTCTTTGTTTCAACGTGTGATTTCCAGAGGAGTTTACTGTCGAGGATTACTCCATGATATTTAATTTCCTTGGATAGCTGGATTGGGACTCCTTTTAGCTTAGTCAGAACGAGTCAGTCAAGCTTCCTGCTTCTGGTGAAGAGGACAATGCCAGCCTTGGTAGGATTTGCCGATAGCCCATTCGCACAGCACCAAGTGTCCATCCGATCCAGTTCCATTGCAGTTACGTAGGCGATTGTTGGCACTACTGCTGTGAGTTTTAATCGTGATCGAGAAGAATTCAGCCGAAGTAGGCTGTAGGCTGTAGGCTAAGTAATTTCTTGCGGCTTCATTAGCTTACTTTTCCATGAATACCACAAACATGACGACTGCGCAGCTGCATCACATCAAGAAGCTCTTCTTATAAGCGCGACTCCACGACTCACCGAGCCACAAGGCTCAATAATTTTATCCAAAGGTTTTTAGCCGTACGGTGCGGAAGAAATAAAGGCAAAGAAAGACGAAAGACCTTGTTGGAGAACTCAAGCGGGGGATAAATCGAACTGCAGACAAATGTTACAGAAAGCGAAGACTCAAACCGGGGTTGTTGAGCCAACAATGATAAAGATGTCTAGCCGTACCGCACAGATGTGCGCTAACGAACCTTATGATTTAACAAGCTCGATTGACAGGGCCGTAAAAAAGCTCACTAAGAGACTCCAGTAATACCAACTTGATTCCGGTTGGTTGTGTGTCGTCTATACAATTTAATGAGTTAACATTTTATCTTCTTCATTTAACATTTATCAGTCGTTTCTTTCTCGTGCTAACCGGCGCCAATTGGGCACATCAAGTGAAGTCAAGTCCTTCTCCACCTGACCTTTCCAACGCAGAGGAGGCCTTCCTCTTCCTTTGCTACCACCAGATGGTTCCGACTGTGGGACCAAAAATTCCCTCCTTACCCACCCTGGCGTTGAAGTCGCCAAGTACGATTTTTATGTCGTGGTGGGGGCAGCGCTCATAGGAGCGTTCCAAGTGCTCATAGAAGCAATCTTTGGTCGCTTCGTCCTTCTCTTCCATCCGGGCGTGGGCGCAAATTAGCGAGATGTTAAAAAAACGGGCTTTGATGCGGATTATTGCGAAACGCTCGTCCACCGGAGTGAACGACAGTACTTGGCGACGAAGTCTCTCTCCCACAACAAATCCGACACCGAATTTGCGCTCCTTTACATGGCAGCTGTAGTAGACTTCGCAAGGTTCTATGGTTTTCTTGCCTTGCACGGTCCATCGCATCTCTTGGATGGCAGTGATATCAGCCTTTACTCTCACGAGGACATCAACCAGCCGGGCAGAGGCACCTTCCCCATTAAGAGACCGGACATTCCAGGTGCATGTCCTCGTCATCAGAGTTGGAAGTTCCCATCCGAGGCTTTTTGTATGTTTTCATTGCGGGGGATTTTTAAGTGGCGGGCCCCAAAACCAGCGCACAACCAGCTATCCTGGTATGCTTCGCCTTCTCACGTTAACTCACTCCCGAACGGGTGTTTGGAAGTTACCCAAAGGATACGTGGGCAAGTCCCGGACGTTGTGAGCTGCTTGAACCACATGTAGAAGAATCGTCCTGGCACTCCCAAGTGAATGGCGGTCAGTAACATTCCCCACTTGGGTGGACTTCTTCATGTGGAACCATCCTCCTCCTTCATCCTCCATTTTTTCATCTTGGATTAATGTGAAGAACTGAAAACAAAATAAACATTAAAAATGAATTTCTCTTACTCGAAAACCGTATATGGACATGCATTTGCTTCCAACAAAATTTTACAAAATAAGAAAAAAAGCAAAAATAAGCAAGACTCGAAATTCATTTTTGACTTACGTCCCGTGGATTTTTTTAGTTCAGAATTCCTAGTAGAAAACTTCGGTCACCGAAACAAAGTAGAGAAAACATTTGACCCGCCCTAAGTCACATACATACGGTGCAAATTTGGTATGCCATCAAAAGCTTTTGATGAGCTAAGACTCCAACCCGTTCGCCGACACAGGTAACGCCCACTGAGCAAGCTGAATAATTGGGCCTTCACGCTCCTACGAAAATGCATATCCGCATGCACCTCTACGTGAATATGTAAGTGTGCAAGTGAGTGCATTTGTTTATTGCGCTCAGCGCCTTTGCAAGCATGACTGACAACAAATTCTTAAAAACAAAAAATGTGTAGGAAAATGGCAATGAAGGCTCGAAAAACAATTTGCTAGATGTAATAGTTGTAAAAAAAATTGTTTATGCAAAATAATATGCATAAGCGTGTGTGTGCTTATTAGCTTTTCCCATGGCTTAAAACTCTCCGCCAGCCAACCCAACATCCACTGCATTTTTGTGCTTCTTTGTGTGTGCCCAAAAATTGTGTTGTTTCTGCGCTGCTACTGACAAGTGCTTGACTCTGCCACCAACTAAATGTCACACACATTGGTGAATGTATGCCTTATTGCCACTAAGCTTGTATGCTTACAAAAACAATTTATACTCGCACATAGAATAAAGGATGTTTGTGAAGTCGTGAAGCAGTAAATTAGATTTCACTGACATGCAGTCAAAAGCATGGCGCTTCAAGAGAGGATGCGCACACAATGCAACGTGGCACTCACCTGGCTGCATGTGTGTATGTGTGTTTTTGTAGCATGCATTAGGTTGCACTAATGCCAAGAGTGCAATTTTCTATCTGTTCCTTCTGTTTGATGGCAGCCAAAAAGATTCTTGACTTGACTCAATTTGCAGTCATCTACTTGCGGGGAAATTTGTTAGATTTGTTTTTTTGGTTTTTTAATTTGGAATTTCGGATTTAGAAGGCTCAGGTTTAACTATGTAACAATGTGTGAGTAGTAATATGTAAATAGAAAATCTGTTAGATTGAGAAATTAAGCTTAATAATAAAATTTCGAAATGCTGAGATAACAAACACTTTAGCTGAAGCCGATTCATGGCTGATTTTACAGATAGTGAAGTCATCAAAGGGTTCAAATATGTGGAAATTAATATCGATTTCTTTGAAAAACTCTAAAACTCTTCACACCCCATTCCTTGCATGTTAAAACAAACTTCCTTTAACCTTTTCAAGATGCAGTGATCTTTTGCAGACGACATATTTGGGTCATATGAAAGCATGATTTTGTAAACGACATCCAACTCTAAGGACCAGTATTTCAGTGCTAGCTATCTACACCCGCCCACAAAAAACCCAGCACACTAGACAGGGCCAAATCTCGAAGCTTCACCACCCACCAGAGGGAGTTTCACTACTCACCTATGCTGACGATTATTCAATAATGACCTCCGGCGATGGCATTGACGACTTGTGTTCCAAATTAAACTTTTATTTCGCCAGCCTTTCTCGATTTTTCACTGCAAGGAGTTTTCAACTTTCCACCACTAAATCGACGGGACCCTCTTTAACAGCTGGACACACCAATACTGACCTCAAAACCTCAAATTTTAAGTGTCACCTTTGACAGTTTGCTCTCATTCTCGGTAGATGCAACCGCAGTTGCCACTAAGGTCCGAAACCGCAAGAAGGTTCTCAAGCCACTTGGTACTAAATGGCGCTGCGCACGTCTAGTCGGCTAGTACAAGTGATTCGCAGTGGCCAAAGCTCAAGACTGGCCAAAATACTGCTGCAAGGGATGCCTCCTGATGTCTCCGCTTCAACGCCTTCACAATGAAGCTTCCATGCTCCCGATTAAGGAGCAAAGCGAAATGCTCACCAAGCAATTTCTACTTGGGTGTTAACGCAAAAATCCCCTCTACAGACATTTGCCGGAACTTAATTCACCTCCCAGACGTGTCAGTAGGCAACACCGACAAGATCCAGGACCAAACACGACTGCTACTACTGGATCGGAAAATATATAGACAGTCAATAAAGTACTTTCATTGGGAAACTCTCACCACCTTCCAAAGCTCCTAACCAACGAATGTCCTTATCGGAGTCGAACCCAAGACCAACCCATTGCAGACGAAGAGCTTCAGCTTGGATAATGGCATATTTCTTTTAAAAATTGTTGTTGCTTTTTTAATAGAAAAGGACATTTACGTGTGCACCACGGAGGCGAGGCGGAGCTGCCCTACAACTAGGATGGAGATGATGCTTGAGCTGATACCACTTCATATATGTAGTTAGTCAGATAATCAGCCAAGCTGAATATTACGAGGGAAGCCTTCGGGAGAGAAAAAGTGATGGCATCTAAAAACATGAAATTGTTGACGCTGCAGATCTTAGCCAGCTACCCAGAGATGCCAACACTAAAATCATCAAATTCGAAAAGAAGTTCAGAATTGTACTGGACGATAAGTTAAACTTGAGTAGGCCTGCATTTGAAAGGAAACTTCAAGAGTGTACCCTGCAGTTGTACAATGGCTCGAAAACCCCAGAAGGCATAGAAACTAGAATATGTAGCCCCAGAACCGATGGGTAGTTTTGCAAGCATCTTCCAAGCGGGTTTGTATGCCATGTGTCTACGTGCAGAGATAAACTTAAACAGAAATTTCCGGAATGAGCGATTTGCCATTCTGAACGACAGTTAGGTGAAATTCAAGGCTCTATCATCCTGTGAGATAAAATCCTCGACAAACTGAATCTACTAGGAACGCTCAATCGCAACCTAATTTGGGCCCGAGAACCCAGTGGTATAATTGCAACGAAATAGCAAACGCATTGGCGTGATATTCTGCTGTTTCGCCTTTAATAAGACCCGAGCCCTTCCTTGCTATGGGACAACACACCGTCAAGGTGAAGTTTAAGAGTGAAAAGTTAGGGCTAAGGGAGATTTGCTGGCACCACACTATGGGGCTACGCTCTCAAAATCCTTACTGGGAGGGTACAATCAGAAGAGGTTTAAAAAGATCATAACCCTTCTAAGTATAAACGATAATGCGCACGGCTATTCTCACAGGCCACTGCAGGCTGCGTAGTCATCTGCACTTGATCGGGATGTGGTCACCTGATTCTTGTCGTTTCTGCGACCAATCCCAAGGGACTACAATGCACCTTCTTCTTGAATGTGACGCTATAGCGCGAAGAAGGTTGAGACACCTTGACAAACTGCAATCAGAAGAAAGGCACAGCCCAGCTCTAGTTCCAAGCCACTGGGTCTAGATTAGGTAATGTTATGAGTATAGAGTCGATGTACAAACCTCATAGAGAATCTAGTTTAATCTAATCTACGCGTGTGTACATGCAAGACTTCTAGTCTTTTGTAATACATCTACAGAAGGGAAGTTACAAAAATTTGAATACTACATAATTCGTAATTTGAATCTTTGAAACGGCCTTGGCTGTAATTTCATTAGGCTATCTGAAGAATTTGTACAAATCCATTCATCAACATATTTACGAGGTAATTTATAAACAAGGTATGTAAAAAGAAACAAATTTTCCTATATTTATTATAATTTTGTGTGTCTTATATAATGTGTCTTTGTAATCACTTTTATGTGAAAGTGCAAAAAATTATTAATAACTGAGAGATATAAAAGGTTTAAAAGGCACCACCAAAATATTTGCCATACAATTTTACTACAAGCCTCTTAACACCAACTCTGACAAAACGGAGCTGGTGCTATTTACCAGAAAATATAAACCTCCACCCTTTCGACTTCCAAATTAAACAAACACGTTCTCCCGCTTTCATCGGAAGTTAGGTATCTTGGAGTGATACTTGACTGCAAGCTCCATTGGAAGCTACACATTGAAAATCGGGTAAAGAAGGTAGTAGCTTTCTACTTCTGTAAAAAATGTTCAGTAAAAAATGAAGGCTCAAGCCACAGGTCGTGCTGTGGATATACAACATAGTGATTCTACCAATTTTAACGTATGGAGCCTGGTTTGGTGGGAAGCTCTTCGGAAGGGCTATAATATCACTAAACTGGGAAGAGTGCAAAGGACTGCATGCATTGGCGTCCCCGGAACATGCAAATCTTGCCCCAGTGCTGCCCTGGATGTCCTTTTGCCCCTACTTCCCTTCGACTTTTCCGTCATTTCCATCGCAGCTCAAAGTGCAATCAAAGTGCAGTTAACACCGTATTTCTCTGAACTTCGAACAGATCTCTCTATCCGCAAACTAGAGTTTGGGGGTCCTGCTAGGGCATACTTTCCAAATAGGCAGGATTAAACCGAGGGGAAAATCTGCGCCGAAGCTTGCACCTCTGTCTTCACTTCCAAGATGAAATCGGGAGTCGGAGCAGGGGTTTTCTCCAACTTATCAGCCAACTTATCTATCTCCTTTAAACTGTCAAAAACTGCAGCGATCCCACATGGCTTGCGTTGCACTCGATCGCAGCGTGGCTCTATAGGCAGCATCTTTTCTTTCTGCGGCAGCACGACATTCCTCGTCGTACCAACTGTTTTTTCGGGCTCGCCGGAATCCGATTTCTTCTTCGGCGGCGGTACATAGGGAACGAGAAATGTTGTTCCATTCCTCGTGCATGCCGGATTGTTGGGCAATACTCTCTGAGAGCAGGAGGGGAGTCGCTTGGCAAATCTACTGGCTGCCTGTTGTGACTACAGCTTTTCAATGTCGAACAGTCTTTGCATAGTTAGATGTACGTTTTTTGCTGCACAAGAGGCGTGTGCGCAGTTTGGCTGCAACAAGGCAGTGATCCGAGTTGATGTTGGGTCCTCGGATCGTTCGTACATCTAATACACTAGAAGCGTGTCTTCCATCTATCACAACAGGATCGATCTGGTTTCCCGTTTTTCGATCAGGAGACAGCCACGTTGCTTGGTGTATTTTCTTATACTGGAATCTGGTGTTGCAGACTACCATGTTTCGGGCCCCGGCGTAGTCGATCAGAAATCAGCGTTACCGGATGTGCAGGCTGAATTTCCCGACTGTTTTTATCAAAAATTCTTTCCTTGGTGGGTCCCTGGCACTGAAGTTGTCAAGCACGATTTTTATATAGTGGCGGGGGCAGCGCTCAAAGGAACATTCCAGGCGCTCATAGAAGGAATCTTCTTTCTCTTCCATCGAGGCGCAAATCAGCAAAATGTTAAAATATCGCGCTTTGATGTGGGCTATTGCGAGACGCTCTTCCACCGGAGTGAAAAACAGTACTTGGCGACAGAGTATCTTTCCTATAAAAAATCCAACACCGAACTCGCGCTCCTTTACATGGCCGCTGTAGTAGACGTCGCAGGTCCTATGTTTTGCGGTCCAGATGCGATGGACAGTGTTAATATACTAAAGTTAAAAATTCAGCTTAAACGCGAGAAATAAGTCTAAAGGAGAAATATGTTTAAGGGTTAATTTCGTTAATGGTTGTGTATTGAGAAAAATAGCTAAAATTTCATGCTATTTATTAACTTGGAACACAGAAACAACCCGCATTTTCATACTTCATTCATTTGCCTTCGCCACTCAATTTAGTATTCAACTCTGAGTGTTGTCTAATTGCTAATTATCTGTCAATTTCTATAATGATAACACGAAAAACAATAACAAAACCGAAAAACAAAAACAACAGCAACAAAGAGTAGAAGTAATCATAATTATAATTAGTAGAAATTTATAGACTCGAAGCGAAAGATTTCAACATAACAGGCAATAAAGTTGTGTTGGTGGCCGTGTGAGGGTCAGGCAGATATGAGAAATGTGAGCTGCACGTGAGAATCGCTCTGTAGTTCACTCGTCGTACGCTGAACACAGGGTATAATACTATAGTTGCGTAGCAGATGAGCTGGCTGGAGTAAGCGATTACAATAGCTGAGGAATTAATTGAAAACGTACGCGTAGTAGGCAACTCACGTACTTTGCTGGACTAGGTGAATACTTAACTGCGCGCGCCAATGGACGTAGGTCCATATAGGTAAAGTATATACGTCCATGTGGATGCAAGCATGCAGTAATTTAAATCTATAAACGTTGCAAGAATGCGAGCATGTGTGCATGTGTGCGTGCTGTCGCATATAGCCAGCAGGAAAGCAGCAAAATCAGCGAAAATATAACCAACTGCCGCTCCGCCTTTACTTCCACTTTCCACGTTTACGCTGCCACGCAACGCCTCACCAAATATTATCTGCGCTTATTTATTGTTTTGTGTCCTGTTTGCCCTGAGCGAAGGGTTTGAGGATGAAGCTGTGGCACGACCAGACGCTGCAAATGTGGCATTTCGAAATTGTCCAGCTATAGTTTTGCACGTAGAATTGCCACAAACAGCGAAAAGCAGCCACAAAGCAACAAGAAATGTTTGGCGAGTAGCAAAAATTGCCAACAGCAGCACCAACTTTGACTTTCTCGCTCTTTCTCCCTCATTTTTTTTCAGTTCAAGGCAGTTGCTTTGCTGCACTAAGCCGTGCCACCATACATTTATTTAATGGTTATTGTTGCTGTTTTAATTATAGTTATCATATTCGTACTTGCTGTTGTTGTTACAAGTGTGCAGGGTGTCGACGAAATGATGCAACTATTTCTGCAGAAAACAAAAAGATAAGAAATATTCCAATTTCCCTAGGGTGTCTAAATTTCAATTTGCTTATTATTCTCACATTTATTTAAGACTTTCCTGTAACTGCTGGTGGTGGTAGGTTGCAAGAAATGTGCGATCGTATGCAGTCTACACTGAATATTGAATATTCCCACATTTACTTATAAAGTAAGATTGGAGGCACTTTCTTCCGTTAGGGTTCTCTGATGGTACCTGCTGTCAAACTAAATACATAATTTTTTTCAGTATTCATTAATATTTCATCATGGAAAGACTTACGCTCAACAACGTTTACAAACCATTGGGTGTTTGGCTGAGCTCTTCCTCCTATTTGTTGCGTGCGTCTTGATGTTGTTCCAGAAATAGAGGGACCTACAGTTTCAAGCCGACTCCGAACGGCAGATAATTTTATTGTATGAGGAACTTTTTCATGGCAAAAATACACTCGGAGTTTTGCGATTGCCTGCCGAGAGGCTATTAGAAAAATGTTTTTCTTAATTTTGGTGTTTCACCGAGATTCGAACCAACGATCTCTCTGTGAATTCCGAATGGTAGTCACGCACCAACCCATTCGGCTACGGCGGCCGCCTACATAACCGTCCTTTCGAACCAATTAGACCCCATACAGCCTGGAGTAAAAAGAGAATACTGCGGCTCTAAATGGGAGAGACCCGGAAGAATCGATTCGGCACCGATCTCAACAACTTAGGGCACTACTTGGACGATTTTACGCAAAGATCTTGGTTTGAAAGCGTATGAAATAATGGGTTTTTCAATAAGGGCGGGTAGATGTTGAAATGGAATGAAATGGCGTTTGTTGTGTGGCACGTAGTGCCGTCCTGCTGGAACCACATGTCGTCTAGGTCCATATGGTTCAATATGGGCCATAAGAAATATGAAGGGCCACTACGTCTACCGAAAAATGGGCGCAATGCGCGCAACGTTTGCGTTAATGAACACTCATTTTGATAATAAAGTTGTATCATTTGAACGTGCTGTTCAATCGTGTAACTTGCCATGATGATTTGGCATAAACAACTGAATAATAAACAAAAGATTTGACAGATGTCACCAAAACAAAATGGCTGCCACATTTCCTATTTGAACTGAAGAACAACTCGAAACCATTCAAGAACATTGCATCCATTGAAAATAATCGTTTGGTGCCGCCTATGTGCTGGAGGAATCATTGGCTCATACTTCTTCAAAGACGAGGCTGGCGCCAATGTAGCAGTGAGTGGCGAACGCTATCGCCCAATGATAAACTACTTTCTGATGCCGGAAATTGAATCGTAACCTCCACATTTGGTTCGAACAAGACGTCGCCACTTGCCATATAGGCCATGAAACAAAGGACTTACGGCGTCGTCGTTTCGGTGAGCAATTTATCTCACGTCTCGGACCAGTGTGTTGGCCACCAAAATCATGTGATATCACTTTCATTTGTGGACGTATGTAAGGTCTTTGTGGATAAACCAGCTTCGCTTGAGGCATTGGAAGCCAACAGTACTAAAGTTATTCACAAAATGCCGACCGAAATCCTCCAAGTCATTCAAATTGGTGTTTACTGATGGCGCAGCTGTGGACAACATTTGAAAGAGATTATCTTTAAACTTAAACTCCAAGCTGGATTGGAAGCTACCCTTTAAAAATCGGGTAAAGAAAGTCAGTATAGCTTTCTACTTCTGCAAATCTATGTTACCGCAAAAAAATGGGGACTCAAGCCACATGTCATGCTTTGGATGTACAACGTAGTCGTTCTGCCAATTTTAGCTTATGGATGCCTGGTTTAATGGGAAGCTATAATGTCACTAAACTGGTAAGGGTGCAAAGGACTGCTTGCATTGGCGTCACCAGTACGTATAGATCTTGTCCCAGTGCTGCCCTGAAAGTCGTTTTGTACTTACTTTCCCATTTCCTTTTACGTTTTTTCCATCACTGCTCAAAGTGCAATCAAGTTGCAGGAGGTTGGCTTGTGAAGGCAGTCTCTCAAAGGACATGGTAGCATTTTTTAGCAGTTAACACCGTATTTCTCTGGACTTCGGGCAGATCTTTCTATCCGCAAACTGAAGTTTGAGGGTCGTGCCAGGGCAATCTTTCCAAGAAGGCAGGATTGAATCGAGGGGAAAATCTGTACCGAGGTAGTTACTTTTGTCTTCACTAACGTCTCCAAGATGATATCGGGAATCGGGACAGAGGTTTTATCTAAATCAGCCAATTTATCCAGTTCTTTAAAACTGTCGTCGCTTATGCAAAATGCTTAGGAAACGTGGGAGTGAGGGATATATTAGCAATTTTACCGATAGTCAAACTGCGATCAAGGCACTGACGATACCACCGTGCAGTTCCAGATCAAATCACTTGGGTGTGCAGGTAGCATTTCTTTGAACTGTGTTCCACAACGTAGTTAGATTAACTTGCTGATGAGCCAGGAGGGGTCGACTGAATTAGTCCTAGAGATCTCCTACCCGGTCATTCTCAGCAAAGCGAGGAAGAGATGGAGCTCCGTTTCTTTAAGTGCTATTTCGAAAGCCCTTTGTCTCCAGTACAATACAGGCTTTGATTGAAAAGTAATAAGCCTTCCCACGCGGAGCGTCTGCCAAGCGATCAACCGAATGGGCTGGTGGGGGAAATGATCGTTGGACCTTCCCCTTCCACTAGAAACCGGTCCGAGTTCACGGTGCTGTCAACATCGCTCCGCGCGTTAAGGCTGTTTTAAAAGTGTGTTAGGATATTGCAGTGGCGAAAATGCAGCTGATCATCTTTGTCGACTCTCGAGACATCATCCACAAGGAGTTTGTACCTCCAGGAAGCACTGTAAACGCGGCATTTTACAAAGAAGTGCTCCTTCGGCCCTTTATCACGACAATGCGCCAGCGCACACCGCCTTCCTCTGCACCTCTGCATTGACCAAGATAGGGGTTCCGGTGCTTCCCCACCCTCCCTATAGCCCAGACCTGTCCCCTCCGGACTTCTTCTTGTTCCTGCGCCTGAAAAGAAAGCTGAAGGGGAGGCGTTTCGACTCCATCGAGGCGATCCAAAAAACTGTGACTGCTGTGACCGCTACCAGCGGTGCATTGACGCTCAAGGGTCCTATTTTGAAGAATATCAGTTGTATAAGCCAAAAGGTTTAATAAAACTGCTTAAAAAAAATAAGGTCATTACTTTTCAATCAAACCCTGTAGATTGAGGTCTCAGAAAGTCCTGGGAACTCGACGCCATTCAATTTTCAGAAGTGTAGCTGTGGACGTACCGCCATTGGATGATCGGCACTCACGCAGAAAAGCTAGGCTTAACATTTAATCACCATTACAGAAGTTCTGGGTGACTGTTGAACGCTTTCTCTGAGTTGGCTCCTAGAACATCAAGGTCACTGGAAGCTCCTTCCTCGAAAGCCGGGGGCAGTGCAACAACCTAAATCCAATTAATCTTCTGCATTACAGCAGCAATTCTGGCTGGCTGTAGATATCTGCCTGTTGAAGGTCTCATAATGCTATCAAAATGACGCTTCAGTGCTACTTGGGAAGTACCAGAGTGGGGTTTCAACCATTTCACCTACCTATCTTACTGCAGTTGTGCCTTTTTATTGCACCCTGTATAATCACACTGCTAGCAATTAAGTATGCGCTACCAGTCACTCCCCCTCCATGAAACCTTGCAACTTAATTGCTACACAACCACGCCTCTTCACTTTTTTCTGCTCACAACAGTTATTTCGACAACCTTCCTACATTTCCACCTACATCGCCTTACTGGCTCTGTAAAAACATCACTGCCCATCCCATCGTTAAACGTACAAAAGTTAACAATTAAGAATTGATTACGTGCCCGCCAAAAGTTTTTCTACTGGGGACAAAAAGCAGTAGCAGCAAAAACAACAACTTTTATTTAACATCACTTCCTTCCGGCAACGTTTTATTCAGTACTGATTGTGTTGTATCTTAGTAAATATTTTTTTTATTGCTTTGCGAAAATTATTAATTACACTTATGAGTATAAACTTGGCTTGCTTTTGCCAATACAGTTGACTTTCCTATTTATTTTTCTCGCTGCTTCAACTGAATGTCTGTGGTTATCCTTTCACTGGCACCTGATTCAAAGGGATGCACATGTGTGTATGTGTAAATTATCTATATATGCAGGAACTCTTCTGCAGCATGTCACTAAACTGTGCAAAATTATTCCCTTCGTCACCATACACACGAAGCACGCAGTCACAGCAAAAGACTCAACGAGATTTGAGCTTTGAATGAATAATTGATTGATGCTGGATGCCCTGTAGGAATCTGCACTACATTGGAACACGATTTTGGTATATTCGATTCAGTCTCTAAATAAAAAACGGAGTTGCTCATATTTCGGGATTAGAACTCAATTTGACAAATTAAAAGTGGAAAAAAATTTATTTAGACAAAAATATTTGGCGGTTAATTCCAAAACTTAGTGTTTAAATGCGCTATGAAAACAGTAATGAATCTGGACTTATGTCTTAATCCAGTAACTTTGGTATTGATTGGAAGAATTGTAATTCTTTAAGAGAGTTTTAAGCTTCTGCATACCAGCCAAAAGCATAGAACCTTCATATCTTCCACCCACCACCACCCTTCCAACAATCAAGCTCTGCCAAGCATGATAAATTTTACCCTGAATAAATTTCTTGAGCACAGGAATATCTGGAATATCAGAGGCTAAACCATTTCAAACCAGTGTATTAACTTAAACTTAATTAAACGGAGCATAAAGTATAGAAATTTGAAAAAGTCGAGCCAAGAAACATAGAGGTAATTGGTAACTCCTCAAACACTCCGGCTAAAAATCCCATTAGATAAGTCCCCATTTTTGGAATGAGATTTTTTTTTTATAAAGTAGCGGCCTAGTGCACTTGAACTAGACTACCATCCCAGAGATTGTGGGTTCGAATCCCACGTAAAGCTCGGTCGTCGCACTTTCCCAAATTTACCTACTTTCCCTGTTTCTAAAACAAAAAAAAAAAAAAGAGGTTGTCTGTAAAGTCGGTTTACTGACGATAGTTTAACGTGATAACGTCTAAGAAAATACTGATTGAATGGTTGCATTTTTCAAAAGAAAATTTTAATTTTATTTGTTTGATAGATATTTTGTATGGATATAGATAATGAGTTAACATTAACATAACATAATAAACTTTAACATAACATAACATAACATAACATAACATAACATAACATAACATAACATAACATAACATAACATAACATAACATAACATAACATAACATAACATAACATAACATAACATAACATAACATAACATAACATAACATAACATAACATAACATAACATAACATAACATAACATAACATAACATAACATAACATAACATAACATAACATAACATAACATAACATAACATAACATAACATAACATAACATAACATAACATAACATAACATAACATAACATAACATAACATAACATAACATAACATAACATAACATAACATAACATAACATAACATAACATAACATAACATATCATAAAGCATTCACCAACAGCTTTCATTTGATACCCATATTGTACATACACGTCCGAAGGTTACCAGGGTCCACGTTTTGACCTATATCTCGAGACCCTATCTACCAATAGGTATTCAAACTATACGGAAATCATCTTCAATACCTACTTAACAATGTGTGTAAGTTTGGTTTAATTCGGTTCAAAGACACGGCGGGTCCACGTTTTGGCATATATTTCCAGACCCTAGTCATCAATAGGTATGAAAATTACCCCGTATTAAAGCACTTATCAACAGCTTTCATTTGATACCCATATTGTACATACACAACCAAAGGTTACCCGGGTCCACGTTTTGACCTATATCTTGAGCCCCTATCTACCAATAGGTATTCAAACTATACGGAAATCATCTTCAATACCTACTTAACAATGTGTGTAAGTTTGGTTTAATTCGGTTCAAAGACACGGCGGGTCCACGTTTTGGCATATATTTCGAGACCCTAGTCATCAATAGGTATGAAAATTACCCCGTATTAAAGCACTTATCAACAGCTTTCATTTGATATCCATATTGTACAAACACATTCTAGGGTCCACGTTTTGGTCTCTATCTCGAGACCCCAGTCACGGAGCGGCATGAAAAATACTCTGTACTAAAGCATTCACCAACAGCTTTCATTTGATACCCATATTGTACATACACGTCCGAAGGTTACCCGGGTCCACGTTTTGACCTATATCTTGAGACCCTATCTACCAATAGGTATTCAAACTATACGGAAATCATCTTCAATACCTACTTAACAATGTGTGTAAGTTTGGTTTAATTCGGTTCAAAGACACGGCGGGTCCACGTTTTGGCATATATTTCGAGACCCTAGTCATCAATAGGTATGAAAATTACCCCGTATTAAAGCACTTATCAACAGCTTTCATTTGATACCCATATTGTACATACACAACCAAAGGTTACCCGGGTCCACGTTTTGACCTATATCTCGAGACCCCAGTCACGGAGCGGCATGAAAAATACTCTGTACTAAAGCATTCACCAACAGCTTCAATTTGATATCCATATTGTACAAACACATTCTAGGGTCCACGTTTTGGTCTCTATCTCGAGACCCTAGTCACGGAATAGCATGAAAAATACTCTGAACTAAAGCATTCACCAACAGCTTCCATTTGATACCCATATTGTACATACACATCCGAAGGTTACCTGGGTCCACGTTTTGACCTATATCTCGAGCCCTATTTCCAAAATAAAATATAATCCATGTTACTCGTGGATGATGTAGTTTCGAATGGTGAAAGAATTTTTAAAATCGGTCCAGTAGTTTTTGAGCCTATTCATTACAAACAAACAAAGTTTTCCTCTTTATAATATTATATTAGTATAGACAACATATCTTATAAGGTATATGGTAAATATTAAAATACATTTTTTCCTTCATATATAATAAAAAAATTAATAATTATAACATTAAAACAACAGGTATTATTAACAAACTTGGTTTTATTTTAAATTCTTCAAGTGAATCAAATTAATAATAATCAATAAGAAGGCATATGCAAATACAAATACGTGAATTTATATATGTACATATGCGCATATACATACATATATACGCTCACTTAAGTAGGAGAGAGCAAGATGTCGAACGTTGCCGTTCGTTTGCTTTGTTTGCTTTGTCGTTCCTTCCGCGCTTTCGCTTGCAGTTCATTAATGCAATGAGCAAGGTAACTACATATGAGCAAGGTAACACTAATATGAGCAAGGTAACACTAATGAGCAAGGTAACACTAATATGAGCAAGGTAACGACACATTTTTTCGTGCGTGCAGCCTGTTAAATCGAATTATAAGACGTTATCACGTCAAAAATCTCATTCCTCAAACTCAAAACCTTATCCATTCCATCCTTACTCCCGCACAATAGTCAGCGCATTCTTTGCATTGAGGCTGCTAAAACAAGCAAAACAAACAAACGAAACCCATTGCATCAGTAAGAGGAAGCGGGCGACCACGGTAATAGCGCAGACACACGAAATTTAGCGAAGGCCTTAACCGTCTGTGTGAGGCGTTGAAGGCGTTGTTCCTAAGCAACGACAGGTGGGCATTCCCACTACTTAGGACTGGTAACGGCAGGCTAATCACCTATCCTGTCAGAAATTAAAATAGATTAACGAAACCAACGCAAGACAAGTCTTGTCGAAGCCCTATGCTCCCGAGAGGAGTGAACAAGGAAAAAAAAGTTCCATTCCAATGGTGGTCATATGCTGGCCTCATAGATTGCCTGCTGTAATACCGACCATCAGCCGAACGTCTCTTATACCAAGTTTTAGAGGTGTGTGTCGATTCTCCTTTCATGGGTCTTTTCCAAGATTTGGCGTATTGTGTATATTTGGTCGATGGTAGACTTTCCAGGTCTGAAGCCACACTGATAAGGTCCAATCAGTTGGTTGACGGTGGGCTTCAGCCTTTCACACAATACGCTCGCTAGAACCTTATAGGCGATATTTAGAAGACTAATCCCGCGGTAATTGGCACAAATTGCAGGATCGCCCTTCTTATGGATTGGGCAGAGCATACTTAAATTCCAATCGGCAGGCATGCTTTCATCCGACCATATTTTGCATAGGAGCTGATGCATGCACCTTACCAGCTCCTCACCGCCATGTTTGAATAGCTCAGCCGGCAGTCCGTCGGCGCCCGCGGCTTTGTTGTTCTTTAGCCGTGATATTGCTATTCTCACCTCATCATGGTCGGGTAACGGAACGACAATTCCGTCGTCAACGATTGGGGTATCGGGATCTTCACATTCTCTATGACATGCGCAGCTGTCACTGTTTAACAGGTTCGAGAAGTATTCCCTCCATAATTTAAGATTGCTCTGTACGTCAGTCACCAGATCGCCGTCTTTGTTCTTACAGGAAAACGCCCCGGTCTTAAAACCTTCTGTGTGCTGCCGAACTTTCTGGTAGAATTTTCGGGCGTTGTTCCTATTGGCCAGCATCTCAAGCTCCTCGCACTCACGTATTTCGGCCTCTCGTTTCTTCTGTTGGATAATACGTCTCTCTTCCTTTTTCAGCTCTCTGTAGCGATCCCACATGGCTCGCGTTGCGCCCGATCGCAGCGTGGCTCTATAGGCGGCATCTTTTCTTTCGGCGGCAGCATGACATTCCTCGTCGTACCAATTGTTTTTTCGAGCTCGCCGGAATCCGATTTCTTCTTCGGCGGCGGTACGTAGGGAACGAGAAATGTTGCTCCATTGCTCGCGCATGCCGGTTTGTTGGGCAGTGCTCTCCGAGAGCAGGAGTGAGAGTCGAGTGGCGAATCTTCTGGCTGTCTGTTGTGATTGCAGCTTTTCGATGTCGAACATTCTTTGCGTAGGTAGATGTACGTTTTTTGCTGCACAGAGGCGTGTGCGCAGTTTGGCTGCAACAAGGTAATGATCCGAGTCGATGTTGGCTCCTCGGATCGTACGTACATCTAATACACTAGAAGCGTGTCTTCCATCTATTACAACATGATCGATCTGGTTTCGCGTTTTTCGATCAGGGGACAGCCAGGTAGCTTGGTGTATCTTTTTATGCTGGAATCTGGTGCTGCAGACTACCATGTTTCGGGCCCCGGCGAAGTCGATCAGCCTCTGTCCGTTACCGGATGTTTCGTTGTGCAGGCTGAATTTTCCGACTGTGGGACCAAAAATTCCCTCCTTGCCCACCCTGGCGTTGAAGTCGCCAAGCACGATTTTTAAGTCGTGGCGGGGGCAGCGCTCATAGGAACGTTCCAAGCGCTCATAGTTGCAATCTTTGGTCGCATCATCCTTCTCTTCCGTCCGGGTGTGGGCGCAAATCAGCGAGATGTTAAAAAAACGGGCTTTGATGCGGATTATTGCGAGACGCTCGTCCACCGGAGTGAACGACAGTACTTGGCGACGAAGTCTCTCTCCCACAACAAATCCGACACCGAATTTGCGCTCCTTTACATGGCAGCTGTCGTAGACGTCGCAAGGTCCTATGTTTTTCTTACCTTGCCCCGTCCATCGCATCTCTTGGATGGCAGTGATGTCAGCCTTTACTCTCACGAGGAGAGTACGTTCTTGAATAATCTTCGAGGTTTACTTTTTGTTCCCTAGGGACTTTAGTGCAACCTGACTGTCACTAACGACTCCAATCTATTCCCGCTCGATCTCCTCTCAATTATCCATTCTGTGACATTATCGACGTTTTCTTTATCATCAAAAGTGCCTGAACGGAATCAACGGAACCAAATTGAGTAAAAGTATTCAAAATTTATAGCTGCTTTTAACAAAAAAGTTGGCACTGTGGGTATATTGATCGTTTTTGATGGATTGAAACCAACTAATTCAAAAAATTCAACGGCAACAGTTTGACTAAATTTCCGACAAAAATACAACATTATTGTAAATGATTTTCTTCTCAGACTTCACATTCACTTAGAAGCTGTATTCTCGATAACGAAATTCAATTCATTTCCTATTTTCCCTTCAGGGATAGCACGCAATCATTTACACACACTTCTACACTTATATGTATGTGTACGTGTGCGTACATTTCGAATGGGTCATTTATTCGTTTGTACGCGTGTTTATGCACGTTGACATATGAATACAGTTACGTTTAATTACGGCATTTATATTTTGATTAAATATGTGGTGATTAATGCCTAATGACTCGCATAATTACCGCTTAGCGAAGTACAATATTTCTCTGATTTATTGGATCTATTTCCTATTATAATATCCTCATCAGAATGTAAACACCCACGCATGTATGGTATTTGAAACTAATTTTAATAATTTAACAACTAAACACACTTTATTTCATTCTGCTATCACTTCGATAAGTAAGCGGTGCAATTTATGATTTATCACAACTTGAGTCGTATGGGGCGCATGAAGGTGGCCGTGCCACAAAAACCAATTAGTTTTGTTATCCAGGAAAAGTCGTATATGCACGTGCAACTGTGGATTTCATTGAGTAATGTTGTGTACTCCGTTTTTCATTTTCCTATCAATTTAATTTGTTAATGGGCTTTAAAATTGCAAAAGGGATAACGTAAACTGAAGTAGCCACGGCGTATACTTCATGTCGTGCGAGAAAAGTTCAACTAAGTTTTTTAAGCTTTTTTAAAACAATAAAAAGAAGGAAGCTTAGCTATGTGCGATGGTTGCTATTTATATTTCATACTAGCAATAGTTGGCCAGTGGTTGAAAACACTTTTATTGTTTTTCAAAATATTCTGCTTAGGGCGTTATATAATATACAATTATAATTTTCAAACAATCATTTTTTTTATTTTTTTTTTCTTAATGTCCATATATTTAAAAATACACACAGAAAATTTAATATTTACACTCAAATTTAAAAAGCCGTTTCAGAGTGCCTGAAAGTACAAGGCCGGAGCAGCAGCGCGTTTTTCTCAAAATGGTGTCTTCAAAGTCGGTGACCAACATTACTCGAAAACGGCTAAACCGAGCTTCTTAAATATATTTTTTCGTAATTAATAAAAAATTTTTTGTTCCCGATAATTTTTTTTTTATAAACAATTTAAGGCCGAAATTTTGGTAAAAAATCGATTTTTTTGGTTTTTTTTTTTGAGAAACCGCCATTTTGTCAAAAACACTTATTTTGCTTATTCCTTCGATTAATTACTTAATTTAACATTACCTTAATGAAATTTGTTTCATTTTTTAATTTCGGAGGATTCAGTTCAGAGATATAGTAGTCACCGCAAAACGTCTTTTTTGAGAGGAGCACCCGGAGATCAGCTATAGCTCCTTTCCAAATAAATATTTTTACTAATACTAAGTCTTAAAATACAGTTAAAAGATAGCATAATATATGTACAAATTTTTAGATCAATAAATTTAAAAGTTTTCGCAGAAAAAATTGTGGAAAATTCGCTTTTTTTTGGCCTTCTAACTGCATATAGCCCCTTAATCCCTACTTTTGCATTCCTTTGCACCAATTTTCAAAGCACTTTGTCCACTCGCGTCTCCAGAACATTTTTTTCGATGTGCAAGACAACTTAACCACACTTTTTTTACCAAAGGGTGATCATGCAAAATCTCGTTGATGCTCAGTCGGACAGCATCAATATTTTCTGCGCAACAACTGATTTTGGAAGACCTGCCCACAAGAAAGCTCTTTGTACCAATTTTTTCCGAGGCTAAAAGATGTTCCCGATCATCGGGTAATGATTTCAATTCATCGATGTTTTCTTGTCCGATTAATACGTGGGAGATTATGAAAAATAATAGCACGAAAATTGACACGGTTTATGGAGGATCGATTTATGGGGGCAAAATTTTTGACTTGCTGTATTGCATGGGCTGTTACTAAAATGAATTTAAAGTAATTTCTTCGATCGCCTGCGGGAGTTTAGATGCATTTTTCTCCCGAGAGCGTCTGTTAGAGCCCCCGATAGAGCTTAAAATATAAGTAGTGTATTTTTTGTAGTACCTTACAGGTCTATTGGTAGTACTTTACAGGGCTATTTTATTTATGGAAGTGTAATTCTCGATTATTCTCTTGTTTGCATTTAAATTTCTAACACGGCTTGCACTAACGCTTCTAACGGCAGCTGAGTTAACTATGTTCTGAAAGTCTGTTAATGCGTCACGCTTTTATACATTTTGTTAACTAACTTATGGCCGTAAATACAATAGTTTGTGTAAATTTCTCTTTATTTGTTTTTCAGAAGCAATGCGTCACTCTGTAAATCGTTTACCAAGCTTTAAAAATAGGTAACCATTTTAAAAATCGCATTCGAATAAAAGTAGAATTGAAAGATCTCAGCTCTGCAGAAATCGTGGATATACTAAATTTTTTGAAAAGCGCACACTGGTTTTAGGAAAGATAGGGACAAGCTCCCCACGCGACATCACAATGGGCTATGAGACTGAGTGTGTCCCACAGGACAACCGCGTCAACCTAACCTAACCTATACAGAGCGTACACTCCTAGGAAAAGCCCCATCTTTCAACGATAAATGTGAGTAAAAGGTTGAACTAGGCCAAATAATACGTTATCAAGCCGAATGTTTTGCCTGGAGAAGGGAAGGTAGAGCGCTCAATCCGTATAACTACAGAATGTCGGTGAACTACAGACGTTAGTGGAAGGCAGCAAAAGACGGAAAGGCGCTTTCGATCCCCCGGAAAAGCACTGCCATCCAGCAAATAACAGATACACCTCTACGACGACGAACCCGAAGCGTATGGCAACCAATCCGGCTGTCTCTGAGAGCTTTAAGAAAACCAGGGCAAACGGACCCATAGGGAATTAAAGAAGACCTCCTGAGAAAACGGATAAAGGCTGGCAGACAGTTACTAAAAGGGCAAGCAAAAGAAGCCGAAGGATAAGCTAGCTGAGTCAAGCAAAAGGAGAAAGCTGTGAACACAACGCGTAAAGCCAGAAGCTGTTGTGATAAAACCTGCTGAAGGCCATAGCTATGCAGATGTGCTGGTGAACTTGCGCGCGAAGATTATGATGGATGAGTCAGCCAAAGTAAGGTCCGTTATGGAAAACGAGGGGAGAGAAAGTCACGCCAGAGTTCGTGCATCAGCTGAAAAGCACTGTGCAGGACACGGCTTCCATCACGGAGTTAAAACCGAGCACCACAATTGAGATACAACTCGACTCCTTGACGGCCAAGGCGCAGGTAGAAACAGCAGTCCACCCAAGAGGAGTAAATGCAGACGAGATAACGGCGCCGAATGCGCGGGAGCAAGTACATGCTTTCCTCACGCTATCTGTAGAAGGGGCCGCTAAGCTCATCGAGATCGGCGATATAAAAATCGGCTGGATCCGAGCAAAGATGCGACCATGTGAACAAATTAAGAGATGTTATCGCTGCTTTGGGATAGGGCACACACAAGCAAATTGCAATGGCCCTGATAAAAGGGAGAAGTGCATCAGATGCAGGAAAGCAGGACACAAAATAAAAGACTGCAAAGCAGTCCCAAATTGCATTCACTGCGTAGTCGCGAAACGCGACCGCACTGCCCACCTGCCAGGGTCAAGGAGATTCCCTCTAGCTAAGAAGTGGTGAGAGTATTCCAGGCAAATATGCATAGAAGTCGCACAGCAGACACTCTGCTCGAACAAATAGCTATCGAGAGGGAGCTATATCCGGTCATCGTCAGCGAGCAGTACGGACAGATTGCCAAGGGAACCTGGTTCGAGGACGAAACAGGAACGGCCACACTCTGGCTACCAAGCGGTAGCGCAGTCACCGTCACACAACACGGAGCCGGTCGTTGGTCTACATACGTTCAAAATAAACGCTCCACAATGCTGAGCTGCTATCTTACCCCCAGCGACAGTATTGAACAGTTTAGAACGAGTAAGGTTCGGAAAATAGGTGCCCCCTTCATCGTGGATGGATGGAGACTTCAACGCCAAGGCTGTCGAGTGGGGCGCCCCTACTACGAACACACGGGGAAGACATATACTAGACATGGCTGCCAGACTGGGGCTTATAGGGGCAAACACAGGAAACGCCACTAATTTTAGGAGATCAGAATGTGAACACACCACGCCGGTTATCACTCTAGTGACTAATAGCCTGATTGGGGCAATCAAGCAATCAACGGGTGGGAAGTTCTGGAAGAATTTACTGGAAGTGACCATCAGTATATCATATTCCGGATCAGTGCAAGAACTGACCCTACCCCAACACCTAAAACAAAGGACACTCGCAAATGGAACATGGCCAAAGTGAACACTGAAGCGTTTCTAGCTCGCTTTGATGTAACTTCCTTGCCACACATTAGTGGTAACGCTGACGTCTTCGTTAATCAATTTTCATTTATATCCATATTTTCATTACTGTTCCACTCTAAGTTTGAGTTGTGAAATTAAGTTTTGTTTTGTTTACTGGACTGGACCAAGACTTCTCCATCTACGAACAGCGAAGCTATCAGAGGCCAACAGCTATGGGCGGTGGTTGATAAAAGCAACCCTGACGGCACTATTTCGCTTGACAACTGGAAGAAAGTGGAAAGCGTTTTCTTCCAAATTCTGAAAGAGAATCCTGGTCCAGCTCCTTTCTGTCGCGATAGTGGATGCCATCAGAGCCACGTGAAGCTTATCGCCTGTGTCGATCAAAGATCAATTGATCTTTACAAAATAGCCATTTCAAGGATCGGCGAGGTATGGCCTGGGTCTAAACTCGAGGTAATTTCAAGGGATGACATCCCCAGTTTACCAAGAGCTAGGGCCTAGTTACCAGCGGAGCCATCAGACCCTCAAAGGATACTTGAAAAGCTTCGGGTATGCAAAGCGATGTACGTCTTGGAAGGTCACAAACCTGGACGATCCCAAGGGTGAGTACCGAAGCGCTACTTTCGTAGTCTGCAAGGACTCGGTGGACGCACTGGCGCGATCTGACGGTGTAGTAAGCTATGAGTTTTCGTCCATAACACTGAGGGTCTATAATAAGAACAAGACTTCTAATTTAAAGGACCCGGTTGGAGCTGAGATAGACCTCACGGCGGAATCTGGCTCCGGTCCCAACACTGCTACAGCGCTACGAAAGGCATCTGCTGACGGCAGAATCTCTTCCTTGTTAGATAGAGTACTTGATACTACTCAGATGTTCCTAACATGACGGTGGTGGAGAAGAAGCCCAGTAACCATGATGTTACGGGTTCTTCAAATTAACCTACACCACTCAAAGGTTGCGCCAACCTCATAATCCACCTGGCCAAAGGTGGGCATCATATTGTCCTGATTCAAAAACCATGGGTATCACATGGACTTGTGTGCGGACTAAGGACTCAAAAATATAAGCTGATGTATGATCGCAACAATGGTAGTCCTAGAGCGTGAGTACTAATAAGAAAAGGGATAAATGCTTTCATGCTCTCTAATTACAGCGACACCGATCAACTGACCATTAGCCTGGAGTCGGGAAATGAACGGATGTGGCTATCTTCCTGTTACCTCGCACAGGACCATAAGGAGGTACCGAGATTAATATTCAAAGATCTGGTAGCGCAGGCGCAGAAGCTTGACGCAAAGCTAATTATTGGTGCGGATGTAAATGCGCATTACGAGATTTGGAGCAGTACTGATCCTAACGCTAGAGGAGAGTGTCTCTTTGATTATCTGATAGAAACTAAACTACAGATTTGCAATAAAGGTAATAAACTTACTTTTGTCATTAGTAATAGACAGGAAGTGTTAGTTGCTACTTTTGCTTTTGACTCCGTTATTAACAGAATTAGGAACTGGAAATTTTTGGAAGAACATTTCTTCTTTGATCATAGATATATCTCGTTTGAGGTTAGTAAAAATCTACCGAAACCTAAGCCTGGTAGAAATATCAGGAAAAAGACTGGGAAAAGTATGTAGATTGTATCGGGGTTAGCCTAGAAACATGTCCATCAGTGGTACCACAAAGCATAGAAGGACTAGAAAGTTTGGTTGACAAGATTACCTACAACATGAATGCTGTTTTAGCGAAAGCCTGTCCCATATGAAGACTGAGGGGTAAACCCAAGCCTAAGTGGTGGACGGTTGAACTAAGCAAGCTTCAAAAAACAAGCAGAAGCGTCTCGCAGAAGATTGGAAAGGCTATAAAGATGCTCTGAGAATCTACCGGAAGGAAATCAGAAATTCCCAAAGGCAATCTTGAAAATCTTCTTGTGAAGAGGTTGAACGGGCAACTGAGACCTCCAGACTTCGTAAGATTTTAGCGGGAAGTCCTCAAAATTGGGAACTGCTACAGAAAAGTGATGGTACTTTCACTACAACCAGTAAAGAGTCTTTAAAACTTTTACTCGACACTCATTTTCCAGGCTGCTCAGACATTAATGGGCATGGCATGGAAGATACCATACACTGTTGTGAAGTCAGAATAGACACTATATCTGAGGATCGGCTCTTATGGGTAATTGAAAGTTTCAAACCTTTTAAATCACCGGGTCCAGATGTCATTTACCCGGTGGAACTGCAAAGGACCGCCGGATATCTAGCACACAAGCTACTAGCAATCTTCAAAGGTTGATTTCTTTACGGTCATATACCTCTTAAGTGGAGGCAAGTGAAAATTGTTTTCATTCCAAAAGCTGGTAGAAACTCACATATCCATCCAATCTTTCTTCTTTCCTATTGAAAACTTTAGAGAGGTTGATAGAATTTCACTTAAGCCTAATTATATTATAGATAGAAATCTTATCTCTACGTCACAACATGCCTACACGAAAGGGAAATCGGTAGAGACAGCTCTACATAACCTTATTTATATGTCAGAGAGTTCACTGCACAAACTGGAATTTACTTTAGCCGCTTTCCTTGATATTGAAAGGTCGATGTACCAACTATAACAAGTGATGGAAAAATTTAATTTTTTCACTTTGTATTCGATTTTCTGCGCGTATTGTTGCGTAGTGAAATGCACATTTCAATGAAATATTGAAATGCACCTTATTTATGAAATATCACCTCACACGATTATTAAATTGAACAGGTTTTGTCTATCTACAACTTGAAAGAGTTGAAAAATCATGTTTATACAAATTAAACAATTCAATTTATTTTCAAATTTTATTTTTATGAACCGATCACTTTCAAAGCCGATCTTCTTCTGTACTTCTCTTACAATATTTTACTTAAGCTAAGCCTATCCAATTTTGCTAACCGTTAATCGAATATGTTTTTGCTAATTCCATCAAATAACATTTTCCAGGAATTTATCTACCGCTTTAGCGTGCCGTGTGCAAAACCTTTTCCATTCCGCAATTTGTCCTTTGCAATCAATGAAGATCATTCATATAGTTGTAGTTGCAGCTTCGTTCTCATTCGCTCTTACTACTTATCTGTCGCTTAGCGTGCCGTGTGCAAAGCCTTTTCCATTCCCGCAATTTGTCCTTTGCAATCAATGAAGATCATTCATATAGTTGTAGTTGCAGCTTCGTTCTCATTCGCTCTCACTACTCTCTGAATGAATTAATAAGTTGGGGAAGTTAGCACGTTCCACTAACTATCCCCCCTTTCAATATCGGAACGTCCGCGGTTCGATAGCGAGATTGTGTGCGTAGTGAAATCGTTAGGTAAAAGCGGTTATTGGCATGTATGTAATGCAGGTACACGTAAGTTTTGGTTATCAAAAAGTTTGCGTGAGCGGTCACACGTAGGCATTTAAGATTGGCTTTTAACACTTACAGAATTTGATTTAAAAATATTAATTAGCTTAAACAACATTTAAATTTTTTATACATTTTTTCATACATAGGTATTAAACCATAATGGTAAATATTCAAGTTTAAATGCTTGTTGGTTTTGCTTCGAAATCAATCACTTGCTTAACCTTTCTCAGATAGTCCCCTTTCATCGAGGCAACAATACATTTCTGTATAATTTTTTTAACGTAAATTGCTTTTGTGAATTCTAGTGCCATCTATCAAAACAGTAGATCCTAAATCTTTTTCAATTACCTTTTCCACAAACACTTTGTCAAATTTATTTCCCAATCTTCTATTTCGTCTAAGAAACACCTTTTCACCAGGCTGATAGGTTTTAGTGCTTTTCTTCTTGTTAAATTTTTCTAAAGTTTTTTCTTGGGCTAACATTAATTCGTTTTTAATAATTTCTAGTGTATCTATCGATGGGCTGTGAAAAACATCAACGGGTTTAGATTTAATAGTTGAATGGATACTATTATTGTACTTATGTGTAGCTATTAAGATTAGGTCATTAGTCTCAGATATTTGTTGTTGTTCCTTGATACAACGAGCTATCTCTAGCAGTGTGGACTGGAACCTTTCGACCTGTCCATTACTCTCGCTATGAAGTGTAGGGATGAAAAATTGTTCAATTGAAAAATTGTCCCTTAGAATTGTTTTTATTAAGTTAGAATGGAAGGCTTTTTCATTATCAGACACTATGATTTTTGTATTTTTAAATGTTAAAAGTATTTCTAGCATAGCATCCTTAATGTCGATGGTAGAACGTGAAGTTATTGGCTTGACAATGGCAAATTTAGAAAATTTGTCAATACAACTTAAAAAATATTGTTTTCCTGTAATAAATATGTCGATGTGGAGTATTTCCCCAGGGTAATTTGGTATCGGAGTTTTCCCTATCTCCGGGTTAGGTGGCTTCCTCTGGTATTTGTTTTCCATACAAATTTTGCAGTTGGAAATTAAAGACTTTAACATTTTTCTAATATTTGGAAAAAAATATTCATTCGAAATCTGTTGAAAATTTTCATGGAGACACCTATGAGCCCTGTTATGCTCTGTGGCTATCGTTTCTAATTGATCGTTTTTATTGACTAAATCGATCACAAACTTTTCGGTGTGAACAAATTTTGTCCCGGCGAAATGCTTTGTTAGGTCATTCTGGATTTTGGCTAGGACTTCAAGTTCACAGTGCAGGCCGTTTGTAACTGTTGGATTTATAACATCTTTCAGACATTCGATTAGTCTTTCGATGGTGTCAAAACAAATGATATGTCGTCGTAATCTTTGGAAAAGGATTTTTGTTATTTTGCTGAAGTGGTCAGACTTAGATATCACTAACTGATTTTTGAATTGGTTGACAGGGTATTTGATTGTTTTAATTACTTTACTAGAAGACTTCTCACTATGAACGGTTTCAACTTCATTTGATTGACTCAGGCTGTGGATGTATTGCCTGGACAATGCATCGGCTACTTTATTGTCCTTGCCTGGCTTATAGTGTAGGTTCGGTGAGAATTCTTCGATGAAAGCGCGCCATCTTTTCATTTTTGTGTTTGGATTTTTATCCGACATAGCAAAAATTAGTGGCTGATGATCAGTAAAAATGTTAATTTTAGTAACACCGTACAAATAATGGCGCAAACTTTTTAATGCCCACACAATCGCAAGGAGTTCTCGTTCGTTGGTAGCGTAGTTTTGTTCTGTACTAGATAACGTACGGGAAATCATAGTAATAGGCCTATCATTTTGTGATAAAACTGCTCCTAAGGCGCTCGAAGATGCATCTGTGGTAAGTTCAAATGGTTTACTGTAGTCTGGGTGTTGGAGGAGAACATCCTCCGATGCCAATATTTTTTTTATTTTTTGAAATGCATTTATAGCCTCGGAGTCAAAAGTTATAGAAACACTTTTGGACTTATTCGCGCCAACATTCCCATTTTCACCCCTAAGAAATTTTGTAAGCGGTTTTACAATGCCGGCGTAGTCCTTCACAAATCTCCGATAGTACCCCGCTAACCCGAGGAATGAACGTAATGCTCGGAGAGTATTTGGGGTTTTATAATTGAGGATGTCATTTACTTTACTTGGGCATGTCCGAATGCCATTTCGTGAAATTAAGAATCCCAGAAATTCAACCTCAGTTTTAAAAAATCTGGATTTTTCCGATGACACCCTCATTCCTGCCTTTTCTAAACCTTGCAAAATCGTATTTATGTGTTCTAAATGTGTTTGTTCATTCGGTGAAAAAATGATAATGTCATCCATGTAAATATGACAACATTTTCCTATGTATTCACGAAGAACATCATCGATGGCTCGTTGAAAAATGCTAGGGCCATTTTTTAGGCCAAACGGGAGGCGGCAGAACTCATACTTTCCATTGTTGACACTGAAAGCTGTTTTTGGTCGATCCTCTTCACACAAAAGAATCTGGTGAAATCCAGATTTAAGGTCAAGAGTAGTGTAATATTTCGACTTTCCTAAGTTCGCCAAAATTACTGAAGTGTCTGGGATAGGATACCTATCCGAAATTGTGTATTCATTTATTTTTCTAAAGTCTATCACCATTCGTAATTTTCCTCTACCATTTTCATCTAGTCCTTTTTTGGAAACTACATGAACGGGAGAGTTGTAAGCGGAAAACGATTTGCGGATTATTCCATCTTTTAGGAGAGTCGATATTTCAGAATTTATGAATTCTGCAGCGGAAACAGGGTAGGGATAACTTTTGGTATAAATTGGCTCATTTGTGGTCATACGAATTCTGCCCTGTACTTTGGTGTTATAGGGCAATGCCCTATTTACCTCGGCAAACGCATTAATGTTGATATTAATCATATCATTGAACTCGTTTTCAATACTAACTGGAACAGAGTCTTCTATTGTTATCAAATTCACTTGACTACAAGGAAGATGCTCAAGTCTTGTCTGCCCGTTGTGGTACAACAAATACCCTTTTTCTATGTCAATGCTTGCATTGATTTTTTTTAAAAAATCATATCCAACGATACCATCGAATGTTTTTAAATTCTCGAGCAAATAAAAAGTTGTCGTATTATCTAAAATCTTTACTAGACACTTTTTATTAATAACGTTAACCCCATTAATAGATTTTAGGTTAAATGGCTTATCCATATTTTTTACGCCTTTCAGAAATTCAAAGTTTTTGATATAATTTTTGGAGGTACCGGTATCTATTAAAATGCGTAGCTCCTGTCCGTTTGTTGCTTTCTTCTTAACAAATGGCAGGAGCGAATTTAGTTTAAAAGGTTAATTTCATCTGTAAAATTACCATCAATATCTCCCAGACTTTCATAATCATTCCCATCTGTTTCAGGATAATCGCAACCATATTCATCCTGATCAGAATTAGGGATGTATTCTTCGAACTCTCCCTTGTTGAGATTGCTTCCTATTTCATGTGACATATAGTTGACTTTTTGCACTTTGGGAAAAGGTGATCGATTGGAATATGTTTGCTCGCGATTACGTTTAAAAGCCACAGGCTGAAAAGAGTTTGAATTTTGTTGGGGGCGTGAAACATTTGTGAATTTGTTTGAGTTAAATTGTTTTTGGAAACCGTTATTGGTTGGCAGATTAGCTTGTTGTCGAGAAGAAGGTAAACTACGATCAACTTCCATTGACGTTGGCTTATTATTAGAATAAGCGCGAAAATTTTGCTGATTAGAATGAAATGGCTGCCGATATTGAGGAGTAACTGAGATATTCGGCTTTACCGACGTTCCCGCAGCAAATGTGCTGGCAAAGTCGTACCTCTTATGGCTGGTTTCAAGCTCTTGGGCAACTGCAAGGGCAGTGGGGAGATCCTTTGGCCTAGTGGAAAAAAGTATGTCACATAATGGCCTACGAAGGCCCGAAATAAATACACGAAGTGCATTTTCTCTTGCCCTATCGTTAAGTGCATTGATAACCTGGGAATTTCCGCTATGTGACATGATTTGCTTATTAATAATAAGCGTCAATTGCTTGTCAACTTTATCGAAATACTCCGTTATTTGTAAATTACCCTGTCTCAAAATACTCATTTCATTTTCCAACACGTAAAGCGGTCTTTTGTCGGCATAGGTTTGATCTAATCTTGCGATTATAGCTTTAAAATTAAGCACTGTGTTGAAAGATGAAAGAGATGTGTTAGCAGATTCTGTTATTTTGTTTCTGAATATTCCCATAGCTACATAATATTTTTCAGAATTTGGCTTATAGTAATTCATAGCGAAATGAGCCGCAGATCGCCAAGCAGGGTATGCAGAAGTATCACCCTTGAATTCCGGAAGAGACTTTATTAAATCTAAGCTCGTATTATCTGAACTAACACTAGGATCAATAGCGACCGGCAAATAAGTTTCTATGCTGGGTGGAGCTAAACGATTGAGAGCTTCGGAGAGGCGATTAATTTCCTCTGAAAATCCGTTCCTAGCCTCCTCATAACAATTCCTTACTATTTCTAACACTTGTTCACGTGTAACACTCATTTTAGCTTACTTCCTTTATGCTTACTATTAATTCTTTTTAAAGCACCAAAACCTTATCGCTTTAAACGATATATGTGGGTCAATGAAAAAAAAAAATTTTTAGAAAAGTTACGCGATTTTACAAGATTCTGAGCACATAAACGAAAACGAAAAATAATATATCCAAAAATGATACTTAGGTAATTTTTTAGTATTCAAATTACAACTTAAGCAAAAGTTTTTCGAAAATTACAAAAGTATTAGTATTCCAAAAGCGTATCTAGTTATTTGTTTCTTCCAAAATTTATTGTTAAAATCACTTTGTAGTTCAAATTTATATTTAATATCAAAAATTTATTTTCAAATTGAAATCCAAATCACATCACAAAAAATCACAACAAGAAATAATCTTGAATATTTACTTACAAAAATTCTTTTTGATAATTCCTCGAGTTGATCTCCTGCAAAGTTCTGGTCCGTTTAATTTTTATAGTGAGGTCCTTATCCTGCCGGCTGTTTCTCGATTTGGAACTGTACTTTTATGTAGTCCTCTTACGGTTGAAAATTTTTTTGCGACAGGCCCCACGTTGGGCGCCAATTAAACAATTCAATTTATTTTCAAATTTTATTTTTATGAACCGATCACTTTCAAAGCCGATCTTCTTCTGTACTTCTCTTACAATATTTTACTTAAGCTAAGCCTATCCAATTTTGCTAACCGTTAATCGAATATGTTTTTGCTAATTCCATCAAATAACATTTTCCAGGAATTTATCTACCGCTTTAGCGTGCCGTGTGCAAAACCTTTTCCATTCCGCAATTTGTCCTTTGCAATCAATGAAGATCATTCATATAGTTGTAGTTGCAGCTTCGTTCTCATTCGCTCTTACTACTTATCTGTCGCTTAGCGTGCCGTGTGCAAAGCCTTTTCCATTCCCGCAATTTGTCCTTTGCAATCAATGAAGATCATTCATATAGTTGTAGTTGCAGCTTCGTTCTCATTCGCTCTCACTACTCTCTGAATGAATTAATAAGTTGGGGAAGTTAGCACGTTCCACTAACTTACATGCACTAACTCGTCGCATCAGCATTAGAAAATTTACCCCTACTTTCGCTAAGCCCATATAAGCTCTCCCCTGAAATTGGAACACACTAACATTTTACTGTTAAATTAAATACTACACACATTTGACTTTGCTCTCAGCCTTTTCATTATAAACTCTCAATTATCTTCATTTACTTGTCTTCTAACACCTTCATATTTCTAAATATATATTTACAAAGCATGGACTCATGTGCTGGAAGCCATTAACTGTTGGCTAGATAATAATAATGTACGACACTTACTATGTGAATCACGTCTGGCTAACGCATTTGCATACACAGTGCTTAAGTTCAAGTATGCCAGTATGTGAGTATGTAGCATAGAGAAGGAGATACAGAAACTCCTGTTCAAGATAAAGAGGCAAAGCGCAAATCTTTCACTTTATGACATCTTTACACGCGTGCCTATGTAAGAGTATGCGTGTAGATGAGTTTGTGTGAATGTTAGTAAATGAAAAATTGCAGCATAAAAAATAACACATGTACAATAATAAATGCCACTAACATCATATGAGTAGAATAAAAACAACAATAATCAGACTTTCATGTGAGGAAGAAACGTGTAATAAAATCCTACCATAAAGTCTACCTGTTAAAGCATTTTTAGTGTGCAGAATTATGAGTGCAAAAGGTGAAACAACAGTGAGACTTTATACAAATCGGGCCAGCATTAATTGGAGATGAGCGAACTAAGTAGACTGAATCAGTTTAAAAATAGAATATAAATACAAGGTGGCCCAGAATACATCATGCAAGTTTGTTTTCGAACAACTTTTTTACTGAAGAAAAAAAGTTATTTTGAGTGATGAAAATCTTTATTTTGATCTCTACGAAATCTATTGCTTGTGTGTTTGTATAGTGCAGCTATCTACGATGCCATTTGCAAAGGTTATAAATCTTCCGATAAATAAATAAATAATTGGCGCGTACACTTCTGTTAGGTGTTTGGCCGAGCTCCTCCTCCTATTTGTGGTGTGCGTCTTGATGTTGTTCTACAGTTTCAAGCCGACTCCGAAAGGCAGAAATTTTTTTATGAGGAGCTTTTCATGGCAGAAATACACCCGCTATTAGAAAAATGTTTTTATTAATTTTGCTTTCACCGAGATTCGAACCAACGACCTCTCTGTGAATTCCGAATGGTAATCACGCACCAACCCATTCGGCTACGGCGGCCGCCTTCCGATAGGGTGATTAATTTTGCGCCACCTTGTACAATGCGAAAACTTTCTTGAAGATGCCAAAAATACCAGCTACATACCTATAAAATGAGACTTTTTTTTCAATTCCAAAGTTTGTTAACAAAAAAGGGTTACAAATTTAATCTTCAAAATAATAGCCATCGCTAGCGATACATTTTTCCCATCTTTCAGGCAATTTGTGGATGCCGCGCCAAAAAAATTGGCCACCTTTGGCCGCAAACCAATCATCGAGCCATTTTTTGGCTTCTTCGTCAGAATTGAAGCGCTGCTCGGAAAGTGCGCGGCCCATCGATGCAAACAAATAATAATCGGAAGGCGCCAAGTCTGGTGAGTAAGCCGCATGCACCAGCGGTTCCCAATCATACGTCGCCAACAATTCCCGGGTCGCTTTTGTTCGATGTGACGGTGCATTGTTGTTTTTGGCTTGTGGCCGGGCGGACCATCCGATCATTTACGCTTGGGATTGGATAAATACACCCATTTTTCATCACCCGTAACGATTCGATGTAAAAAGACTTCCTTTTGAACCGGGAGAGCAGCATTTCACAAGTGGTTTTTCGGTTCTCTTGCTGCCTTTCAGTCAGTTCATGCGGCACCCATCTTCCGACCTTTCAAATCATGCCCATGTCTTTCAAACGTTTGGAAATGGTTTTTTGGGTCACTCCCATCCATCATTTCTTGCGTTTGACCATCATCTTCATCCAACAATGCTTGCAATTCGGCGTCTTCAAACTTTTTCGGATGGCAGGACGAAAAAAAAGACATTTGGAAAGGTTTAAAAATACTCCTAGCGACATCTATGTACTAATAGCTGAAAGTCTCATTTCATGGTACTAAGTTTTCTAAAATGCTTTTCCGCCGTAGCCGAATGAGATGGTGCGTAGTCACCATTCGGTATTGCACGGGTTCGAAACCTCAGGCATGCAACACAAACTATTTTGGCTTTTTCATTTCCACTCGACATTCTTTCGGGTAAAATTGACTGCTTGTCGCTAGTTGAATTAATTGATTTTAATTAGCCATGTAGAAGGCTTCGCAGTTTCGCTACTTTTCGTATAGGCTTATATAAAACGCGTTAAGATGCTTATACTCCAATTAATAGAGCTTTTTCTGAGTTCAATTCTTTCTCGAATTTTCTAGATCTAGACTTATCGGACTCAAAATCAATGCCCTATAAGATGTCGAGTTATACTCGTAGTTCAACTTCTCGGTATCTAAGAGAGAATTTTATGTATTTTTGAACTCTTTTTTTAATTTATTTAATTTTCTTTTGCTGTCGACGAGATCAAAGTAATGAGACTTTTAACGCTAAATTGTTTTGACTTTTTTTGGAAGATAAGTTTAAGAAAACTTTAATAACCCAGCCAAAGTTTGACTGATTTCGACCTTTTAACTTTTTAGAAACTATAAATCATTTTGATTCTGTTATACAATTTTTAAACGTTTTTATGTAGATCATTTTAGTTTAACTCTTCTATTATCTGAGCTACGATCCAGCTAACGTAAATTCTAATATTTTTCCGAAATATTTGAGCGAAGTCTTGGAATACAAGGTGGCGCTAAATGAATCATCCAATTTTGTGTTTGAATAACTTTTTTACTGAATAAAATAAATTATTTTTAGTGATGAAAATCTTTATTTCGATCTTTAAGCACTCCATTACTTACCTGTTTGAACATATACTACAGCTGCCCAGTTCACAAGTGTCAAATATGATTGACGCATGACGTCATTTGCAAAAATTATTATAATTATATTATTTTGCGCCACCTTGTATAATATCAGGCGTTTTTTTAGCTACATGAAAACTATCGATATCGATTACTATGGCTTGACAGCTGAGAATGGCAAACTGTATTGACATTTCTGACGTTTAACGCCAGAACAACGCGTCCGAATTGTGGAAATTTACTTTGAAAAAACGGCTGACCTGATGAGTTGGCTAGACAGGGGCCCTGGGGATGGCTTCATCGCAAAATGAGAGGATTGGGGTACCCTTGAGAACCTGTGGTCTGCTCCTGGAAAGATGGATCTCGTGTCAACTCAGCGAGCGCTGGGCTAGTTCGCAAACGTGGAAAGTCGCGAGATCCGTCTGGTCACAGGTAGATCGAAGGCGCTCGAGGGAACTTCTAAACCTAACAAAGCCGCATCTTTCGAATTTGGTAGATATCCTTACCGGACATTGTCCGTTAGGTGTCCATGCGGCGAGGCTTAGGATTGCTTCAAGTCATTTCTTCAGAAGCTACCTGGAGGACGAGGTGGAATCATCTCAGAACCTTCTTCTTGGCTGCCCTGTTCTATTCGTGCTAAGGTTTAGATATCTGGGCTCCCACTTTTTCGCTACACCTGCGGATATTGCGGGTTTAAATATCACATTAGTAACTTGAATTAGTAAATTTATGAACTTAAATCACCACTATTGGTCGCCATCTTCTAATCCAAAGCCTCTTCTTCCTTTTCGAGTTTACGACATACTTATTATACATACATATATTCATAAAAAAAATTAATTTTAAATCTACTTAAACTTTTGTCCAAAATAGCCAGAATTTTTGTTTTTACTATAGAAATATGATTAGAAGGTATCAATTAACTTAGTTTTAGCTATCATTTTTTCACCTACATAAATTTCCATTTCTGCGAGTATTTTCATTTCACCTCATTGTGCTACAAACGATGTGGCATCAATTAGTGAGCACAGTAAGGAATGAATCTGCAATGCAAACTAATATTTCTTAACCCTTAAGGCAGATTGTAAAATCAGTAAAAGGTAGAGATTTCTAGTGATATCTAAAATCGGAGTCGGCTGGCAGTAGAATGGACTCTTGTCGATCGAGTCGATTCGGTTCTCTTTTTGTATTGTACTTACACATGATCGGTCATGAAATCAGTTCGACTATCTTTTGAACACTTTTGAGCACGACGCATCGCAAACAGACTAGTTCTCATCTGGTTCCCAAAATAGATCTGAACAAAGACTATAAAAGGTGAATACCCGACAGAAAGGATTGGAAAACCGGAGTCATATCACCATATTTATACTGAAGGCTCAAAGATGGGCAATGGCACTGGAACGGTAGTGTACTCGGAACCCCAGACAGGTGTAGGGTCTTCCACGCTGAGATCTAGTAGTTACCGGTTAAGAACAGTTTCGAATTAGGTAGGTAGTTGAAATGGTTGAAGTACCACTCTGGCACTCTCCAAGTAGAACTAAAGTGCCAACCAACCAGTGACCTTCATTTCCTAGCTGCCAAGCCCAGACATTTACAGAAAAAGTGCTCAATAGTCTTCTTCTCTAAAAAGTCTCCACAGCTTCTGTAATGGAGATTGAATGGAAGCCCTACATTTTCTCCGTTTCTTTTTAAGTAACCTTAGAGACTTTATCGACCACCTTTTATTCCGATTTTGAGCCCACGTTTCTCATGCATCGATCGCACTAGAGCTCAGAATATCCTGAAAATTCTGCCTTTCAATAAAACACTGAAATCATTTACGGGTTAAACGCTCCAGTTTATGAATGTCAACAAGGTGTTGAATAAACTAGCAGCAGCTCATCTTAACACTAAAATACTCGTACACACACACATTCGATCACTTATGTGACTCAAGGAATCGCTCTCTGCACTCCACCTTCCATATTCCAATGACAAAGATACGATAAACCAACAAAAAATATATAAATGAATGCCATAAATTGTTATGAAAGCGATATTGTCTTTCTATTTATTTCCTTTGTTTCATCGAAACTTTACCAACAATAACAACAGCAACAACAACGGCAACGGCAGTGACAATTAGTTATTACAAAAACAAATTCAACAGTAACAACGCAATTAGAAGGCATTGAATATAAATACCACAATCATCCGTTAGCATACTGAGTAGCATGCAACCAAGCAACCAACCAACGACATCCATTCATTTGCCACATGAAAAATGCAAAAGTAGAATCGTTTACAAAAGCGTTACTTGCAGCCTTTACGAGAGTATGCGGAGTAGCGCGAGAGCTGCGAAAGGACGAGCAGAGCGCGATGTGTTGAAGGCGCTAGGTGTCGTTACTGGTGTTGAAGGCAATGATGGCGAGGATACTTGTGGCAATGGCATAGTTGCACATTGAATTTGAATGAGTATGAGTTGACAGGCGTGTGTAATTGTAGGTGTGAGTGCCTCGTAATGAACACCGCACGCCCTGTAAATATTTGTGCACTGCATACTCATATCAAATATGCAAATTCAATGTAGCCACCATATAGTGGGAACGACCCGCCCAGAAATGCTGCCTGCTGCCACCCTTGCCTAGGTACGTCGTTCGTTTGATAGTGGCATTGGTATTGATGTTGTTGTTGCAGCGTTGAGCGCTGTTGAATTGCAAATGTGCCAATTGTAAACTGTGGCAACAGCACATCTTTGCGCGCATAAAGTGGAACTGCTCCACTATTTTCAATGCTTAGCAGCTAACCATCAAAGCTAACTACCTCCCTGTATGTGTAGAGGCATCATCGAGGTATTTGGATATGTTGCTCGATGTGCACTAAAATGTGTGCTGCATGAACGTGCAGTGCTGATGAGGCTGCTGTTGAAGACTTGATGAATTCAAATGTTTTATTAGAATAACATATTTTTGGAGGTTTACTTGGACGTGCTGATTATTTCAATTTCTTGTTTTTTAAGAAATTGATAAGTGAAAAATATGTACTAGTTTTTGTTATTTTTTCCTATTAAATGGTAATCTAACTATTCAATTGGCACCCGAAGTGTTTGGCTGAGTTCATTTTCCAATTTGTGATAGGCGTCTTGATACTTTACCACAAATGGAGAGACCTACAGCCCTATATCGTCTCCGAACGGCAAACTGATTTTATCTGAGGAGCTTTTTCATGGCACAAATACACTGTGGGATTCGCCCGGATAGCCTGGTGAGCTAAACTGACGACCTCGCTTTCAATGCGAGAAACCAGCGCGCACTTGCTGACTGTACGCTGGAGCTGATAACTAAAGCAAAGCTAGTTGGCCTTGAAGTTAATGTGGATAAGTCAAAATACATTCTTAGGACTTTAAACGCCACACGCTATAGCAACCTGAAGGTCGGATCTGGATGTGAACCTTAGCAGCGCTACAGACCTCCTAATCGGCGTAAATGATAGTCTGCAAGCTGCTAATAGTAGTTGTTTTGGTCTCCTGAAACTTCTCAAAAATAAATTACTATCAAGGTCGCGTAAACTACAAAACTACTGACATTTAACATAAAGAACTACCTTCTCCGCTTTGAGTGTAAAATGCTAAGAAGGATATTTGGACCAGTAAGGGAATCTGATGAATCTTACAGAATCAGATACAATGATGAGATCGAACAGCTGATATCAGGTCAAAACATTATGCGTTTCACTAAAGCTCAGCGGCTAAGATGGTTTGGACACCTGCTCAGAATGTACGATAGAATTATTACGAAAAACTCGTTATTACGAAAAAAAAACGTTGAACTCCTGCGGAAGGCTAATTGGATTGGAACCCAGCTTGATACACTGGATGTGCACAGCAATGGTTAGGCCTATTACTCTCTACTATGGTATTTTAATATGGTGGAATGCCCTTGAGAAGGGTGTGAACATCAAAAAACTTGCCAAGGTTCAAAGACTAGTATCTCTTCTCATAACTGGCGCGATGTCAACCACAACATCGAAAGCACTATATGCGATATGAAACTTCCTGCCGGTACTTCTGCAGGCAAAATATACCGCACATAGTGCGGCAATAAGGTTGAGCACTCTAAGTAAGTGGTAAAATAAGAGCTACGGTCACGGAAAAATCCTATCCGGCTCTTCGGAGAAGTTGTCTTGATGAGGAAGAGGAAGAGACAATCTTGCACCATTATCCTACTCTATCCACACGGAGATCTGCTATTCTAGGCAGACAATTTTTTAACGAATGGGAAGATCCCAGTTCCGCAGAAATAGGAGGTATTCTAAAATTTTTGAAAAGCACACACTGGTTTTAGGAGAAATAGGGAAAGCCCTCTACGCGGCATCACAATGGGCTATGAGCCTGAGTGTGTCCCACAGGACAACCGCTTCAACCTAATCTAACCTAACCTGAACACAGTGGGTTTCGAATCCGAACCCTACTGAACGGTCTGGCCAGTATTATATTATATATATATATATATATATATTTATAAGAAGCGCTTATACTCTTTAAGGGTGTATCGCCCAGCTCCCCCTTTTATGTGTGATGTGCGTCTTGATGTTTTTCCACAAATGGAAGGACCGGCTCCGACTAGTATTACCACAACGAATAAATCCAGGATTTCAACTGTTCGAATAGTTCACACATGAGCTTTCAGATTATGAATTTGCTGAAGAGCTTTAAAACATCTAAGAATAATCGCATTACATTGATCCTTATGGATTTTATTTTGTCGAGGAGTAGATTTATTTACTTAGTCTAAAGCAAAGCTATTTCTTCTTAATTATCGCGATAACCACCTAAACCAGTTTGACAAAGACTAGTCGTTTCTTTCTCGTGCTAACCGGCACCAGTTGGGCACACCAAGTGCCCGAATATTCGTAGTTCAATGCGTCTAGAGATTTGCGAACTCCCCCATACCGTATGCATTCGCCCGAAAGCCATCCTTACTTTGTTTAGCCTGCAGTTGAAGGCAGAAGCAAAAGCTTTCGATAAATTCCACCTGCCATCCGTCATCGGCGAAGTCCAGGTCCTCAAGATGTCTGGTGAAACTCCATACGGCTGGGAAAGTAAAACTTTTGGCTTTCATACCTTTTAGTGATACACTTCTCACGGGCGTCTCCCAGGATGGACATGACACCCATTATGTAATTGCAGTGGGCATGTTGGTATTTGTTCATTTATGTTCTTCTTTAGATATTGTCAGATTAATAAGCCATCAAATATTTCACATTATTTATGTGTGAAGATGATGATCTTCTCTTACGTGTTCGCTTTCAATAGGGACTGGTTCGGTCATATTAGAGTGGAGGGTATAAAAGCGCATGAGGTTGAAGGGCAAACCTCGAAGCAATCTAATCTAATATAATTTAATTTATTAGTCTCCCAGCGGCTGAGTACCTCAGGACTCGACTCTGCGCGCAATTTTAACAGATAGTGAAAAGGTCACTCGAACAAACGGCCGCTCTCTCGTTACTAGGAGAAACCATATCTTACATAACAAACAGTGCAAGAGACGAAAATATGTTTTAAGAGAAGATAAGTTTTACAAAGATTCTAGTAAAAATTATACATCCTTGAACTTCTTAAGCATTTAAATTATCCAAGAATGTAATAAATTCAAATTGAGTATCACTTTTTTTTATTATTTTCTTCTCAATAGAAGTCTTATTTTATTCATTTCAAACTATTTATATGTTTGCGTATAACTTTCACCATCATATCTGCCTGTGGATTTGAAGAATCGCGCAGCAAGCCAATCACATCTGAGACGCCATTCGGTGGGCATCCCTTATCGGCTTTCGAAGCCAAGGCATAGATCACGCCAGCGCACGCACCACGTTTGCCTTCCCAATTTTCAGGACTTGGATCGAGTCTGTGGAGTGAGAAGAAAATTTAAGGAAGTGCGATATTAAATACGGAATTTATTTCAATTTTCTTGTCAGCTTACTTTTCCAACATATCGAACGCCTTTGCGGCTACCCAAAATTCTTCACATTTGTAGCATTCATTCGCTATAAGTTGGAGTAATAAAAAGGCTTCCGAGTTTGTATCGCGTGTAGTGAAAACATTCCAGGCCTACAAAATAATGAATAAATAAATATTGTGTTTTGTTTTCACTTTTAAAATACATTTTTACTTGAATATTTGCACAGAAAGCCATTGCTAACCCACGCTGCCCTTCCAAATTAGTCGGTGAATGTAAGACAAAACTCAACAGTGTTGCAAAACACAACAAAGTTTTATTTGGGTGCCTGATCATTGTGGTGTCACAGGGAACGAGTTAGCTGATAAACTGGCTAACGAAAGCTCTGCAAGTATGCCACTGGGCCCTGAATCCTTTCTAGGTGTAAATTCTGCATCGATTCAACTATGGATTGACGATTTCACGAGGTCTACCCATAGAGGACGTTGGTGTGAGTTGAACTCGTGCAGAGTAGCCAAGTGCTTTGTGAAAGAACCAAACAGGAAAACAGCGACCTTTCTCCTAAAACTCAGCAAAGAGAACCTAAGAGTACTGGTGGGTATAATTACAGGGCTCAACGCCTGTGGTCAACATATGGCTGCCATGTGGGTCGTCGACAGCCCGATATGCCTATCCTGTCTTGAGGATGACGACACTGCAGAGCATTTTCTCTGTAGCTGTCCGTCGTTTTCCAGAATCAGACTTAGGATATTGGGTTGCGATAGACTGAGTATGGACAAAGTTAATACTCTTCCTCTTCCGGATTTCTTAAGATTTATCAATGAATCCAAGAGATTTGTGGAAGAGTGACAACAAACTGATTTATCCGTCTTACCATCCACTTTTTATCTTTCCTATCTCTATTCTTTCTACTGAAATCTATCCGGGTGTAGTACAATGGTCTCCTGACTGAGTGCTTGGACTTGTTCAACCCCCCAAAAATCTAATCTAATCTAACACGGCATCCACTGGATCCTCTGTATGAAAAAAAAATAAATAAATAATTTGCGTGTACACTTCTGTTAGGTATTTGGCCGAGCTCCCCTCTTATTTTTGGCCCGCGTCTTGATGGTGTTCCACAAAATGAAGGCACCTACAATTTTAAGCCGAATCCGAACGGGAAATGGTTTTTATGTGGAGCTTTTTCATGGCAGAAATACACTCGGAGGTTTGCCATTGCCTACCGAGGGACGAACGCTATAAGAAAAAACGTATAATTTTGCTGTTTCATGCACAGAGACTCGAACCTATGCTCTCCCGAATGGTAGTCACGCACCAACCCATTCGGCTACCGTGGCCATCCTCTGTACATATATAGACAGCCCGTAAACTGCATTCGTCACGAGCCGTTCACCAACTTCTTGAGCTCATGCTCTCCAAATCCAGCCACCACCTATTGCACTTAACGAGCTTCAGCTGTCTCCTGTGACACGTGTTATCTTGACACAATTACGTTCAGGAAATTGCAACAGGCTTACTCCTACCTATCGTACCCATGTCACACCTATTAATGTACCCCTTTACACCCACTCATCTAACATCCCTCTCATTTTGGATCCGACCAGTCGAAACAGCATGTGTCTTGGGCCTATAGTTTGATTGACAATAACTTTACTATCCCGGTGGGGCTTGATAAACTGCTACAACGAGGAACTCATGACTCTCGCGTTATGTTGAGCTCGCGCCAATCAAAAAGATGAGCACTCAAAACTAGATTTCAAAGCAATAATTTAACGTACCAATCCAGGACGCCCCGCATGTATATGGCATTTTGCGACAATCATACAGTAGGCATGATGATTCTTAATATCCACATCCGTAATTTGCATGAGCAGCTCCTCGGCTTCCTTGTAGTAGCCGGTGGCGCATTTGGCTTGCGCATAATTATAGTTGAATGTGTCATCGTTCACAAAGTAGCTTCTTATGGAATTCATATAAACCAAGACCTCTTCGAACTGTGCGTAGAGAAAGAAAGCCGAGGCCATACTCTGGCGCCCGGGTATAGTATCACATTCCGTAGCTGAACTGCCAACCAAATGTAAATTCTGTTGAGCCGTTTTTATGTGCTCCTTCTATAGCAAAGAAACGAGATGCGGACAGACATTTCTAAACGATCTATGTACAAACTAATGTATGAATAACTCACCGAGCCAATCTGTTGGCCCAGCGCGGCATGCACAACACCCTTGAGTATGTATTCGTGCGGCACAGTGGGCTGCATTCCTTTAATCAACGCATGTGCCTCCTGCACATTGCCATTCTTCAGATGGTAAATAGCCAAATTGAGACGCGCTTCGGGCACGATATTCAATAGTGACGGAAAAGTTTGCATTGCGCCCTCGCCATTGCGAAATACTACCAAGTTGTGTCGTATCAAATCTGCGCCAAAGGTGCCATTATCTGCAATATTTTGTATCTCCTGTTCGGCAACACGTCCATTAAATAACCTGAAACGGTTGCAAGCTTTCAGATTTGTGGCAATGGTGCTATCCTTGTGTTTGGCCAAGTAAACGTCCAGCACCTCCTGCGACATGTCATAGTAGTCCAACTTGTAAAAGCAAAGTGCCAAGTAGACATTGATGGCCAAATAGTCTCTAGAAAGGTAAAGCGAAATTGGTATGTTCTTACATCATCCAGACATCCATTATGTACATACTTATTATCCAACAACAAACGTTTGTATATATCAATCGCATCTTGGTAGTGTGCGCGCAAGTAATGCATCGAGGCGAGACTCAACTGATCTTCCACATCTTCCTGCAATGAATCTTGCAGTTGTGTCACCTGCGCATCATTGCCCAACTTTTGCGCCAGATGAAAGAGTAAACGCAGCTTTAACGGCGTATTCGGTGTCTGTTCCATCAATCGATGCGCATCCTCATACATTCCCAAATAAAACATGCAAACGGCGATATTGAGCGATATGTCATCTGTGGCAGGTTCAGCGTCACGAATGATTTTGTATTGTTGCAACGCCTGTTGATAGTCACCCAAATGGAAACTGCAGAAGGCTATCCACTGTTCGGTTACCAAGCGCTGCTCGTCGTCTTCATCTTCGTTGGAGAACTGAGGGAAAATAGTCGTAGATTAAAAGGGCAACTATTTTTGTATTCGAATGAGGTGAAGCAACAGAAAAAATGTCGCTAGAAATGTTCGTTAAAAGGTCAGACAACTAGCCAAATGTTCCAAGAAAAGAAGTGAAAAACGTCATAGCACCAAAAACTACTTACTTCAAGCTAAAGTCTAACTTTTATCTATAGAATGGTTAGGTAGTGACGGTTGCCCAGAGAGTTGGCCCACTTGGACGAAAGAAGTTTGGTTCATCCTTTGTGATATCATTGCAAGAGGGGGAAAAGAGGCGAAGGAAAAGGACGATAGGACAAAGGGGAAAGGGGTGGGGAGGGTTGAGTGTTTGTGGACTGTGAACGGTGACTAGTCTGCGGTTGTGTTAACCTCTTTATGCTGCTTACGAAGTTCATCAGATTTTTGTTATCAAGACCTGCTATATCAGCAGGCGCAGAAAAGAAGTGAGAACCAAGATGCTTAAATCTTAATTGCGCGAGAGCTGGGCAGCTAAGGAGCGGGTACTGAGATGATTCCACCTCATCCTCCATACAGCTGACGCAAAACGGACTCGAAGTAATTCCGAGTCTCACGGCATGTGTACCCCGCAGGCAGGGCCCCGTGAATATGCCCACGAATATAGAATGAATATTCATACTTGCCATTAGCATAAAGTCTGCTCATTAAAGGTGTTGGCACTAGACCAACAACAATGTTTTGTACGTTTGATTGTCAAAGCAAAGTATTGGCGAAGTAGAAAACAAAAATTTAATTCGCCTTGTTGCATTCTGAGCTGACAGCCACATGGACACGGCGAAAGAAAAAGAAAGCAGCTGATTTACCAATAACACCTTTAATAGATTCGCCTTGGTCTGCTCTTCGCTGCAAAACGCTTCTGACGTAGTTTCGCACAGAAGGCCTGTAAACATGTTGCTCTTTATTGCCTTTCTAACCAAGCTGCGTGCGAAGCTCAATTGGAATTTTTTTGCTGTACAGTTTATGTGAAAACTAGTGAGCAAACGAACATCGATTTTCAAGGCAGAACCGAACATTTTCAAGGGCGAAAATAGGCATCAAGCGCAGATTTTTTAAAATCCATTATTTATTTAAAATTATATTTACTCAAGAAAGGTATTTATTAGTAAAAAAAAATTCAAAAAAACTGCTTACTTGCTCACTTTAATTTCAACATGCAGAGGGTCTTTCAAAAGTGACGCATAGATGTCAGTAATGAGTAATTTCTAGACGGTGCCTTTTTTATGGCATCTCAAATAGAGAAATATGCAAATTTACATGACAGAACAACGAGCTAAAATTATTGAAGATCTGTTACAAAATGGCTTCTCGATAAGAAGGTCGGATAAACCTATCGGTTAAAGGATTATAATAAAAGAAAATTTTTAATAATTCAACTCAATTTAAAATATAACACTAGAAGTAAAAATAAGGAGCTACCGTAGTAAAGGTACAGACAAATACACTGCTACGTCGGACTATACTTATACGAGGGGAGTTCAATAAGTACCCGCGTTAGAAATGAACATCACATTTTTTAAAAATTTTGATTTTTCATCATAGTCCTCTTTTAGAAAAATACACTTCTCCCAACGCTCGGGCCATTTTTTAACCCCTCCTAAAAATAGGATCAATCGAGCTCTCCAAAATACGCCTCTGTCTCGGCGATGACTTCCTCGTTTAAACAAAATTTTTCCCCCCGCGAGCCATTTCTTCATGTTACGGAACAAGAAAAGTCGCAGGGAGCAAGATCCGGTCGATACGGGGGTTGCAGAATTAGTTTCAGTGCCTGACTTCCCTCTAGATTGCATCGGAATACTTCGATATTAGGCTCATTTGGGTTCCTGGTCACAGCGACATAGAGGGAAACTGCTGGGCCGTTGAATTGGACCCTTGAGACGGCTTCATCGCAATATGAGAGGATTGGAGTTCCCTTAAAAACCTGTGGTCTGCTCCTGGAAAGATAGTCCTCGCGTCAACTCAGCGGTGCGCAAACGTCGGGATCGCTCGCGAGAACCTCTAAGGCTAACAAGGCCACAGCTATCGAATTTGGTAGGTATCCTCACCGGACACTGTCCGAAAGGTGTCGATGCGGTGTGGCTTAGCATTGCTTCGAGCCCTTACTGCAAAAGCTGTCTGGAGGATGAGGTGGAATCATCTCAGCACCTTCTTCTCAGCTGCCCTGCTCTCGTCGGGCTAAGGTTTAAACATCTGGACTCTCACTTTTTAGCAACATCAGCAGATATTGCGGGTTTAAATATCACACTTCTGGCGAAATTCATCAGCAGCTTGAAGCTTTTAACACATAAATCGCCACTGTTGGTCCTCATCTTCAAACCCTCTAGTCCAAGCCCTGGATTCTGTCTTGTTCCTCCCCGTCTCCTGTTCTCCTCCCCTCGCCCTGTATGCTACCACAACGGACAAATTGTAAATTTTTGTCCAAGTGGGCCCCACGCATTTAACCTAACCTAACGCCCACTGGAGTGAAACCTGTACGCAGGAAGTTGTTGTGTCAATAGGCATCAACGCGGCTCTACTTTAAAGAAATGGTAAAACGATTCTAGGGTGGAAATCAGTCTAAGAGGTGAAATGGTATAGTGTTAGTGGGAGCATAAAAACAAAAAGGGTGCATCGTGATACTGCGTGAGAAACTTGCCTTGATCTTCTTAATAAGAAATGTGAATTTCTCAAAAATTATGGAAGACTCTTGATATCTATGCTACTGATATCTACATCCAAAAATTATCTACCTAAAGTGGTGAATCTTCATCTGGATATAACAGTACAGTGACAGTCGGGACCTTCATATTGATTCTGACAGTTCGATTACAACCTCCTTACAAACAAAAAACAAAAAAAACACTTCGTAAAGGGTTTTCCAACAACAGGTGTTATCTATCGTTATCGAGAGATAATTAACGATTTTTTATGGCCGGAATTGGATGGTATTGATCTGGACAACTTTTATTTTCCACAAGACGGCGCTATGTACCACAAAAGCAACGAAACCATTGATCTCCGGACCGTGTTATCTCTCGAAGAGGTGAGATCTTGTGATTTAACACCTTGTGACTTTTATTCTTTGGGGCCACGTGAAAGAGAAGGTCTACGCCAACAGCCCAGGGTCGATTCAAGACCTGAAAGATGGAATTCCTGAAACTATCGGGGACATAGGGCAGCCACTTTGCAATTCGGTTATGGAAAATTTCATAAAAAGGATATTGTCCTTGGTGGTCGTGGTGATCATTTGCCTGATGTTAATTTACACTATTAAGGGCATACCTTCTCTTTATAATGAAATAAACATCCGATCATTTATATTAAAAAATATATATTAATTTTTCTTTGGGTACCTCTTATTAGATAACTCTATACTTTCAACCGTCCATAAGCAAGTGCCTTAAAACCCTAATAATTCTGCACAGTGTTTTTTTTTATATATAAGAAGGAAATCCTTCAACATCTCTAGAAGCAATAAATTCAAAATTGATTTACATTACATTTTGTTAGTCCGCAAAAATCGTAATTTCGATTAAGCAAAAGTACTTTTTCATTGCCTTTAACCTCTAATACAGATTTTACGAAAACAATTTTCTTTTCTGAAACAAATGTAGTTTTAAATAATACCTCAAGAAAGGCCCTCGCACCGGTGTAGTCACGGTTCAAAATGAAATCCTCCAAAGAGTTGGGTAAACGCTTGGCGAGTGAGGCACTGGCAGTCTGACGCGAATTAGCTGAATCAGTTTTGCCGCGCGACAAAATCTGGATGAGTAAAAATTTGATAATTAGTTTACATTTAACAATGAAATGAATGCATTTTAATGAAATTATAATTACCATATTTTCTTTGTCGTTTTAAATATCTGTAAGTAAAAACTTCAATTTAAAAAATTTCCACTTTTTTATCAATTATTTTAGAACAGCCAAATCATTACTGAAGTGCAATGAAAATTGCGGCTATTCCGTGCATTGTTTTGGTTAGTGGTAACCAAGTAACGGCACACCTGTTAGGATATGAAAAACATGTGAGCTGCAGGGTTGCTTTTTAACCAAATAATTCGTGAAGCAAAACTCACCCTTTAGCATTATTTTTCGTGATCCATTGCATTTTGAAAATTTCTGCTTTTATCTAAGCATTGCACTAAAATATTTTTTTTACAGTATCGACACTCCTGGTATGGCAAATATTTAGTATAACACACTTAAACCACTAAAAGACCAACTGACATTCATCCCTCAACTATCAAATGTCACTGCAAGGCAAAGAGATTAATCTATGACCACAGACAGCGAAAAGTTGCGCATAAATCAACGCAGCAATAATTTATCAGTAATAAGTGGCTCTCACTTCAGACAAATGCACTCTTAAACATACACACATACATACATACATACATACATCCATTTAACGGTTTGCATGGGAAGGTTATGGTATTCCGCTGAAGTGCAGCAAAGTGGTAAATAGCGTAAATACATAGTAGCCGAAAATTGGCTTGCATTTGTTGAACAGTGGTGCCTTTAGCTCAGAAAGTTTTGGTATTCTACTATTCTTTTTAAAAACGACGCCTTGCATTCAAGCACTTTTTTTGTTTTTTATTATGCCTGTGGCCCGAATATACTAAGATGATGAAAATAGAGTCAGTATATTTAATATACTAACGGATCTACGCTTGATGAACAGGTAGGTAGGGCAGTTTACTCTGAAAGGCTGGGCATCAGTGCATTCTTTCGTTTGCCTAATCACTGTAGTGTCTTTCAGACAGAAGTTATCGAAGTAAGAGAGGGATAATTGGGGTCGAGGGTCGTAAACATCTACTCGAATAGTCAGGCAGTTCTTAAGTCGTTAAATTCAGTAAAATACTCCTCCAAAACTGTAGTTGAATGCCGCAAATTATTATCCGAAATATCGCTATATTCTAAAATATACCTGATCTGGGTGCCAGGCCATAGAAATATGGAAGGTAATTGCAAAGCAGATAAGTTTGCAAGGAATGGTCTGACACGAAATATTTACCCAAATAATGTTCTACTACCGGTTCCCTTAGCAATCATACTTGCAAATTATTAATAGGTAGACACGCTATCAATCCTGCTAATGCCTGTTGGATTCACGTTGCAATCACCCTTTTGCCAAATAAGCAGGTAAACTTTTCCAGAATATAACGTTGGCAGCACGATATCGCTACTGAATGTTAGGAGACAGGATATGAGAAATACGATTAGGGTACAAACAGGGCATTGTCTAATTAGACGCCATGCGAATAGACTAGGGTACCACATAATGACTTTTTCGAAGCTGGCAAGATACTGAAGGAGAGGAAATCGTGCAAAACGCAGGGCATGCATTTATCTACACAGAAAACGGCTTTCCACGCTCGGATTCGCCTTTCTTGACAGCATGGAAGAGGTCTCGCAAATAGGGTTGCCTAAATTACCAAATTTCACTAAATCCATAGGTTGGTTCATAGAAAATACACTCCTGAAAAGGATGAGGTCCAGTGGTATCACAATGGTACTAGTCAGGCCTAAGAGTGTTGGATAATAGCCACTGAACCTAATTTAATCTAATTTAATACCCTAATGCTCAAGTTGTTCTTATGTAGAATGTCAAGCAAGCCCAGAAATTCTGACTTCGAATTGGCATTCAGCGGGGACAAATATATTAGAGTACACTACTTGTGGTGTAGGAGCTCGAATAAAACTTGTTATCGTGCCAATGTTACATAGATTGTAAGATAACAAAGTATAAGATCCCACGGTGGTCGCCTCCAATACTAAACAGCACTGCAATTACTCTGAAGCAACACGCAAAGTACCTTGGGGTAGTACCAGAAAGATAGCTTCTATGGAACCGCAATGTGGATGAAAAAGGTCAATTACGCCCTCTTCGAATGTAAAGGATCATTAGGGCAACCTGAGGCTACACAGCAGTAGTCAGACCTATACTTATCTATGGTATGCTGGTGTGGTGGACCGTTAAATTGTGCCTATGACAAGAGTTCAGCGAGTACTGTTTTATGCATTACAGGAACGCTAAGAACAACGCCAATGGCGGCCCTTAAATAAGACTTGACTTACTACGGATAGATCTTTTGCAGAAAGCCATGCAGCGAAATCTGCAGGAAGACAAAAAGCTCTAGACGAACTCTCATACAGGACCTATGGACATAACTCAATTAACCAGAACAATATAGTGAATATGAACTATAGGCCCCAGTTTTTAAGGGGGAGAAAAGGTTCAACATCACTACCAAAAAAGAAGGATGGCGTAAGGGCTTTTGCTCCAAACGCAATACACTTAACTTTTATACGGACGGTTATAAAAGGACTAGTGGGCGGATGTACTAGACGCTGGGATATACTGTCCAGAGTTAGACCTGATTAAGGAAGTCGTATAGGATTCCAGACTACTGCAGTGTATTCCAGGCTGAAGTTTCCGCAATTGGAAAAGCAGCCTGTATTAGTAATAAGTCCAACTCAAAGCTTAACTTTTACATAGATAGTCAGCCAGCTATTGAAGCAATCCATCATTTAGTATTACTTACATACATGAACGTTCTTCAGAGCGAGGAGGTCGTAAAAAGTTGGTAGCGAATTGTAAGCAACATTTCTATTGGATTCCAGGCCATAACGAAAAAGGAGGTTTCTTTATCTTCGGATCTTGATAATACCAATACGAACATTATACAACGAACTAGACGAAAACATGATCAGAAAATTCAGGACAAGATGATACAGTCCACTTGAAGCAATGCAAAAATAATGTCTAATGTGTTACGGCTTTAATTACTGCCATCAACTCAGAAATGAAAGACATTACAATAGTCGGGGATCCGAAAACTAAAGGAGATCCCTAAATGGAATATACGCCTTCGCTCGCCCTGCACTCGAGTTTTGAACCATTTGCATATACATAAATGGACTCGCCCTGTCTTACATCGTCCCGTTGCCACTCTTCCCTTGAGGTTAGGAGGGTCGTGAACGCTGTAATGGCAAGTGTAGGCGGGAGTGCATAGTCCACCAGTCCGGGAAGTCCCTAATTTTCTGTCAGGATTTTTCTGTGACAGTAACTACTTGTCTGACCAGTTCTTTAAAGTTTTATTGCAGCCAGTCTTATTGCCGCGCTACTGGCGGCGTGTTTCACCTGCAGTTCTACTGGAACACAGTATGGTGTCGCATATAACGATGGCGGGGTTCACACTGCGCAGGATATAAGAACAGATACCAGCCTTTGAATCTTGTCAACTTTCTTAATGTCCACATACTTCTCAAGGAGATTCCTCTACACTGCAATGGCTTTTAGCCAATGTTGGAGCCTGTGTATTATTCTGGCTTTCATTTCCTATTTTTTCCCAAACCAAAGATGTTAATTCAACCTAAAAGGCGTTACAATTGTGAAACAGGAATGCGTATACTTTTTTTTGTCGGGGCAGACTAGCGAGTGCAGCACTCAGACACAATTAAATCCGTTGTACTGCACTTGGATTCATTTTTAATTTTCTTTAAATCTACTCGACCTCTGAAGAAATCTGAGTAGATCTCCTAGTGCCAAGGAGCCAAGGTGTTCGCTCCTTAACACATCCGTGCCAAAGACCTCAAGCCTGATTCGAGTGAAGGCGGGGCAGACGCACAGAAAGTGGTCCGCTGACTCATCCTCCTCTCCACATGCTGGGCAGAGTGCACTGTGCCCATAGAAAGAGGCCCGTCACCAGTCCAACCAGCCTCCTACAGTGCCTACTGCTTAGTGGCAGGAAGAACTGCGACAGTCGGTCGGTCATGACAGGTAACATCAGTTTAGTCCATCTGCAGTATACTTACTTGGATTCAGTTAGAACTCTTCCTCCAAACACTTTTTGAGAAGCCTGCTGAAGTAACGGAAAATGGTCGAATAGAAATCCGAGTTGTTCCGGTAACCAAGTCCGATCAGGAAGGCAACTAAATGTCTATCGCATTTTCACATTCGTTTCACTCAAAGATTTTAGATCAAATAGTATCGATCGAACGACATTTTTGTATATCCGGCATTTATGTGCGGAAAGCTGGAAAGTTACTGCCGCTTTCGTTAGCAATTCAAAAAACTTGAAGCATTAAAACAAATAAAAAAGGCTGAATTGAAGTGCGAATTGCCTGAACACCCACTGTAGCTTTGGGTCTCAGGGTTAGTAAACTCTTCAGAAATTTGAAGTAATTCCTCCGTGGAAAGCATTCCTCGCCGAATGAAGCAGCCATTACTCCAACTTTTCTACCAACCTGTCTGTACGCGCATCTGCCTTCCTAATCCTCATTTTACAATGCGAGGATACTGAAATCCCAAAAGAGAACAAATACTTTTTTCATTAAAATTTTAATAGTTTATTTGACTTGTTTCTCTTTTTACATCGATCAATGATCCTAAGTACTTGGGATTTCTTCGAGAGAGGTCTTTTTAAAATTGTGCATAGTTCGAAGCCGAACTTTTATTGTGAAAATGTCTGATTTTGTGCCGAATAATCGTCATTTGCGGGATATGTTGATTTTCCTCTTTCATTCAACGGCAGCTAAAGCGCATCGAGATCTACAAAAAGTTTATGGAGATGCTGCTTTAAGTGAAATAACGTGCCGAGATTGATTCCGTCGCT